>NC_088204.1:65022675-65633785 GCF_037126465.1 Ornithodoros turicata | reverse complement strand
TTTACAGGTAGTAGTAGGAATAAAATATAAGAGTAATTTAATTGGTGCTCACATGTACCGATACTCTAATAGATACCACCCGATACTCTAGTAGATATTCTCAATGCAGTCCAAGTGACCCTGTGTTGTAATTCCTTTTGTTTTTTTAAATCCATGTAATCCGGCCATGTGACAGTGGATGCCGATGGATAGGAGCATGCCACATAAAGCCGTTTGTTTCATAGTTTAGTCGTGTGTGGGTCACTGCTGCTTTCGTCATGCTGAACGATCGCTATAGTATTGTGATGCTTGTATGCGTTGGAATTGAGCTCTGACGTTTGTTCTGTACGATTTCCAGACATCCTTTTCGAATGCCTTCTGTGCACAGACAATCTCCTCATAGAGTAAGTGATTGGCAGCGTGCCACGATATATCCAGCGTGGCGCACTCAGAAAGATACTCGCTTCTGATATGCCGTGCGCTATGGTTGACCGCTGTGAATTAAGTGCAAAAATTTCTCCTATAGCGAAATGAAAGATGTTGTTACCTTAACACTAACACAAAACGAACGCGACTCATCGGTTGCGTTGTGCGTGATTTATGAGCGAAAGAAACCACCAATTTACCCTTTCGCTCTCCTTCTCCTTCTCAAGAAGGCCGACAATGCAGACTGGCGTCCTATTCGTCTCCTCAAACGATTCGTCCAATCATCGCGGAGATTTGAGGAGACCAATCTGAGACCTTCCCGCATTGTTGCGTTTCTTGAAGAAGAAGGGAGAGAGAAAGCGTAAATTGCGGTTCCTTTCGCTCATAAATTACGAACGACGCACCCCGATGAATTACGTTCCTTTTATATCAGTGTCAAAGTAACAACATATTTCATTTCGCTATAGGATATTTTTTAACTATAGTGACTCTTTAAGACGATGGCTGTATAGTGCTCACAAACGTCGACAGCCGTGTAGGTCTGTCCGTAACGGCTGCGAAGAGAAAGGAAGGAAGGCGTTACGATGGCACCGAAACGAATGCGAGCTCTCAAAGATCAGGATCGGGATAATATGACACCACAGAGCTATCATTGCATATGAACCATTGCGATACCGTTTACATTTAAACTTGTTTGGCGGAATACCCAAAGATGGAGAAAATTTTCTCTTTCTGTTAGTCTATTTATTTAGTTACATAATGTTTCGCCAGAGGCCAAAAACTTGTTTCGGACGGCTTCACCACGATTATACCCCGACGCCTATCAGGTAATTTGCACTGAGGAGCCGTACAGTTGCAGCGTCTCTACTATTGCGTTTTACAGAGCTTTCGAATTTAGTACTGTTTGTGATGTTATCGAAATATTTCTTCTGAGCAAGATTGTTCGGTTTTGCATTGCGTAACCACAGCATACGGTACATCGAACGCGGAAGTCTTTTCGGTGGCGCCACCATGTATAATAGCATTTAACCTAAGGACGGCCGTCTAAGCCCCGCCCTAAGCTCGTTACCACAGTAGCCAGCCTCACCACTCTACAGCGCGACAAGTAGTGCGCCAACACGGAAACTATAGAATAGGGTGCCTGAATGTTAGTTCCCTCTGTTCCCACAGAGGGAGCTACTATTCAGTCACCCTACTATAGGAGCCCTATAGGCGACACCTGGCGACGCTGCTGCAGTATAGTTTCTCCGGCGGCGTAACTCTGTTGGGGTTGACGGACTACATTTCGTGCCGTTCTTAGGTTGAACACGGGTATAGAAAGTTTTGTAACTGATGTAGTTTCTGCATTTGTCCCGCATTGCAGGTCCGTCTTGTGCTGTTTGGAGCTCTTAAGTAAAGAAGAATCGTTCTTCAGGAACTTCGCCGTACCTTACGGTAACATAAATAAGTTAGGCCAACGTTACGTTTTCTTCGACAGCACCTACAGGGTGTTCCAAAAAACGTGTCATTCGGACTTTATAAAAAAACGGGGCGACGGAAAAATACGGGGTAAACGGCACTTGTGTGGCAACTGAATTTGCCATCTTGCAAAAATATTGTCATTTGATTTTAATTAAAATAAATTGAATTTCTTTAATTGAACTCCAAAATTGCCCAAGTCAAGCTAACGTTGTTTTTTTTTACAGAATATGAGAGCCCGTAGTGAACTTAGTCAGATCCACCAAGAAATCCGCTCGATATTGCAAATGGAGATCCACCAAGAAATCCGCTCGATATTGCAAATGGAACTGCCCAAAAAAATTCCCGAAATTGAGGCTTCAAAGTTTCGGGTATTCAACGCGCACCAAATCAGTCGCAAAGCTGCGCAGCTATCGTTATCTGCCCTGATTTGTTGAAAACGGGAGGCGTACGCCTTTTGTGTGACAATTATGAACAGTATAAGTGTCACAAAAAAGGCGTACGCCTCCCGTTTTCAACAAATCGGGGCAGATAACGATATCATTCGAGATGATGGTTGGCTAGGAGCGTGCTATGCGGTGAAGTTCATTTGTAGGAGTGTACAGTGCTGGACAAAAGCTTACGGAACACGCTCCGGCGCATTCCTTAGGCTGGTTCACACTGTCACGTTTACGCTTGCGTCTACGGGTTACGGGCACTCAAGGTGGGGGTTGCCATGACGACGAAGAGGCGGCGCCCGCAAGATCGTTTCCGCAAGGAGTTGAGGAAACTTCAGCTTTTCTCCCGCAAGCTCCGTAACCGTAAGCGCACTGGCCAATAGGGTGGCAGAAAAGTCTGAAGTAGGCAGTAGTAGGCATAATAGCCTACGACTTTCAGTTATTTCTTTGCACTTTTTTTTTAATTTCACCATGACTGTGGCAGTATTATTTACTACTGAGAGCGTCCGCTTATGAATGCGACATTGGATGAAGCCCATCTTGAGTTGCTGGACTCAGAGTGAGTGAAGATACTGAAGACATGTTCCTACATCTAGTAATTTTACGTCATTGGGATGCGCACATCTTGCAAGACTTTTAAAAAATCTTGCAAGATGTGCGCATCCCAATGAAGTAAAATTACTTGTGTAGTGTGTACGCGTGACACCGAAGCAGCCCTTGGGTAAAACAGGGTGCTGACAGAGCCGGACTGGCTGTCCTCCCGCAGCTCTGCAACAGCCTTTCCATTACCGGAAACAGTAGCGGTAACGTAACGGAAACGAAATTGAGAGGCTGATATCAGAAACGGATAACAGAAACGAAAACATAGCAGTAACGAAAATTGAAACGGTAACGAAAATACGTCCGTTACCCTTCCCTGGTTACAGCATTTCAACCGTTGATGACCTGTACAGCGCAGCTTGTTCAAAGCAACTGTCTAGATGCCGCTGTTGATGCCTTTGAATTCTTGTGTCACCTATTACAAAAGTAAGTGCCATCTGTCTATCTCATGTGCTGCCATAAACGCGGACAGTATAGGGTAAGGTGGGGGGGGGGATATATTTATTAGACGAAACGGAAAAAAAACGGGGAAAGGTCAGCCAAACGGGACGTCGGCTTGCTATTCCAGAAATAATAAATAATAATAAATAAATAAAAAGAAAAGATAGAAATTAAAGAAAGAAAGAAATAGGAAGGAATAAGAAATAAATAAATAAAGAAAGAAAATTAAGAAATAAAGAAAAAGAAAAAGAATTAGGAAATAACTAAAAACTAACAAATGATGAAAGAAGGATGAGGTAGATTAAAGACAAAGATGACAAAAAAAAGATGACTAACAAACGGTGAAAGAATGATGAGATGGATCACAGAAGATGACTTTAAACGGAAAGCATGAGGTTAATGCGTTGAGGGTGAGAGTGGGGCACAGGAGAATGAGAATGAGATTGCACGACTGAGGTGGGGCAAGATGAGACACGGGGCAAGACGCGAGATTTTTTTATCGACGCTGCCTGCCTCAGAGACGCGTTGCTCCATGCGCTTGAAACTTTACTCATAGGTGACTGCATATCCGCTTTATTGCACGTGAGAATTGTCCGGATTGGTGTATGTGTTGAAGATTTAAAAAATCGGTTACTTCTGCCTGGAATGTAAAGACCCGTCAAAAAGGCGCGATTTTCTGTAGTCCTTTTTCACTGTCATCTGTGCAGCAGCGTTTCGCAGGCTTATTCTGTCAATGTAAGCCCACATTCTATTTCTGTATTCATCCATCGAGATATATGCAAATTATGGGCACTCTTGGATTTCCGGTGTTGAACAGAAAAATTAATTCATCCGATGATATGCACCGGGGCAAGACGCGACAATTTAATCAAATTTAAATTTAATGCAATTTAAATTTAATGTAATTTAGAAACGGATGAGTCAACTATTAGGTGACTTTATGCGTGTTCCTCAGATATTTCTTTGTTGCATGTTGCCTAGGATTTTTCAGCACATTTTCCTGTTTCCTAGGATATTTCCAGCAAGCAGAAGCGCACGCAAACGCGAGCGACCAGCGACACATCAGACTGGCGGTTCCTTGTTTGCAAAGGACGGCGGAACAAAATAGCACCGGGTTCTGTGTGGTTTCATTGCACAACATGTGGGCGCTGGGCTCAAGGGGGCTGTGTAGGGACCCACGGGCTTTACTTTGTCTGCTTGGATTGCAAAAACTAATTTGTATAGTTCATTACCACAGCGTGTCTCACCTTGCCCCACGGGATGTCTCTTCTTGCCCCGAGGGTTGGGGCAAGATGAGACAATCTGCATTTATGAATTTCTTGTTCTGTATTTACCTTACACCGGCTACGTGCGTTCTGCATGTACAGGTCAGAAGCTCTAGACCCCTGAGAATGCACCTATGGCTAGTTTCTTTTTTTTACAGGAAAAATACAAATATGAATTGCAAATTTCTGTCTCATCTTGCCTCACCTTACCCTATATCAGACTGTGTGATCGTTGTAAGCGGGTGACATTGTATCTCCTCATTTTATCGTGTCATTATGCTGCAGACAAAGTGGCTTTAGGGCGAGCGAAAGTCTTCTGCGTTGCTTTCTTCAGCACTTGGATTGCTCGATTGCAAAGAACTACCAGAACCTCACTATCTCCAGTGTCAGGGTTATGCAACAGCTAATCAAGTATGATAACGAGACACCTTATATATGCCGTCTTAAAAACCTTTTTGTGCGATGACCGTAATGTGTACTATATTCAATCCGTTTGCTCCTTGCTGTTGTGGTCATGTTACAGAAGCGATATCCTGCCGACCCCGATTCCGATGACGCTGGTGCAGAATCACGTGTTTAACGCCCTGCAAGCCACCCCAGAGATCGGCAGCTGGAGCGTTCCTTCTGAAGGGTCGCAGGGGTCACCGATGGCAGCTAAGAGCTGCCTCGCGGCAGTTGGTCTGCTGTCGTCTTTTGTCGAGTACGTCATCTGTGTAAATGGCAGTGCTGGAACTGAGGCATCTTCATTGTTGTGATTTCGAAACCTGTAGCCGAAATCGGATCAGTACTTTTGTAAAATCGTCGTGGTGTAATGCTACTGTCTTTATAGAGAAGGTTGGCTTCATACCATATTTAAAATAAATGCATCTAGTGGGAGCATTTTACTCCATTTAACCCCCCCCCCCCCCCCCTGCGACCCTTTTCGCCCGTAATCGAGGTACTTCTACACTTTCCTGGCCCACGAGGGGGGGGGGGGCAAGCGGTAGAATCTCTTCAGCTCGCGTGCCGTTCCGCTAGGACGATCACTTGTCAGCATCCTCTCCCACGCGTCCTCTTTGCATAGTATTTCCCGGAGGTGAAGAATTCCGCGGCAGGAGCGACCAGGGATTTCCCTACACCCCCCCTAGGGGGGGGTGTACACCCTCCCTGGATTTTTGCAGCACCCCCCCTGAAATTGCTCAGGTGACCCCTCCCAGCTCGACCATGTAGTGAGTCCGGCGCAGCGAATTACATCCTGTACTGTCAAGCTTGGGCTGTATGACCACAGTCATGCAGATGATCGTACCATGCATTTGTCCAAAATCATTTGAAAGTAACTGTTAAATGCATATATTGCGCACATATACGAGCAAAAATGCGTGCTGGCACGCACACTCAATGTGGATCATCAAGAACCACTTGCGTCCAACTCAGTCAAGCGAGCTGTTCTGCTTTTTTTCGTCTAAGGTTTCCTCCGTTGGTTGCTAGGTACTCATTGAGCTTCGTGAGACTGGGTGCTAGTCTTTTTCCTTTGTCAGTCATGTGATTATGCATTATGTTAAAAAAAACCTTGATATTGAATCTGTATTCTAATGTACTGTGTTCTAATGGGAAAGTTGTGCAGGTGTCACCATTGTGCCACAATTCCTTCTGTGTCTAAGAAAACTTCCATAAGTGGAATCTTCACCAAGCATACCCCCCCCCCTTGAAAGGTCGGCACCCCCCCCCCCCCCCACCAGCAGTGAATTTCTGGGGAAATCACTGGGAGCGACTGAAGCAAATCATTCACGCAGTTGAGACCAGGTGAAAAGGACAACCCCCGTGACGTCGAACTGACGTCGCACATACGTCTCTCAACGCGGGAATTTCAAACCATGTGGATTGCAATAGTAATTTATAATGTCGATAATAAATTATACTGCTCAAGCCTGGCGAAACGTGAAGCAGCCATTTAATGAATTAGAAAATGCACCCCCAGTAGCAACAAATATCTACCAATGGATGCTTAGAGAGCGAATTAGCCGTTAGAGCAAATGAACTCTATAGGAGCGAAGAGAACCTCGTGAAATTGGAACGCAGCATATTTGTGGTTTGTTGGTTCGGACAAAAAATGTGGGAAGGCCTATCCCCTACATTGGGTCGACTACTCTAGCATTCGGCATTTTGTCTACTTGCAGTTGGTCAAATTCGTTGATCCCACTCTATAACAGAATATCTCTCTATATATTTCAGCACCTACGTCTTCTGGACCTTAAACCCAACAGCCAGAGAGGAATCGTATGCAGATTCTGACACCGCGAGGACCAACGGCGATTTGAGCGACGTTATAAAACATGTCTTTTTGTCCTTCCTGAAGCTGTTCGTCTCCGATTGCAAGGTATGACGGCGAACCGCACTTGCTACACAAGAGTTGTGGACGTCTGCTGAAGCATGTCCTACGTACTAGGGCTCTGAGTCTCCTGTGGTTCGTGACGCATTCCTAGCCGGTTTCTCGGCCGCTTGTCAAGCCTTTGGAAAAGAGAACGCCGAAGAAGTTTGCGACTATCTGGTGGCCTTACTCAGGGAACAGTTCCTCAACTTCTTGTGGGAAACGAGAGGAATGGCACAAGAACTGTAAGATCTCGCTTGATCTCTATAAGCAACATCCTAAAGCGTAGGTTGCCGAACATAATGCGCGATTCAAGCTTCGGTAGGCGCCTGAGATTGCATGAGATTATATCTGAACAGAGTGCAAGAGCCTGACAAATGTACGCCCTAGAGAAGCAAGATGAAGTCTCCATGAATCAATGCAACTAAAATAACCTTCCGTGAATCGACTTGTATTAAAATTGAAAAGTCGTACTTCGATTGTTTTTTTTTTTTTTCCTCTCTAGGTTGGCATCGAGTGGCTCAGCTCTGAAATGGACATTATGGATAATGACGGATGCGGAATTTAGGAACGATCATCTCCTATTTGTACTAGAAAGAGGAGTCGAAGGACTTGGAGGTAGGACATTGATTGATGTAGGCAATCACTGTCGCTCTAGTGTTATTACTCTCGTTAGCATTGCGATGAAAGGCAGGACAGTACCAAAAGAATACAACTACTAAGTAAAGTGATATGTGAACAACAGAAGTAGGGAAGGCAACAAAAGGGAAAATGTCTATTAAGCGACAAAACTACTGAAACAAGATCTAGGGCGCGCCTCAAAAAGCGATGACGGTGGATCGGCCTTTTACAAGTGCTTTTAAAGATTGCCTTTGTGACGTCGTGATCCGGGAGGGCGCGCCTCCTGGCGGCTGTCAACAAATGTTCTGGACAGGACTTTTCGGGATGTTCTCGAGTCAAGTCCAGGGTGTGATACCATTCGCGGATGACATGGGGTTTATGACCACTTCAGCCCTGGACGTAACTAAGGAACATTCCAGAACTCTTGTCCAGAACACCTGTTGCTGCCAGGGGGCTCGCCCTCGTAGATCTTGACGTCACCACGGCAACCTAGCTTTAAAGCACTTCCTAAGCTGAACTTCCATTCCCAGCCCCAACACACTGTTCACGCCGACCCATATGCCATGCGTTCAGCCATTGACATGCAGCAACCTTTTGTTTCAGCACAAAATAATTCGAGCTAATTACACTTTAACGCTGTAGCTTTAGAGCGCACTGTATAGCTGTTTGTGAAGAGGGCGCAGAGCGTTCACCGCAACGTTAACATTCCTAGGGTTGTACTTTTTGTTTTTATTTCTTTATTTATTGGGTTGCGTGTTGCTTTCCCTATGCTCTCTGTCCATGTCCCATTTTTCTTTTATTTGCGTCCCATTCCAGCCGTCCGACCTTTCAAGCATCTGCACATATATGTCCATACATCTACTGTGGAAAGTGATAGCTTCTAAATGGTCCTCACATTATCTGGGTGATGCCTCGCAATTCCAGACACTTTCGAATCGTCACTGCAACTTCTGGAACTGAGCTCTGTATCATACTCGGACGCACAACTAACGTTGCTTCATGTATGTTGCGCAGAGTGGATGTTTGGAGATGAGTAAGTCATACTTCTATGGAGTGTCATTCCTGATATTACTGTCTGCCCTGGCATACCTTTACAATAAATGGGAAGGGCCTGCTGCTTTGTTAAACTAATCTTTAGAAATATCGAATCAGCCGTTATTCCAATCAAAAACTGCGACACAAAGCCTGCACCAATGTATAGGCTTCGTGTTTGCTCCGTCTTACCCCACGGGGACAGCGCTGTGGCGGATAAAGGGGGCGAGGTAGGCGATCGCCCCCAAAAAACGTCAGTTTATACATTGGATTTCCATCTCTCCCCTCCTCCACTATGTGCTTCGACAAAGAACCCCCCCCCCCCCGCCCCCAAACCGAGGGCCTCGATCCACCACCGGGACAGCGACAGTGACTGCAACAAAGTATACACATAGTATACGCAACACTCTGTTGTATCCATCCAGCAATATTTTACACAGGCTGATCTACATCAGTGGTCCAGTAATAATTTCTTAACGAAAGGAAAGTTAGGTAGCAAGCGAGCTGGTGGTGACGATCCATGACTTGAAAACCCGAGATGAGGTAGGGACGAAAACAGACACACACAAACACGGTCTCGTGTTTGTGACCGTGTTGGACCGTGTTTGTGTGTGTCTGTTTCTGTCCCTACCTCGTCTCGGGTTTTCAAGTCATGAATAATTCTTGACATGATGTAATAGGACAAGGTTCTGATTAGTCCTTGGATAAGTTTATTTGCTTCCATTTATCTCCATTTTACGCACCGAGGCCAGGAGGTGACCCAGGTCTGAATTGCCGCTGTATTCCATGAGTCTTTTCCCTCGGCTTTTCATCAGGTGCTCTATGGCTGATGTCGGTATAGTTCCCTACGACGTCCGACCAGGGGGCACAATCTCCTCCCACAAACAGTAAGACGCCGTATCGTTAGGAAAATAGCTCAGTTAATAAAGACCACCCCCACGGTTTACGTTGATTGCATACGGCACGTCAGATAGGGGGTCTTCTCAAGCATGACACAGTGCTCTGCAAACCAGCTTTGAATATGTCTTACCTGTATGCTTTCTATTTCAGCTGCAACCGAGAGGTGTCGCCTTCATTCGTGTCAGCGATATGCGCATACACTGAGGCAAACACTCCTGCACCTCCGGATGACGACACTCTGCTCCTAAGGTCGCTGACGTTTCTTATAGCGGTCAGTATACATATCAACCATATAGCGATACCCTTGTGTCGAACTCTTACAGCGATGAGCCCATATGGTCATGGACGCGGGACGAGATTTTGTAGTCCAGTTTTAAGAACGTACGTTGTTTATCAATAGGTGACCACGATGAGCAACTTTGAACCTGAATCCGAAGACCAAGTAAAGCGAGGTAACTCAAACTGCTGAGGCTGAACAGCAGACCACTACCTTGACCTTACTACTCCACTGTATGTGCCGTTGCTTTCATTCACAACTGTGCAGCAAACACATGGTTGCTGGACTGCCTGTCGCGAGTGTCCAACTGGGATTCCATCATCGTTCCCGAAGACACAGTATTGTCGTGGTGCCTCTGCAGCGAAAGGCACAGGGAACTCCTGGGCAGTTTCGCGGTAAGCGTATGATTCTAATTGAAAATGATACAACACTCAAAATTATATTTTTACCATCAGCTAAAAAAATGGATGGAGATGCCACAGCCACCTCAAAATCTTCTTTCAACCATCGTTGACTCGTTCGGAGCGTTGCAATCTGTAGGGGTAAGTGTGACCTTGTTTTAACACGCACGTGCGTCAACAAAAAAAACTATAGGAGTCCACTGGAACGGCACTGGATGTGCTTCAGCGTAAATTATCCAGCGGAATACCTCTGTTAGGGTTTACAGGCTACATCTCTTGCCGTTCTTAGATGAACATGACAGTATTTTGAATTTCTACTTCCTCTTCACTGATCCGCAGTGACAACATCACATCTCCGAGCTATCTCCACAAATGCCTCCTATCTGTGAGCTATCTGGCGCTTCATGTGTTCTACATGTCTCACCAGTAGTGTCCAGTTTGTAGAGCTTTCCCGCTCAATACGATTTCCCAGAAAATTATTTTTTTTTTTCCTGCGTCCCTGTGAAAATCGCGGCACCTAGGCATCGCTGTACATAGCTTACGTGTGCACGCTACGACAGTACGCCTCTGTGAGTATGAGAGAAAGAAATGGTCAGAGAAACCACGGGTGACAAAGGTCTATCCACTCAGGAAGCAGCAATAAGGGGGGTATTCGCCGACGGGCTGCAACACTACGCTGAAAAAGATGAAGCAACGTGGACCTCACGTGCAGTTGTTGTGGTACCTTATCTGAGAGAGATCGAGTGAGACCGTCCTATACGTGTATAGGAGAGAAAAGGGCAAAGCCAGGCTTGTGCGTAACGCGTTACTAGTAATTGCTTTACTTGTAATCAATTACCTTTTTGAGTAATTTTTCGAGTAATCAATTACTTTACTGTCAAAGTAATTTTTCGAGTAATCAATTACTTTTCTGAGTAATCGATTACTCAGTAATTGATTACTTTTCCGGCAGAGATTAGCTTATATTTCAGATGTTCTGCCCCACCCCCAGGTCAAGCCCCTGGTGCCATCAGCCTTTGTTGGGCTGTACTAGTACTGCTATAGCAAGCGGAAGTCATTGTAATAACGCTCTGGAATTTCAGAGTCTCTCTCCCTAATCTCTTCCTACACCAGTGTGATGGTACCTGAAGCTTTGGAGGTTTAGTGAGTCATGGGGAAGTTCCACGCAATGCTCTTCCACAATCGGGTCAACGTCTTTCCGGGCGATCTCCTTGTCCTACGTGTTTTTGTTTGTCTTGTTATTTCAGCTGTTCCGCTGTTGAACCTTTTTTTTTTTTTTTTTCTGAGGCACACAAAGACGGTTATAATTTGCGTGAATGCGGAGTAACGACCGATGTAACGCGTTACTTTTCTACTCGTTACTCAACTACATTTGAAGTCGAGTAATCGGTAATGGTAATCAATTACTTTTTCCACAGAAGTAACTGTAACGGTAATCAATTACTTTTTTCGAGTAACGGGCACAAGTCTGGGCAAAGCTGAGGGGCTGCGCGAAAGGCTGACCTACTTGCACAGCGTATTACACACGCGTACGAAGTCAAATTGATGTTAATACTGGTCTAATTAACGAAGCCTTGCACGTGTCCGTTTCTGCAGGAACTTTTGTCATCGGAAGAGCACGGTGTGGCACGGGAGACTACACTTTTCCTCAAGAGGCTCATCGAATCTGTAAGCGTTTAACAGGACGGTGTCCAGTTAACTGTGTCGACTGACTTTGAGATTAGAGTTGTGTTCCGCTGTGAGTGAGTTACACAGGATTTCATCCATCAGAAGAGCGTTGTGGCTTTGAGGTAAAGTAGAAATAAAGAACGACACGTTCATAACCGGTTTCAGTTTAACAGTGAGCGCACCTTGGTGGGTGTGACAAGGGGGTGCTATAATGATAAAATAGATTAGAAGTAAGCAAGCTAGTGGCATATATCCATGACGAAAACTCCCGAGACTAGGGAACAAAAAGGGACGCACACTCCTTATCCTTCCCTGACTAACCGTGCGAAATAGTTAAACTCGCAGCCAATTATTCGTAACTGAACTTTACAGCCAGCGCATTCCATATCGTGACGCCGGGCTTTGTCCTACTAAGCAATCAAGCCACCAATTTCACATAAAACTGGCAGCATGTAACGTACACCCACACTGTGACGCACCCCTGTGACGTCCTCCCCTGCGAGGTCACTCATGCTTACGTCAAGGTGAAACTGAAACCGAAACCAAATGTGTTCGTTTTTCTCGTTTATCTAAAAATAAAAAATATATAAACGAGGCAATTCTAGCTGAAATTTTGCACATGGCATCTACATGCATTACAGCTGAATGCAACGCTAATCTCAGATTCAGACCACAACTTGAGACTGTCACGATTATTATCATTATTGGATAAATTACGGCAGCGACACCTCGGCGGCGCAGTCGGAAGACGACCAGATTAGGGCTTCGCTTCACTTCCCTAACCCAACTTAACCTAACCTAACATCACGGAAGTAACCTAGGCTATCTCGATCTAACATGATATTGGACATTACTCAACATCGCCCCCGTCGCCGCTGCCCTACTACGCTCGTAGAAGTGTCATTGTCGTAAGCCTTACTATTTTACACATACCGTCTTCGTGGTGTGAAAAACTCGGGTATGTCGACACTTATTTTCGCTCGTCGAACTTGTTGCGTCTTAACCTGTCTAACTCACTGCAGAATCCGAACGACGAAAAATGTCCACTCCTCAAGGAAGAGCTGTGTTTTTTCACGCTGAACGCGTTCACTTATCATTGGCTGCGCCGCACTGAAGAGACCTGTAAGGACAGAATGTTTTCCTTATTCATCAACATTATATTAGGCGAGCACGAGTGAGTTTCGACCCTTGATAATGTACACGCAGCTCAAGTCCTGTGTGGTCTGTTGGACATGTTGACCTACTGCAAGAAGCCTTTCGCCGGGCTTGTCTCTGGCGAGCTGGAGGTGTTTCAACAAGGTATATACGGCGCCTCTCTGCGACAGCAAGTTCATCCCATTTAAGAGAGCACTGCAAGCCCGTTCTATAAATGCACGAACATATGAAAAGTTTTTTGTGCATTGAGACTTCACAACTGAACGTGAACTCTCCTACGCTGATGCTTTTGGTACCAAGTTTTGTGGTGATGTTTTCATGTATTCCGTTTCAATGTGTATAGATTTGTGTACACTTTCTTTTCTGAATAACGCGCCCTGGAGTACACGCGGAGTATAACGCATCCAGTCCCGAGTGGTTTGGAACAAACATCTTCTTTTTTTTTCTTTTTTTTTTACAAATCAATCAATCATCCGTTTATGCACAATAGCAATGATCGTTGCCGACCTTCAGCGTGCGCTGGGGGTACCGGACCATTACGAAAATTAGAATATCCGTGACCAAATGTAGGCAAATTTACTCATGGGTCTTGATGTCCATCATGGACATCATTCATCATCCCATCATGCATGGAGAATGATGTGATGTTGAGTTAAGCGCAAGGATGTGATGTAATGTTGAATGTGGGGCTAAGGTGTAATGTATAAGTTGAAGTTGATGTCCGATGATAGGTTATGATGTTGAAGTCCAATGATGAGGTCTGAAGCCTGAAGTGTCAATGGCTCACGACTTGAGACTCACACTTTTGTGTCGTTAGACTTTCTATTTTTCGCCGTTCTCGAGGATTAGCATTTCTTGTGAGATGTCCTCGTCTAAGTATGTAACCCTTGAAAAGTTCAGTATTGATCAGTGACATCGCCCAGACTTCATCGCTTCCGAATTTCCCGCTGTCCCGCGAAGGCTCAAACATTGCAGGTGTTAGTGTGGTAGTGAAACGAATGAAGAAAACAAAAATCCGATGTATTTAATATAGAGCCTGCTATAGAGTATAATATAGAAAATTAATTTGAATTGCTATCGTCTGATATACCTTATTTACCATTATGCATAACTAGAAATTCCCGAACACGCGAACCTTTAACGTTTAGCTAATTTAATGTTCTTTCCTTTTTCTTTTACTTTTTCTTTTTTCAGTCTTGCAGCTTTCAACGCAAGATTTCAAACCGCCACAATGGTCTACAGTAATTGAATACTTGCTTACAGTCTTCTGCGGCAGAAGCAGCGAAGTGGATTCTGGTAAGTTGTACTACAAAGTTCCCTCGTCATTCGCAGTGGGAAGATCTTGTATGGCGAAGAAGCGCGCCATTATTAAGAGTTGCGTCAAACGTAGTATGTGTCGTCAGCAGTAGCTCTTTTGAATGTTTGATAATATGCGTTTCGTCGCAGATATGTCAATACACAGGAACCTGTGGTTACAGATTGTTCTGATGCGCACCGACTGTGTCATCCCTGGATAGATCATTCGAAGCGTCGCTAAAGAAGGCTGCGCAGTTCTAGCCTGCTTAGTAGAACTTTGCAGCTTACCTCTGTCATGCGAGAGAGAGACGAGTAATGAGGCACTGGCCGCAGGGTACACTCCGTAGGGCAGTACTGAATTAAATTGAATTGAATTTAGTTACAGCATTATACTGATGGATTATGAGACAAAAGGCCATTATGCCTAACGAGGACCCAAGCCCCAAAAGTCAAGCCAAGCCCCAGTATGGTGGTAGCTCTCGGAGCAACTGTTCGTGGTGTCCAGCTCTCATTGTAAAGCAACGATCCCGCGGTCGGTGTCACCAAAAGCTAGCTGCCACTTTGGGATGCACGCCTGAAGATTTGAGTTGCCCAATCTATCTTACGTGCCGGATACCAACTCTCTCAAAGGGAAGACTGGCGGAAAAGCGGGCGAGCTTGGTGATTACAGTAGTCGATTACTATAAAACCCTGAGATTGGGGAAGAAACGCAGACAACGAGAGAAGATCTCAAAACACAGCTGAATGTGTAACGAATGACACAACTGCAAAACATAAGATAAAGGTATAGGCTGACCCTTACGTGTAAATCCACTCTTAATTTATTATAAGCTAATGGTGAAGGAGGAGGAAGAAGAAGGGAAGAGAGAAAGGCTTTTACTTTAGAAGCGAACCTTCATGAAGTCAAAAAGAATGGCTAAGAGGCAAGCGAGTGTTGGTGACTAGAACGCATGATGAAAAAGCCTGAGCTGACATGATGAAAAAACATGAGCTGTGTCTGAGACTTCGGTTATGTGTGTCCGTTATTCGTCGTCTTCCTAATCTCGTTTTTTTTTATCATCATGTATACTAGTACAAATTCCCGAACTTCCTTAAAGAGAGATCACTGTCTGTGGGGGTGCGGGGGGAGTTATAGTGCTGCCAGTAAGTGTTTGACTTGCCACTGGAGGTAGGAAGGACGGATGGATGTCAACCAGCGCTGCGGGGACACACCATAGCAGGGACGAAAGATTGCTCTCCGGAGAGGATGTGGGCGGATTCCTATTCCATCGCTGCCTGGAAGATAGCCACGTTCCCATAGTCGGGACCACCGAATGATAGTCGACACCGTCGTATCCGAACGCATTGCTATCAAATTGGAAGTGCTGTCACACGGACTGGCACCATGTAAAAAATCGAAAGAACGCGCAGCGGGAAAAATTGCAATCAACGACATTTATTTGCAGGGAGCTTTTGCCACGTACTACAAGTAGTTTGATCAAAATTTAATTGAAACTAATTTACTTTGTTGACTGGAGCTCCAAAATTCGCCAAGACAACATAGAGTCCAGGGCCCTGATCTTAAGCTTGTCGTTATCCCAGAACGCGCGTTAAATGGTGGGGGTGAAAGGGCTCGCCGTTGTCGGCCTCCAGAGGTGGGCAACCACGCCACGACTGACGCCCTGGGGGAATGTGCGTCCTGGGCTGACTTCTAACGGAACTGTGCCGACATATGTCTGAAAGCGTCCGAGGAAACCCCTAGACAGCACAGCCGGCACCGGAATTCGAACCCGGGTACCTCCCAGTCCCGTGGTGACATGGCCAGCACGCTAACCATTGAGCCACGCGATCTGGTCGCCTGTTTTGATTTGGTTTTTGGTTTTTTGGTTTAAATTTTTTGGGAACATAAACAGATTTGCCCCTTTCCATCACAAAATACATTCCCTACTACAATGGCAATAACGTTAAAAAAAAATTGCTGTCATCCCCAGACGCGCAGACTGTCGGCCACCCTCAGTTCCCTGTCGAGGAGGACGACATGGATCTGCCCTTTCGGACTCCTTCTCGATGCTTCTTCTCATAATGGCAGCTGAGGTGCCTGAATAGTAGCCAGTAGCCAAGCGGAGCTGTAGTATTCAGGCCCCCTAACGGCAGCAAGGTTAGAACGCCACAGTTATCTGGAACAACGGTGAGAGGGAAGCAGGAAGTTTAACTCGTGGCTATCACATAACAAACTTGTTGCTAACTTTAAAAAAACGTCGTATATGGTATTCCGACCGTCTCAAAAGAGCCTGGATTTCGCTGATTTGCAGCTTTCCTTCGGAGGGAATATCCTTTCTCGAGTTTCTGTCACCCGGTTTCTGGTTGTCTTTTTGCAGGAAAACTTATCCTGGCACCATCATATAAACCATGTGCGGAGTAAAATCTCCAGTGGATTGTATGCTCTAAGCAAACTCAGGAACCTAGTCCAAACTAACATACTTTTAACCATATACTACGGCCTGATTCATTCCCATATCAACTACGGCCTTGAAGTCTACGGCCTCACGTATAACTCTAATCTGAGCCCACTGCTTTTTGCCCAGAAGCGTGCGCTAGAATTATCCTTTCTGTCGGCCGTCTGGAGTCGGTGTCGTTCGCTTTTTCTCTTTTATCTGTGCTTAATATTTTCGATCTCCGTGATTATAAAGTTGCCCTTCTTATGCATAACTTTTCCTACAGGTCTTTTGACAGACAACAACTTAATTTTCAAAATTTCGTTCCACCATATTCCCTACGGAACGTGTCGCATTCTCTTCAATGTCCGGCCTTTCGCTCTAATTTCGGTCATTTCTCCCTTTCTTCTTTTGGAACTAGGTTGTGGAATGAACTCCCACATAACCTACGGTCAACAACTAGTTTTCTCGCTTTCAAGCGCTCTTGCAAATTACACTTTCAACAGCGGCATTAATCTCTTTATTTAGTTCAGTGACATGTCCGTTTCTTCATTACTTCATTGTAGCAACGTGCACCCTTTGTGCATATTATATGTATTGACGTGTATCATCTTGTATATTTCCTTGTTTCATTATGTGCGGGCTACCACCTTTGCATTGGTACTCCCTCATAAGATGTATTTGAATAATATATAACAATATAATATGTTTTCTTGCGGGACCGTTTAACAGGGTTTCCCATAACGGTCCCTTATCTCAAGTGTGTTCCTGATTTTTTGTAGCACTAATAAACAAATAAACAAGAAGTGGGTTACAGTTTTCTGCGGCCGTTGTTTGCATTAACTTGACAGAGAACAGAGCGCGGCCGGCAATTTGCGCGTCTCGAAACGACGATTCTCGCTTCTTTTAATATAAGTTTTTTTTACTACAAAGAGAAATTGTAGTAGGGAATGGGATAAATCTGTTTCCGGCAGGAAAATGTGATGTTGACTTGACAAATTTAGGAGTTCAAGTGGCCTGCTGCAGATAAATGTCATTCATCGCGTACTTTTCTACAGCGTGCTTTTTTCATCAGTGGTTGCTGAAACGCCCTGTATATGTCTCTGTATCAAAGTATAGTCAAAGATAAAATAGGTCCACAAGGGAGGAGTTCGTATGACTCTAGGTCAACGTTGGGCTTAGCAGTGTGAATGCAAGCGCTCTGCCAACGCCCACGTCCGGAGACTGATGTACGTAGGACGTCTTACGTTCACCCCGTGCAACAGTCTCTGCTGAGAGCTGCACGCGATGTAGTGACAACAGGGCCAGAGTACATCAAGAGGTAATGAGAAACTTGCCTCCGTCCACCCGGAAAAAGAACGTTAGAAGTCAACCACGGCTGCTCAAACTCCACGCAACGACCAGTACATAGTATCTCTCTCTGCAGGGAGCGTTGCCAATACCGGCACTGACATGCTCAATTGCATACGTTAAAGTACGAGTATGCACTTCCTGTTAACTCTCCGACAGCGCAATGGGCACCTGATAGTTTATTAGTAGACGTCCGTGTGGGAGGCCAAGCGTTGCCGCATGTTCTCTCTCGCGCATAAAGGGAGACTCCGCACCAAAAACGTGTTGAAGTAACAGTGCGACATCAATTCATACCATACCGTATGTTTCAATGGACGCAATTTCTCATCCCCAAGTGACACAGATAATTAGAAAACGAATATTTTCCTTCGAGTGATTCGGCGCTCCTCCACGAAAGAGCAGTCCAGCAACACTGGGCGTCACCTCACCCGTATTCTTCGCCTGCGCCTTTCTGTAGGTTATGTTCTACCAGTGGATAGTATATTTTGCAACGAAATCGAGGAAGAAGATGACTCGTCATCCATGTCGCACCAAGAAGTTACCAAGCGCGTGCCCGAAACCAAGTAAACAGTCGACAGCCGGCACGAGACTACCTGTGACGTCACGCAGGGTCCAGGAGGCTGGAGAGAGGAGCCTTCGGGAGTTTCGGTCTCGATATAAGCTTCCCAGCTCCTTTAGCAACTATCGAGTCTCCAACGGCCAAAACTTTGTTTCTAATTTCTGAAGGAGGATACCGAAGTTATTTATACATCCACCGTAAGACTTTCCAATTGCCCCGGAGTCTCCCTTTAAGGGCAGGGGAAGAACGCATTGCTTGAAGAGCGACAAAAATGACCTCGAAAGCTGCCGTTTTTCCAGAGCCCTTCCCTCGAGCTATGTCAGCCCAATATCTAATCTGAAAACGACAACGGCAATGGGAGCAGACGTTGTCACTGGGTCGAACTCTTCTGTCTTCCGTAATTAAAAACTTCATTAGCCAAAATTAATTATGGCAACGCCGCAGGAGCTTGCTAGTGCGGCCATGCGGTAGTTCACTTATGAAGCAGTAACCAAGGTGGTAACCAGGAACATACGGACACCCTGTATGTCACTGATCCTGTCCCACGGCGGTCCTTGTTTATGTCACTGGCGACCGGCAGATGTATGGAAATATATGCGCAGTGCTGTGCTTACGTTGAACACGACAGCTCTACATGCCTGACGACAGGCGTGTCGCTCTGAGCCGAAATAAGTAACGATGTGATGCTGATAATAATATTATTACTTTTTATCATCCTTTTTGCAATTTGTGTTGCTTTGGAATACCTTTCCATTCTTTGCAAGCACGCATGTTCCCCTCTGGCAGTTATCGATGCTACCATCGACCGTTAAGCGGTTCGTAATACGCGCATCGTATATTCACTTACGCCGAGACTCCGAAGTGTACACTTTCTTTTTACCCTGTATCCCTTGCACTTTGTGTATTAAAGCTTCATTGCTGGTTCGTGAGTCTATGTGTTCGTCTCGTCCTGTGTTTTCCCTCAAACTCAAGGCAATGTTAACATCGAGTGATAATAATATTTTGGTGTTTAGAGACGTAGAGACTACACTGTATCAGACCTCATGAAGATTAGTCTCGCACGGCTACACCATTCAGCTACTTGCTTCGTGAACTTCACGGCACTTTGTACACATAATTGTTAAGATAACGATGAAATAAACGTTGTAATTGCATATACAGGGTTAGTCTAGCAAACCTTACACATTTCATTCGCATCGTAAAAATAGAAGACGGGGTTTAGCCTACTCCAAACTTTGAAGACGGATAGCCATTTGTCTCAAGTTTTATTGTAATTTTTTGTAGGGACCGTGGTGATGTAGAAAGAAAATTAGAAATCAAGTAAAAACACGCCCCATGCATTTTCAATGGCCTATCTCACGCAAACACGGCCATTTTTCCTTGTGTCTGCTTCACATTCATATCGCCTCACACAGGCGGCGCTGCCTACAAAGATGTGACCACTGATCTGTATAGTAATAGGCTGGATAGCGGATTGAGGGTGCAACCGTACGGTCGCCGGCCGCCATCTTGGGAAGCTCAAAACATTGCCGTCCGCCACTCAGCTGCATTATGTGCATGCGCCTTTGCGTAGCACTTTTGTGGTGTCATGCCCGCCTGCTGTGGTTATGGGTGTGCTGACCGTACTGGCAAGGCACCGGGGACGACATTTCACAAGTAAGTGACATGGTTTTACAAATAAATGTGATTTATTAGTCCACGAGCGGAGTGACAAAACGTTGCTGTTGATGCATGTGCGCGGCACTTTGTGAATCGTATCTCAAGATCTAAGCGTTAAACTTTAAGCCGTACGTTATCTGCATAGAGTCATTGTGATAGTCTAGCCTTCCTGCAGTTCACGGGTATGGTCTCGGCACTCAGCAAGCGTTGAAGTGCGCTTGTTAGCTGTGATATCTACGGCTCAGTTTGTTGGTCACGGTATCGACGATTGCTTGCTTGGATTAGCCTTGTCATCCCTTCCGTAATTGATGGCATAAATTGTTCAATGCAGGTTCCCTCACGGCCGCCCAGAACATTTAAACAAAGTGTGCGGTAAATGTCAGGCGAAAGGACTGGACGCCGTCGACGACATCACTGGTCTGCAGCAAACATTTTAAAAACAAATGCTTCGACAGAACGGGCCAAACCGTTCGACTGAGGCCTGACGCTGTGCCCAACAAGTTCGACTTCCCAGAACACCTCCAGAAAGTAATAATGCATGCGACATATGTAGAGGCCAGATTTATATCCACTAAAAGCTAGTTGAACACACATGCATGAAAAACTCATTTATCTTGCTCAAAATATGTACCTCTAGGAATTCACTTGCATGCATTTAAAATACGCAACAAACTCACTGGGGCAAAAGTATCTTACTTTATGTAGTGTACAAAAAGCATGCAGAGTTGAAAGCATAGATCGAGAAGTTGCCCGTCAAAAGGAACTCGTTACAAAGTTACCGTGTGAAAAATGCAACTAAGTTATTCAGCCCGAAACGTAGCTTGAAACGTTACAGAGTTACTTAAAAAAAGAACGAGTTGCTCCCAAGTTACTTCGGACACAAAATAACACTACACAGGTGCAGCTGAGTTCGACCCTGAGTTGCCTGCGTTGAGTTTTCGTTTATGTCCAACAATTCGAACGTGTTACATCTTATTCCCTGTCTGCACACGATGGTTCAGCTTCATTTCAATAGCAGCAGTTCTTACTTCCTGAACAGAATACTGTCATTGACTGGACATCATGTTTTATGACATAAAATGCTGTGGAAGAACCGTAAAGAAAGCAAGGAAATAAGTGGACGTGAGTGAAAATACAAACACACCAGCCACATGTCTCTTTGGTGCATTCCAGCATGTTTACTTTACTTAGAGACAATAAATAATTTTTCAACCTCGAATGTCTACTCTTTATTCTCGCTGCTTAAGCTTGCGACAACACATGTTTGAATGCAGCCCAAATGAAAACAATGTGATCCGTCTGATCAAAGAAGTTTCCCAGTGCTACAGCAGTATGGGACTGTACCACCTTGCCAAAGAATATACAGAGAAGGTGACAGCCAGGCCTCAGCTGCGAAAGAAATTGTCAAGGTTGATCATATTCAACAACCAGTAATGCACTCTGCCCACTTACCTGCTTGACTGCTTCAAACTTGCTGTTGCAACTGGACTTGTGATACTTTGATGTTGGAACTTTCACCACAAGACCTTGCTACTTAGCCTTTTTATGACTTATTCACTCTACCTCTAGTCCTTTGGAAGTGCTTTAGTGCCGTTCGGCATTTCGTGTCATAACCAGTCATATCTAAACTTCCTGTGCAAAGCATAATGTTTATACCCAAGCATATTAAGGTAGTTGCATAAACAAACGTGCCAAACATTCCCTGGCATTCCGCACCCCCGAGCAGAAAGGAAATGGGAGAAACACGGGAAGCAACACGCTGACGGACGACAAAGGAAACGTAACACAACAAATACAACACCACACAAAACCAGCAAATCACATAATCGTAGTTCAAGGTACAAGATTGGAACGACACGCGCTCACACGAGAGTAGTATAGTTTAATACGGCTTAATAACGGTGCCCGTATAAGAACCATGCGGCATAAGAACCGTGCGCTATAACGACATCCTTTTTCTAATCCAAGATGGCCGATTCTAAGCCAACACAATCCAGTTCTAAGCCAACACAATCCACTTGTAATCCAAGCACGAGCCAAATCCAAAGCCATCTGATTGGCCGCCATTAGCCCCGCCCACTTCACGTTGATTGGCCACCGCGCCCCCAACTGATCTTTGAATGGCTGACCGTAGATCCACTCCTTTATGCTAATTAGTTGGCTTGGCTCCGCCCAGTTCACACTGAGCGGCCCGTGCTAAGCCTTGACTGATCGTTGATTGGTTGACTGTAGCTCCGCCCCCCTTATGCTAATTACTCGGCTCTGCCCCCACTTCACACGCTGATTGGTGCACGCGTATCGCTGAGCACAGCTCCGCCCCTTTATGCTAATTAACCGGCTCCGCTGATTGGTCCATTCTAAGCCTACTGATCACTCTCCCCAGACTTCTGATTGGCCGCGGCCGCAGCCGCCGCCGCCGGACGCCCCCGCTGCGGCCCCAAACTTACCCGGGCTAGCGGGTGGCCGCCGCCAGATGGTGCGCGGGTCGCTCGCCGGCGGCTTCAGATGGTTCTAACCTATCTCAGATAACTCTATGAGATCGAACAGACGGGGAAAAAAATACCTTTCAACGTTTATTGAGTACATGTTTGAGGAAAAGCATGGCCGTCTTGGAGAGGTTGATTCCTTTGATGCTGGGTGCGGTTCCACGGAAGTGACGGATCATGTAGACGTCTCCGGGACAGCGGCTGAGAAAAATTTCGTCCTCCGTGAGCTGGCACATCCGCGTGCACTGGATATCTTCGTAGCTGTCGCTCACGTCCAGCGAGTGAAGGCACGTACGCAACGATCCAGTAGCGTTCCTATTCAGGTTAATGCCGGACCGCATAGGTACCACGTGCCACTCTCTGATGGCCAAGATGTCGCCGGGGCATTCGTGCGCGTACGTGTGCTTATCCTTCTCCAGCTTGATGCTCGCAGTACAGTTGCCAGCGTCCAGCGCCAGCGCGCACGAGACGAGTGAGAAGAGAACGAGGTACCACATCCTTCCAGTGACGCAGGTCAAATGACGCTACTCCTACTCATCCTCTGCATTATCTGTGCGGCGGAGGAAAGAATGCCGTGTGAAATCCCGCTATCTACGTCATCCACTCGAGCTTACCATATTCGCAGCTTCCGTACGGGTAGGAGTCCACGTCATTATAGAGGTACCGTTTGTCGTCGTACGCCATCAGACTTCTTTTCACATTTCGGATGGTGTACATGCACTGTTTCTTTCCCACTATTGACACCTGTTCGTGCGATACGCTGTCGTGCTTGAATAGGGTATCGCGGTACGTATCATGGAGGAGGTGTTTGCGCACAATGTTCTTTTTGACCCCTTTAGCTCTTGCAATCTGTTTTCCCCCGGCTAATTTGATAGAATACATTTTAGCTTTCAGGCATATTACTTCCTCAATGGGTATGCTACCCGTTTCACTTTTGAACGCGCCAAGTCTACCGCGATTCCTCTCGCTGTACAGTGGATGGTCACGATCGAAGGAAGACAAGTCTAAATGCTCGTCGGCGATCGCACGTAACTGATCTTCGTAGTCTTTGCAGAATAGGCCGAGGATCAGAGAATCCGTGTCAAAGTAGCAGGTAATCACCGGACAAGTGAGCTTACTCAGCAGGGTTTCATAGTAGAACGAGTACATGGTTAACTTACTCAGTTCTAAAATCGTGAAGCCAATCTGCAGGGGGAAATCACATCGCACTTTTCTTTTGCGCATTTCGTACATGACGCAATCGGGGGACAAAATTTCCATTCGCGCGCATTCCGCCCGACTCCCGAGGCGACTCGCCGTCTCCTCATCGAAGGCCACTCGAATGTCTCGCATATTAAATTTATTTAGCAACGTACGCCCGAAGACCGCATTATTTGAGATTTTATAGAAATTTTTCTCGAACGTCGTGCTCGATGCGACGCGTCTGGCAACATTGTCCTCAATGTAGGGACGCAGGAATGGTGCCTGACGAAATTTTAGAATTCTGTGAATTTTCGTCACGCGCATGCCCAATCTACAATAGAGCGCGAGCAGCGCGTAATGAACGACGTACCCGACCTTGTCCTTGCACGTGAGCAGCAGCTTTTTGCTGTTCGCCGGTTGATACATTAAGTCTTCGAGGAGCCCCCGCTGGAATGGTGAGAGCCATTCCTTCGGAACGACTGCCTTCTCGGGAGCCAGGGGGAAGTACCGCGTCAGCGCGTGGATAGATTTTGGATACTCCAAATCGCACACGTACACGTATCCCACGTCCGAATCCGTGGGATGACGCATAAAATCCACGGAGCTAAAATCCTCGACCCATTCGAAATCGCCGACGGGGAGGTGCTTTATCATACTGAACCCGTAAAGATTGTTGCAATCTATGTACGATATGTACACCTCCTCTTTATCGGGATCGTAGCCACCGCACAGCGGGTTGTTAGCCCGTAAATGACGCCTGCTCGCCTGACAGAGTCCGCCTCTAACACCCGATTCGATGGTCCGGTACATGTCCTCGTCGATGATCAGCTCCAATTTTGCCCGCGTGTAATTTAGAGCGCATTGCCACGAATAGGATGCCAGCGAAACGCAATGAAGCAATTCCAATCCGCGCGCGTCGTAGCACAGGCGCCGGAAGTGCTGCATTACGTCACCATGTAACAGGGCATCCGTTTTCAGGTACAATGCATTATAATCCCTCAGATTCGAGCATCCAAAACGTTCAAATACGTGCAGCGCGTACTGATAGTCTTCGTCGCTTATATCCTCCCCCGTCAGATCGTTTCGGAAGGCGGATTTTGCCGGCAGAGCCAATTCGTCGTAGACCGCGAACGAGCTAACGTGGCTGTACGGGAATACACCTTTACGAAGCAAAATTTCGTAGTCGTCTCCAAATACCTGCTTCAGGCATTGGAACGCCTCTGCGCCCCCCATGGATTTGACGGTTTCCACGAGCTCTCCCAGCGACGAATTTAGGTACTGCATGGTATCTCTGAATAGGAAGGTGCCAATTTCGAACGATCGGATTTTTTCCATGGAACTGGCCACGATGAAGGGAGCTCGCTTCCACTCGAGAAGGTGAAATTCCCGCAGTAGTCCGGCCAAATCGTAGGCCAGATTGTGCACCATGATGGGCAGTTTTTCCCGCGTCGTGCACGCCAAGTTACAGGGGTTGCACAGCGTCGCGATGTAATTTGTCTCGCCAGCAGTACAACGCTTGGAATGGTCGTGGTGCCGGACACGGGGTAGATCTTGCGTGAACTCCCGCTCGCAGTACGCGCAGTGGGTGGCAGCTCTGTGCCGCGCACGTTGCTCGTCATTCAGCACCATTTCGGCGGGGCAAGCGTTCAGGGCGATCATCTCATCTCGCATTTCCATCAGAGCTCTGACGCACTGCCTCGCGGAATCTTCACCATGGTGCGTCCTGATGCGCATCACCTTCGAGTCGTGGGTGCGCACGAGCACGGCACAGAAGCTCGAGGTGACGTGACGCTGCATGCCAACGCCACTGGGCGTGAGTACGCTCTCCGTGTCCAACGCGACGACGTAGTTATACTGCTGCTTGTACTGAATTTTAGTAAATTCTACAAAGTTTTTGCCCGGTTCGCAAAATTCCAATATGATTTCGTTTACGTCCGCGCACAGGCGACGATGTTTGGCCATGCTCTCTTCCTTCAGGAAAGAGCGCGTGCAACGCTCGCATACGAAACGCCTCTTGTCTCTCATCAGTAACCGCTCGAGAGACTTGATTCCGAAAAAATGTTCATCTACAGCCAATAAGTGAATTTTCTTTTCATACTCGAGTTTTGGAGGTCGCGACACGTGCACTCCCTGATCGACGTACTCGTATACGTACACGGATATCTGGTTTTTGTCTTCAAATTCGTCCAGATCAGAGTAGGAAACGGGGAAGCGACTAGGCCACCAGTACTCCGCGGCATAGTTTTCACATTTTTTCCACGAATTCCTTTCCTGCGGGTGCAGGAGGGCGAGCGTATTGTATTTAAAACACTCACCCTCCTTATGTGCTGGTAAATGAATATTCGTCAGCACGTTCCTGCGCTTAGCCAAATGATCGGGAAGTGCCCCATTGCATCCGAATTTTTTAGTTTTCACCGCAGAAATGCATATTTGAACGTTTTGGACGTCGGTGGACACGAACCCACTCCCGTCCCGCTGATAATTTTCGACGCGCCCCGTGGACTCCTGAATCGCGTCCATCAGGGTATTCGCGATGGCTCCGTCGCTGTGGACTTCGCGAGCAAACGCCATAAAGTGGGCTATGTGCGCAGTTATCTCCCCCCGAGTTTCCTTCACCATTAAGACATCGGAACAAATGCAAAACCTAAAGGGTATTCTTTGCGCTCTCAATACGGCGAGCATATCGTGAAAGTGACTCATTAAATATTGTCGCAAATCCTCTACTCCCTGATCGTGAACAGATGCCAATAGCGTGAATCTTTTGACGATACCTCTAAATGCGGCGTCAGTCTGGAAGAAGGGCAGGAAGGATGTATCCACGTCGGGGTGCGATCGCATCACGTGAGCAGACAGTGTAGGAGGTGCGCCGTCCCGAGAATCGTCGTCGTCCGATTCATCCTCGATATCGTGAGGATCAAAAAAGCAGAACACACACCGGGGCACTGAAAATAAACGCGGATCCGTAAGAAACGTGCAACAAGTAAAGGAGGGAATAACTTACTTGTGAAGCGAGTGAAAGCAGACTGTTCCTCCCCTGAGGCGATCGCGCGGCTTATAAACCGGCATCCACGCTACATGCGCCAACACGTCAGGGCTCGCTTGTTTCCACGCGGTCGTAAATCATGTGGCACCTCGAGGATGAGGCCGCGTTGGGGCCATCTGTTTATTATCAGAACGCGCGCGGCCGCAATGGTGAGCATTCACCGTCGAAGAAAATGTTGCGTTAAGGTAATGTAAATAGGTCTTCTCCGAGAAATTGGGTCACCTTGAGTCGGTTGCATGTTCCAACACGTTGGGGTCGCCTGTTTTATATCAAAATGCGCTTCATGGTCAAAATGAGTTTATACTATAGAACGGTGAGCTTTGTTTTATTCTCGGGGAAGTTGCGTCAAGGTAATGCAGGGGTGGAAGTGCTGCGCCATTTGCGCCATTCTGCGCCCCGCTGCTTTTCATGCGCAAACTTGAGCCGCAACATCAAAGCTGCGCCAAACTACCCCCGAGGTCCGTACCACTCTAGTAACACTGCCAAAAGGGAGCCACGAGCATCCATATCCAAATCCGCAACACGATCAACCCGTCCACAAAGCTCTCTTCATATCCAACAAAATCCAAAGTCAGCCAATCCGAGACAATTTAGTTTATTTTCATGTCGGTTAGGCCGCCGGTCAGGCTCGTTAGGCTTATCTCTGATGGGGTGCGCGGCAGCGGCACTTCCCCTTTTGCGGTTCTTGTTGCCTTTGTCGTCTTTTATGTGGTGCCGGCACACTGTGCAACGCTGAGCAAAAGTAACGATAGGCAAAAGTCACTCCTGACTTGTTTTTTTCTTCTTGTTTTTTGTCAGAATCACGTTACGAGGGCCCATGTACATTTCAGAAAAAAAACACGAAATTCAACGATGATATCTTCAAAATGATAGACTAAAATGGTGACCTCACTTCGTTGTGCTGCTAGCCTAGTGTAAAATAAACCGATGCTTACTGCACTTTATGCAGCGTGGGCATATCGTGCACGCTGGTGGTTCGCCTGTCACGCGTCATGCAGCACCAGAGAAACACGCGGACAAAGCAAAGAATCACAGACACAGAGAGTGGCGTTCTTCAAGTGCCGAAGCAAGGATTTAAACACTTTTGAGGCCAGAGCTAACGTACAGGAAAGTCACTATTTTCGTACTTTAGGTGATTGCGAACTCCGCCCCTTACACATGGGGAGACGTCGCAACGGAGATTTTCCCGACCATGTTTCCCCCATTCAGTGCGGAAGGAAGAAACTTTCGTACGTTGTTTCCCAAACTACTACAAATCATAGAAAGAGCGCCTGTAACGAGAAGAAACAGAACGGAGGACGCGGACTGCTGAGGCTGCCCAAAATGTCCATTCAATGTCCAGTCACTGGTCAGCCAAGGTGGCAAGTCAAAGGACATGGTGAAGGTAGAGAGCACAAGCGTTCTTCTGAAGGACACAAACGCAAAATTTCCAGAGTTTCTCCAGCGCATTCAAGAGATTGAGAGTAACCCGCGGAACAAGAAAAGGAGGGGATCAGACGAACGTTATACTCTCAGGGCTGCACGAGGAACATCAAACTATGGATAACTGTACCAACGTAAGCACTGCACATGGCACTCCTCAGGCAACACTGAAAGTACAACGTTCGTCTGATTGTGTATTGTGACTGCATTCAGGCAGTGCTGAAAGTTTCATTCTGTACTAGTTTCCACCAGGTGTCAACTAATCAAGCCAGCTGGTCAAAAAAATATGTACTAGTTTTCACCAGTGTGTGTGTACGTTTTAAATAGTCATGCAGACTAGTCAACGAAATATGTGTTAGTTTTCATGACTGTGTACGTTTTAACTAGTCATGCTAGCTAGTCTATAACATTTTGTACACTGATATTTTTATGTTTACATTAAGGAAATTGTTAGCTTCTCATGGTTCATGGTGTATCTGGCAGTATATGACAATGTGCGGATCTTCAATCTTCAAGGAACCAATCTGCGTACCAGACGTTTCTGCTCCAAATTCCGGAATATGTGCTCCAAAATGTCATTTTTCCTGCTCCATATCTGCTCCAGAAGCAGATTTTTGCTGCTCCAATTGTAGCTCCAAAAGTCCTGACACCACTTCCACCCCAGGTAATGTAACGAGAAATTGGGTCACCTTGAGACAAGCCCCAACACGACGGTGCCATCTGTTTAATATCAAAAACGCACTTCCACCCATCGTGGCGGGCCCTAGTGAAAAAAATGTTGCGTCAAGGTGATGTAACGAGAAACTAGGTCACCACGTAAATCATGTTTTCCGAGGCCACGCGTATTAAAACCAAAAGTAAACTGTTGTGCTTGATGAGACAAGTCTATCTGAAGGAAAATATCCCTATGAGCCCACCAGCTCATTGCCGAAACAAGCACCGAAAACAAAGGGTTCGCTTATGCAGTTTCCAAATGTCCTTCGCGCGCGCGTCATATATCACATGCTGTTCCCGTGTGATTGTGTAAACAGAATCGCACCACCCTTGCGCTCCTCCGGAGGTGCTTTATATAAAAGTCGCGATATATACAACTCATTTGAGGTCCGTGAAGCCGTCGGTCGACTCCTCGTGAAGCGCACAACGAGAAAGGTATGTTTCACTATTGTCTTCAAGATGAGGAAAGTTAGGTAATAGTTGTCCTCATTTTCAGTTCATTTGGCGTGCGTAGAAACTTGCACTGAGAGATATGTCATCTATTGTCGAGAAGCTGGATAAACTAAAGAAACCCGGTGATGGAGACATTCAGAAAATGAGCATTGTTCCAAACAATGAAAAGCTCGACGTGTTGGACTTACGCAAAGTGGACACTATCTATGGGGAGTCCGTGTACGTGGAACTCCTGATGGACAGCGATAAACGCGTAAAGGTGTACCTACCCAGTCGTTTTAGGCGACTCACGGATGAAGATTTGCAAGAAATGCGAGAATTACCAGATCTGAAACTAGAGAAGAAGGAGAGATTCAGGGATGGTAAAAGAGCCGCATCGCCCGACATCATCTTTACTCACGCGAAGAAGAAGTGACCGCAACGAAAGCCCGCGTCCCATATGTAATCAGCGGGAAAAATAAAAATACATGTATTTCTGATTTTAAATGTTGCGTTGTTGTGATGGATTAGGAAGATAGGCTGATATGATGGGACGCTCTATTGATAGAATGATATGATAGGGAGCTATAGCGCGTATTCATTGACTAAGAGAGTGTAGTTTGTGGGGGCTATAGAGAATAAAGGACACCAGGCGTTTTTAAGCGACAAACAACTTTTCTAGCAGCTTTATTGATTTTAGGTCATTAGCGGCGAGATTATCGGAAAACAGGGATACAATGCTCTTCAGTGATTTCCCTTTCGCCAACAATGTCGCCACAATACAACAGTACACACCACACATTGGAGAATACAGGCTTTGGATACAGACATCATTATATTCGTCGACGGTGAGGCGTTTCAGCTCGGGTTCGATGGGCGGCAATCCGAAGGAATCAAAGTAGATGAGGTCATCCTTCATTTTCGCGTACAAAATCCAGTGCTCCCCAGCTTGCTGTCGCCGATCGGTGTTCACCACGATCATACCCGGTCTATCCAGTGCGGGCAGACGATCGTCTCGAGCGTATACACCGCGGAAGAGTGCCGAAGTGTAATCGTTGTACTTCAGGAGTCTCTCGATATCTTGCTCGAACATCGCTAATCCAGTGTGACGTTCCTGTTCTTATCGATGGACATAATTCGCACACTCTCGGACAGTATCAATACGGTCGTGGGTTCGGCCAAGGCACGTCGGAACTTGAGTTGCAGACGAACGTTTCCACGCCTGATCGGTGACAGGTGGACGGAGGATTGATCCGGATCCAGGTCGTAGTACAGTAGGAACTTGTTTCCAACGTAGTGGTCGTATTCGTAGGAGACGTGCTTCTCACACAGCTGCTCCAGGAGGTTGAAGTAGCTTCGGTGGTTCAGGTTATTGTTGAAGTCGAACGTGTCTATTCGCTGCGTCCCGTTCACGGTGAGCGTCGCCGACTCAATGTCGCAGTTCACGAATCGGTACGGGTCCCGATTGAATGCTCCCTGGTAGGCTAGGGTGGGCACGAATGCGACCACCACCTTAGACGGTATCTTCTCAGGAAATAAATCTTCCAGGCATGCATCCAGGTTGCCAACTGGTAGCGAACGAATACGCGATTCACTTCCGGCCAGTGTGTAGAGAGCCTTGCGCTTCTGCAATTCCGTTTCGTGTCCGAGGAATAGGCTGGGAGACACGGTGATTTTCTTTATGTACAAAGTGGCACTCATGATTTCCAGTTTATGCGTGTGCTGCTCCTGATCGGTCTTCATAATGCGGAACGCGTCGGAGCCTTGATAAAAAACAAGCCTAATTTCCACTCCCGATATGAGTAGCTTAGGCTGCAGGAAAATGTCCGAGTTGATCTTGGAAACCAGATCGATGGTCTTGCCGCCGCGTGTGAGGTTGTATCGTTCGGCCGGTCCACGAGCGCGAATGTTGTTTTCCGTTTGACGCGCTTCTTCTTGCGTGTACAGACCTGCTTTATGCACGGTATTTTGCTCCGTGGTGCTGGCGTGAAGCAAAATATCCAAGTAGCTTCTATAGCTATATAAATCATTATTCGTAATCATGGTCTGATTCAAGAAGACGGCTACGTTCTTGAAAAGCGAGCTGGCGAACGCGTTGACGGGGTAGACCTCGTCGTAGGTCGTCCGATCGCCAGCCTGTGTTTCCGGTAGCGAACCATCGTCACGTACGATGCGGACTTTCGTCACTATGTACGCGGAGTTCAAATCGAGATAGTGGTGCCCCAAATTCGAAAGCTGGAACTCTATGACGGAGGATATGTCAGCGACCGGGTAGAATACCTCATATTCCCCCTTCAGTATATGCCACTGCGTTCCCGGCACGGAAAATAACTGTGTTTCCGACTTATCCAACAGAGGAGTGTCGGGATGTACGACGTTAATCGTGTCCATCTCGCAACTAAATTGTGGCCGCGCAACCAGCGTGATTTATGCCGTCGAAGACGTCCGGTTTTCTCCTCTTTCTTCGCACGCCCGCCCCTCCGAGGTCGCGGAGAATTTCACGGCCCGTATCTTTCGCCGATCTCTTAAGCGCACTTCGGAAAGAGTCTCCCTCCGACAGATTTTTGGCCACGCGCTTAGCGGCCGCAACAGCAGTCTTTTTTAAGTATGGCGATACGCGTTTAAAGAGTGGAATAGCGAAACGCCCGAGCTGAGAAAAGAAATTGCCTCCCCTCTGGTACAGGTGCGACCTGTATACCGTTGGAACGCCAAATCCGTAGATTGGTACCGCTTTAGTGTACATGCTTAAAGTGCAGCGTCAGCGTCGATCTACCGCGATTTTGTAGCGGTAGCTTGCGACCCGTGTCGTCGCGTATAGAGACGGTGATTGAGGAAATTTCGCGCTGCACTAACTTAAAATACTGAACGGGTAGAAAGCTGAAACTCAGTTGTTCTTTCGTTCTATCGTATACGAATGGAATTAATTTCAGTATCGGATGCCGACCGTTTCCCACTACGGAGGGCGTGACGAGATCCGTGTATATCATAAAACAGTTAATGGGAAGATCTATGGTCACTTCGTCGACACCCGTATCGTTTTCCGTAAATACGGTTTTCGCGCCGAAACCCAGTAGGTACGCAAAGTAATCGGATAATGTAAGCGACACGTTTTCCCGCAAGCTCAACGAACACTTCCTCGCCCACGCATCGTACGTGAGGGAAGCCTCCGGCTGCAGACGCTCATGGATGGCGCTCACGAGAGCTTCGGGTGTTTCGTAGTAATTCGGTGGAAGTGAAATGCGCCGACTTTCCGTCTCTTGAGTGTTTATGCGGTACGTCTTCACTATGGGATTACACGTGATGCGCTTTCGGGATCCTTCAACATGGATGTGCTTCACCTGAATGAGGTCCAGGAACTCGGTCGACAAGTTGAAATTCGTCGGGAGAGAAAGCGAGTAAGTGTTGTCTTTGTATTCCACCCGTGATTCTGTATCGTTCGTCGCTCTGAAGAATTCGTTGAATGTGTCGGTAATGAGCGATCGGGGTTCTAAAATTAGATCGTTATTGATCACTATCACCCGGCGAACTCGCATCATAACGGCTCTTTCCTCCGCGAGCGGTAACACGTTTGGGACGGCGCGTACTTTACCGCCCTCCCGGTGATCTCCATCGATGTCGACGATTCCAAAGGCGAGATGCAGCGGTCTGTCGATTAGTTTCGCCGAGCGCACGCGCGACGGTAGCTTAAACACGTAGTGATCTTCCTCGTAAGTCCACTCTATCCCATATTCGGGGAATATTTTATTCAATAGCGTGTCCGTGTCTTCGAACGTGAGCTGTTTTGTTTGCCACTTCTCCGTTGATAGCGTTATCAGGTTATCAGGCGCTTGGTTCACGTTCAGGAAGCTGTTGGGAATGGAAAATCCCTCTAGACCGACGACGTACGAATCATCCAGGTGTAGTGGCTTATCTAACGCGATCGTGAAATCATTCAGCGTGTTGGACGGGTACAGGTCCATGCTAGCGTTCGAGAGCAGATACACGTAAAATTCATTTTCTGACATCGCTGGCGGGCACCCAAGAATCGTGATCTTTGGCGTATCCAAACCAACGAACCAAGTAGTGCAATACCCCGTTAATTTTCTTCTTTCTAATCACAGCGGATATGAGTCGCTTATCGTACGAGGAAAGATGGTGGACGGGCTGCAGCTCCTGCTCGTAGAATGATCCCAGTATTTCTTTTCCCGTCGAATCTTTCACGTACACTACGGGCGGATCGGTCTTTCTCGTTCGCGACACCTCGAACACTTCGGCCGTCCACCTTTGATCGTAGCTTTTGGCGAACACACCGCGATCTAACGCGAGCCTCACCTGGTCCCCTGATTTATACTTGCTCTCGCGCGGGGTCGTCTTACGATTCAATCTGTTGAACAGAGCTACTTCATTTCCGGCGTTCACGTTTTTCGGCTTTTCGCCCGTGACGGAGTGTACCGAGTCGTTATAGTCGGCCACTATCTTCGGCAGCGCGTTGATATAATTAAACTTCCCCGTACTAGTGAAATGCCTGGCTATTCTTTCTCTAATTGTTCTCTGCACGCGTTCACAGGAGGCGGCTTTCATTCCGCTTTGTGTGCTATAGTGATTTAGTAGCGACTGAAAGTACTGACGAACGGGGGAACCCCAAAATTCGCTCCCGCGATCAGTGAGCAAATTCTTCGGAATTCCATGACGGAAAACTCGTTGGAAGGCTTTCTTTACGTCTTGCGGGCGCTTTGTGCGAATGGGGACTATGTACAGGTACCTCGATAGCGTATCTATGACCGTTAGGATGTACCTGAAGCCCTTGTTAAATTTCTGATATTTGCGCATATCCAGAAGGTCTGCCTGATATAAATCCCGCACGTGAGTTGCGATGATGGAGCGTCGCTTAAATTTTTTCTTCACTGGCTTGTGAAGGGTGTAAGCATCTTCTTTTTTCAGCTGTTCCACGGCTTCTGCGCGCGTGAGCTTGTGATACCGTCGGTACCGATCCACTCCACCTAACCCTTTCTCCTTGATCTTTCTATAGGGCCCCATATTTGCTCCAGCGAGCAATGCGGTGTATTTTCAGAGCGCTTATAATTTTCGATACTTTTTTGTACCAGCAGGGTTTCTTGATGAGCGCGCTACGACGTGCTAAGTAGCTCACGAGAGCCACAATGTTTGAGCGATTGATTCGCTTCCCTCTATATACTAGCACATTATCCGCCTGCCAGGTGAAAACTTTCTTCAATTCTTTTAGCACAGATTTCGCGCGTGCTTTATCAACGCCGGAGGGTAGAAGATTAAAATCGAATGGGTTGGGTTCCGGTTCGGGCTCCGAACGGACAGGTTCCAGAGGAGGAGGAGGAGGAGGAGGAGGATGATAGTGAGCTCGCTTCAGCAAGTAATAGAGGGCTTCCAGTATTTTGCCCACTTTTACATCGTCCGATTCGTTAGATTTCAGAACTTCACCTATTTCTATTCTATGAGCCATGACCGATGGCTTTGGATATCGCTCGCCCGGCGACTCCCGCCACGAGACTTGATAGCCCTGAGAGGAGCAGTGGAAGTATGGGAATGAGACCACCTCGTTGTCCCCTAATATATTTCTTCAACTGCCGGGGGCACTTATGAAGTGACTTGTAGGCGAGGAAGCGGAGGATTTTTTTGTGTTTCTTCAGGTTTTTATGAAGTTCCGTCGAAAGTGGGATATTTCCGCGTAGAATGTTCAGACAGATTTCCGAAAGGATTCGAATGTCGTCGCAGCTGAGCTCTTTAAGTAACTCTGCGCGGTGCGTCGGTTTGCTGGCGGCCAATACTTTGAGGAGCGTGAGATGTCTTCTAAGATCGGCCGTCATTTCGCGGGCGTAAACAGGAACTGCCGGTCGTGCGGTAAAATACCCGTTCGCAGGCTACGAGAGGGAGGTGTTTGCGCGTGCAGATCCACAACTAAATAACCGTGCGCCTTCTCCGTCGCCTGGTTATATGCGTCGAGAAAATAGGAGAGCCCCTGTTTCCCGAATACCTGACGTCCGAAGGTTTCGATCTGTTGTACGGACCGCGCGTTCCGGAACAATACGATATAACTGGCGTTCAGCGATATCGTTCGAAAAGCGGCATTGTGATAGAACAAGGCTTGTGTGATCAGGATCACGGACGCATTCTTATGGTGGCTACCACGTACAAACAGCGACTCTACCTCCGATAGAACCCCCTTTTCCGTGATTTGATCGTCAATAACTATGAGAGTGGGATATCGCTCATTCCAATCTGCGGGTATCCTGTCCATAAACTCCACACCGTCGAAATCCTTTTCCCAGCCGGCTGCATACTTTCGTACGTAGAGTATCTTCTGCGGTGGAATGCTAAATAATTCGGGATGTCTCATTATATTCTGCGTGAGCACCGTCTTCCCACACATGGACGCGCCGGAGATGAGAATTCGAGCAGGGTGCTGGAACTGCATGCGCATCGTGGAATAACTCGAGCAGACTGTGTAGCGAGGTGTGATGCATCTTTATTTTCATCCATAGCTCCTAGCGCGATTGATGATCGTCTCCAGGACTCTTATTTCTTCCTGACATAGTTCCTGAAGCTCGCGCAGTGATTGCTCCCTGTAAGCCGACAGGTACTCGTCCAAGATTTCGCGTATGATTTCCCGCAACTTGTTTGCGGTGATACGGGAGCACAATATGTGGCAGCACATCTCGACGAAGTTCTTTCGCTCGTGTGACGCCTCGAAGCGGAACAGCGCGGAGTTGATGCACCTGAGTCGCGCCGTCTGGTGGCATGAGGTAAGTTTGGACGTCTGAGATAGAGACGTTGGGTTAGAACCATCTGAAGCCGCCGGCGAGCGACCCGCGCACCATCTGGCGGCGGCCACCCGCTAGCCCGGGTAAGTTTGAGGCCGCAGCGGGGGCGTCCGGCGGCGGCGGCTGCGGCCGCGGCCAATCAGAAGTCTGGGGAGAGTGATCAGTAGGCTTAGAATGGACCAATCAGCGGAGCCGGTTAATTAGCATAAAGGGGCGGAGCTGTGCTCAGCGATACGCGTGCACCAATCAGCGTGTGAAGTGGGGGCAGAGCCGAGTAATTAGCATAAGGGGGGCGGAGCTACAGTCAACCAATCAACGATCAGTCAAGGCTTAGCACGGGCCGCTCAGTGTGAACTGGGCGGAGCCAAGCCAACTAATTAGCATAAAGGAGTGGATCTACGGTCAGCCATTCAAAGATCAGTTGGGGGCGCGGTGGCCAATGAACGTGAAGTGGGCGGGGCTAATGGCGGCCAATCAGATGGCTTTGGATTTGGCTCGTGCTTGGATTACAAGTGGATTGTGTTGGCTTAGAACTGGATTGTGTTGGCTTAGAATCGGCCATCTTGGATTAGAAAAAGGATGTCGTTATAGCGCACGGTTCTTATGCCGCATGGTTCTTATACGGGCACCGTTATTAAGCCGTATTAAACTATACTACTCACGAGTACAAAATAGACAGGAAATAACATGTATGTGACGGGATTTCACACAAAAAACGTAAGGAACTCAATCACGAGGGGTTTCTGCAGCGATCCGTGGCAAAATTTTAGCGAAGCAGCAAGGGAAGCGCTCACAAACAGCAAAACTTGTCACAGCTTACATGCATTCATATGGGCTGTAATCGCTCTTTTGAGCACCGCAATATGGCGGCCGGTGGTCGTACCCTTTCCCGCGATACCCTCACCCATCCGCTATCCAGCCTTTATACATAGAGATCAGTGGATGTGACACGCTTATTCAGACCATGATTCTGACCTTACACACTCATCCTGTTGTTCTGTATGGTGGTGCCACCTGTGTACGGAGAAATGAAAATGAGGCGCACACAGGAGAAAATAGCGGCTTTTGAGTGAGATAGGCCATAGAAAATGCACAGAGTGAGATTTTGCTTGATTTTTAATTTTTCTTCTGGAGGACCATAGCGCTCACAAAAATTCCAACAAAACTTGAGACAAATGGCTACCAGTCTGCGAAGTTTGGGGTTGGCTAAACCCTGTCTTCTATTTTTACGATCGAAACTTCTATTTTTACGATTTTTACATCGAAATGTGTAACGTTTGCTAGACTAACTCTGTAGAAATTCCATATGCTGTAACAACAACCACAACAACTTTATTTGGATGATGATGATGATGATGATTGCGCACTGCTATACTTACATATTTGAGCTCTCTTCTTCTTCTTCTTTTCAGCTGCATCCTTTCTGTTGTGCAGCGAACAGGTAATCGAAGGTCTGGAGACGCAACTGTCCATCCGGGGCCTTACGAGATCAATGACTTTTGCCCTGCTCCAAAAATTGGTTGCTATTCAGCTGCGCACGAACATCAATGTAAGTTACAGCGCCGTGGTTACACCTGTGCCACCATGCCAAAGTGCCACCATGCAACGGCGCCTCCAAAATGGTATGAGTCGCGTCGGGCGAACTTGGATTCACGGTTTGGGTATTATTATGATTATGGGTATCGTTAGTCCAGCATATTTTGGTAATGCATATGTTAGCTTCCAGTTTGCACTGAGGAATGGAACCCTCGTAGGGCCCTCTTGTTGCATCAGCGAGACTGTGCCTTCTTTCTCTGGAACCTGAATGCCTTGCTACTGAAACGATATATGAAAAAGTGAATGTGGAATCAGGGAGAACCACGGAACAGGATAAGAAGCGAATCTGGTGGATATTTTTGTCCCTGTAGTAGAAGAGCGTTTTCTCCCTTGCCCTTAAAGGGGTTATGACACTTCGATGGATGTGGTTCATTACTTCATGCACACGCTGTATTGCACACTGAAGTGTTGAGGGGAAAGGTATTATTTTTCTGCGCGTCGTACTTGGCGAGATATAAACACTCGAACGCGCATACCCATCAATCCCTGACATCAGAGTTCCGGTCATTCTCACTGGTAGTCGTAAGCACGTGACCTTTCTCGTGTCTCCTCACTGGCGGAAACGCCTGCCGTGATGTCAGAGTCGCGTAAGTTTAGGTATTCGTGGTTCTTGGTTGTGTACGGCGTCTATTGCCCCCTTGGCTGTTATACTATTAATGCACGTTCACATCGATAAAAATACTTGGATTTTACATTTGTAAGGAATAACTTGAGACGAAGTGTCGCAACGTCTTTAAAGGAGCATGGATGAGCTCGAAAAAAACATGTCAGGCAAAGTAAAAATTATGCTTACAACTCCTGAGAGACATATTCCCACAAAATAGTAGAAGTGCAGCGAGCAATCCTGACGCGCAAGAGAGTTTTCAATCTCGCGCGTCAGAAAAGCTCCTTCCCTCTGCTGGCAGTATGTGACGTCACGTCAGTTGCCTAATAGCGAGGCGCGCACCTTCGTTTTTCTTTCTTTCTTTGCTTCCTTCTCCCCTCTTTCTGTGGTTGTATTTTCCGTCGTCCGTCCCGAGTCTCAAGCAGACCTGCCGACTGTAGCAGACTATTCTGTGCAGCCAATAAAAGTGCTTGGCTGATCTGACGTCACAACACGGCAGAAGGAGCTGGGAGTGATCGCCGCCGCTGCGCGCACTACTGATTTTCTCAGGAAATCTGGGCTTCGCAAAGTAAATATTTTGCGGTGACACTTCCTGAAGGTAGTGCCCGTTCATGTCAATCAATAAAAAATATATCGTCGAGGTTCCTTCCATGATTGTTTAGATGTGAGGGTGAGAAAGCTGCCAAAGTGCTATCTGCGGGAGGAAAGGGTTTAACTTTTCTTCTATTGTCTCTTCAATGTAAAACATCTTGCTTCAGGGGGCAGTGTGGCAGATCTTTTTCTCTCTTACATTTAAAGGAAAGGGAAAAAGCGCTCGTAGCGCTACTTCTTCGATGAAACACCTGATGTCATGTCACCATCATGTGCCCGTTGTTTATCCCGTAAAATAACTCCATACATGAAAGGGTAATGACGTCCAGATCCCCACTGGCTGAAAGCCGAAAGGGGGGCGACCGCCTTCCAACGCCTATGTATAAGCGACCCGAGTGCAATGCGTACTCTATGAAGAATTTCTTTCATGTCATCCATGCATCCTCGTGGCTTCGATGGTGTTGCTGGAGTGCGATTCTCACATTCACTTTCCCTTTCAGAGCTCTAGGAAGTTCGTGTTGAACTGGCAGACAACTACGGCAGAGTTGCAGAGCGCGCACACAGCTACGGCTCTACCCGTCATTCATCTCTTGACAGCCATTTTTAAGGCGGAACTCTGGGACGGAACCTGCGTCAGGTTTTCGGCAACTCCTGCGCTGAGCGACTACAGCACCCTTCTCTACATACTGAGCAATCACGTCGTTAGGGTGCGTTGATAGCGTACCGCTTTATCGAGCACGTGTATATCTTCAACGTTCGAGGAGCGTGACTGCACGTCACTGTTCCCGTTAAGCAGCGGCTCTGGAGGGTGCGCTCCTTCCACTCTGTCCCTCTCGCTCCGGAGTCTCTGCTAAACGGCCCTTTAAGCCATGAGAGCGTTGCGTGTGCAATGCGCCTCTATACACTCTCAGAAAAAAAGGGTGGAGTAGTTACACCATTTAGGAGGTAATAGTTGTCGCATATGTTGTGACTAAAAGGTTGCAAGGTTCTACCTGCTACCTACGAAGGATAGGGCTACCGCTTCGGGCTCAATTGCTTGCACGCGTTACGAGCTAACGAGGGGCGGGGCACTCGTCGAGAAGGGCACGTGATAAAACACGTGCACGGCGCTCTTCGCACGATACGTGAAGGCCGTGGTATACGTCACGCGCAATGTGTCACGTGCCCATCTTTTAAAATTTCCCGCCAGCCTTTTTGAATTTCCCGCCACCGGTTAGCCCGTAACGACGATGATGCGATTAAGCGAGGGGGGTGTACGCCTTTTTGTAGAAATTTGGATATACGATAATTGCTTTTACCACCCTTTTACACCCTTCATCAGACGCTATGTTGACCTAGGTGGTAACTGTAGAAGTTACCGCCTTTTCACACCCTTTTTTCGGTGTGATAGGCATCTGGGTGTCACTGAATGGCCTTTTCGGTAGAGAAGTATTCCGATCCGGCAGCCTGCAGGTGGGTCCAACCGAAGAGTAGGGTGGAGATCGCGAGAAGCAGTCCGACATTCAGGTAGGAGTGCAGGAGCGCCACACTCAGCAAAAGGAGACGTCCCGTTTAGTAAAAAAGGAACGCGCTGCGTGCGCTCCGGAGCTGCTTGTGTGTCCGAAAAATTAGGCTTACGTAATACAAAATCGCGAACGTTGGCAAAACAAAAGGTGTAATGTCGTAATGGGTGTTGTACATCTGAAAGCGCCTTGCGAATACTACCAGGATCGAACCGCAACACCAGCTGTGCTTCCCTGGTTTTCCCGGAACACTTTCACAACTGATGCTGGCACAGTTACCCGTTAAGTTGCATAAGACGCGCGACCCCATGTCTCCTTGTCCTTTCTAATGTATTCTCATAACCACAGCTGCTTTGGCTGTACTAAAACGGGGAACCACGATGAAGTTAGTCATGTCAAGTACAGTAATTAAAAATTATTACATTGTATTAATATATTTAACTCAAACATTTATGTCTGGCTTATCCGGAAGGCTCGCTACTCACCTTCTATTATCCGGGTAGCGAATTTCTAGATAAGCAAATCAGGTACGGCCGTCTGTGCGGCTTCGTTGTTCCCAGACGTCACTTGGAGCGGAGTAGCGCCGGAAAAGACACGGACACAGAGCAGAACAAACTAGGGCTTTCTTTCAACGCTTTTGCAAAGAATACATAACACAAATAGGCCTATTTGTGTTATGTCTTCTTTGCAAAAGTGTTGAAAGAAAACGCTAGTTTGTTCTCCTCTGTGCCCGGCGCTACTCTGCCACAAGTATGTTCCAACATGCCCAACGTCTCACCTTGTTGAAGGTCACTTGGAGGACGCCGGAGGCCTGTTCTCTGCGCCGTCCGAGCAGCCACTCCTTGCGCGACTGACGACGGCGGACGGCAGCGATCAACCAATCCAAGCAAAGAACAAGACTATAGGGTCCGTGGCGCCATACTCGTAGCGCGCGTGGAGGAAGTCTCGCTTCCCTCGCCCTCATCGGCTTATCTCGAGCTCGAGAGTACGGCAAACCTTGATGTGGACACTCTCGCCGTTCTCCGTTCGCGGCTCCCCACTGTGAGAGTTCACGCTCGGCAGTGAGAGCGTAGCTTAAGCCTCTCTATTAGTAGAAAAAAAAAAGTTTTCTACCACATGCTATTTTAGAATTTGCTTAGAAAACTCTGAATTTTCTAGGTTTTTCCCACAATCCAGCACTGTACGCTCCACCTTTCTTCACGTCAACCAACCATGGGTTCTAGGACAACGTTCTGCCGTCTTATAATAAAGCACCCCCTGTATCTGACATAATATTTATGGTTATATTTCAGAAGAACACGCTATTGGAAGAAGCAGCAGTGGAGTGTCTAGAGACATTGTTCGAATTTTTTACTGCTTCAGACGAAAATGAACTGGGTAAGCACTGCGTTCCACCTAGTGTACGGGAGTGCACCTGAAAACGTGCCAGTTGCGTAATTCACATTTTTCCTGTGAGGTAAAAAAAGAGAGAGAGAGAGAGTTGCTGTGCATAACCGACTTTAAAAGAACAGTCTGCCCCTCCCACTGACTTTGAGATTAGACTTTTATTCGAATTTAAGTTACGTGAATATGACACATACAAAATTTCATCTTGTGGGGAGAGAAATAAACGGCGTGCACACATCCCGTTTTGTTTTTTCCGTAAGCGTGAGCGACCGCACCTTGGTTGACGTCGTAAGGTGCTGGACCTGGACAAAGGTGTTGAAGGCTGTTTTGTGGTGTCGTAAAACGCAACGGGGACGTTTTGTCGCGAACGGATCATCTGACTATTTGGCGGAACAAAAACCGGACATTGACGTGACACCTGACAGTGACGTCACCAAAGGGAAGGCCACGCTTTACACAGTGACTGTGGGCATTTTGGGCTCCCTATTCTCTCGCACCCTATTCTAAAACTTTATATTATGCCGCAATGTTGGAGGCGAGTTAAAGCCTGAGCCGCACTATTGCGTTTCAATACGTCCGTCCGTCAGCGTTTCTGATGGACGGACTCATCCGCACTTTTGCGACGCTGCTTTACGAGAAACAGCTTACAGCCGACTACATGGAGTCAAGTAAAAGAAGATAAGAGCGCGCAGCGGCACAGTTACCGGGGCAACAACCTGCATTTCTTGCGTCGCTCCATCCAAAAATTGAACTCGGCGAACCTACGCGTCCGTCGCTTTCGAAGGGGGCTTGCATCGGTTCGCAGACGGACGCAACACTGACAGACGCATTGAAACGCAATAGCGCGGACCAGGCTTAAGACCGGTTCACACTGCCGCGCGATTTACGCTTGCGTCGAAAGCTTGCGTTTACGCGCTTTTCATCGCGGAACGGGTTCACGTTGCCGTTCCCAGAGTCCCCATTCACATCATTGCGTTGTAGCGTTGCGTTCCTCCAATGAACGAGCGCCGTACACAACGCACCCCCTAGGGAGAAAGGGGAACCGACGCAGTTCTCATGTGCCGCACACAGTGGCACGCGCTATATCCTCTCCTCCTATTGGGCACTTGATTTGCGGTGCAAGCGTCGAGAAAGTTGATGTTGGTTCTACTCCCTCCATTCCGCTTACGTACTGCGTTTGCGGGGAGTGAGGCTTTGTTGCCATGGCGACGATTTGCCGTAAGCAGAAGCGCAACCGTAAACTCAGCAGTGTGAACCCTTTTGACTGGTTTAGCACTAAGTGGGTCGGTTGAAACTGAGGTTTTGTATCTTGGTGCAATAAATCAGGTTGAAAGTTTCGGCTAAAGTTGTGTCCGTCCCTGTCCTTGTATTCGTGCCGCCGACAGATCTAGACTGGTTCACATTGTTGCGTTTAACGCTTGCATGCCAGCGGTTTGTGTTTACCCGCATTTCCTCACAGAACGGGCTCACGCTTTCGTACAAGTCGCCTCGTTCACAGTTATGGCCATTGCATTCCTCCAATGAATTCTTTCTCCGCTTCTCTGCTCGAAGCAGCGCACCTCTAGCGGCGCGCATGCGCGCATTTCTCGGGTTCCACTGGGCAGATGAATTTCGCTCGCGTTCTTTGCGTCGACAAAGTTTAAAGGGGCACTAAAATGCAAGGACAACTTGCTCTCAAATGAAAGTCCGCGTTTCAGTTGGTACAATTCAAACAAAAATAGTTCACACAACGCTACCGTTTAGAAGAAAAACGCAATGAGAACAGAGCCGTCTTTGGCGGCAACGAATGGTATCCCCAGGAGGCAAAGATTGGTGGCATCCAATGAGACAGCGGGAGAAGCGCGCGCATACCTATCGTGGGCGTGTGAATTTGGAAGGGGTCCGATCGTAGTCTTCCGTATTTGAGCGGCATGATACGCACTGCTGCCATTTTCATTTCTCTTTTTCTTTCTTTCTTTTCAATACCGGTTCACTGAATTGCAGCTCACAACAGTTCTCGCGAACGCAACATTTACTGACAACAACATTTATCTTCACGTCCTTCGGAAAGCGACGTCAGTCCGGTTCTCAACGCGCACTATGTTTTTCGCCGGGACTGCTCCATGGCATGGCACGCGCGTGCACGCGCAGCATGGACTAAAAACACCGATGCACGAGCTGAAACGACGTTCACTGCTTAGCGCCGAAGCAAGAAAGAGTCCGGTATAATTTCGATTGTAGCTCCGTAACGGAATCAAAGTTTAGAATTATGATAACACGTACGAAATTAACATAGCGTGTAACGTAATTTGAAGTGAACTTGTTTTTGCATTTTAGTGCCCATTAAGTTGGCTCAAGCGCTTGCGATGCGTCGGCGAGGTGGCCTTGTGGGGAGCGTCCAGTGATTTATCCAGACACCCCCAAATGTTCAATGACACTCCCCTAACTTTTTCACCACTTTTTCACCAGTGTACACCCTACAGGGGGTGCCCTTGTGAATGCAGCTTTAGACACACGTCGGTAATGATATCTTAAGCTGTATACAGCTTATGATGACGTAACTGTAATAATGACCCCCACCCCCAATTTTTTTCCAATGTCCCCCCAATTTTTTCCAACACCCCTCCGTGCTTGGGATTGTGGATAAACCACTGGGAGCGTCTCTCCGCTTCCATGGCAAGTTGGCAAAGAACTGCTGCGAGCGCACGTAACATGTAAGCGCAAGCGTAAACGCAGCAATGTGAACCAACATTTGGATTCAATCATGACATGTCTTCAACCGCGGTCTGAATAACCCTCTGCTTGGCTTCTTTCTTTCAGCCAACGAATTTCCGGCATACCCTTGGCTTGGACTGGCTGTAGAATGTCGTCTGTCAGACTCGCAGGTCGCGGACGAAGTGACCTTGCGCGTCATGCTATTGGTACGTCTGCGTGTCTAATGGCGAATTCTACTGGTCGCTCTGAAACGAGCGCTCAAATCTGCTAACGAGAATTCGGCACGGAGAGACCCAATCGAAATCTACCAGCGGAAAACAGTTGCCCTCGAGTAAACAAAACCTGATAGCGTGAACGACGTGGTGGGTGGTAGCCATTAACTTTCCACCAATCACGACGTACTTTCAGGAGCCGTAGCTACACTCTTAAAAATGAACTTCACCGCATAGCACGCTACTAGCCAACCATCATCTAGAATGATATCGTTGCCTCTCCTGATTTGTTGAAAACGGGAGGCGTACGCCTTTTTGTGACACTTATGCGGTTCATAATTGTCACAAAAAAGGCGTACGCCTCCCGTTTTCAACAAATCAGGGCAGATAATGTTATCATTCGAGATGATGGTTGGCTAGGAGCGTGCTATGCGGTGAAGTCCATTTTTAAGAGTGTATGGTCCCGCAAAATAGCCACAAAAATCGTGTGTTGGCAATCGTCTGCGTTGATTGGCTGAAGCAGACAACATCGCGACATCCACGTGGCGAAAGAGTGAGAGGAGGCATTAAGCAGACAAGTAGTGTCCGTTTATTCAGCTCGCGCTACCCGCGAGTCGGAGTGATGGCGTACGAGAGTCATCGTACATCATCGACTCCAACGACCCGCATCGATTGAGAGGAGAGTCGCTGGGAGTCGACCCTCCGGCACCTCTAGTGTTGAATCCTCGAATTTTAGAACAGGTGTCACTGCTGCCATGGGAATTATGTCACGAGAGCCACACCCCGGCACTTTCGCCACTCTCGAGTTGCTCGAGTCCAACTTATATAGGTGGTGTCGCTTCCAACTAAGAGCTTTGTGGTCGATGCGTACATCCGGCAAACTCAGCGAATAGCTAGTCCCCAACTAGAGTCACTAAATAGGAACACTGAGCCACGCGGGCGAGCGAGCCCGCCATCTTGAGTTAGGCGCGGCTGCGTCGCCTAGCAATGGGATGCCAATCTCCCCCTTCTCCAGTGGGGAACAACGCGTAATCGAGCCAGCTCGCAAAGCAGGAAATCAGTCTTGCATGCAGGTGACTCAACATGGACGGCCAGTTCTTGGAAGGAGAAATCACGTGACACGATCGTCCCAATCGCCGACACCGAACGGTGGCTGCGGCGCGCAAAAGGAATGCGATACTCTGTACCCAACACTGTTGCTTTGCCTCGCAAAACGCGGAAATGATGGCCCGGACACCATGCAAGAAGGAACTATTCCCTTCTTGCATGGTGTCCCGGCCGAATTCCAGGTTTCTCGGCGGAGCAAGAAGGAGCGCTCCGTCGTGGAGCGAATTGATCTGAAACGGCCAGCGAACGACGCCAACCGCTCCGCGGATCGGCCATAGTAGAATTCGCCATGCGTCCGTGTGATAGGGTTCTTATTCGGCCATGTCCTAGGTATTCCAAGGACCCCACGTCAACCCTGCCGTTGAGGGGGCGATTCCAACGGTCGTCGACGCCGTCTGCCAAAGGGACACTTCCAGCCCAGCCCTTGCTGCCAGGGTTGCTGCGAGAGTGAGTATGAGTGAAAATTTGCGTAGCGATTGATATGGTGACTGGCGTGAAGAGGGTCACAGAGAGGGCGGTGGAAGAATTGTGGTGATATATTCTTCCCGTTCTGCAAGAACATAACGGACATTCCTAAACTGTTGACACTCTGTCTTTGTAGATATGCGTTAAGTTCCGCAGTGCACAGAGTATCGTTATACAGGCGAATACGTCAAGAAAGCGTAGGGTGAGGGCGGGGTGTTCCTTGCTGTTGTGGGTCTCCAACTCTGTTTGAAGTATTTATGAATCAGATAGATTGCTAATGCCATCTGTGGAGAAGTGTTGCACTGAGCCTCCGAAGCCCGTGGGTCAATATTACGCAGATAACTTAAAGTGCCACTCCAGACTCGGGAAAACAACGTTTATTTTATGTAGTCCATGAAAAGAAGGTGCCTCAAGGATTCTGTACGCGAAGTTTCAATCCTATTTACGAACGCTGTGCCCACTGATCTCGATTGTAAAAGGCTGGATCGCGGATAGGGAGCGCGAGCGTGAAGAAACCGGCCGCCATCTTACTGTACCCACAACAGTCGCCGCAGCGATCATGGCAACTTCTTGCAATTACGGTCGTACCACCGTACTGGCAAGGTTACAGGGCCTAAATTTATATAGGTGAGTCACTCTTTATCGAGGAATAAATAGACGTCCATTCTGTATATTTAGTTGACCATTATGAAGTGTTTTTTTGCCCAAAACGAGCACTGGATGCAGGTTGCTTGATCGCTCTTCCGACGTTCAATCGAGCACACTTGCATCTTACCCGGCGGCAAATACAGTTTGAGTGCATAACATGCTTGAGAGAACATGTTACACTACACAGGTAGTGTTGTCATCAATATATGTGCGAGCACTCGAGCGCTTTTTTGCATACATCTAACATGGTACACGGTGTTCCCTGCGGAAGCAAGTGCCACATTCATTTCTTTGAATTACCCTCACGCACAAGTTCGGTATTACGTCATAATGAGACCACGATTGTCACCTTTTTTCATGTATTGGTATAGTTTCGTGCCTTGGTTTGATTTGTGACAAAGAATCCTACGTAACGGTGGTGTGGCGCGATTTGAATAACGCCTTTGTGTCTGAGCTGTATCGTCAGCTTGTTACGATAGTAATAATTTGTAGCGCTGTCGTGCTATTTGTAGCAGTTTTTAAGGCAAAAGTGGTCTCTCAATACAGGTTTCGTCATGAGGGCTACCCAGTGAATAATCTGTGCAGAGTGATACGGCTGGGTGTACAGGTAAGTATCACATTCCTCATTCACTGGTTTCTACTTTACAGGAAGGAACAACCTCAGTGCACACACTGTGTTTAGCCTCTCTCAGTTTTGCATATTTTCTTACATGTTCACATCAGAAACACACCTTACACTTTAGGCTCCTTCACCCAGCAATATAATAATTAGAGATTATAATTCTTTTTAGAAGAGTTTCCCATATTCTTTTTAGAATAGTTTTTAATCTTTTTAATTTTTAAAAGATACAGGGATTGTAAACCATGTTTTAAACTGATGTTTTAACATTTGTCCAACGCATTTATTAAACAACATATTCATTTTTAACTGGTTGCACCCAAACCAATCTTCTGATGTATTATTTCCTTTGTTGTCGATGCACCATAAAAATTGAAATAATCACCATCAATGCAGGTTACTTCACAGCTGCCTCGACATACTCAAGAAATGGGTGCAGAACCTGCGTAATGCCCACAAACTTTGACTACCACAGCACCTCCAGAAAGTAAAGGCATATGTGTCACATGGGATTTTTAAAGGCATTCACAGTATATGATACCTTCGTAACATGAAAAACGGTTAGGAGCAACTAATATTTATTCGAACAAGAACTTTCGTGCAAGAGACTGCACTTCTTCAGGTTACACAACTACTTTTGAACTCTTTTGAACCCCAATTCTCCGAATGTCTCATTTACCCGTACACCTTCTCTTTCTTGATTCTTATGTGACGGTTGCTCACGTGATGCATTGTATTACTGTCTGGTTGTTTTGTGTTTACTTAGTTCTGGAAACCTGTTTTATTGTATCTGTTTACTTGGTATATATACTCGTGTCGCACTTAGTTGTGTAACCTGAAGAAGTGCAGTCTCTTGCACGAAAGTTCTTGTTCGAATAAATATTAGTTGCTCCTAACCGTTTTTCATGTTACGTGTGTGATTCCCTCTTCGTGGGCTCCTTGACATTGTTTCATTTTTCCCCTTTTCGACGTATATATAATACCTTGTATGGACTGTTGTAGATCTAAGCAGCCTCTACAGTACACTCTCAGAAATTAAAACTTGTCAGGGAACTCTGATAATTGTTTCAGTTAATAGGCATGCACATATACGCTATAAGAAGAAAATTATTTATTGAGAATGCACTTGTCTGGCTACTCATGTTGTTTACATCTACTGTTGATCACATTCATTTATCACATATTATATTCTTATATATTATTATATTATCACATATTCGATCACACTAAATTTAAAATTTAGCATATACAGTCAAACTCCTTTATAGCGAACACCTTTTTAACGAAAATACAACTACTGCAATTTTTTTTTTTTTTTTTGTGGTCCCGCTGGAGCCTATAGGTCCAATAATGGACATTCTTTTTAACGAAAATACCTTTACTGCGATTTTTTTTTTTTGCTGTCCCTGAGTTTCGTTGTAAAGGAGCTTGACTGTATGAGAAAATATCAGGAGGGAAGTTGCTATTCATTGCTCATTCCAACCTAAAATTGAGTGCTACAAATTTAGAGAGCGTACCTGACCATTGTCATTCCTAAAATATATATTGCCATTGTAGCAAGGTCACAAAACAATAAATGTAGTCTTTTGCGACCTCCCTGCACGTTCACTGTATCCTGAAACGCATAAGTGCAAGAAATAAATCTTGAACTTGAATAAACTTGATGTTGTATAAACATGACATAAAATGTTGAATAATATAATGAATGATATAAAATATTGAATAAACTTGAACTCGTATAATCTCTTTACTCATCATCAGTGATCTTCATTACAAAAGCATATCGTGTTAGACTTTTTTTGTTTGCGTTTCACAGACTGTGTACACGAGGGCCAAAATGAGAAAATCACAAATGTTTCAAGCTCCAAATAGTCCTGTTGCAATTTGAAGACCATACGTGGAGCTGCATTTTTTGGAACATGCTCCACATAACAAGCATGACAAAGTCAGCACTGGATAGCAGGACCCCGTCCCCACGCAGCTTTTCTCAAGCTGCAGTTGTATTCAACAAAAGCATGTGAGTGCTGGAGAAGGACATTCAGTTTGGCACAACCGCGCCTGCGAATAATCAGAACAAATAAAGGAAGAAGCAAACAAACATAGAAGGGCTGTACTTCAAAAAGAGATAAGTCCTGTGTCTCAAGGAGGTGTTACCACTTTCTAAGTAACTTAAATGATTAAGCTTACATCACAACCTGATTAACTGTCCTAACGAGTGTGATCTGTGATTTGAAGTAATTATTTGGGCTGCTTCAGTGTGTCCATATTTGCGAGGCAAAGCACCGCTGTCATTTACTAAAAGACTCTTTCTAAGGCGATGCTTGATATAAATCATACTAAACGCATACACGGCTAAAACAACGGCTGTGATTCTACAGAACGATCTCTTTCTGCCATGCGAGTATAACTTTTCCCGGACCGTTCTTTATGGAACAATTTTTGTCCAAAATGCAGTACGGGATATTATATACATGGTTGTTGTTAACCTCTAGTCGTTTCTTATTGAAATATTGGCTGGGAAACGTACTGTAGTACAATCCCCAGCGCTGCACTGCAGTGACGGTCTAGTTTCGGAATGCAAAACATAACGTAATTAAGAATCGAACGGCAGGACACCTGTGAAACACTGTTAGGATACATCAGTATACTGGCACCTTACAAAATTGTGTGATGACAAACAACGATCAATGTTAGCAGCGCAATAAATACTCACAATCTCTGTTGCCTCCCATTGTTTTCTATGGGCACACACAGCACTTTAGGGCCCACCAACATGGCGGCCCGAAGGCACGCCTCTCCCCCACGAGCCCCTCTCCCATGCGCGATCCAGCCTTTATACATAGAGATCAGTGGCTGTGCCTTTGTGTCAATTTTTGAAGATCTGCTGAGCCTCCACAAGTTTCGATGACGCGGGGAGCGGGTGACGTAATTATAAGCCAACAAATGATGTCATGTTCTGGAGAGGGCACTCGTCTCCAAGCAAGGACGCCGGCAACCGGGGAGGTTGACGTGGTGGAGGGGTCACGTGACGCTGATCGACAGAGGGGAAAATGGGAGAGATGCCTTCTCCCTCCTTAGTGTTTTCTCGAAGGTCGGAGAGGGCGGATGATATATCACGTGGGGCTCCGCTAACGGAGTGCAAAAAGTGAGCCAACCGGAAGACGCGAAGGGCAACAACGTTGTCAGATGAGAGCCGGGCGCTCCGTAGGAGCCAACATGACGTCACAGTTCTCAAAAATAAAAATTAATTTTCTCTAGCTTTCGCGTCACGTAGAGGCAAAATATTTTGCAGGAATGTAAAGTGAGACAAGAAGATTTCAGTAACATAACTTTGGTGGGATTCTGAAGACACGAGATTTAGTCCGCAGTACCACTTTAACGAAAAAAGGAACCAGGGACCTCTTAGGGCTTCCGATCTTAGAGGCTGCGTATTGCACGCCAACGGAACGGACTTATAGGAACCGCGTTTCTACGAACCTGGATTTCTCGCGAATTTTTGTGAATATCTGAGCGAGAGGGAATAACGAATGAGGGAGGAGAGCTGACCATTTACTAATTGATTGCGATTCTTGATTATTTGATAACCGGTTGTAAGCGACTGCCATTAGGTTACTTTTTATCTCTTTTAATTATCAACATAAATTGTATCCTAGTTTTAATACTGCTGCAAGAAAAGAAAGGAAAATCTCGTGTCAGTGCCCTCTTGAATTCTGGCAAATTTTACGAAATATACGACTCGGTATGTAATGCTCGCGACACGGTTGCCTGAAATCGACGATCAGTGGATCCGAAGCTCGCGCTTCCTTGGTTGCCCTCCGGAATGCTGTGTCAATATTGTATATTGTCACGGATGAAAAACAGACGAGCGAGACGGCGAATAATCGGCGAACACTTTATTCAGCTGCTTAGCTGGTTAACACCAGAGCGATAGCTCTTAGACAGAACTAAGGTAAAAGAATAAAGCTCCGACTGGGAGCTCACAAGCTTTTATGTACAGCGGCGAACATTGTAGAAAGCGCGCGTCGGTGGAGAGAAGGAAATACCGAAGCTTCTCCAAGGTCGTCGGCCCGTGCTAGAGATTCATGTGAGCCAAGGAGCGGATGCTTCCAGAAGGATCGCTTGCCATGTAGCGCGACGTGTCACGGGCCCCAGCCGGTCGTTCGAAGCCTCGTTGCCTGTTGTTGTTGTTGCGTGTGGTCGCCCCAAGGACGATACGTGGCAATATAAAAGTAGACCACAAGCTGCACATGTTTGTCATTCGAAACGAATGGTCTTGCAACACCTGGAGATTTAGGGTGGGATAAACAGCGGGACGCTAATTTCAGACAACCGTGTCACGAGCAGTATACATCGTCGACACCAAATGTATGCGCGTATTTTTTCGTAATACTCCCTTCGTAATTGGTTCTGTCTTTCAGCTGTTGGGTACGGCGTACAACGCTAAATTGTCGGATGATCACCGAGGAATACTTCGAAAATTCATATCTGACACGGCAGTCGAAAACCAAGTTGCTTTCTCCTAAATCATCACTTTCGTCGACACTAGCGGTAAGTGGAACTGACACATTGTGGGGTATTTCAATCTAATTTACCTGTCGGATTAGAGACCTCCCAATAACCACCACTGAATTTGGTGATGTTGCCACGTATAGTAGTAGCTTTGGAGTATGAAGAAAAAATAGCAAACACAGAGTGAGTCTTGCTTTTGCTCTCTTTTTACTCTCTTCTGCTAGGCTTTATTCTGCCGCGGCTTACGCGTTGTTCTTCCGAGGCTCGATTTGCTCCTCATTTATACGCTACAAAACCCAAGTTACTCTTTCAAGCGTAGCTGAGAAGCCACACCGATAGAACTTTTTCTCTGGCAGGGTCTGTGCGCCTCACTCAACGCACTTCGCACGCAAAGTCCCACCTCCCGCATCCCACTATTTTTTATGCTACTGAGTTTTAAAAATCTCCCATTTTCGCGGTCCCGCCGACCGTGGCGCCAAGCGGTGCCGAGCAGCTCCATGAAATAGGCGGGAAGTGACGCCTTTGACCGGTTGCTCTATGACTCTACGTCATAGCGCTTCCGCTCATTTCCGCTTCCGTTCCGAGCACTTCGCCGCGCCGCGTCCCAGCGTTCGCCGCGTCCCTGTAGGGAAACTACGCACTTACGTTGCGCACTCGGTACTAAGTCATACCGAGATCGGGCGAGGAGGAGGCGAGCCAAGAGTGAAAGGATCTCCTCATATTCAAAGTGCCATAACTCCGTAACGCGGGAGGGCAGCGTGGAGGGGTTTCGACGGAAATGTCTGGCACCGATAAATCTACATTTCAACCATGATTTCGTGTAATATTCGGGATTTGATTTACAACCCCAAAGAGTGAGGACATAGACATAACTTCACCAGTCCTGAGTAGTTTGGGACTATAACATCTCCATTTGTTTTCCCCAATCATTCAATCTGCTCTCTATATGCAGTTTTCTTATGTGTGTTTATTATTCTTTTGAGCCCTTTCCTGACTGGTTGTTCCAAGATACATTTTTCTAGCCTGGGACTTAGAAAATTTGTTCCATCTCTGCAATGCATTTCACAGAACTTACATATTCTGGATAGCAACGGATGGAGTTGTTTCGGTGTTAAGTGGCGAATTTCCCCATTCATTATCATTAACTTATTTGTTGTTGTTGTTGTTTCGGTGGGAGGCATAATCTCTCTCCCAACGTAATTTCTCAAAGCCAATTTTTGTACGACAACATTTACCTTGTTCCTCTTTATGAATTACACTCATAATAGTTTTTGCCACACACTACGGTACTTTGCATTCGTCTCATGCATTAAGCTCATCCTTTTAAGCGAGCTTAAAAATTTATCAAGCAAATGAAGCATTTTTTTCCTCGTGAATTGAGAAGTACCTTTATTTATTACTTTAGTGCAGTGGTTCCCAAACTGTGTGTGTGTGAGTGGTGACAGGTTCAGCGGGGGATCGCAAAGCAGCTCGGGAACTTGGAAAAGGGACAGCAACAGTTTCCGCTGAATACACGCTCTTGAGTACTAAAACTATGAGGATCCTTCTTCCGCTTGCCACGACCAGAGGTCGGTACTTGTGTCCCCTGTTCACTCATGCTACTCGTCTCAAGCTCAGCTCCTTGTTTGCTCATTCATGCTCAACTCATTCGTCACATTGAGCATGCTGATGAGTGTAAATTTTGTCAAGTGTGTCGCGTTACTCTGTGCAGCAGCTGTAAGCGCTTTGACCCAGGGAAGAGTAACGGTAATGGTAACGGAACAACAATAAGTAACTGAAGGAGAAGTGATGATGACATGGGATGTTTCCCCGTGGTAGGCATAGGACCTTACCCCGCTTCAAAGTATTCAGCGTCTATATGGTGAAGGTCATCATATATCCCTGCAGTGGATTCCCGGTCACTTCGGTTTAACAGGCAATGAGGAGGCTGACGGAGTAGCCCACGAGTCCCCGACAGCCGTGCCCATTGTGCTGTCGAGGGGTGACAGGAGGACCGTACCAAATGCGTGGTTTCAACCTCTGGCTCTGCAGCATTGGCACCGGGACATCACAGATCAATCTCTTATGTATTTGGTAGACCCAAATTTGTCTTTTTCTTTCCCTGCCCGTTTATTACGCCATTTTACCTCCCTCCTGCGTAGACTCCGCCTCAATGTGGCTTTCACCCCACAATTCAAATGCATGACCAGATGTTGTGAGACAAGCCTCTGCTTCATCTGCGGTGTCGTGGCGAACACTCAGCACATTCTTATGGAACGTGCACTCTACGACCCGCAAAGGCGGATACTGTGTGATGAGCTTGCACGTATCAGCAAGAGACCGCTCAACTTAGCTGCACTCATTGGCCCCTATGAAAATCCTGTGCTCAGGGCCGGCATCTGTATGGGGGGGGGGGGGGGGGGCTAACGCCCCCTCCCCCCAGACGTCCGTCGAGGGGGCGCAAAAATGACGGCCGGATGGTTGGGAGTTCACGGTGTTTGGCGTCCCACAAACCGATGACAGTGGATCATAAAATGCACGCTGTTCTAAACCAACGTGCGTATGTGGCACATGAAGTAAAAATTTTCGTTCTCGGTCCACATGACAGCCTATAGTTTGTAGTTTTCGCCTGCATACCCTTCTCAGAATGTTTTGCTATTGCATGCCACTCGCGCCGCGATCATCGCTATTGTTCGCAACCAGAAGGGCAGAAGGCGTCTCGGCGGCGCCTGGACGATTGCACTCTTCACTTTGGCACTGCACAACAACAAATTCGCGTCTGCCTGTCACTGTCAAGTGCTGCTGCTCCTACTACTGTACGCTGGCGTTCCTCCCTCCTGCAATAGTTTTTGCGTGCTAAAAGCTCCATGTATGCCCTATGGTACGCCTTTCATTCATTCCGTTGTGCCGTGTTTCGTTTCGGGGCGTCATCTGCTTAGGGATCACCCACGGAACGTACGGCCAAAGAAGTTCCGTGGTACGAGCTGGGAGGGGAGGGGGCGTAAATCTCGGATTGTGCCACCTCAGGACCAAAAAGTAGACGCCGGTCCTGAGTGTGCTCCATCGTCGGGTTCTTCACCTGTTCATAGACTTCCTGTCGTCCACTAGGTTGCTCCAGACGCTTTAATTTGTTATCGTGTTTTCATCCTTCCTTCATCATCTTCATATAATGTTCCACGTGCAATGGGGTAGGATACCGCACCGCCACAGTGAAACACCCCATCTCATCGTCAGCATCTATTGTTGTTCAAAGAGAGATGAATTAATGGTGAGCGCGAAGCGAAGACAGGCAAGAGTTCTGTTTAGAGCTCTTCGAGGAATGGTGACGGAAACAGAAACGGTATACTTGTGTGTGCAGTTCTATACGCGACGTTTCTATCCTACTTCAATAGGATAGGATTCAATAGGATAGGATTCAATAGGAAATTTCAATAGGATTGGCCTCTAATTCACGAAAATTAATACATCGCGAATAAAAATACGTTTACAGTATTACCGAATTTGGAAATGATTACGATAACAGAAATGGAAACGCATACTACGTCCTCAATTCCCGAAAGCAGAAACGAAAATGATCATCCGGTATTGAATAGACCTCTCCCTTATCGTAAACAAATGACGTCACAGTGTTCGACAGCGCCACCAATTTGGTAGACTTGAACTATACGGTCGAAGCTAGGGGCGAACAAGGTCGCGCACGAAAGCCACGGTCTTGAGGGGATTACGATGGTCCCTGAAAGGGACGCGACCTTCAGTCCTACTTTTCTTTCAATAGGAGACAGCGAACAAGTGCCCATTCGTGGAACCCAGCCCTCCCGTTCCGATTTGTTTCGGTTTCAGTCTGTCTACCAACGTCATGATGACGTTTCTCGGGTAGAGGTCCATTCGGGTAATGGCTATATTCCTGCTCCCGCGATGTCAGTGACTTTTCATTTTATTTTTGCATTTTGGTGACTCCATTCCCCTGTAATACTTGCCATGAACACTACGCGAGAGAATGGAGAACGCAATATTGGATCTTGAGGGTACATCCGTTGCTTGCTCGTCCTATAGACCTACTCATGACGGCAACACATGCGACTTACGCAACAGACTCCACGACATAGCACGGGAAGGCAAACCTACGATTTCTTTTCGCTTTTCATTATTTTTTCTTTCACCGTGGCTATAGCAGCAGTATTGTTTACTGCTGAGCGCGTCCTCCTATGTATGCGACATTGGATGGAGGTCCGGTCACGTCCGTCTTGAGTTGCTGGACTCAGAGTTTGAGCACGACACTCTATGTGAAGGCATAAAGACATATTTCTCTCGATTTTTCTTTTTTTAATCCTGCAAGATACTGCGCATTCCATCGATGACAAATTACTTGTGTAATGTGTACGCGGTGCATGGCACCGAAGCAGTACTTAGCCAAAACCAGCCAGTACTTAGCCAAATTGAAAGGCTGGTGTCAGAAACGGAGAGCGGAAACGAAAATATTGCAGTAATGAAAATGGAAACGGTAACAGAACTACGTCCGTTATACTCTTCCCTGGCCATGGGACTGCCCTTAGTCCATGGTGTTATGCTATCATTGTAACTGTTCAGGATATCGAGAAGGTCTCAATGGACTATTACGACGTTTAGGTTTAGAGTGGGGAGGGATTCGCTTAGTATATAGTTCTCATCTGGGTGATCTACATAGCGCCCGCGGTACACTCTTAGAAAAAGGGGTGGAGCAGTTACACCTTTTAGGAGGCAATAGTTGTCTCATATATGTTGTGCCTAAAATGTTGCAAAGTTATATCCGCTACCTCACTCTCAAAACAGAACTTCACCGCACGATATCCGCCAACCGTTGCCACGAATGATAGGGTTATCGCTCCTGATTCGGTGAGCGAAGGAGGCGTACGCCTTTTTGTAGCAATTTGGATATATAGTAATTTACTTTACCACCCTTTTACACCCTTTATCAGACGCAATGTTGGCTTAGGTGGTAACTATAGACGTTACCACCTTTTCACACCCTTTTTTCTTAGAGAGTAGTTCGAGACTTTCATTACCGCTCACTACAGCTCTCCGTTTCCTCTCTCATGTTCGACTCATTCGCCACATTGAGCATGAGTGAGTATGAATGAGCATGCTCATGGGTGAGTTTTGCCGAGGTATATGGCCACGACATACTTAGGCCCATTTCACACACCATCATTTCTCGTCCGTTTGCTTCAAAAATAGAACCGAAGGGCAATCGAGCTCCGGCGGTTCCAATGGGTCTGGATTAGCTCCGTTAAAGACACGGACGAGCAAAACGTTAGTGTTTTAGACCGGCCTTACGCGAACTTGGTTCACTGCAGTGGCGTCGAAGCAAAGTACAGGTCGTAGCTCAACATCGAGCCGGAAGTGAGAGGTGCTGTGTTCAAACTCCGCTCTCGTTTTGACAGACTGTGTTCTAACAAACAAGCTCAATTTACGGTCATTAGGAGCAGTCACCCACGCTGCCCATGCGCTCTTTCTTTTTTTTTTTCTTTTTTGTTCGATGGTTTCTATCCCATTTGATTCGGAAGCACTGCTTTGGTGAATGGGAGATGCGGCAAATAATCCGAATAACTTGACGTATAGTCTATGACCATTATAGACTGTTCCACTCAAAATTACGGGGTTTTTCGCAAGATTTCCACAAAAATCAGCTAAATGTAGACGCTAAAGGTCGTGGCTTGATTGCCTCACTTTGCGATATACGCCTTAGATTGTCCTTGCTATATTTTATTAAGGCAGCATCGCACACGTGGTAAAACAGTTCAAATGTCTACTCGCAACCAAATGTGAAAAAAAAAAAAAAATTGCGATTGTATCAGTGTTCCCGAAGTGACGAGTTTTTGCTCTAATTTTTTACGTGCTTTTCAGATTTGCCAACTTTTCAATTCACAACATTCTCGAAAATTAGAAGCGCGCGAGCAACAAGGATTTCTTATCAGTACGCGGAGCCTTTCCCAGTGCATACAACTTCCAATCCAGTTCACGCGCTTCCAACGCAAGAGCAGTGTACTCTCGAGCCATGCAGGCTGGTTGTTTATTTTCGCGGCAGTAAATGTTATGAGTCTCAGTAACCAGAATCGCCTACGATGCCGCACTTAACGAGGCTTCCTGGCCCCGTGTTTATCGACAACTGCTGCGTAAAGAAGCCCCTTTTTGGATTGCACGGAAGAGGAAATGCCTCTGGCTACACTAGAGAACGATTAACACGTTTTTCATAACTCAGGGCTTTATGTAGGGCAGCTTTCTTTCGTTGTTGTTATTACATAAAGCATATATAGCTAGTATAGTGTGCTTCGACGTTGTGCTATGACTGAACCTTTATCGTAAGTTTTGCGAAACACCCAGACACGTTAGATCCGTTGCTATCGGCTAAAACACCTCATCTGTCACTTTCCCAGTCAGTCTTTCCCAGTCAGTCCCAGTCTTTCATTGTCAGCCTTTCTTTGCGCATTTTTCTCAGGAAACCTCCACACTACGCCGACTAGAAAAATGTGCGTACAACATCAGTATGAGACAAGACGATCTTCAAAGTGAGAGAACAATTCAACTGATGTACTCAAATTAAATTTCGTGTTTGTGTGGAAATTCGTGATATGTTATAGTGAGGTATAGTCAGAAGTAGAGTACACGTTGCACGTGTACACAGCACGTACAGCGTGCTGTATTTTGCGTTCCCAGGGATATCCGTGCTGGACGTTATAGGTATATTGTGTGTTCAACCGCGCTGGATATCTCAGGGATATCCATCGGACGTACGAACCAGATCACGGACGTCAATACATTATTCGTACATCAGGAGGATATTCCGCGCTGTTGGAGACGCTTCGACAATTTGTCTCAGCGCGGGTGAGAGGGTAAGGTTTGCAGAAATCACGTGACCAAGTGCCTGTCCACTCACAAGGCAGCAATAAGGGCGTATTCGTAGGCTGGCATGGGCCCACAGAAGAGGCCACGTGCGCCTCAACCTTGAAATACACAGAAGTCATTTTTAACACCCTGTTTTCTTTGTATAAAACTGCTAAGCAGGCCAATAAAATGGACCATAAGAGTTAATTAGCCCCATAAAGTCTTAATTATCGCAGAAATTGTAAAAGAACGCCGCAAAAAGCGACCGTGCGCAACGGCGGTGGAGAGCAGTACCAGCCAGTGATCTGCCTGAGACCTCGCGCTGACGCTACAGGGGGTACGCCCGCTCATTGGTCCAGAGAAATGTTGTCTGCTACTCGGCTGTTCATGGTTCTGAAAAAGCATTGCTCCTGGCTCGGTCATGATTCGGCCGCTCCTTCTATCCCCGATTCTCCGGGGGAACTGGCAAAACTGGCTTACGGCGGCAAAGGGTCAGGTGCTGATCCCCACTGAGCAGCGAACCAGAACGAGTTGTCCTTGTAACGTCATCGGTGACGTGACATCATACCTTCTCCTCGTTATACCCGGAGTGGCGAGTTAAGGGTGAACGCGCGGAGCCATGTTTATGTGAAGTTTTTTTTCTTCTTTTTCTGGGAAACAAATTGCACACATCAAAACCTTTCGCGCTATTCGGTAAAATGACGCACCACTTTCAGTGAAACTGGGGAGCTAAGCGGACAGCTGGCCTACTTGCACATCGTGTAGGAATGGAACGTTTAGAATCCAGTGTCCCTCTGCGAACACATTTACGAAAACACATAGGTGGGATGACAATTTTTTCATCTGGTCATTTTCATCTGTCGCAGTTCCGCCGTGGCAACCTGCGATTAAAGCGTGAATACGGAGGGAAATATATTAGTAATTGGAAAGCAACTCCATTATTTATTACCATGTCGAGCAAGACCTCCACTTTGAGCCTGAGCCGATTATTCTCCTCTTGCAATACTTTATTTTCTTCCGTGAGCTGCTCCAATTCTTGGCTGTGCGTTTCCGCGCCTTCGTGTGCTGAAGTAACAAGGTGAGCAAGATGTAGGTGAACAAGTGCGCAGAACCGCGTAGAGTGGTACATTGTGTGCTCTGCTTTTCGAATGTCTTTAAATACCATAGCCACACGGCAAACTTAACGCATTAAACGGAATGGCATTTACTTCCACTACTTACTTCCTTCCAACCAACCATCATCTCGCATGACATCGTTCCCTCCACTAATTTGATGGAAAGAGGAGGCGTACGCCTTTTCTTTCTTTCTTTTTTTTTTTTTTGTGACAGTTATGACAATCATCGTAAATATCACAGAGGTATAGATTACTTAGACACTTTGAGAGATGACACTCATTTTGACACTCAGGTGACGAATTACCCCATTAATCATCGTCAGTGTATTTGTTGTTGTTGTTGTTGTTGTTGTTGTTGAAGATTCATCTTTATTAAAATGTCTCGCATCAGATGTGGTTCGTTTGCGGTATTACGAGAACAAATAGTGTATCAATAATGTTCTGTGTGATAACGTTCACACGGTGTTCCTTTCCTCCTTTTATTTGTGTTTTTGTGGAATAGTCAAGCGCATACAGCCTCGTGATAAGCCCGCAAACAAAACAAAAAGCGATGCGCGTATATCCTATATGTGCTGCAGAAACTGTTCACAGGTGCGACACAGGCGACGTTCAACTGTAGGCTCGGATTGCATGGTACGGGTTGCCCTGTCGTTTCACACGCGTTCCGTGACATGAGTCAACTAAATGCCAAGCAACGTCGTACTATATCCGATGCAGAAGACAGCTGTGTGAAAGCAGACGACATCGGGAGTGCATGGGCGACGAAAGCAGACGAAAGCAGACGACAGTTTCAGAGCAGACGACTTTCAGCTTTCAGCAGAGACGAATTTCAGAAAACTCGCCGTTGCTACGCAAATTAAACAAGAACAAAATGTTTTTGATCTTACCACTTATCCATTCGCCGTCTTTAAATTGCAGACGGTGGGAGCCCAGTTGCAACTCAACAGGCCCACATTGGAGCCCAAATTCCGTCTGCAGTTGAGGAGGACCAAGTTTTCTTCGGAAGTTGGACACTGCAGTCTTCCTCCTTTTCGGGAGTTTCTTCAGTGTAAACTTCGTTGTATTAAACAGAGGCATATTTGTTTGCCACCTATTCCGTGTGTTTCAGGGTTTCCTTCGATTGCCTGGAACCAGTCAATTCGTGCCAGTCAATTGTTAACAAGCAACGATATGTGTCAGTACTTATAGTCTGAGAGCACTGGGTAAGAAGTCTTGTCTCGCATGCGTGGTTTCCCTCGCGAAATATTGGAGAACAGCCCAACTGAACCGCTACCACGTGCATATTCTGCAGTCTGCACAGTGATACATGCCCCGATCCAATGCGAGCTTTCTTAATTGTGCAACGTGTATTTTGTTAATTTGGTGAAGATGTTCTAAATATGTTGAAATACGTGCAGTTAAATCTATTAAAATTCCCACTTGACTTAGGCAGTATTTACAGTTCAATAAAACAAACATAAGTGTAACTGAGACTTAGGCCAAAATCTCAGGTCGGTATCCACCGAAATTTCGAAGACTGTCCGTTCTTCTCTAGGCACTGTCCTCATCATTATCATTGTATTTAGAGGACGAGGACTTAGTAAGAACTTAAATTACTCAGACAAAAATTATATACAACAGAAAGGATAAACATCACGAAACGTCACAGATAAGAAAGATAAAAAGTTCGCAAAAAGCCCTGAAACTTTAACGACAGTCGAAATTTACTCGAAACGTTGTTTGACCGAAACCACAAAGACAATTATTGGTCGAGGCGTTTAACTATGTATCTACGTTGTTGACTCGTTTCTGGCACTTTGTTCCGCTGTTTTCTCTTCTGCTGCCTTCGGGGTTGTGCAAAACACGCGACTAAAGTCCGCGATTGTTTGTTAACGGGGCTGACCTCGTATTCTGGCTGCCGACGTTGAAAGTGCGGAAACAGATCCTCCCTGCAGCACGTGTATATACACACGCTGTTTTTGAGCATAATATATTATTGGCAGCTGAAATGCAGCGCCGAAAATAGCTCTGTTTGAAGCCGTCGTAAAAAATGCTAAACAAAAATATATTTCTTTCTTTGTTTTAGTGGAAGCTTCCTCGCGTCCTAGATAATGTATAAATGTGTAACCATGTCGAGACCAGAGAAGAGAAGAAGAAAGAAACTTCGGTACTTCGGTAAAAAAAAATTCAAAACAGTATGGGAAGAGAGCTACTATTGGGGGGTCGTGCGCTATGCACCAGATCTAAAATACGTTGTTTCTATTTTATTTTTATTTTTTAGGTGGGAGGGGACGTCAGTAACGTTTTGTAGGATTGTAAGCGCGGGGGTATACTCGCGGTTACACGCGGACACGGTTTTGCTATTGCGGGAAGACATTGAGTGTCGCTGCAGGTTACGGGTAAGATCTCGAAGAAGCAAAGAAGGCCGCTGTACCCGCATCTAAGTAAGCTGACATTTTCACACGTGAAACATTTTTTTTTTTAGAAAAATATTTTCGCAGAGCGTTTCCTTGCGAAACCCAACTAGCATCTTTCACTCACGACATTGGTACCGCTCTAGACGACAACACTGGACGCGATGTAATATTCCTAGACCTATCAAAGGCTTTCGACAGAATCTCACATAATTTGCTACTAAACAAATTATCAACGCTTCACCTCGATCCCTTGGATGTCAAATGGATACACAGTTTAGTAGCAAGTAGTAGTATGTGCTAACAGCCGTTACTCCAGATCCACAGCAGTCACTTCTGGTGTACACAAAGGTACAGTTCTGGGCCCACTTTTAGTTCTGATCTACGTAAACGACCTACCGCAACACATCTCCTCACACGTTCGTTTATTCGCGGATGATTGCGTCGTCTACCCAGCAGACCGTCTAACCCTATACAACATGACCTAAACAGAATTGACGAATGCTGTTGAACTTGGCACGTGTCGCTAAACCTTGCAAAGTGTAAATACTGTGTTAACTTTTCTCGCAAGCACCGAACGTGGTCCATCGTCCGAATCCATTTTTCGTCAGATCTATCATGGAACCACGCATGTCACAAACGTACTATCTGGTGTATATCGTAATCTAGGCTACCTTCATGATGATGATGATGATTGACATATCACCGACACCTTCGCCGACATATCACCCATAGCCCAAGCAGCACAATGTACTGAAAGTTGGGTGCAATAGGGGTGGACGGGTAGGTGGAAGGCCTTGAACAGACTCGTGACACTAAAGAACATTGATAAGACACATACCGTCTACCCCTATTGCACTCGACTTTCAGTACATTGTGCTTCTTGGAAGTTCTTCGCAAGTTAAGTACATGACATACCTCACCTTCATCTGACCAAAGCTTGAATACGCGAGCGCTTTATGGGATCCTCAACAAACGTTGATGTTGATGTTGCCAAAAAAGAAATAATAATAATAATAATAATAGGCAGAGATTGAATTCGTCACACGACAAATGCGGCTACTCCATAAACAGATCTCCCCCATTCCCAAATAAAGAAAAAAAAAACAGCTGCTTTCACAATAAACATCCGCCAAAGGCCAAATAATCAGTTAACGTACCGCACAATGAATCACACGGTCCTAATAGACTGACTCCAACGCTCAACAAATGTATCTCTCAAACAGCATGAAGGCTGTACAGAACAAAGCTGCACGCTTCAGTTTTAGTGATGATTTCCCCCATAGCAGCGTGACTGCACTCGTACGGCAAGCCGGAGTCACTGACCTCAAAAGCCGCCGTAAGCTACGTCGGTTAGCAATTTTTCGTAAGTCGTTTCGCCCACCAGCTCTCCGTGACAGTTACGTGAACAATCCTTCATATATTGCCAGCCGCCTGGATCATCGACACAATGCTCTAATAACAACCGCATTCAAACTGTCATTCTTCCTGCAAACATAAGACTGGAATAACTTGCCACGCCATATTGCAGAACTACCTGATTACAACCAGTTTGTCGGAGAACTATACCGCGTATTTCGCCCGATTTCCTTTTTTAGCAGTTACGCCTGTGAGTTGCGATAGTTCCTTGTTGAGTCAACAATTACTATTGCATGTAATCATTTTGTAATCGCTTTGTAATTGTGTCTCATTATTATCTTGTCATTGCGATGTATTTAGTATTACCGATACCCTCTCCCTCATGCAATTGCCTCACGGCCCAATAAATAAATAAATAATAAAGATACATGAATAGGCTGAAAAAAGTACATAACTCTTTGTCATTTGACCTTTCACCGCCAGGGCAGCAAAACTTCCTCTATGCAGAATGAATGATTCCTTTAGTTTAAAGGAGCATTGAGGTGACCCCCAGAGTTTTTTTTTTTTTTTCGTTTTTCGGAGTGTTTTTGACGAGGTGTTCAATGTGTTCAGCTGTTCAGGTGTTCAATGTGTTCAGACGAGGCAGCTCATTGCTCCTATAACACTAACACAAAAGGAACGTGAGTCATCCCTTGCGTCTTCGGTTATTTAGGAGTGGAAAAACCTGCCAATTTACTCTCTCCCCTTCTCAAGAGCGCCGACAATGCGGAGCGCTCTCTCGTTGGTTTCCGCAAACGATTTGCCCTATCATCGCGGGAGATCGTTCGAGGAGACCAATGGGAGACCTCTCCGCACTATCAGGCTTCTTGAGAAGGAGAGGGAGAGAGAGAGCATATATATATATATATATATAGATACTCATGGAACGATGCGACAGCACCAGAGGACACGTGTTTCGCCGTGTTTGCGGCTCGTCGGCCCTGGGTAGCTGCGCATCGTTCGGGATTGGCAAACCAGGGGTCACTCAGCGAGCGATATACACCTGGGAGGGTGACTGAGCACTCCTCAATGCCACAGTGCAAGCCAGTGAATTATAAAGAGAGGAAAAAGCCATTAAAAAATAAGAAAAATGACGCTAGATGTGTTTGAAATTCAAACTTACAGATTAAGATGGCTCCTATGGCTGCACGTAGAAAAACAGATACTCATGGAACGATGCGACAGCACCAGAGGACACGTGTTTCGCCGTGTTTGCGGCTCGTCGGCCCTGGGTAGCTGCGCATCGTTCGGGATTGGCAAACCAGGGGTCACTCAGCGAGCGATATACACCTGGGAGGGTGACTGAGCACTCCTCAATGCCACAGTGCAAGCCAGTGAATTATAAAGAGAGGAAAAAGCCATTAAAAAATAAGAAAAATGACGCTAGATGTGTTTGAAATTCAAACTTACAGATTAAGATGGCTGCTATGGCTGCACGTAGAAAAACAGATACTCATGGAACGATGCGACAGCACCAGAGGACACGTGTTTCGCCGTGTTTGCGGCTCGTCGGCCCTGGGTAGCTGCGCATCGTTCGGGATTGGCAAACCAGGGGTCACTCAGCGAGCGATATACACCTGGGAGGGTGACTGAGCACTCCTCAATGCCACAGTGCAAGCCAGTGAATTATAAAGAGAGGAAAAAGCCATTAAAAAATAAGAAAAATGACGCTAGATGTGTTTGAAATTCAAACTTACAGATTAAGATGGCTCCTATGGCTGCACGTAGAAAAACAGATACTCATGGAACGATGCGACAGCACCAGAGGACACGTGTTTCGCCGTGTTTGCGGCTCGTCGGCCCTGGGTAGCTGCGCATCGTTCGGGATTGGCAAACACGGCGAAACACGTGTCCTCTGGTGCTGTCGCATCGTTCCATGAGTATCTGTTTTTCTACGTGCAGCCATAGGAGCCATCTTAATCTGTAAGTTTGAATTTCAAACACATCTAGCGTCATTTTTCTTATTTTTTAATGGCTTTTTCCTCTCTTTATAATTCACTGGCTTGCACTGTGGCATTGAGGAGTGCTCAGTCACCCTCCCAGGTGTATATCGCTCGCTGAGTGACCCCTGGTTTGCCAATCCCGAACGATGCGCAGCTACCCAGGGCCGACGAGCCGCAAACACGGCGAAACACGTGTCCTCTGGTGCTGTCGCATCGTTCCATGAGTATCTGTTTTTCTACGTGCAGCCATAGGAGCCATCTTAATCTGTAAGTTTGAATTTCAAACACATCTAGCGTCATTTTTCTTATTTTTTAATGGCTTTTTCCTCTCTTTATTTCTTCTCTCTTTTTCTTTTTTTTTTTTTTTTATCGATCATAAGTCCCGAACGACGCGATGGTGAAATCCCGTTCCTTTTGTGTTGGTGTGAAGGTAACGGCATCTTTCGTTTCGCGAGGAGAATTTTTTGCACCCTAGTGCTCCTTCCGTAGACGTAGTTCCGTAGAAGCAGGGGCCGCATAGCGGCCAAAATGAAAAGCACTACAGAGATTATCGCGGGCGCCTGCCCTGTTTGGTGGGAAACTGCGTAATCCATGTACGTGCGTTTATCTTGTCTGGGAGTTTGTTTGCTCGTTGTTTCCATTATTTCTATACGATGGGCAAACGATTTAAAAGCAATCGATTAGTTCTCGGACAGCCATATTGGATTTCTAGGCGCGCCACCTATAGGCCTAACACACACGGGCAGTCTTAACCGCGGTTACGCTTAACCGCCGTTACCCGACCAAACCGCGGTTGTCACACGGCACTTTGTGACATGTTAGCAGTGACCACGTGATTGTGACACAAGCGCCAGGTATATTTTGATTACGCTGTATATCATGAAAAGAAAAGGCCATAATGGTAATTAAAAGGCTTAACGATCATTAAATACACGGTACTCGCATGATTATTTGCGGGAAATGTCATTACACGCGTGTTGACGTCGGGAAATCGGAATTGCGAAACCGACGTGTAACCGAGGTTAGCGCTCCCCGTGCGGTAACGGTATAACCGTATAAGCTGAACGGCAGGAACTCATGGAAATGCCTCTGTTTCCTTTGAACTCAATTCTCTGTCCGGCAATACTCGAGTTGCTTGTTCTACTATCCGACAATATCGCGATCAGACAGCGCTATCTCTTACCATATGTCACTCATTTTCCCCACACACTTGACGGATATTGTGTGGGCGTGGATACTCGGTCGGAGAAACAGGTCCAAGAGTAACTGCGGACATTCCCGGGTGTACCATATGGTTAAAGGGCCACTCAAAGGCGAAAATTTCTCCTCGCGGAATTTAAGAAGCCGTTACCTTGACACCGTCGCAAACGGAACGGCCTCTGATTGGTCCCCTCAAACGATATCCCGCTATGATTGGACAAATCGTTTTGCGGAGACCAATGGGAGCTCGCCCACAATTTTTTTTAGCTCCGTGTTAGCGCCACGAAGCAACTGTGGCTATATCATCGGCGTACAGACGTGGGCAGATGGAGAGAAGACAGCAGGAAGGAGTGGAGTACAGGGGGTTATTATGCGTCCTGGGCCGACTTCAGGGGAACTGTGCCGATGTTCGTCTGGAAAGTCTGGAGGGAAAACCCAGGGAAAACCTCAGACAGCAGGATTCGGTGGTAGGATTCGAACCCCGCACCTCCCAGTCTTCAGCACGCTACTACCAACGAGCGAATTCTTTTACCCGCTCTTCCAGAATACCCGCTCTTCGCTGCTCTTCCATAAGGGTAGCCCGCTCTCACCTGCTCTACCATAAGGGTAATTTCGACCACCTGGGGTTCTTTTGACGTGCGCACACGGTGCTGGAAGCAATGTTTACCTTCCTCACATTGCTACCGTCCTCGGCCGGGATCGAACCCGCGATCTTGAGCTCAGCAAGCCAACACGCCGCTGGTGAGAAGTGCGAAAAATTGCGTTTTCGTTGGCTCATAAATGACGCTCCCTCTGCATTGACGTCGAGGTAACAGCACCTTTCATTGTGGAAAATGTTTTTTGCATTTTTGCACCCCTTTGAGCGGCAGCGGCCTACAAGAATATATATATAAGAAAAACATATCCCATTTATGCCTCGCGTCATTCTATAGCATCAGTGGACAAATCTGCATGACTGATTAGGAATTGTATTAGGAATCTGTACAGGAATTGTGTTGGGTACAACGCAGAAGGACCAGTGGCATGGCCGAGCGGGTTAAGGTGTCCCGCTCTTTGGTGGTATAGTGGTCGTGCTGAAGACTCAGAGGTCGTGGGTTCGAATCCTACAACCGGCTGTGCTGTCTGATGTTTTCCCTGGGTTTTCCGAAGACTTTCCGGACGAATGTCGGCACAGTTCCCCCTGAAGTCGGCCCAGGACGCATACTAACCCCCTTCCCCCACTCCTTCCAGCTGTCCTCTGTCCACGTCTGTATACGCCGCTCACAGCCACAGTTGCTTCGCGGCGCCAACACTGAATAAAAAAACGCAGAAGGTCCCCTGTGCGAACAGCAGTTTTGATGCAACAGTTAAAAAAAAACGGCATGTACGTAGGAAGTTGTTAAGTGTTAAATTAATATCGCCGTTTACAAGGCGAACGGCGTACAGAATAGAGAAAAAAAACAAACCGATGTATTACATGAAGGAAACTAATCTCAATTTGAGCGATTTCGACAAAATTTCAGCTTGTCGCGGTACTGTTGAAATATGGCAGCCCAGGGCTGTTGTCTTGTTTATTTATTTATTACGTACTGTATAAGTGGTAATTTTCGCGAAATTCGCGAGCGCTCTTTTTTTCGTGAATTTAAAGTTAAGTTCCGCGAATTATTTGACCCAATGACAGCAAATAGCGAACGCGAATGTAAGAAATTTGACCGAGGACGCTGAGGCAACATATGTACGCGGTTTTTCACGCTATTTCACTGTATTACCTTACAAAGTGGTCAGTTCTCCGCTACCAGTGGATACAGTAGTCCAGCCTTCGTGAATCTCGCGCGGGTGTCGGCGTCCCGCGATAGCAGTTCCTTGTATAGGCCTCGATCACCCAGCATGGCGTGTATGGGTTTTAGACTACTTTTAGCTCGTTGATGACGTGTCACTTCAGACGGGGAACCCTCGGGTTGTTTTATCTTACCTTGTACTTGTGTTAATTTCCGCTTGTGGCCATCTTAGTATACCCACGGAACCTGACATAAGTCCTAGTTGGGAGTGCAGACACATTCATTATTTCTTGAGTACCCTCTTCAGTGAGTAGAGGCTCCATATATACCGTCTTTACCATTCCTGTTTTATGTTTTTTGTTCGCGAACCGCTACTTCCACTTTACTGCTACTTCCCTTTTGCTCCGCCATGTTACGACACAGTTTTGCTTTGTCCAGGCACTAACCTGGGCTTAGCCGGTAGTAACTAGTAACTTAGTTGTTTCTCAACGCTGCCACGCGTGTCGGCCTTTGTACAAGTTGCCGCCTCACTATCGATGCAAATTGTACCTGCTCTATACGGTGACAAGAATGACGGGAGACAGTGCGATTCGGCAATGACCCAGATACCAACCGAGTAAGGGACCCCTAATCGCCGCCCTCTCAGTCAGAAGGGCTCAAAAGGAAGACAAATGCAAGGGTTATTCCACAGTTGTGATTCCTTTTATTGACTTTTTCCTAGAAGTTCAAGGTGGAGGGCTCCTATAAGACGCCTGATGCACGGTCGACGCACAGCGGTACCCCGAATTTAAGGTTCCGCGAATAATTGCCTGATCCTGGCTCCTCACAAATTCGCGAATTATTGAGCTCGCGAATTTAACCACTTATACAGTATACGTCAAGGTGCCCTCCCGGACAATTACATGACGGTGGGGCTAAATCGTTTGGTTAGTATAGATCAAGCACAGTTATCGAATAACACTGAGAAACTGTAAGGTGGATAACTACTAATAAGGAAAGAATCGTTGATGATGAACAAGTTTATAACAACTGCAAAACGCTGGTGACCCAGACTTGTGCCCGTTACTCGCAAAAAGTAATTGATTACGGTTACCAATTACTCGACTCCAAATGTAATTGAGTAACGAGTAGAAAAGTAACGCGTTACTCCGGTCGTCACTCTGCAGTCTAGCAAATTATACCCGTCTTCGTATGCCTCAGAAAAAAGGGGGAAAAAAAGGTTCAACAGTCGAATAGCTGAAATAACACGAAAAACAAAAACGCGTAGGACATGTAGATCTATACGTCTACCGTATTTATCGCCTGGGAAGACGTTGACCCCATTTTTTTCTTTACAGAATAGCAAGCTGACGTCCCGTTTGGCTGACCTTTCCCCCGTTTTTTCCCCTTTAGCCTAAAAATATAGCCCCCCCCCCCCCACCCAATTGTCGAAGAACATTGCCGGGAACTTCCCATGACTCACTAAACCTCCAAAGCTTCACGTACCACCACAATGGTGTAGGAAGAGATTAGGGAGAGAGACCTTGAAATTCCAGAACGTTATTACGATTAGGGTCACTAAATAGGGGTATCTATTCCCTATTATTCCCTATTTAATGACTCTAATTAGGATGACCTCCGCTTGGTATAGTAGAACGGCCCAACAAAGGCTGACGGCACGAGGGGCTTGACTTGGGGCAGAACACCTGAAAGATAAGTTAATCTCCGCCGGAAAAGTAATCAATTACCGAGTAATCGAGTACTCCGAAAAGTAATTGATTACTGGAAAAATTACTTTGACAGTAAAATAACAGATTACTCGAAAAATTACTCAAAAAGTAATTGATTACAAGTAACACAATTGCTAGTAACGCGTTACGCACAAACCTGCCTTAGATAAGATAAATACGGGTGAGCCTGCGTGCTGGTCTATACCCGCGCAGCTTTGCTATTTGTGAGCAGACATATAGTGTCGCTGCAGGTAGCGGATAAATCCCGGTGCGGGTGTAATAAAGTGCGGGTGTACCCGCACTGCGTGCGCGGGTAGTGCGGGTATTCCCGCATTACAATGCCACTGTTGCGGGTCTAGCATCTGCGGGTGCGGTGCGGATGTGCGTATCACCTCCACGGATAACTCCCGTCAGAACATGCTCGAACTTAGGCAAGGGACTAAGTCCCATATTGTTCTGGATGTAATTGTGTTCTAGATAAACGGTTTTCTCTCTCTCTCTCTCTTCGTTTTTGTCATGTTTTGAGAGTAATATTGCACACACAAAATCAGACTTCTTTAATCTGACTTAAATACTTTTGAGCGTTTAACTTGGTATTTTACATATATATTTTCAAAAGTCAGTATTTAATATTTTAACTCAAATAAAAATAAAATAAATAAGTAAATGATGAGAGCGGCAACATTTTCTTGAGTCTGAGGAAGGAAAAAACACAGAACGGAACACGGCACGATGTGGACGACACTCACCGTTCCACCCGCTGACTTGTACCCTCCTAATTTGTTCATCATGTAAATGAAATACTTTTGGCAGTAACCTGTACTCCTATAAAGTACTCCCTTTCAAATTTTTTCTTTTTTTGGGGGGGGGGGAGACAAGGACGTAGAAAAAAATTACTTTCGTTTTCTTTTCCTTTTTTCTTTTTTTTTTTTTTTTTAATGCCACTTACATGTGCATACATTCCCCGTCGTTGTGAGCCGCAGCCTGCGAAAATGGGCGAGTGCTTGTCGGTGAATGATTAGGGTCTGTTGAAGCCAGCGGAGGGGACCGGTGTTTCATTGAGCCTTGGCGGCCCAGGACGGCCACAAATGTTAATAATTGCAAGGCACCGTTGATTAAAAGGCTCTACTCCAGCTCATACCAAACCCAACTCACACTATACACACTCAACGCATACCTGGAAAACTCACACCGGGAAAGATCAAAATACACACAACGAATGCGTGTAAAAATCTATTTTGATAAATTTATTTTTATAAGGTTATTTTGTTTATTTATTTTGTCACACTGTTGACACATTCGGTGCTGCTACAAGGACGGAGCAAAAAGATAAATGACAGCTACAATAAAATGCGCAATAAATACAGGTGGGACAACAATTACTTCACGATACAAGTACAGACTGCAAAACAATATATGTAAACACAGATTGGGCAAGAGTATATTAATCAAAGGCTAAATAGTGTAACCATCATCTATCTCGTCGTTGCGAACACATATTGAGTACATTGTTAACAACGCCAGTCGAACCTTAGGCTACATCAAACGTAATTTCTTCCTTGCAGCTGCAATCTGAAGCTACAAAACCCTCGTTAGGATCGAAACTGGAATACGAAGCAGCAATTTGGAACCCTCATTCGGAGTCACTCATTCATGTCACATACAGGGTGTTTCACGAAAAATGAGCCAAAGTTAAAAAAAAAAGTGGCTCATCGCACACCAAAAAGACGGACTGCATAGTGTTACCAGTGGTGTGAGGATACTCACACTATTCTTGTTTTGTAATTAATTAATTAATATTAATTAATTATGTGAAATAAATTAGTCAGTTTTTATATTATTATTATTATTATAGACATTAGAGCCAAAATGTCAATGAGAACTGTGACTAGCCTTCGTTCGATAACAGGACGCTCGAGAGCGCTGTGATCCGGCGCTTAATTAATTAATTACAAAACAACAATAGTTTGAGTGACCTCACACCTCTGGTAACACTACGCAGTCCGTCTCTTTGGTGTGCGATGAACCATTCTTTTTGCTTTTTATCATTGGCTCATTTTTCGTAAAACACCTTATAGAATGTGCACAGAATAGAGCTGTACGTTTTATCGTCGGCAGTAATAACCGCACCGCGATCGTCACAATCGATGAAATCTAACCCTCACGTACCGCTCCTATCACTACGCCGTAAAATTAATCGTCATATCTTCTTTCAAGACATTTACTACCATAATCCTGTCCTGAAGTCATCTCTGTTCCTTCCTGCTAGATACACGTCACCATGAACAAAAGATAATCGTCAGGAAGCAGGATTGCATCACTGTCGAAGTCAAACCTTTTCTGGATCGTCAGCGCGATCTTTCCCAGTATGGGCTTTCCTGTGCTAAGAGACGTCCTGGTATGAATTGCCCCGGTATGATTTGTCTTAGTATGAGTTGAGTGTGGCGTGAGTTGTCATGAATAGACCTCTACCCAAGAAACGTCATCATGACGTTGGTAGACTGAAACCGAAACAAATCTGAAGGTGGAGAAAAAATTGGAACACCGAGAAAGGGACAGAGGAGGGACGACACGACACGTCTCTCCGTGTCGTGTCGTCCCTCCTCTGTCCCTTTCTCGGGTTCCAATTTTTTCACCATGTACCAGCTGGCCTGCGCCCTTGCCCTTTTGCCATTACTGAAGGTGGAGGGCTGGGTCCCACGAATGGGCACTTGTTCGGTGTCTTCTATTGAAAGAAAAGCAGGACCGAAAGTCGCGTCCCTTTCAGGGACCATCGTAATCCCTTCAAGACCGTGGCTTTCGGGCGCGACCTTGTTCGCCCCTAGCTTCGAGCGTAGTTCAGCTCTACCAAATTGGTGGCGCTGTCGAACAGTATGACGTCATTTGTTTACAAACAGGGAGAGGTCTATTGTCCTGATATGAGCCGGGCGGTTCGCAGATTAAAACAATAGATGTAGTTTTATGACTTGCTCACTTACGTTGGATGTTCCTCTGAGCACAGCATCGGGTATATTCGCGTGGGCGACATTATCCGACGAGATGTCCGCGGAGGAGAGCATGCACCAAGAAGATATCGCCGCGGGAAAAGAAGGGAAGTGCGAATGAGAGTCCGTTTTTATCTCCACTTTGTTTGTATTTGTTTGCGAAAGATTCACAAATTCGAACTCGATAGTACCTTGAAAGTAACCAGTTAATAATCTTTCGAGTGTTTAGTATTCTACTCAAATACTTTTCATTGGGAGTGTAGTACACTACTCAGTTACATTTTTGCCTGGTGCTCACCTAACCAAGAAATAAATTGAGTATCTTGTACAATCCTGAAAAAAAAAAAAAAAAAAAAGGTACAGTTTCGCACAAAATATTGCAGCAGTTTCAGTCGCAACTGTGAAAACTCGTCCAAAATGCGCTGTGCGTCCAATTGCATTGCGTATTTGCTTAGACGTAACCGAAAGTAACAATAAAGCGATACCGTAAGCGAAATTCTGTCCGGAAAGTTTGTTGTTTTTATTTCCCTTTCTTTTTTCTCCACTTTGAGCCCGATGAAAGAACAGAAAAAAGTTCAAGTTTCGTTTCTCTCTCTCTCTCATGCTGTTACTACTCTAGGTACAAACACGTACCAGCCATACAATAACTAAAATACATAAAGTGCAAAAAAAATCACTCAAAACCAGTGTCTGCCGGCTGTCATGTTAGTTGTATGATTTGGGTGGATAAAGAGGTACGCGAGACCCAACTGTCATCAAAAAACAGTTTGCAGATCTCTCTTCTGAAACCCATCTGCAAGTAATGTCACGTCATATCCATATGGTGAGCCAGCCAAGCCATAAACGACCATCTTCCTGGTTTTGCTAATGCAACCTACATATTTCGTATACCACCCACTACGCCAAGCGTGAGCTTACGAGCGATTTGGGCGGGGCTAACACAAACACACAGCCTATGCGAGACTTACAACATAACTCATACAAAACGCATACATTTTTACATTTCACGGGACAGACTTCATCAAACGTAACTCACGTTTCTCACGTTCTCCCCGCAGAAGTAACGAATTCGGAGTGAACACGTTTGTTTACATTACGTTGCTAAGCGACAGCGTTGCATAATTCACACAGTTATAGCACTCCTTTGACGTATTGCGATGAGGACCCCGAAATTCGCCGCTTGATAGAAATGGCGCTAGCGTGAGTGAGGCCACACTGTGAGGCCACAGGTGAGGCCGAGGCCGCCGATGCCGCGAAGCATGTCATGAAGCAGCGCTCAGTGATTGAGTTGAAGACATCTAATTGATCAAATGCGAACGACTAGCTATCAAACGCCTGAAAATATCATATTCCATACTACGATTAAAGGCGGCAACTCAGTCGACGATCGTTGTTTCCCGCAAATGTCGTCTGCAACAACAGTCGTACCACGCAGTACCACGTGAGTCAAATTCGGGCCACGGAGGCGTTACGATCGTCGACTGAGTTGACCGCCTTGGTTTTCGGAGCTCCCTCAAGCCGGCGCCAGCGTCGCAAGTGCGTCAAATTTGAACGAGATATCGGCATTGTGCTTTACGGTGCTCCGCGTTATGTTTTCGCAAGGATAGCACCTACGCCGTATGGCAGCGCGGGAGAACGCCATGGCTGACGATACACGGGCGTCGTCCGACGAAATGGACGAACAGCGGAAGGACCAGCTCGCCTATCAGTACCTGTGTCACTTGGAAGAAACGCGTCTCTGGCTTTCGGCATGCATTAACGAGGATTTGCCTAGCCCGACTGAACTGGAGGAATCCCTGCGCAATGGAGTTTACCTCGCGAAGGTGGCCCACTTTTTTGCACCGGATGTGGTACCGCTGAAAAAAGTGTACGACATCGACCAGAGTGTGTACCGCGAGCGGGGCTTGAACCTTCGCCACACTGACAACATAAACTACTGGCTCGAAGCCATGAAATCTGTGGGGCTCCCGGAATATTTTTTCCCCGACGCTGTCGACCTGTACGAGAAACGGAACTTGCCCAAGGTTATCTACTGCCTCCACGCCCTAAGTCTGCTTCTCTTTAAACTGGGCAGAGCGCCGAAGATAGAAGATCTCGTCGGCAAAATCACTTTCTCCACGGCAGAGATTGACCAAGTGCGGCAAACGCTCGAAGAGTACGGCATCGAACTGCCGACTTTCAGTAAGATCGGCGGCATTTTGACGAAAGAGATGTCCGTCGATGACGCCGCCCTTCACGTTGCCGTGATTCTGATCAACAAGACAGTAGACGAAGGCGACCCGAACGAAACCCTCGAAGCCCTGCGACAGCCTACAGCTGAACTTCAGGCGGTTCGTGAGCAGAACGCCGAGCGGTACCAAGATGTCTTGCGCACTGCCAAGGCTGTTAAAGTAGAGAATCACCTCAACAGGTCTCACGAGGTAAGCTACGTGCCTGATGTTTACGACCAAATGCTGAACCAGGCTGAGATTCAGGGCTATGTTTTCGAGACGAACATGAACGTTTTACTCGAGAAACTCGACGAAGCGATCGATGCCAACGACTTGGAAGCATTCCGAGATGTCGTGACGTCGCCGGACTTAAATGTCGGTGATGTTGTGCCCGAAAATGTGCCTGCGTATTTGAGAGTGCTGAATAGCATCAAGGCTGATGCGCATGAGAATAACAACTCGTTCATACTGTCGAGAAGCGACATCCAGTTCGCCATCGCGGCTGCTAATGAGAAAGTAGACCAGGAAAACAATATAGAGAAAGCGGTGTTGGATATCAATGCGTGCTTGCAGTCTGACAACGCTGACGCTACATTTGACATCCTAAAACAGCCCACATCAATGTTGCCAGAAGTGTACCCTCTCGCAAAGTCTCTCTACCACAAGGAACTCTCTGCAATCCGCAGGGAGGCTGAACACGATCTCGACCACAGCGAATTGACCAGTGCGATACGTATTCTGAACGCTATAGCGGAAGTGAACATTGCACTAAAAACAAAGGGCTCAGGCAGCGTAGTTGAATCGTTGAGAAAGCCGGACGCGCATATCGCTCACGTTGACAACAGCCGTTCGAGCCGGTATGCTGGTACGCTGCTGCAGGATTTAGCCGAAAAATCCAAGCGGTGCTCCAACTTTGAATTTTTAACACACGCGGAGATCCAGGACTGCGTCAACGCCGTCAACTCTCGGGCGATGGAAGAACACGACAGAAACAAAGCTGTGGAGCAGATAAACTCCGCGATTCACTCCGGGAATTTCACGAAAACTGTGGATGCCCTGCTCAACAAAGCAGCGATGATCCTCTGCGTCGACAAAGAGCAGGCTGTTGTTTACCAACATTTTCTGTCAGCGAAGCAGGCGTCTGTCAACGATGCACCGCTCTCTGTCGATGAAATACAGCACGAGGTTAACTCGGCTAACAGTATTGCTGCCAAGAGCAACTGCATATGCATCAGCCTCGCCACCGTTCACATGGGCGTCGTCCACAACAGTGCCGAGGATGTCTTGAGCGGTCTCAATTCGTTGGAGGAATGCAAAGTCATCCCGGGACTTAAGCAACGCTACTTAGAAGAGCTACAGAACATGCACAAGCAGGACCACGACCCATCTGAGCCACTCGAGTGGTTCAGTCACGAAATTAAACCCGGCCTCCACTTCAACTTCAACCTCGTCACGCTTCAGAGCGAGTGGTCCGACGAACCGTACAGCGTTCCCGACCCGTACATCAGCGTGGCGAAACTGCAGAACGTGGTTGCGCGGCTGAACGAAAAATTCATCTCAAACGAGTTCCTGCCGCTGTGGGTGGAGCTTCAAGCGCGGATACGAGGCTACCTGGTGCGGCTTGACGCGGACGAACAGCTGAAGGCTTGTCTTCTGAACGCCCGCGACGTGGTGATCGTTCCAAAGACGGAAGCGCCACTCCTCCAGGAGAAGCCCAAGGAAGTCGAAGACCCGTTCTTGGTGAAGTTGCAGGCTCGTATCCGCGGATTCCTGTCGAGGAGGAGGCTGCACGTCTCGGTCTGCCACCCGGAGTTCGATGAACTGTACGGTAACTTGCTGAGTCAGGCGCAGCTCCCGTTGATACGAGAGTTCTTGCACATGCTCGAGGTCAGCGACCACGATTTCTCGGAAGAACAGGAGCTTCAGAAGGTGAAGGCTGCGGTCGTTGCAGCGATCCGACATAATCGCAGTCTCGAGAAAGATGTCGACTCCATGGACGTTAAAATTGGACTTCTCGTTCGCAACTGCATCACTCTGGAACAAGTGATGCACCATAGCGGAAAGAAGGCCAAGGTCGACGCTCGACGCTATCAGTCGAGTTGGTTGAAAACGACAAAGAGCCTTACGTCGCTGAGCAAGGAGAGTCGTGAAAAGCTCGCTGCGTACCAGAACCTTTTCTATCTCCTCCAGACGAACCCTACGTATCTGGCAAAGTTGATATTTGCGATGCCATCGAATCGCTCGAACAAGTTTGTCGAATCGGTCATCTACTCCATCTACAACTATGGCTCAACGCCACGCGAGGAATGTCTGTTGTTGAAGCTGTTTCAGTCTGCGCTCGAAGAAGAAGTTCGACTAAAAGTCCGCAGTCCCGCCGATGTTTTGACGGGATATCCGACAGTATTGAAAATGGTGGTAGAATTCTATAGAACAGCACGAGGACAGAGCTGCTTGAAGGAGCTCCTCGAACCTCTAGTAAAAAGTGTCATCGACAACGAGGAACTCAACATCGACTTGTCACCCGTCGATATCTACAAGCAGTGGATCAACGAGACGGAGACCAGTACAGGGAGTCCGAGCGGCATGCCGTACGACGTTTCTCCGGAAGAGGCAATTCAGCATCCGGAAGTCCAGAAGCGACTCAGCGAGTCCGTCATACAACTCGAAAAAGTTGCCGGCGACTTTTGCAGCACGATAGTGCATTCTAACGAGAAAGTGCCGTACGGTATGCGCTACATTGCGAGGGTGTTACGCAGTGCTCTGCGGATAAAGTTTCCCAACGCCACCGATTTGGAACTGTTGAAAGTTGTCGGAAATGTACTGTACTACCGTTATATCAACTCCGCGATCGTTGCGCCGGACACGTTCGACATCATTCAACTCGGTCCCGGAGCGTCGTTGACGATGAAACAGAGGAAGCACTTGGGCCTCGTCGCACGAGTCCTACAATGCGCGGCGTCTGGAAAGACCTACGAGAACGATGATAAACACTTCAGCCGGCTCACCACTCTGACCCAGTCGTGCAACCTACTCTTCCAGCGTTTCTTCCAAGAAGCCTGCGACGTAGAAAGTCCAGAAGAACACTTCAACGTCGACAGCTACACGGAGGCAGCGATGCTGAGTCCGCCGTTGATCACGTTGACGCTGCAGGAGTTGCACGACATGCATCAACTTCTGCTAGAGCACCGAAGCGACGTCGCTCCGGAGCAGTACGACCCGTTGCATCCTCTGCTGGACGACATCGGAAAAGTTCCCAGCGAAGAAGAGCTGCTCGGAGGAGCGTTCCACGAGATTCCGCCGCGAACGTTGGCGAACACGGAGATCTGCCTCACTCTGGTTCGACGCTTCAAGGAGGACGAGGACAAGGCTCAGCAGCTTTACAGCGACGCTAAGCAGGCCATCATCGAGCTCATCCGAGGACGTCCCACAGCGCTGACAATCCGCGAGGTCATTTATCGACAGGTAGGTGATATCTCGTTAAGCCCGCCTTTTGGAACTAGGGTTCCAGGTTTGCTCCGTTGCACGACATGCCTTCCCAAATGAATGTATTGTGCAATGGCGACTCACGTGCTACTTTGGCACTTTTGCAGGTTGTGGCACTTAGTAGTTATTGCAATATAAGAACGTGCATTCACAGTGCAATCGTGAGAGCAGCCTCCCTTTGCTTTCTAATTTTGGCAATGATAAGTTACTCGAGCAGAAATCTTTAGTTGCGAGGACACAAGTGGTAACAGTCTTGCGAGTCATCACAACTATTCTGGAAGTGTTAAATTTATGGGCCGTATTTATTTTGTTACACAGTGGCTGGTAACCATGATTTTTTGTAGGTTTCCCTGTCATAAATTATTCACTTTGTGGCAGCAGAAGTCTGTGTGTCAAGTAGGTATAGCGTCATGCACAAAAATGTGACTGACCTTTCCTAGCACCCACCCTGTACTTTAGAAGGTTTTACAGATCCAGGCAGTGCAACTTTTCTGGCAGCTAAACGTTGGTATGCACAGTTAAAATGGTATGAGCTAAAATTGGACAGCAGCTTGACTGTAAGGTTAACAGTAATATGTAATGGAAATGTAATGCATAATATCGCTGCAATTGACTGTATAGCATTGTGTTATCATTATCTAATACCCCTCATGCCATGAAAGTGTACCCTCTCTCCTTCACATATAATCTACACTTCCGTGTTGCTTCCTAGCTTAACTTGTGATTATTTATTTATTTATTTATTCAAAATACCCCAAAGGTCAAGGGACATTACATGGGGGAGTGGGATGATACAAACAATTGCTATACACATACACGCAAAAACTTAACATTAAAAAAAAAAAGAAACAAAGCACAATATTTGTAAAAAAAAAAAAAAAAAGACAGCATGAAATTGCGCAGTAAAATGAAGAAGACATCTCCAAAAACACATCAGTATGAAATCAACATATAGAAAAGAAATATTTACAAAAATACATAAATAGGAGAACAATAAAGATGTGGAATTTAATCGATGCCTATAAATACGTAAGGATTACAAAATGAAATCTTGACCGAAAACACAGGTGACCAATGAAGAGGAAGAACTATACAGCGCTGCTCATCCTTTGACGGCTAGCAAAGGGAAACTGGCAGACGTGCAACGAAAAACGTTGGTGACGTTAGAGGCGCTCACAAAGCTGGGCAGGATACCTGCTAACTGTGACTTCCAGGATTTGTTGAGGGACATCGCTAGGGACATTGCGCAGCAGAAGGAGTACCGCAGGTCACGGAAGGAAGAACTAGATCGGCTACGCGACACCAAGAAGGAGCTCGACAGGAAGACTGCCTTCTGCGAGGAGAAGTTGAGTTACTACCAGCAGTACGTTGACAAATGCCTCAAGAACTTGACCAATCGGAAAGGGGGCAAGAAGACGCACGATGGGACAAAGTAAGGACCTTTTCTTTTTCTGTAGTTTGGGTTGCTGTTAGGTTACGTATTGTTGGTTACTTAGTGCTGAATGTATAATTCTCCGGTCATACACCAAAAAACTAACAAACCCCTTCTTCCTCTCTCGTCTTCCGTTTCCTCTGTGCATCTAGTAAGTAGTATTGTTGTAAGCTTAAGTTATGCGTTACAGTGGCTCAATGCTCACAGCATAGTATTTTGCTTGTTTTTTGCAAACATTTTGTGTAATGCTACCAGTTTTTGTTGGTGTACACAGTCTCACCTAATTTTTGACAAAACATTGCTGTTGTTGCCCTATAATTATGTTTCCCTTACCTTATTTCATTTAACCTCACTGTCACTTCTAGGACTCTGAATATTTTGAAAACCTCCTTGCACCATAAACCATTCCAAAGTGGACTAGACAAATATTAGAACTCTTCTAGTTCTAGTAATTCCACCCCGTACTAAAAAGCCCCTGAGTGTGAGCATACAAAAACAATACAGCATAACAGAGTTGGGGCATTTGTGTTTTGTTGTTTTTCGTGCGGCCACGCTCGGGCTTTTTATTGTATTTTATTTATTTTTTTTCGTAAGAAGTCCGTTTACTAGCTAGCCCGCATTTATGCCATTTTATCAGTAATTTTAGTCTGCTTCTACCTTTTGCTTGCTAGATATCTCCACACAACTTTACCGTAGTGACACGTCTTTAGTGCGTCTCATAAGGCATTGCTAAGTTTGAAGTGAAATGCAAGTACATAGAACCGAAAACGACACACACATAAAAAGTACGAAAATAACCGTATCGGGATGTCAAACATAATCAGCGGACTTTTCACCAACCGCATACATCAACATCGAAATTGCTGATTATCATGTTGAAGACTCATCCTGATATTTCGAACAGATACTGAGCCTTATCATGGTGTTCGTGTATCCTACTGTTCATTTATCCTACTGTTTTGTTTGTTGTCAATCGCAGGTAATGTTTGTATCATATCAATGTTTGTTGTAATGTATCATTGCATTTGTTAACTTATTCAACTATATCCTCTCAGCTTAGGTTCTCCTACATCCTTATCAGTTATCAGTTCCAAGTTATTTATATTATCCCAGCCTAAATGCCAGCAGCAATCCGCAGGAGCTGCTGCCCCGAAGTAGCACAGAATCCTGTTTGCTTATGACCTTATATCCATTCCCTCTGTTAGAGATAAGACGCGTTGTATTTGTGTGTGCCAGCGTTATCAGGCAACATCTCGTGCGTGGAATGCTTCCAAGAAAATATATGTTATCTCCCACGTAGAGGACGTGCGCTTGACAGTGGCACTTTTTTCTGGGGAACTTGGCGGTGGCTGGGTTGCCCTCAATAGGGCCTTTTCAGAAGCACTTAGCTGGAGAACGAGGATGCCAATAGCGGATGATGTGCTGCCTCTATAGGCTCTGTATTGTGTGGCATTGGCAGGGGAATCTCTCTGCTTTGCCGTTGTTTGTTGATGAATACAATTGCTGAGCATATAAATAGCAGGGGGACAGATTTGCAGCTGTGTCTAGACTTTGGGTAGGGCAGGATTGTTTCTAAGTACGTGTGGGTGGATGGAAATTTTGTTTAATTTAATTTTGTGGTAGTGGCATCGATAAATCGTATTTTAAATTACAGCGGGAGAACAGCAAGTGGAAGTCTAAAGAAAGTATGCGATCACTCAATGCGATTGTGAAGCGTGATAAAGAGGGCCTGACCTTTTAGGGTCATTATACCCCATTACCCCATATATATTTGCCCCCCCCCCCGATTCAAATAAGCAGAAACAGGGTTTAACACAATATTTATTATAATATATTATATTATAAATTATTTATTATATTTTATTATAAATTATTTATTATATTTTATTATAAATTATTTATTATATTTTATTATAAATTATTATATTATATTTCATCATAACACAATATGCTGTACCAGGGGCATCTGAAGTCATCACTATCAAGTATCAACACAGAACTTTGGAAACTGTGTTGTAAATGCACAAATATGCTCGTACAATCTGGCAAAACAGAGACCATGCTGGCTCTTAGATGCATGGACTAAATATTCATACTCTCTGTCTACTGGTGTGTCATGTATATTACGACGAGTAAGCCTAAGAGTTACACCTGATTCAATCTGATTCGACCAGAATCGAGTTGAATCAGTCTGTTTTCGTCCCTACCTCATCTCGGGTTTTCAAGTCATGGATCGTCACCACCAGCTCGCTTGCTACCTGACTTTCCTTTCGTTTGAATCAGGATCTGTTCAACCCGACGTCCGTCTGTCGTTTTTGTCTCGTATCCTGCAGCACTTTTATCCTCCGATTATGAAGCAAAAATTTGAAAAGTCACGAAAAGCGAAACGATGCCCGATGAAGTTGCAGAAATGCATGCTAGCTGGTGGAGCAACTCTTTATTGACCACACGAGAAAACTGGATGACACGGAAGACTCAGACCAGCCGTACATTTAAGTTACGCAACTCAACATTGGTATACGTGGTGTTCGCAATTAATTCTGCGCAGCCTTTTTATTCTTTTAGGACATTCTCGTGTGGAGGGTGTGTCACTGAACGATTCCCAAAAGACCATTAAAGGGGCACTAAAATGCAAAAACAACTTGCTTTCAAATTAAAGTCCATGTTTCAATTGGTTCAATTCAAACAAAATCAGTTCACACAATGCTACCGTTTAGAAGAAAAATGCAGTGAAAATAGAGCCGTCCTTGGCGGCAACGAATGGGATCCCCAGAAGGCAAAGATTGGCGGCAACGAATGGGATCCCCAGGAGGCAAAGATTGGCGGCATCCAATGAGACAGCAGGAGAAGCGTACAGATACCTATCGTGGCCGTGTGGATTTGGAACGGGTCCGACTGTAGTGTTCCGTATATGCGCAGCATGATGCTGAATTTTTCAATGCCGATTTACTGAATTGTAGCCCACAACGGTTCTCGCGAATGTTCCACTGACAACATTTATCTTCACGTCCTTCGGACAGCGACGCCAATCCGCTTCGCAACGCGCACTGTGTTTTTCTCCGGGACTGCTCTATGGCGTGGCACGTGCGTGCACGTGCAGCATGGACTAAAAACATCGATGCACGAGCTGAAGCATCGTTCTCTGCTTAGAGCCGAAGCAAGAAAGAGTCCGGTATAATTTTGATTGTACCTTCGTAACGGAATCAAAGTTTTTAATTATGATAACGAGTACGAAATTAACATAGCGTGTAACGTAATTTGAAATGAACTTGTTTTTGCATTTTAGTGCCCCTTTAATTCGCTCTTTAATTAGGGGCTTTTAGGCAAAAGTGAGACAGCTGAATGGGAGACAATCCTCGTTGAAAGCGATTCAGTTTGTTTTAGAAATCTTGAAACTAGCACATGCGTTGCTGCTGAATTTTGCTGTGCAAACGAGCCGCAGCCAAAACCACGTGCATCCGAAGCGCATTGAGGACGAGTCCTTCAGATTCAGAGGCTTATCTGGGCTTCAAAGCGGTCGCTCATCTCGCCAGCAGATGAGCACATACTCCAATCACCCCTCTACGCTCCAAAGCATGCAGTAGGACGTGAAGGAGCATTGTTCTCCCTGCGCTCTTGATGTCTGCAGTTTCGTTTTCTGCTCGTTCGAATAGCGAAATTCTGTGATGAATGTTTTAATGTATGTGCTCATTCCATGATTTTTGAAAAATGGAATGGCTTTCAACAAGGGTTGTCTCCTGTTCTGCTATCTCACTTTTTTTCTGAAAACCCCTAATATCGAAGAGTTGATAAATGAATTCTAGGTAATTAGTCACCTAGTAGTTACATGTGCTCTTGGAGAGAATGTCTGGCTGGCCATATAGCTCACCTTTAAAGACACTATCGATGCTGCTCTCGTAGCATTTTTAATAAAAATCTAATGAATAAAAAGACACCTGCGCAAAACCAGGAGGAGGAGGAAAACGGAGAAGTACAACAAAATGGGGACACTAAGAACAAGGTCATCCATCTGCAAATATGTACCTGCTCTTGCTTCAGTCACTGTCAAAGTGAGACTGTATGTTCAAGTGTTCTGTTTTCTTCGTTTATCTCAAAATATGAGCCCCTGTCAAATGAAACACATTAAACGCATAACTGGCAATCGAATGTAACTGTTCTCAAAACTGCTCTATAGACATGTGTTGCTCACACATCCGCAAAACTTCCTTCGACTTTCTACAGCAATTTCTGTAAATTTCATTCCAGGTTGAAACCTCCACTTAAGTACAACGGTGCACGCCTGCACGACAAAGGTGTCCTTCTCAGTGTTTCTGGACTGGAACCCTCTCAGCTGAAGAGCGCAGCGTTTGAGATAATCCAGACAGACCGAACGGGCATCTTCACCGTCAAGGCCAAGTTCCATGGGGTCCCCGTCGACACGGTCGACATAGACATCCAGGACCTGCTGCAGAAGCAATACGACGGGGTGGCAGTCATTGATGTTTTCGGCAAGGCGCGTGTCAACGTCAACCTCCTGCTTTACCTTATCAACCGCAAGTTCTACGGGAAATAGTTGCGGTGCAACGAAAAAATAATAATAAGACTGCAGTTCGTGCAGGGTGGGGGCGTGTGGGTGGTCATCAGCTGGTGAAAAGCAGCAGTGTCTACCTTCTCGCATTCTTTCGGTTCTCGTTGCGCATTTTGTACGCGTTGCATGTGCTTTCTCATTGGAAGCGGGGTGGGTATCAGGAAACCTGCACAACCTGCCTCGGGCAGATTGTTTCAGCTTCAGGCCTTTTCCTTTCTACAGCAGGCTTGTGTCGTCGTTCTTCGTTTGGTCAGTTCAATGTTATCGTTTGAGTAAATGTTTGTATGGGCTTCTTTTAAGTTTCATAGAGAGATTGACACAGAGTAGCATATGTGCTCCTTTTCTTGTATAAGGGGCAAAGCACAGTTTTTAACGTGTTTTTTGTTGTTGTTTTTCCTCTCTTGACAAAGTTAATGTTTGCATGATAGTTACTTACTTCTGTATTTCACACGGCTTGCAAGCTTCAACATTGTGCGAGTTATTTTGACAGAATTATCCACATTTTTAGTACATGTTATAATTGACTAAACCAGACTGCTACTAGCATGCCTGAATAACGTTTTTGTTAACCGTGCATTTCTTTATGGAAACATCCTCAATCAAGCAGATGTACGTCTGCAGTTCTATTATGCAGACTGTCTACACTGCTATCCAGCCCCAAACTTTCGGTCTGTAGTGTTATGTGCATTATAGTCACCTGTAGCATGAAAAATACAAAATTCTAGTTTTCGTGCATAACCTCTGGAGCAACGAAAGTTTGGAACTGGGTGAAAATGCACTTTTCACCATATCTGCTGCCCCCACATGCTGCACGCGTACATGTTGAAACGTTGTAAGAATGTGCCACCGCGTGGTCCATGCCGTTTTTCCAAGTATGATGTGGCGAACTGCAGTTCCTTGATGGAATGTTGGTATCACTGCCTTATTTAAGAGCAATTTGGGAGAGCTACAAGCGAAGCCCTTATTTTTTTAAATTGTATTTTAAACCTTGCGAGAAAACAAAAAAATATGCTGTTACCCCTTGTCGTTGTGGTGCCAAAGTAGCGGGACACCTTTAGTCGTATCAGCTTAGTTCTGGGCATTTTGTTAGGCGATGTTGGCAAAGTCTGTTGTATCTCTTAGGAAACCAATCAAATGCGTAAGACAGTACAAATTTATACGCTTTGACGACATTCTTGTTGCCTCGTATGGCAGTTATCATGGCGTGCTTTTCTACTATGTTTCTTGCATGAAACACTGCAAAACGACCGTCGTCCACAGCACTGACAAAACTTAAGGTTGTGTAATCTACATATATATTTACTAGTAATGTTGACGTAGCACCTTGCGCAGAGTGTACGTATATATTCTAGAGATGCTGTTTCAAGTGAACCCTGAAGGCTGTAGGTTTTGAAGTGTGACACTAACCACCAGTGCATATCATAACACAATGTTTTCATGTAGCCCGCAACGTCACTTCGGAGTCTAAGCAGGCAAAAAAAAAACTGTTCCAGCTCTTCTTTTGAACCCTGCTAAAAATGGCTTGATCTACAATATCTCTTGTACATACTCGCATATTGTCATTTTCTTCTCGTGAGAACTCGAAAACACTATTTTTTAAATGGTTAAACTCGTTATGACAAACACATTCTTTTAAGGATGCCACCGAGCTTGATTTTTGTACCGTATGCTCAATAAAGGAGGATTGCAAGTAAACGTAATCCAAGTGTACTACTAGGTGTGTGAGAGACGTTCTTTAGAAGGGAGGGACTCCAGTCTCTTTCCCATGGCATGGCACCAGATGTTGTAACTTTCTCAAAATAGACTGGCATTTCCAAATGGACATCCCAGGCATGCTACTGCCTTCTGTGATGTATATGTAGAGCCTGAAGTTTTCGGGAAATATATATGCACTAACAGATTTTAAAATATATATATATTACTTTTTTCGAGATGAAATCAATTGCAATATAGCGTATGCTGAAGGGCACTCCTTAGGAGGGCACCGGCAAACTCCGAAGGCAATGTCCTAATTAACTTTCAATAATTAACTTTTTAATTATGACAGCTACAAGGTCATCCAAATGAGAACATCTGGTCCTTTCGGTCACCTGATACCGTTGTCGTTTTGAAAACAAAAATCCGTTCAATAGACCGTCCGCAAAAAATTTGTGAAGAAACACAATTTCTTTCTTTATTTTGTTCATTGTGCATCTTCCGAGACGAGTCTTTCCCTTCACCCCCAATGTGAGAGGGTGAAGGATCACAGTACTGCCTCATGCGTCGAAGATGAGCTTAACTTGCGGGAACAAAACAAAAAGAAATGTATCGGGTGACGCTATCCGATCTTCCCTTATCTTGGGTTGCATTTTCTGTTATCTTTTAATATTTTCCAAGACGCGAGAGGCGATAGTGTGCTCTTTCACCCTCTCATATTGGGGGTGAAGGAAAGTCACGTCTCCGAAGATGCGCAATGGACAAAATAAAGAAAAAAGAAATGGTGTTCCTTCACAAATTTTTTGCGGATGATCTATCGCACAGATTTTTGTTCTGAAAACGGCAACGGTATCAGGTGACCGAAGGGACCAGAGGTTCTCATTGGGACGACAATAATTAACAAGTTGATTATTGAAAGTTAATTAGGACATTGCCTTCGGAGTTTGCTGGTGCCCTTCAGCATATGCTATATTGCAATTGATTTCACCTAGAAAAAAGTGATATATATATTTTTTTAAATCTGTTCTCAGTTAGCCGGGACACCCTGTATATTTTTTTCTAAATTCGGGGGGTAAACATCGGGTAAATAAAGACATGTTGTAAATTCATGCGAATTCGGGTGGAAAAACTTCGAGTATGCTAAATCTGGGGGGAAATCGAGCTCAGTTACTCAAAGTATATGTACTGGTTTGGTACAAACGACGATGTTTCAGTTCAGTTTATTTGCACGAAAGCATGATGCTGGGGGGCTGGGCAAAAGATATGATGTAACTGCATTTGCTACCAAACAAGTTTGTGTGCATTCCTACAGACATCTCAGTGAGGGCAATTTGCCGGGTAAAAATCAGGTTTCACCATAAAGAGGCAACCTTCAATTTGGGGTGCAAATTCGGGTTAGAATCGGGATGTCAGGCTCTATCTATATACATATAGGGTACTACTTTTTCGAGTAAGATACAAATTTTGGGTGTATTCCTTTTTTATTATTATTATTACCTTTAATATAGGTACATAATTCAAAGTGAAAGTGGGTGCTACTTAACCATTTCGGCATAACCGTGTGAAAGCATACAGATGATTTTTTGTCACATTTTGCCAGACCACACCGTTATGTGTATATCTACACAAAAATTTATTTTGTTACAGCCACGACTTCTGCAAGAGTATGACAGCAGTTGTACAGCAATAGTATGATTTATTCTCAACCTTCTAGATGGTATATGTAGGTTGCAGAAGGGGCTGCAGGCTGCTGTGAAGGCTGCTGGATTTGTGAAGCCTGAACGTTATTGTTTGTTAACGCTGTTCCACCGAAAAAGAAAATACAAGCAATCACCTTCGCTCTTTCGCATCCCCCCCTTCCTTCCTTCACAACCAGTCATTTGTCCAGACAGCTCCCATCCCCAACGCCCCTCACTATGATACTTCTATGATCACGCCCCTACCGTTCCTACTCTGCGCTTACGATTCTGAATAAAGATAAACCATTGTCCATTTAGTTATATCGCTATATTTTACGGAGCAAGAAAAAATTCTATTCCACAAACGCCCTTCCGCCGAAGCATTCTTCGTTTTCACTTATGGTCACCTTTGCTCCTTTGCTCTTTTCCGGTTTCCGGCGCGTCGCGATGTCATGTGAACAGAAACAGACGACAGACGTCAGGTCGGTCGCTCGCTTTCGTTGGATGTAAACATTGGCTCGTCGGATTGGTTTTGTCATGTGAACTGTATCGCGCTTGCTTTCTTGGTATTATGGCACTTAATTTCACGTGACAGTTGCTCATTTTTCGTCATATGCACTAACAACCAACCAAAATGTGGGTTACGCCAAAAGAAGTCCTTTTAGCGAATGCTCTGTGGTAAGTTTCGCAACTTGTTCACTGTACACCCCCTTGTCTGTACGTCAGCTTGCATTTGAGCGAGCTTCTACCTCTGCTTTTTTTTTGTGCATTCGCAGCTGTTGGTTGTAGTAGTCCCTGTCTTTACGTGCGAGACATTGTTTCGGCATACGAGATATTACATCCTTTCATTCCGAGCCGATTAAATCACCATTTCGTAGTGCATTTCTGGCACCGTTCCAACCCATAATGACACAGATGGCTCGGAATATGTACTCTTGTCTTCTAAGCCACGTCCTGGTGACGCATGTTTAAGCCGTGAAGCGCGCCTTCCATAATATCAATGCAGCACTCGAGAAATAATCTCTTCATCTCCAATCTCGCAGCTCTGTATCATTGTTTTTTTAACACAGTGCGGTACATCGCTTGACAGAACGCGCGGAGCTTTGAAGTCTTTACTGTCCGAGCCGATAAATTCGTCAAGAAAAGTATATGCATGCCCGTGGGCCAGAACGACAAGTCCTGCCCCTATCGCACGCAATCCGATACCGATCGAGAATTGTCATCGAATTAAATTCGATTGAACGTGTTGTGTCAACAATGAAAGCGTACCGACCTTGCAGCAGCCAGCTGGTGTCATGGTCAGAAGTATCACTAAGAAGGGTACACAATGTTATCTGCCATTTTGCAATCTCTTGCAGGGTTACGGAGGTGACAAACCAATACTTCACGCTACAGAGGAGAAAAGGTCATGGCACTAAGGGTCTGTCATCTTTGTTGGTTGAAACACTGGATGCTGTTATGGACACTAAGGTGAATAGAAAGGAACATGGATTTGCAGTAGTCTCATTTCACCCTATCAGCAGCACTCACAGAAGCACCCTTGAGTTTCTAACTTCAGATGTCCTGGTTCTGCTGGTGCGATTTTTTTCCCTTTCGTTGTGTTACGTAATGTCCCTTAGTAGCATATAGTACATCAAAAAACCTACATACAGACACACTCTGAAACATGACTCACGTAGTAGGCAGCACTAAGGAATCCTGTTAGATCTGGTCTGTTAATAACGTTTCTTACATTGACCTTTATTTTCACCACCTATAAAATTTTCCTAATCTGCCTTAGTGAACACAACACAGGCTATTTACGTAAAGTATCTGGACAAATTTTTAGACAATTCCTCGAACGAAGTAGAAACTAAGAATGAAGAAGTGGAAACGAAGCCAATGTAATTTGTTTTGTTTTTGTTTATTTATACCTTTTGACTTTTTGGTTTGTTGTGATACATACAAGTACTGGTTAGAACGCACCCAGGAGGAATTTATATTTAAGATGTAAAGTACTTACCAATTTGAAACTTAGTCACAATTAAAGCACCAGTCCTCTTTAGAAACCACACACTTAGCCCAGCTCCGTTTGCACTCCCCAAAACATTTTTGGAAGCCTTCATTGGAAACAACAAAGAGCTGTCTTATTCTATTCGTTTGAATCTCCCAAACAAACTGGAATCCTTTTTTTTTTACTTTCAACTTCATTTTGATTTCACAGTTTTTCAATGACCACCTCTGTGACTATCTTCCTTTTACAAAAATCAAAATGCAATTGAAAGGAAAAAGATTTCAGGATGTTTGAGAGGTTCAAACGAAAGGGACGAGACAGCTCTTCGCTGTTTCGAAAGAAGACTTCTAAAAAAGTTTCAGACAGTGGGAAAAGTAAGTTACTTTTTTAAATATAAATCCATTATGGTTACTTTATCATTAGTAAGGTAAGTACGTTAATTAGGTTAGGTTATTGGGTTCTGTATGTAGGTTACGTTTTCATATATAAAGCATTGTATTTCAGCAGCAAGGAATAACCTTTTTTTTTGTCCCTGTGACAGCCGCTACCATACCGAATTCTTCACAGTACCCCAAATTCCGAAGTCAGTTACGGTAAGTGTGCGCCCGCATTATCTGTTTGTTCTCGTTATTTCTGCGCATATGAGCACAATGTCCCGTATGCTCCAAATTCACACACAGTGCTTTTATGCTCATGCCACTATTTCCTGTTTCGTCCTGTTATTTTTGCAGAAGTGGCTTCTTCGCTGACCAGAACAGAAATATTTCAGAACTGGGAGTGGCTCGAAGCCAACCTTCTAGAAACATTAAGTAGGTACACCTCTTTTTTCTGAGCAGCAGTTTTCATAAATGACACGTTATCGTTTTCAGTTGAGAGTCTGAAAATGACTTTAGGCACTAATTTCAGTAAAAATGTTACGATATTTAGTGTTTAAGCTTATTTTGATAATAGTGCAATGCTAAACTTATCCCACCTGTCATTATCATGTACACCATTCACTGAAATATGTCTGCTCGGATGAGTACGTTCCGAGGAGTCTTTATTTACTCTTAGACTTTGCTTGTTTGTTTGTGTGTGCATGTGTGTGTGTGTATGTGAAAGAGAGAGAGAGGGGAGAGGAAGTATGTTTTTCGATAATCAGGTTCATTTTCTGAGTTTATCAGGTTTTACTGTGAGTGAAAGTGATGCAAGTAGGTTTTACAGTAGGTTTTACAAATAGGTAAAAACAGGATTTGTCGGGTCTGACCCGCAACATGCAAGGCTTTATTTACAGTGAAAAATATATAATAGCCAATGAATATCAAGCAGGATCACGTTTCAAACTTGCAGCTACTCCCGTCAAAGTATAAGCATGTTTTCATGCAGAGCTTTAACATTGCAGGGAATTTTGAATCTGAAAATGAAGCGACAGAGTTTGTTTGCTGCAAAATCAAGAGCCTGGTTGCGCAGAGCGGAGCAACGACGCAGGTGGAAGATGACTCGCTCAACTTCAAACAGAATGCCGCAAAGTTCGCTCGGGTCTTCAACATGTCAGCAGACGAAAAGCTCATCAACTGTAAGTTGAGAAAGAAGTAGTTTTTAGAATATGTCCTGTGCAGAAGCATTACTGTAAAGATTAAATTTTGTGTCAGAAATGAAGTTTAGCCCTGAACATAAAAGTACGCTTTTCTCAAAACAGTACTGGGTGGCATCTTCTGCAACATGTTTGAACTTTTTAAATGCAGGCAGAAACAATTAGCATTCTGTGTTGTACAATTTTGGTAATACACGTATATGTATTTTGTGAATTCATTGCAACAGTGCTCAGAACTTGGGTGAAATTAGAATGGAAATTGAACTGGAAGGCTAGCATACAGGCATCTGGCAAAGAAAAGTATGATTTAGGTTTTAAAAATAGGCTGCACCACGACATAAAAGTTTGCAACTTCCTGGGTGACACACATACATATTCCATCAAAATCGCAGCTTTTATACATACATACATACATACATACTTTATTGTGGTGTCTGCAAACAGCAAAAGCCTAGAACTGCAGTGCACCCTAATTACAAGTTGAGGTTACTGAGAACCTCCCGTCTGAAATGTTTAAAAGAAGGATAAAATAAGTCAATTTCAGAAGTCATCGAGTTGAAATATAACTGAATGCGGCGGGTGGGCGACTGGCTCGCACGTATGTTGTCTACATAAAACAAGTGCATGTGTCGGACAGTGCGCGCGGGTACATGAAAACACACAAGATCAAGTATAGATCGAGCATCCAAAAGGTTGTGAATACTTTTATATAAAAAAATAATATCACGGCTTGATCGACGATCGCTCAAAAAAGACCCAGAGGGAAACGTTTTGACATAAGAGGGGAACCTCCGGTAGGCGATATTCAAATACCTCCTCAAGACCGAGTCTAGACGAGAACGACCAATACAATTCCAAGCAACAGATCCGAATTCAATGACAGGCAGTAAAAGACTACTAAAAAGCACTTGTAGACAAACAGGGTCACTTAAATCTGAAGTTGTTCTACAGATCAGGCCAAGAATACGATAGGCTTTTTTAACAATATTTCCAACGTGTTCATTAAAGGACAGACGGCAATCAATCCAGATGCCAAGGTCTTTAACAACAGGCACTCTGCACAATTCGTCCCCTAACAAAGTGTAGGTAAAAACAATAGGGTTCACCTTGTTGGTTAGTGTCATCATTTTTGTTTTGCTAGCATTTAGTACAAGCCCGTTATCCGAACACCAGCGTGAAGAGAGAGTATGAGATTTCTGCAAGTATTTGACACATGAATATCCGTCACGCGCCGAAGCGTGCTCGTTGTAATTTGCTTTTACGGAATTGATTTTTGGCTGTGAAACTTTCGTAGAAATACTACGAAAAACCCTGTGATTTTGATTAGAATAATGCATTGTAGCCAAAAACGTCCAGATTCATGAAAAAATGCTGCCTTTGCTCGACTAATTTTCATGCTTAATTAACACAATTAGCTGAATTAATGCACGACACCAACCGAACCTACCATGGCATGTGGGAAAAACATTCACGAGCGTCTCCCAGGAGGTAGCAGATTTTTGTGTCATGTGGCCTATTTTTAAGAATTAAATAACACTTTTCTCTCGAACGTCCTGCATTTACCTTCAGAATGCAAAAGCCCATCTTGAGGAAGCCTAAGCAATGGACGACATGGAAAAACAAACATGGGAAAGCGACTGTGTCATGTTTGTTTTTCTATGTTGCTCGACATTCCAACAGCTTGAAGATGGAGTTTGTCCATCAGCTCGCCTGCGTCTGTGTCATATTATGGAATGCAAAAGTGTTCAACATATCAACGTGCGTTACGACAACTGCAAAATGAAACGTGTTTGTGGCTTTATAGATTACTCCTGTAGCTTCTGGAAAGGCAGGGTTCCACGCCAAGGTTGGCTTTACCTAAGCGTCCACCACTTGGCCTTCTATTCTTTTCTACTTGGACGGCAGACAAAATTACTTCTGCGTTGGACGGATGTCACTGTAAGTAATATTTTTATCTGATCGAGCTGATCAGTTTTTGCCGGTTACGGATCTTTCGTTTGGCGAAGACGGTATTAGAGAATAGGGAGTAGAGTAGGGCTCTTCCTGTCTGCATCAGTATCCTTGTTCTCTGGCATTGTTTTCGTTGCGTTGGTTTCTTATCTTCATCTTGCTATTGCAATTGTGTTAAGACAAGATAATAAGTAGATCCTGATGTTTTAGGGTTAAACCCGATTTTTCCCCGAATTTGCACCCCGAATTGAGGTTCACCTATCTAGGGTTAAACCCGATTTCTACCTGCAAAACTGCACCTAGGCTAGGCACCTCAAAGCATCGACATACTAGTTTCTCACAAAATATGCGACTGCCCCTTACTTCTGGCACTCTGGATAAACGGTACAGTGAACGTTTATTCTACAATAATGCCCGATTTCTCTCCGAACTTAGTGTGATGGTAATTTTTCTGCCCGAATTTGCATGAATTTTCGACATCAATTTATTGACCCGATTTCTACCCCCTGAATTTGGAAGAATATAAAACCCGAAAACTTCAGGGTCTAATAATAAGGTGTTAGAAACAAATTATACAGGGTGTGTGCAGATACACTCCCGTGGCATTTGCGCACGTAACTCGTTGTCTGCTTACCTGACTAATTTCTGGTGGCGCACGACGGTGCGTTCAACATAAAAAATAAGCAAATCGACAAAAGCATCGGCTTCGTACTTTGGCATGGCCTTACATTGTAGCCGTGGTCACAGCATTACGACAACATGAATTGAGAAATGACAGTTGGGATGCGGGCCCCCACAGGCAACAGCAAGGAATAGAGGAAGGTATGCTAGCTGATTTGGGCTGCTGCCGGCGAGCATGTGACTTCTATGGTCCTAACCAGTCATTTGTTAAATCTTACAAATTGAGCACAACATGCATTTCATGATGAAAGATAAAAGATGAAAGTCACTGGAAAGGTTAGCCAGCTGTAGGACTCGAACCCACATCTTCTGGATTGCTGGTCCAGGGCTCTACCAATTGAGCTAAGCTAACACGCCTTCTCAGCAACTTCCAGGGTGCGTCATATGAAGGGACAAACCAGTCACTCTCTCTCACTCATCCTCCTTTCACTCTTACATTTTTGCACACTCATACACACATTCATACGACAGGGATCGACGCAAGCGGCAAAAGCAGCCTTGTATGTGATTGTCCCTTCTTTGTTGTTCCAGCCTCTGAACATCAGTTCTCTCATGCATTTTATACCTTGTCTTGTTTGCACTCCTGCAGTGTTTCTTCAATGTGACTTTAGTTTTTTGCACCTGTCAGGTCCCATAATTTTTCTACGAAGCAACTGGCTTCTTTGAGACTATTTACTCATAAAATTAATGCCCTTTTAAAAGATGAAGAACTCCTTTAAATACTCCTTGTGCATTTCTTTTGTCACTTTATTTAGCACCCTTGAAGTTAAAGTGGTTGAAAAACATGTCTCACCGCATGTGTTTAATGCTCTGCTCGTAATATTCTAATCCACATGTTCAGTATGACATGTCATACTTGTCTCCGAAGTCTATAACACTTACAAAAATACACTTTCCAAAGCTTGATAGACAGAGCATGATGTCAAATTAGGCATTTTCCAATGGCCGGTACCCCTAGTACCGTCCCATAAGAATATTTGAATATTCTTATTCTTTCTAGAATATCTGTTTACAAACAAGCATCAAAACAGCTCGGGATAGAAAATAATCTTATACGCATGTGCGTTCGTTTGTTCAGCCGCGTCTCTACACGTCGTTTGTGCCAATCGCGAATCCCGCGGGCTCGAATGCCCAATTCGAGAAAATATCAAATTGCTACCCTTTTTGTGGTGATGTAGTCAAGAGGAAGTCTTGATCCCTTCAAAAACACGAGGCTTGCTTGCTTTGCCGACGACAAGTAAGCAGCATGGTTCTGTGCCGGTTGCGTTTGCCCACACTGTTACGGTGATTCGTTCCTTATTCCTCTTCCCATGGCAGAAGTATCGCTTTTATGAGAAACAGACTTGCAAGTAGAGCCTGAAGTTTTACGGTTTAACCCGATTCTTCCACGAATTTGCACTCCGAATTGAAGGTTGCCTCATTGGGGGAAACCCGACCCGGCAAATTGCCCACACTGAGACGTCTGTAGGAACGCACACTAACTTGTTTGGAAGTAAACACAGTTACGTCGCCATTTGTACCGAACCCGTTCAGTTAGTTTGAGTAACTGAGCAAGATTTCTCCAGAATTTAGTGTACTGGCAGTTTTTCCACCCGAATTTGCATTACTTTAGATCACATGTTTATTTACCCGATTTTTACTCCCCGAATTTAGAAAAAAAAATATTTCCCCAAAACTTTAGGCTCTGCTTATAAGTAATAAGTAAACTTTGCATTTAATAAGTAAAGGTGTCCTTGAAACACCAGCAGCTCGCCCGCCGGCGCGAGGCCAATGCTTTTGAACCGATGCGTAGTCGGGTGCGGCGTTGCAAATTGTTTTAATAAACCTGTGCACCCTTTCATGTGTTCGAATTATCAGGCATTTTCCGCCATTGAAATACACATGGCTTTGCCGTGACTCGGGCGTCGCTTCGAATTATCCGGAAGTTCGAATTATGAAATTTCGAATTAACGTGATTGCAGTGTATTATATTTGTGAGGCCGAAGGGATAGAACGAAGGTGCATCTCTTGCAGAACCAGATTTTTGGTTTGCAATAACTTCCAAACGCGGTGTTGCTTCGGGATGTGATGGCATAGGACTCTTGTGTAATCAGGAGACAAATTCCCTCTTCATCAACATGACTTTCCAAAAAGCAGAACGATCATTTTGCAACCCCTTTAAGTATCTTTTACGAGGCCTGCATGTTTTTCTGTGTATGGCAGAAGGGTGCCAGTCTTTTTGGTCATCCAATGCCTGCGTGAATTCACACGTGCACCGAAAGAGACCTGTGTGTCATTTCTTTGCAGACGTTGGAACGAAGTAATAATGTCTTGTTCCCAGAGAGTATTCTAGTCTCAACACGCGAAAAAGAGGTGAGTTGCACCATACCCAATTATTCAAAGTGACGCAGATTGAACATGTTGCATAATCTCCTTCCCAGTACTATTTCTCGCTGTTCACTCGCGTTGAAGATACGTTTGCCCTCATGGAACAACTTGCCAACATTGCCATGCGACAGTAAGTGTTACGCTCCTTACTACTACTTACTTAGGTACTTACTACGCTACTTGGGAATCATTGAGCGCGTTAAGTAGGCGCCTCTCTTTTGGCGCACCCAAAAAAGGGGGAATATGAGACACCCGAAGCGGCCACTTAAAAAGGAAAAACAGCTTTGGTGCATTACACTGCTCTCTCAGTGATGCAGTTTCCTGTCATCTGCTCATGCAGTGCACAGACTGAGGGTGCGGTGGCTTTGTTTGGACGACAGCGGGTTTGGGGACATTTTCTCTCAATAGCAAATGACGAAACGATGGAATATCAAACGATGGAAATTTGTAATAGATGTCATAGGATCAGTTTTCAGTGAAGGTGACTGTTCGGTGTGAACATAACCGCATTAAGCCCTGCATGACCCACGAATAACCGCCAACATTCACATGGAAGTGGCCAAAGAATGATAGTTGCCCGAAATGGGAGAATTCTGTAATATAGTACACCTATATTTTGCTTCCAAGCATACTATTCCATCTAATTAGAAGTACTTTTCTGCCAACGCCAGCCAATTTCGCCTGGTGGATTGCGCGCTCGACAGGAAATACGTCATGCCAAATGTTTCAAGCCCCAAGCACTTGTCGTCTGCTTTGGTGCACCTATTTGAGATGGGAGCACAAAAACTGGTTGGTACTTGACACTCTCAGGTGCATCGTTGGTGCATGTGTTGTGTTAAGGGAGTCGAGTATTAAAGATTTGTGCCCAGGGGCGCCTACTTAACACACCCATTGCTTAAAGGGGTAGTGTGCTCTCCGAGCAGAAATGTAGATGTTTGTTTTCACAGGTAGTGCATTCCCTGATTTACACAACCGCTGTATCTTTGGATTAATTTGATGATACTAGAGGTATAATTTATTATTGGCATTTTAACTCATTAGAATCTGTGTGGTTAGAAATTTCTGCACAGAGAAGCGTCAGTGTGACGACACAAACACATGTCCTTGGCGCCATTTTCACGAGGTCCCATCCTTGAGAACAACTGTCTTCAGCTGCTCCTGCCGCAGAATTCTTCACGTCTGGTTGCAGGGAATATGTGGGGAAGAACTGTGGGAGAGGATGCTGGTCTATGACCTGGTGTGAATGTCATGGAAACGTCACTAGACTTACGAGTGGGGCCTAGTTTTTTGGGTAATACCCCAAAATGCAAGATATTTACCTCCAGATCCAAATTAGCCATTTATGAGTTTGACCCGATTTCCTCCCAGAAGTTGACTGTTCTTGGTAGCTCCATTGTCGCTACCGACAGACAACCTCGTCATGAAGCGATCAAAAATACATCTTTCAAACTCTTATTTGCTACCATTAATTGGATATTGACATTATCGCACTGTGGCTGATATAGACTTGCTGAGCGAATTGAAAGTTTTTGCTTTGTTTCTTCAGCGTGTCATAGGTCACAACATGTGACCACCATCGGTGCAGTTAACATCCGGTTAAATCATTAGGAGCGTTTGCAAATGCAAAGAGTTACTTTGCAAGCGTCATAAGTCACAACTATGCTGGCTAAGCTGGCTAAGCCTTTTCATCAAAAGGCAAGCATTGCGGGCGCAGCAAACATAAACTAACGTAAACAAAACCCCGTTATTGGATGCTTGCGCTTATCCGTGCAGCGCGATAGCAAAGCGAAAGTCGTGAAGGCGAAGCGGGCAATTGTGAAGCATGTCTCGTATCAATAAACAGAAGTGTGCCAAAGTGGAGACAAGTTGTCAGTACTGGTGTGTTTAACAACCTAATGGGTAAGAAACAAAAGTCTTTGGAGGCCTGGTGTGCAGAGTACAAAGCCCTAAAAGTTGTAAACAAGAAGGAAGGCAACGAAGAGTGATGTACGTTGGTGTGCAAGTACTGTCACAATTAGAAGTGGGAGTGACTCAGTATAGAATCCTCTGATTGGGGAGCGGCAAAACCATTCGCAAACCATTTAAGTGAAAATGATTCACCAACACTCCCTAATAAATATAGCAAGATTTCACCTAAATTTTGGGAGGAAAATGCCCCCCCCCTCCAATTTTATTGAAAAATGTAGTAAAAAAATCAGGAACTAGATATGAGGAAATTTTTCTTCATGCAATACCCCGTACCTGTGTATCTTCTGTAGTCTCTCATAACACGGGAGTGGAAGAACTCACAGGAGAGTTGCTTGGAGTGAAACGTTCCTGCTGGACATACTCATTTCAAAACGCTATTCAAGTAGGTCAGCTGTATGCGCCACTCTGCAGTTTCTCTCTTTTCACACATGCGTGGGAAGCGACCTCATTGAGAGATGCCCAAATATTTGACTTCCAATATTTCCTTTTCTATTTTTCCTTAATACTGTGTCATACAGTACAATGTGTGCATGATGTAACAAACCACAAATAGCAAGGTGTCACAAGTGTCCTCAAGGTGTCACAACCTCTTTAATGCGCAGTTGGGATGTTAAAGGGGCACTAAAGTGCAAAAATTCCCCGTGGAATGAAAGAGTCCGTTACCTTAACAACAAGGGCAAAAGGAACGTGATTCATCGGTTGCGTCGTTCATGATTTGTAACTGAAAGAAATCGCAGTGTACGCCTTCCTACCCCACTCTACGCGGAGGGGCTTCGGTTGAGGGGACCAATGAGGGCCCGCTCCGCAATGTCGACCTTTTTGAGGAGAGGAAGAAGGAAAGCATGAATTGCAGGTTATTTCGACTATAAATCACGAACTACACCACAGATGATTCCCGTTTCTTTTGTATTGGTGTCGAAGTGACGGCACCTTTCATTCCGCAAGGAGAGATTTTTGCACTTTTAATGCCCTTTTAAAATAGTGATGGCGTAACACAGTGGGTGTCACTTATTCCTGCAGGCTGATCTGTGAAGAAACGTACGCGACTGATGCGCACCTTGCCAGTAAGCGTAGCCGCAACGTCCCCAAGAAGGCCTCCCATCTCAAGCGAGACTTAGACGCACGTGCGCATAGTGAGGCGTACAGGTTCGTTTGGTGCTTTGTTACTTCTGAGCTGTGATGTGGTTCACCTGACGTATGTACATTTTTTTAATGTGTCTGTGTTCTGTAGGCAAAGAAAAAGATAGCTCTTAAAAATCCTCAGGCAGCTGTGAACCGTGACCTCACATGCACATGAGTATTGGACAGTTGACGTTTGTTTTGAACTGAAGGCAATAACTTGAAGCTTAATGTTAAAATATGCACACTCTAATACCGTAGTTTGGCCTGTTTGACCATCTTTTTTTGCAAACGGGACATGGAAGCAGCGTTGAAATTAACTCTGGATGGCATACTTACTTACTGATATGTAGTGCGACAATGAAAGTGCATACTATGCTTCAGAATCCTAAAATAGCAGTGAAAAAGGCTTATTTCGTTCTTTTTTCTTTTTTTTTCGGATAACTACATGAACAACGTAGAATGAAAGGGGAAACACCTTTTTAATACTCAGTCTACTGGAGGAGCAGTGAATAAAAAGTGACTCGATTGTGCACTTTACAAATATAGTTTTTTTTACAATACAACCCCAAGTGGTCTCATTATTCTTTTACCATGAATTAGAGATGCAGAGCATCACCATGGCCAATAACATGCATACACCTTTGTATTTTCAGTTTCTTTCTATCTATCTATCTATCTCTAAATCAGGGGTAACAATTTGGTTTTCTGTTTGAAGCCATAGAACAGGCCAAAAACAGGTGATAGCATGTTAACAAATTTTCTTGTGGGAAATATTAAAAAATTTCGGGTAGGTAGTATTCGGGCTGCTACTGCTATGTTCCTGCGTCAATACGTCTCGCACGGGACACTGAAATGACAGACGTCGGTTTTCAAAGTTAAAGTATTCCCGAAGTACATGTCCGCAACTTGCCAACGATTGTCGTTAAGTGCGGAACGGACAGCGGTGCTCGTTGGTGGAGCCCCTACTTGAAGAGCAACTGCGCGTTTACTCCTTTGTGGACGTGTTGACCCTGAAGTGGGCGGAGTCTGCTGTCCTGTTCTTCCCGTTGAGCTTTCTTTCTTACACGATAGAGCCGACAACACTCCGCATTGCTCATAGCGAGAACCATTCTATTTCTCAACGCACAATGCCTTTTATTATCCACAATCTTAGGCATTTCGAGCCGATACCCTCAATACCTCCACAGTCCTGCACTTTACTACAGATCATCTCAAATTGTAGCCTATAGCACCGCATACACGAATCTATTCTAACTTTACACTTTTGGCAACACAAATGAGACAGGTGTGCTCAGCAAGACGACAGAGTGGATCACCCTTTTGACATCCAACTACAAACGTGTGCCACGCCCGCAGTGACCTGAGGGGAAGGTCGAGGGTAGTTTCGTTATCGCTTTCAACCTTCCTGAGATCAGAGATTCCCCAAGTGGTGGGGCCCAGTTGGGTGCCCCACCCCTTGGCCTCGTATTCCCTGATTGACGGTTTGAGTGATGAAAGTGATAGCTCTCGTGTCGCTCAGCTTTCCAGGATGCCTCCCTACCTCGGTGCCTATTTTAAAGGTGTATTCACATCAAAAGTGGAAAAAGGAACACATGAGATGGCGAGAGGCAGGTCAGACTATTTTTTTTTTAGCAGGCATGTGTGAATATTCAAAGTTTTCTAATAACGAAGTGAATAGTAGTAATTCGTTATTGCATTCTAGAATGCAATCCATGTTTCTTTCCACACGGAATATATTCAGATAGTGCCAAAGCTCTACATGTAAGGCCAAAAACTGCACAAAAGAGAGTGCAATAGAACAAAGTGAGCGCTACTTTATGTTCTGATTTGTGTGAACATAACACGTATACGTGCTGTACACACGTTTATAGCTGTACATGTGCTGCATGTGTATCCTGCCCAGTTATTCAACGATTCACTTCGTATTCGATTTTATAACTGTTGGCTTTGTATTTGCCTTGGCTGTGTATATATTCGCTTTGAACTCGCTTGGGTTAAGTTTTGTGTTCACCTGTGCCTGTAGTATAAGTGGCTATACGTTTGCACTTCTGCCAAGTTCTGTTTCCTGAGTTTCCCTGGGTTTTACCAGAAGGGATAGTAACGCAAATCGTGTGGCAGAAATGGGATTTACTGGGTTTAACCCTGAAGCACAAGCTCTTCGCTTGAAGCAACTGATACTGTGTCCTCACCAGTGTACATACTGTAACAGTATCTCATCTTCCATGGTCAGGAATTAGTAATGCTGCATGAGTATATTCTTTCGTACCTGGTGATGTATAGTGCACAGTCTCATTGTTCTCAGCTTGATATTCTCGCGCTGCACAGGACAATGTTCCGTCTTCCAAGTGACGAACGCCTGGACGGCACCGTCGACTGCTACCTGTGGACGCCGTACAACAAGCAGCATGTCTGGGGAAAGCTATACCTCTCATCAAACTACATATGCTTTGAAAGCAGGGTGAGCAGATATGCGTACTAGGAAACAGAGCGAGGTGGTTATGTCGTCTGGCTCCGCCTGTTTTTTTAGCCGAATGCCTCGTTTCAGGTAAAAAACCTCGTCAGTGTCGTGATCCCTCTACGAATGTTGTTGCTCGCCGAGGAAGTACCAAAACATGCTTTCCCAAATTCTATCCTGCTCACAACCAAGACAAAGGTACGTTTTTGTTTGTGTGTAATTTAATGTCATTGCATTCAATTTCCATGTGTGGGAATCATGTGGTTTGTTCTGTGCAGGCCAACTTTCTGTTTGCTCAAGTTGTAGACCGCGAATTCTTAGTTGAAAAAGTGTCCGAGCTCTTGGCCAAACTTCCATCTACTTCTGTAGAGTGAGTATCCACTTGGTCCATTCCAGTTTGCAGTGTTGAAAATGAACACACACAAAGATTCTACTCTTCCTGTGCCTTCTGGACAACTGAGCATCTTGATTGTATTTCTAAAACCACAGATGTTACATACTGTTACAAGTAAACCTTCATAATTTCCCAATGACTCTGCACCTGTTCTTAAAAGAACAAACAGTAAAGAGCTACAAAGCAAAGCAAGGATCTGTGCTGACTGCCTTTGTATTGCAACCCTGACTTTCATTCATTCTTGGTGCCATTCAAACTATAGTCGGTCACAACATAAGTCATACACTTGACCCCGTCCCCACACAAGAATCGCGAAGCGGAGGCGTCGTGCAGAGGCAGGTAGCCAATCACAGGAGCCTTCCACGGATGAGTGGGCAGTCCCAATTCCCGATTCCGCCCCATTGTTCCCTCACGAATCAGTGTCGGACCAATTCGGGTTAAACCAGATTTCTTCCCAAATTCCAATCACGTATTACGTTGTGTCATGTGTCTCGTACATGATTTAGTCGCAGTCTGTGCGCACGTCTGATGAAAACAACAATAAACTATGCAAAGCACATTTAACATTAACTTAACATCGTGCGCTGTTTATGACTATAAATTGCGAGGAATGTATGTTTGATTCAATTTCTTCATATATGTCTTTTTAATTTACTTATCAACTTATCAATACGTGTACATCAAACTACAGACCGCTTGCTGGACAGAAAAAAAATAGCAACCCAATAACACCCGATCCCCCCACCCTCCTCCGAATCTGCGAAAGACCACTAACCCGGAAAAGTTAGACCCTATGTACGACCGAAATACTTTTTGTGAACCTTCTTTTTGTGACCAGTTCTAGAGATTTCTGTCTTTGAACAACCGAGGAGTGCATTCAGGAGACGGACGCAAATTAGAAAAAAAAAAGTGTGGTCTCATTTCATGTCTGTCTCTTGTATGCACTCATTGGTTGTTCAATTATGTTTCAATTTCAATTCAATTTTATTTCATCTCTAAGATGTGGAGATGGGAAAAAAAGCTGCTGGACAGCTTGACAAGTTCCCATCCATGTGTCACCATCTTGCCCAAATTTTCATTATTGCTGGGCTCTCGTCTTGCATATCACAATTTTACCATGCAAGTGCTCAGTGGAAATGTTTTTCTTTTTTTTAGTTAAAAGCTCACAAGCCCTGAATGTTTTGCCATTAGTAAAATATAAAGAATCTTTAAGATGCAAAAAAATGGGGCACTCATGAATGTCTGAGTACTGGTGTGTCCATTGTTTGCCTGTTTATGGCTCATGCCTCGGAATTGTTGCATCGATCCTTGTAACTGGGCATTCAAGAATCATTCTCTAAAGTAATTGCACTAATTAAGTATTTCTACTTACTCGTAACGCGCCTGTTTCAGGAACTGCTCGTCAGAAAAGTCCTCAAAGGAAAGTTCTCAGGATCTCAGCTCAGGTGACGGATCACGTGCGTCCACATATTTTGCTTTGCCTTCTTTGTTACGTTTGCTACATACTTCCACAGAACTCGTAGGTAACCATCCCAAATTATTGCAGAAGGTGCCGATGTGACGTGCGAGCCGGGAAAATCTCTGGCGACCCAGTTCGGGGCTAAGCCATCTGGGGAGGCTCTGATACTGGAAGCAGAAAAGGAACTGCAGTGGGAGTCACACTTTGCAGATTACGGGAGGTACATGTCATTCTTCTTGGTACACCCTGGATTATACGTGGTGCATTTAGGGTTGCCACCTTTTGTAGTGAAAAATACCGGCCGAGGGAGAGGAGGTGGAATAGAGGGAAAGAAAGAAAGGCTCGTGGGAAAGGGAAAGTGGGTGAGGGGTGGATGAGCACAGAGAGAGAAAGAGTGAGCGTGCTCGCTCAAGATAATCCTGTATGTGGCTGTATCATTGATGCTAGAAATTGCTATAAACATGCATGAACGCTACACTGGATCGTATTGAGCAACCAGACTGGTCTGCCACTTACTTCGAAAAACGCATCGACGCAGACAAACCCATGCAGGTGGGGATCTCATGATGGTTGTATACGGCCTTAGTTCTAGCTGGCTCGACACAACCACCAACAGCTTTGCACAGCCACCGATCTTATCCCCTCCGAACACAAGAATAATGATGATAATTATTTTATATATTTTATATATAATTTTAGCGATGAATAATTAATGAATAACGATAATAATAATAAATAGCTAAGAAAATGACTGGTGACTGCGGAGTTGGGTCTGTGCTCCAGGTTTATTCAAGCTATAGTGAAATGTAGAACTGAAAGCCCACAGAAGCCCCTATGAAGGGTCTTGAGCCACAAGTACCGGCAAAAGGCTACCGGCACAGCGAGCAAATAACCGGCCGTGCCGGTATAATACCGGCCTGGTGGCAACCCTAGGTGCATTCCATGCCAAATGATCTAGCGATGCTGCTCGACCATTGCCGATTGTCACGAATAAAAACAGAGTTCGCTGTGGTGGTAGACATGTACCAAATCCCAAATATTAGCCTCAAACACCGCCGCGTTCGGACGCTAGACGACTCTGAAGTTTGCGCTGCGAGCAAAAGCCGTACCCCTTATGGAAGCGTGTCACGAGCGTTCTACTGCACTGAAGAAGCTCAAAATTTAAACGTGTTTTCGAGGAGGACCATTCCACCTACTGATCGAGTCTCGGTAGTCTGCCGCAAAATTTAGGATTGAGGGAATTCTGGGAAACATTTCAAACTTTGCCCAACTTTGACATTTTTTTATAAAAATAACTACAGCCTCTAACAAAACAAAAATTTTGCCGTTGCAAAGGTCATCAGGACTACCTTCTAATCAAAAGCTCTTAACTTTTTTTCTCGACGATTTAGGTGTAGTAAAAGAATCGTAAAATCACGGAATCACGCCCGACCTGTCCAGTGCCCCCAGACACAGCCCAGAAAACAGAAATGTAGCGGGTTTAATCACGCAATATGTTTATTGCTTACATTAGCTCTTGGATCTTGCTGTGTCTGTTTCTGTGACAACCATGGTTGTGTCCCTGATTATGACTCCCCGCCAGACATGGACGCTGGTGCGCATAAGAATGTGTAATGACAATAATTCATGGAAGTGCATAATAACACTATTGCACAGTGATGTCATAGTGAAACCGAGGTTGTTCATTTTACGTTCAAGTAGTTTGGTCTGTAAGGCACCTGTGATCTCCCAAATGTTTTAATTATGTGACAGGACTGATGAAACATTTTGCATCGTTATTTGTCTAGGGGAATCTGCACCTACCGAACAACCAAAGCACAAGAGCTTGTGTTGAGAGGAATTCCAGACAGTCTGCGTGGAGAGCTGTGGATGGTTTATTCCGGTGCTATAAATGAGGTAAGTCGGTCACACATTCGTTGTCACAGAGCATGGGCGTTCTGATGTATTTGCACGATCATGCTGGTTTCCAGGACCACTTCAAAAACTTAACTTCACTACATTTATGACACACACACCCCTTGAGTCACAAAAGAAGTCCGAATTTTCGTCCGCATTTTCAGTCGATGGCAAAAATCCACTTTGTTTCTGAAGCCTTTATTCAGAACAACTCAAAGTGGTTTTAAAAGACTGTCTATGCGTATTCGCTTCACTGCACAAGACAGCGCATCATGGTAGATTTCTGCCAGTGTCGCACTCTCACTTTACACATTCAGAAGCGTATTGATGGCTGCAAGATTCGCTGCAGTTAATAGGGAAGTATCAATGTCCTCTTCGCTACCGTCATGGCCCGAGCCTCAAGCCTTCCGCCTGTCTCAAGCAGAATGGTTCAATGTGCACCAAGTCTCACACATGCGCTATGTTGATGAATCTCTTGGTAAAGCCGTCCAAAATATTGGGCTCCGAAAAGCACTGTTCTGTGGTTCTTCTGGCTTTTGGGAGACAGTACTAGGTCCTAAAAACAGAGCAAGTTTCAGGCAAAATGTGTACGAAAAATCAAGCTGTTCTTTTAAGAAATGGTCCAAAATACCGGGAGTGAAAATACATTGGTTCCATGGGGAGTTTGATGAAGCTACTACTACTTCTGCCTGAAAAATTGGAAAGTTCAAATGTTTTAAGTCCAGAATATTAGTCGGCAACTGTGTCAAATTTCAGAGGCCCATCTTGAAAAATTTGTGAGCAATAAATTGAAGGAGGTGTGACGCCTTGATAATTGCAGTTTATTATGTCATGCTCGCATTGTAACGCACACACAAGAGTACAGAGAAAAAAAGAATTTTTTTCCTGCATGACATTGTTGGCTGGATACAAACTCTTGGACACACCTTGGTTTCAAGCTCTGATGCCAAACACAGTTTTAGGACTGAAGGGGAATATTGTTGGAGACCTGTGTCCAAACATGCGTTCATGTTTTCCACACATGATTTGAGCCAATATTTTACATATCTCTCATTTCCAAATTGATTCTTTAATGGAATGCTTGCATTAATGCACCTCATTCATTGTCAGTAGCAGAAGTACCCAGAAGACCTTTTTTCCTTCTGCACATATTTGATCTGTAGCAAAATCTTGTTAAAAATAGGTAGACGCTTAGTGACAAATACAGCCGTTGTCTGACTTTTTCAGCGAAAATTTTTGGGCATTTTTCAGTTTTAGGACAGCGCCATTCGGTGCCAGCCAAGTCCCCATGGAACCAGCGTATTTTCATGTCCCATATTTTGGACCACTTTGAAGAGCAATTAAATTGTTTTCTACATATTTCAGCTTGCACTAAACTGGTGCTCTTGGTAACCCAAGAGCCATGACGAACAGTCCATTTGAGATCCTGGTTTTCAAGCACTGGCTACACTTAGAACAGTGCGTGTGCATTCAGCAAAGTCAGTTATCATAATTTAACAGCTCTGAGCAACACACTAGTATCTTAATAGATAAGCAACACATATGCCATTTTTACACTAGAAACTGTCATTGCTCAGATTAAAATTTGAGTCTGCCCAATGTACCATATTTGCTCGAATGCAAGACGACCTCCTAAAAATGATCGCTAAAATAGAACAAAAATGGCAAAAATTGCCACCTAACATACTTTATTAAGAACACTCAACTCTCATCTATGTCGGAATCAGCACTGTTCTCCTTGTCTGAGTCGTCTCACAGCAAGTCATCTTTAGAGCCTGAAGTTTTAGGGTTTCACCCGATTCTTCCCCGAATTTGCACCCTGAATTGAAGGTTGCCGCTTTAGGGTGAAACCCGATTTTTACCCAGCAAATTGCCCTCACTGGGATCTCTGTAGAAATGCACAAACTTACTTATTTGGCAGCAAATGCAGTTCCATCACCATTTGTACCAAACCACTACACTTAGTTTGAGTAACTGAGCCCGATTTCTCCTCGAATTTAGCATACTGGAAGTTTTTTCACCCGAATTCGCATGAATTTAGTGCATATATTTATTTACCTGATTTTTACCCCCCGAACTTAGAAAAAAATCTATCGCGTTCGAGATGCAGCATTTTTTGAACGCGCACACTACAATGTTCTCGGGGATTGCCCTCCACGCGTCCAAAATCCATGTGACTACATGGCTCGGAGAAGCACGCTTCAGGCGTCCAGTAGGGGTTAGTTCTTTCGCGATGTTAGCTTGCCGCCCGCTCTTCTGCCCACCGAAGGTTTTCCTCATGCTGGAACAGCCGAAGATTTCTTTCCGTTGTCCAAGCCACCTTCGTACGTTTATCTTGGAAATTTCAAAATGCTGTCCAACTTGAACGTTGTTGTTCGTGGATTCAGCTCCTTCCGTTACTTTCTGCTTGAACACGGCAGAGCAGAAAACACGCTTTGGGGCCATCACGAAACGCACGTGCAAACGCAAGACGAAACCCAACTAGCAGCGAAAGACACGAGACACAGCGACACAGATGACAAGTGAGGGAGGAGTAAGTCACGTGGTCTCACCTTTCACTCTCCCTCCCCCAAACAATCCCCCCAAAATGCCTTTCTGGTGTTTGATGATGAAGATGACCCCCACTTTCGGGGGGCCATTTTTTGGAAAGGAAACTCTTCTTGCCATCGGTGCAGATATGGTAGTCTTTATTATTCTAAAGCATTGCCGTACCTTATTCCTTCTTTGTGATTCACAGATGGAGACAAATCCAGGCTATTACCGCCGTGCCGTGGAAGCAAGTCGGAACCAGCGCGACCTCCCATCAGATGAGATCGAGCGTGACCTTCATCGCTCGCTTCCAGAGCATCCAGCATTCCAGTCTGAAGTAGGAATCGGTGCTTTACGACGTGTTCTTAATGCCTATGCCTGGCGGAATCCGTCTATTGGTAGGTAATGATTATGCAGAGTGTGCTTATCGTTATTCGATACAGATTTTTGATGAAAAAAGCGTGAGAGAATCGTAGATTCCACTTTCGCAGGTCGGTTACGTGACAAGGCAGACGTTCCGGTGAAGCAAATATTCAACTACTAATCACTAATTGCCCAAAATTCGTTCATTAACTTTTCAATTACGGGTTTTTTGGGGCAATGTGAGACAACAGATTTGGAGCGAGTCATTATTTAAACCCACCCTAGTTTTAAAAAATCCTGAAAGGAGAAAGAGGTGTGCGAATATTGAAATTTCGGAATACGAATATCTGTAAAATTGTCCTTCGAATATCGAATCGCATATTGCATCATAGGATAAGGCTTCCAAGTTCATAAATGTAAGAGTGAAGTAAGTTAAGAGTTAATTAAGTGAATGAAGCCCCAAAAACAAGCATCATCACAGTTGTGTTCTGCTCACCACTAGAAAAATAGTAAAAATCATTTCGGCTCAATCTGCAACACTAAATTTTGTCATGTATACGTGGGGCATGATTTTTTAAGTTTAATTTTCAGCAAAATGAAAGGGTAAATATCGGGTTATGTTTTCTTTCAAAATTTTGGTGTAATTGCACTATGTTTATTATCTGCTCTGGTGGTTACATAAATCATACTTTGAAAAGATGCGTGTTCAAGATGTTTTCAGAGATACTAATCAAGCGTCTTACTGATGAAATGGTAGATATGGTATAGCTCAAACAATACATGTATCTAGGTTTAATACTAGGCATACCAGGTGCACATTTCAGTGCCCTCCACAGCTAGGGCTGAATGCTGCCACCTTCAAACACTGATTTGTTCCTCAAAATCTGCCCTAGAGAGCATCAAACCGTTATTTTGTTGGATAATGGGCCAACATATACACACTTCAGCTTGCATAGAAGTAGGTGCTGTAAAAAATACTCATTCACTTATTTCATTTGGCACAGCAGCGAATTTCAAATAACTGCGATTTCCACGAGGTAGTTGTCTTCTGTGATAACATTTCAAGGATTGTTTGTTAAGCGCTATTATTTTTGTCTTTATTTTGTAGTAGCACAAATAGATAGTGTACTGTATAAAAATTCTAACTGGATATTATGGCTTTCCATGAGGACTTCAGAAAAAAGTAACATTTATAGGAAACCTTGCAAAGGTGGGCCTCTTAGGGCATACGCCTCCCCTTCAAAGTATTTCGTCTCCTTCCTCATTTGGTTACTGGGCACTCCAGCAACGACAAACCTGCCTTCACTTTGGCTGACCTTCCGGATAGACAGCACTGCGATAATGTCAGTATCCAATGAATGGTAACAAGTAAAATGTTTGAAGTCTTCGTTTTGATTGTTTTTTGATGAGCTGCTCAGTTGGTAGTGCCAATGACGGTTCCAGGAACTCCCAACGTAAATGACTTTCGTGCAGAAATTGAATTAAGCCTGAAAATGGCTAACTTGGGTTAGGGGAAAACATTGGGCATTTTCGGGTGTTACCTGAAAGAGTTGAGTCCTACGTATTCATCGAGGTGTGTGCGTCCCTTTTTCGGGATTTTGTAAAAACGTCAGGATGGCTGGCTTGAGTTCTGCTATCTTACATTTGCCTCTCTGATTTATTATACATATCCTCTAACTTATTTGTTATACATATGCAAAATGCCATTTATAATTGGAAAGTTAATGGGTTTTAGGTAATTTGTCATGTAGAGTAATGACACGCTCTCTTCAAGAGAATGTTCTCCTAGCCGTATAATCTGGCTGCAAAACTGGCATCTGTGTTTTCCTCATAGCTCTTTTACGAAAAAAAATGTATTGAGTATAAAAGCAGACTCCCCGTATTTACGGTGATTACCCACCTTTTTCCTGGCTGCTTCACTTTGGAAACTTCACAAACTCAAAATGGTCAACAAATGTTGACATCAGTACATCTTCCTTCTTGAAGTTGTTCTGATTTCAAAGCTTGATTTGACTTGCAGGTTACTGTCAAGCCATGAATATTGTGGCATCTGTTCTACTGCTATATGCATCAGAAGAGGAGGCATTCTGGCTCTTGGTGGCATTGTGTGAGCGTCTATCCCCGGATTATTACAACACCAAGGTTGTTGGAGCTCTAATTGATCAAGGTGAGTGATGACGTGCCTTGGACATATTCTAACTGGTCTGTGCCTCTTATTGCTTTTTGGTAGAGCTGTGCAAATATTCAACATTTCAAATACGAATCGAATATTTTCAGTACACGATTCGGTTTGACAATATAATATTTGTCGTTTTCGGATAAATTGAATACAATAAAACCTCGATAATTCGATCCCCGTTAATTGGATTGGACCCCCGTTAGATTTGCATGCTACATTTGGACGAAGGTCTACTATGAGACTGTCACTAGAACAACAAAACAGACACAGAAACATATGCTGGTACAAACTCACTGTGAACTTTCAACAAAAGCAGCATAATGTTATCATGTGGAAGCGCTATGTGAGCGTACGTATTACCATTGTCATCTGCATCTCCCGACGAGACTGGATGGAACATTCTCAACGGATGTGCCGGTGCCAGATTACCTACCCTTGTTCTTTCTTTAACATTATTCTATGAAACATATTTTCCAAACATTTACAATAGCGGACAAACATACTAGTAAGTAGTACGGTGTAGCTACCTATAAAAATTTACTCAACATGTCTTCTATCTTGATTGTTTACCCGTCACTTCCATACATAACTCCCGATGATGTAAAGGATCCACCAAAGTTTGAGAATGGTGGCGCTACGGTCAGTTTCACTGGTAGGTTGATCAGCAGCCTAGTATTTTTTTACCTGGCCATCTCTGGTTGCCCGGTAGGCACAGTATGCCAGTATTTCATTAGTGCTTGTACATTGCAGTGATAATGTCAATGCTGGCTCTACCAGGAGCTCATGACAGGTAGGTCATGGGCTCCCAGTAAAATTTGGGAGTATTCCATCATTTGAAAGTTATTCTACGAATGTTACCGTATAGTTCGCAGACTCCCAACTTTTCTGACTTTTTCTTGGGGAGGAGGATAAGTGCACAAATTATGTCAGCAAATATGGTAAAGTGAAATCACAAAAATCAGGAGGCACATGTTTTCAGGTGACATGAGTCCGGGTGACGTGTTTGGGTGACAGGTGTTCGGGTTAGAGCCCTGCACCATCCGCGGATAGAAGCGGATATCCGCGGATATCCGCAAGCTACTTGCGGATTCGGATGAAGATTTAGCACTTTCTGCGGTGTGCGGATCGGATGCGGATGGCGCGAGGTTGGATGCGGATACAAAGGCAGCAGATCGGTAGCGGATCGGATGCGGATATACCGCGTGCTGTCATTTTTCCACCAGCAATTTATTTGTATTGCGCGCCGACAGCCGACAGCGAGCGCATGTTCGGGTTCACCTTTGACCATGCACGGCGGCAAGACGGGAGAGGAGGCATTCTGGCGTCTCGAACCGCGCGAGCACCGACGAGGTAGCATTCCACGCGTTCCAGAAGTCTCTCCATATCCCGTTTGTTGAAAGGTTTACCTTTGCTTGTCGTCATGACTGAGTCCTTCCGTGACAGCATGGAGGCATCCGAAATTATACCAACATGCTTCCGGCGGTCTTTACGTGTCTTTCGAAACGTGCAGATTTTGCGGATCGGATGCGGATGATGCGTTTTGCTCAGCGGATCGGATGCGGATGTAAACTATTGTGTATGGTGCGGATGCGGATCGGATGCGGATAACATGTGCGCGGTTGCTGGTCGGATGCGGATGCCAAAAATCCCATCCGTGCAGGGCTCTAGTTCGGGTGACAGGTGTTCGGGTGACGTGTGTTCCGGTGACGTGTGTTCCGGTGACGTGTGTTCCGGTGACGTGTGTTCCGGTGACGTGTGTTCCGGTGACGTGTGTTCCGGTGACGTGTGTTCCGGTGACGTGTGTTCAGGTGACGTGTGTTCAGGTGACATGTTGTTCATGCTTAGCTGTGCAGGGAAAGAGTGCTGTGTTTAGACATGTGGTCAACTTTCTAATACAGGTGTCCTAGAAGACCTAACCAGAGACAACTTGCCAAACTTGCATAGTAAGCTGGATGTCCTCAATGTCCTTTCTATGATTTCCCTGTCCTGGTTTCTCACCATATTTCTCAGGTGAGCTCCAGAACGACCCTAAAAGAGGTTTATGCTTCTCTTGCTGATAATTGTCCCCTGTGTTTCAGCGTCATTCCTTTCGAATCTGCTGTCAGCATAGTAGACTGCTACTTTTACGATGGTGCCAAGGTAAGGAGCAGTTTTTGTCAGCCATTATATCCCAACCCAGTAGCTGCATCTGCATGACTACCACAGTTAACGCCTATTAAATGGATCTCGACAGAACAAGAAAAGCTTCTTTTACTTTTTAAAAAGTCCTATTCTTCCTCTTGCTCAGTGATCCTTCCCAAACTTTTGGTAGCATGCTACATATTATTGCATGTGTCCTATTTTAGCTGCGTGTGTGACTTTGTGTCTCTTTTGGACCGCATCCCTTCTTGGACATAAGATTCGTGGTCAAATTATGAAGATTACTAGACAGGACCTTTCAAAATGCCCATAACTACAATATGGTATTGCTAGAAATTGTGGTCATCAACAAATCCCCTGATCCCAATCCCCTGTTGGGAAAGGTGCCGGTATCTCGCTTTACATTTATATACCATGATACAAACGCACGAAGCCTGAGAACATGTGTGCATCCAAACAAAGTACTGCCACACACTTTGCATCTGTACAAAGAGTGCAAATCACTTTCCTGGTGAAGAAGCTTCGTTGTGGTGGATTTTGTGATGTACTTGTACACATACACAGCAAAGAAAAGTATGCAAAGAAATATGTCGCGATAAAGCTCGAGATTGCCCGTACTGCATTTGATAAGCGCGATATTGCATATGCTGTAAAGCAGTTAAAATGCATACCAGTAACCCGCGCAACCAAATGTGAAAAAAAAAAAGCTTACAATTTCAGGATAGTTTTCTAAATGTCAAATCTTGATAGAAATCTTCTCATGCCTTTAAAATTTGTGCATAATTCATTAACTTTGGAAATTTAGAATAAATTACCTAGGTAATCATTGATTTATGAAATATTAAATTAATGACTTTGCAAAATTTGTGAAAATTAGAGGCTTGCATACATCGAGGGTTTCTCAGTTTTTCAATTGTATGCCATCACCTTATTGTACACTTGTGCAGGTGGTGTTTCAAATGGCACTGGCTGTATTAGAGGCAAACCAGGATGCCCTGCTCAAGTGCCGAGATGACGGTGAAGCCATGACAACCCTGAGTGGCTACCTGAGCAGTGTCACCAACGGCACATCGGGTAACAACCTCCGAACTTCAACATCAGCAGGGGTCAGTGCAACATGTAGCACTTTGCTTGTGCTCTCTGTATTTTCCAGGAAGTGTAGTATAGTCGTCCCCTATACTTGGGGGGTTCCACATATCTACACAATTCACAATATCTAGACAAGAAACCTGGAGACAGATTTTAGTCCACACAATTTGGTGTCATTGATCCGAGCTTCTTGTGTTTCTGGTTCTGAACAAAAATCTTCATGAACTTCTGTGGAAAATACTTAGGGTTCTTCGTTTTCGGGTTTTATGATTTTTGAAATTCTGGGGGGAGGGGGGATTGGGTGCTATTTACACACGGGAACTCGGGGAGAAATCAGGCACTACGATCTTTGTTTGATATGTCGTCATATGTCGTTTTTGGGTGAAACGATAGGCATATGAAACAAGCCACTACTGTGACACTGGGATGAGAAAGAAGAATCTTTATATTTCCGCTCGGAACTGGGACAGTGAATGACCACGGTATTCAAACACCACAAAAGCTCGTATTTTTTTCTCCTGCAGGAGGAGATTATAAAAGGAGGACAAATAGCTGATACAGTAGACTTCCGTTAATACGACTTCCGATAATTCGATTTTCCGCTTAATTCGATCGAATTCGAAGGTCCCGTCAAATGCCCGTATGCCTCTATTGATAAAAAAGTTCGTTATTTCGAACGTGAAATCTGTGCACATCGCGTAATTCGATCGATGCGTCCGCGAACCAGGCATCCGCGTCGCCCGCACCGCACATACAAGATAAAGTTCGCCCTAAAGTTCAGGTGGCAGATCGGCAGACGACGATTGAACAGTACCGATCCGTTCCGATAACCGCGAGTTTTTGTGCACCGAACGCTATCGTATTTGCGTACGTAAGCGATAGCGTTTGTGGTTCTGCGCACGCGCAAAACAGAGCTTCGCGCATTGTGCAGAACCACCACGCATCTCTTGCGTACGCAAAGCCAATGGCGTACGATGCACTAAAACTCAATTCATTTGGTGGTGGTGGGTGGTGGTTCGTGCCGGGCGAGGAGGAAACGTCTCTTTCTCGTTTTTGCTTTCCGTTTATTGTTCTACGTTTCACCGGGCTTTCGTTCAGAAACTGTTCGTGCAACAAGAGTCCGATACACAACGTGCGCTCGACGAGTTTCGAATTTCGATGACTTCGTGGAAGTGGACATCGTCGTCGTCAGACGTGTCCTGCCCGGGCAAGATGGCGGAAGCGAAACTGAAGACGATATCGCCGAGCGCATTCAGTGGGTGGGTGGGTGCGTGCACGCGCGCACACTGCGAGCTTTCCGCGAAATCGTCTACAGTTTCGCTTCCGCCATCTTGCGCGGGCAGGACACGCCTGGCACCGATGTTGTAGCGCGCGCGAGAGCGCTCTATATGTGCAATGTGTCGAGATGCGCGTTTCAAGCGTGAGCGACAGCAGAGGAATGCACAAAGGTGACATTGACCTCTACAATTTTTCTGCCTATTCTTTAATTCGACCTTCGGATAATTCGATCAAATTTCGCGTTCCCGTCAGGGTCAAATTAACGGAAGTTTACTGTATTACGATTCACTTTTTGGATGGTTTACCAAGAACGGCAAGTTGAAGGATCGCAACGGGCAGATATCAGGTTTTACCTGAATTCTTGAAAGCTTGTTTGGGGGGAATTATTGTGAAAAATTGGGTGTAACCCAAAAACGAAGAACCCTAAAAATATTAAACATCCACCTTCACTTATTGGGTGTTGAGTCAGAGATAGTACACGACTTCTATTTTGTCAAAAAGGGTGACAACTTTGAGGAATTTTCTTTTTTCTGTTGTACTCTTGTACCGCATTGGCAAGTTGAGCCATTTGATGCCGTAAAGGAAGGTCATTGGGTAGCTTTTGACTATTTCTTGAGCCGTGCAGGACACTTGTCAGCCAAAGCACCTGAGATTACAATAAGGGTTTATAGGAACTGGATATTTGCGGCAGTTTTAACAAAATGAGGATCACAGTTTGTTTGTTTGTTCCTATGCACTGTGAAATAAGCACAGGCTTCATTGACAACAAATGATTCCTCTGCTTTTAAGTTTCTTTTGCCTGGATCCCAAGCAATCCTGGCATTTTCGCTTGAAAGTGCCATTGCCAGATGAATAATGGTTGACTGTACACAGTAGAACAGTCATTTTGTTGTGACAGAAAATATATTGAAGTACGTACGAGGTTTCAGTAAAATGAGACAATCAGTAAAATTTGAAATATTCTCACAAGCTTAGTCGATCCAGGTTTCATTTGCACCTGTCATGGATTTTTTCACCTTGTAGTCCCCAGTCACCGTTCAAACTCTCATCTACGAGTCCTACAGCAAGTATGGTTTCATCACGTCGAACATGATTGAACGCCAGAGGCTCAAACATCGACTGGCTGTCATTCAGGTATGTCACCAATTGTGCCATGCATTAAGGGAATGAGTTGTAGTAGTTTAACTGAATCTTTATACCAAACTAGATGGTTTTTGCTTGGGGGCACATGTATCTCGCCACTCATGTGATATATATACAGGATGCGTCATTAAAAACTGACCAGAATTTTTATGAAAAAGCTGTGAGAGCAGCATAGATGTTTTTTTTTGCAGTTGAGTTCTACAGCTAGGTGGAACGTTTGCAGTTTATGTGATAACTGTTGTGACTGCAGCATGATGGCCTTGGCTACCACTAGGGGTTGGTTGGGTGCAGTTGGTGTACTTAAGCGTTCTCACTGCCATTAGAGGTGTTTGTCAGTCAGTGCTTCATCTGTGATTCGTCTGTCCGTGTCTTCTGCACTGGGGTTTTATCGCTTTTAGAATAAACAGGTTTGACTGTACCATGTCTCCAGCACTGTTTGTAAAATGCCACCCTGTGTGCCACCAAACTACTGAGCAAATACCACTTCGTCCACTTCATGAAATGACCAAGAAGGACACCACAACTGCACCTCTTGTCAGCGACAATTGCCAATTTCATTATTCATCGCCTGTTGTAAATCGGTGGAAGATATCGGGCTACATTTACTGCTACGTGTACTTCGTAAGCAGCCACAGAGGAGAAGATCGCTCACAGCAGCGAGCAGCTCTACTCCCGTCCTTGTCTGTTTTTTGGCTGCTCCCGAAGTACAAGCACATACCAACTGTCTCGGCTTTATTGTTTAGTACGTTTGTTAAAATTGACATCTATGACTTTTCCATTTCTTGCCTTCCTTCCCTCTATTGCCTGAACAATGTTGACAAGCCAGCAACCTAGTCATTTAGAGAGAGACATTTACAAATGCTCTTGTCATTACATGATACAACACTGACAGGGACTGGAAGACACAGCCTTGAAGAACATCATACGAAATGCTGGAAGCGATGCTGTCATCTCGCAGTACCTCACAACGGAGGAGCTAAAGGAACTCTTTGCTCTCATAAAGGTAAAGGGATTTTACTAGAAACAACCATATATATGGCGTAGTGGCGTAATTACCTGAGTTTTCTTACCCCAACACGTAGAGCCATAGCGGGGTGCATTAATTATGTCAGGAAACCTGGCGCTTGCTTTACACTGTGGTGGACATTGCTTTGTGGTATGTGCCAGGCATGATTACCTACTCACAAATATATATATATGAAATACCGTATTTACTCTCTCATTGGATGCACTCGCGTGTTAAACACACCCAAACTTGAGGGCCGAAATGCTGGTACTTTTATTGTTCCCCTCATATTAAACTGGTGCCAGAATGACGAACGACAAATGCGACAAACATAAGGGAGTATTTTGTCTACACCTGATGGAGTCCAGGGAGATCGCTGCGGATATCTCAGAATAAGTGTACCCTAAGTGTCGGGTTCCAATTTTTCCCCCGTATATATTGAATACACTCCCTCATGGCGCTATGTTTTTGGGTAAAGAAACGTGCACCCTATACGCAAGTAAATACAGTATAGCTGTAAGGGTGCCCAAAAGGAGCCATACAGAACAGAGGACACCTAGGTCCCCACCATGCCATGGATGTATAGTTTTATTCTGGAAATACAGTATGGCATAACACAGAAAGAAATACTACGAGTGAAAGGTACAAACAAATGATGTAGCACAATGCACGCACTGCATATGTAAGGAGTGACTTTTTCAGGTTAAATGCCTTTCTCTGATTCGGGGGGTAAAAATCGGGCGCTATTGTTAAATCAGTAATTCGGGGAGAAATCGAGCGATGATTGTGCCTTCGGATGTTATCGGGTGTTTTTGTTTCTCCTCTTGTCTATTAAGTCCTTTCCTAATCTCTCTTTTTTTGTTCTTCTGTTTTTGTTCTTGCGAGTTCGTGACCTTCCAGTGTTGACACACATGGGGGTATTGCTGGGAACGTAACTGACCCGTTCTTACGTGGGTTACAGGTGACGACCTTTGTTCGTCTTCAGTGGAAACGTCACTTGAGGATTTCATAGTGACATGAATTCGGGGAGAAATCGGGTTTAACCCGAATTGGTCGGGGGTCAGTTCGGGGGCGAATAACCGGGCGGAATCGGGTTTAACCCGAAAAAGTCACTCCCTATGCATATGTCAAAGCATGTACTTGCCACTTGCCAGCTAGTGACATTGACTAGAAAGGGAAGAATTCGTAGTAGACCTGAAGGAAGGGCTGTTTCCGAGTCTTTTATCGTGGAGCTGACAGCTCAATAGTGTTTTGATGTTGAGAGGATCTCCAACGCAATGGAAGCACAAAGGAGTAAGGCCTAATACCTGAAGACCGAACGGGGCTCACAAAATTGAGCACAAAGCACTGCAGGAGAGCAAGATGCTCATTCTGTTTCTCAACTTTGTTTTGGTGACATTTAAGACTAAGGACACTCTCTCGATTCTCAGTTGTTGTTGTTTTGCGGTGCAGGGGGGTTGTGCCTGCTTTTGATAACCACCAACAACAACAACTTTATTTTGAGAGGTTGATCGATAACCAAGAACTTGATTTCCAAATGAATTTCTTTGCTGAACCTATTTCAGCAAATGTCGCCAATCAAATTACTTAGGAGCCACAAAAACATGAAGACCGCAACAACATTTTGCAAAAAAGTAGTGCGAGCTGGCAACCTTGGCCATCAGTGCTGCTAAAGTCGATGCGTTAAATATTTTGGGGAAAAGCTCTAACATTTGGGTGCAAAGTTACTCGTGCGAGTAAAAAAAAAAAAACTACATCTCTGAAAACCTGCAGGGGGAGAGTGCTCCTAGAAACCGTCCAGAACATAGAGCTCTCATTCTTGCACCTCTGACAGGTAGAGCAACTCTCTCAACATCGTTGGGGCCAGGGTCCAAAACTGCCGTCGGTACTCCCCCTACTGCCATATGGAGAGCAGTACCACCTGGATCTTGAGCAATTCCAAGTACTGTTCCTCGGACTCGGTCCATGGACGTGCGGGGATTACCCAGAACGGCTGGCTGCCCGTCTCTTCCGGTTGGTAGACCTCAACTCGGATAATTGGATCAGCCTGAACGAGTTCTTCCGGATAATGGGACTCATCTGCAATGGTGACACGGATGATAGGCTTCGAGTGTTGTTTGCAGCATTTCTTATCGCATTTGTGGATGAAGATGATGATGATACAGGTTCCCCAGCCGCAAAAGATGCAGTAGGCAAGTATTGTTTCATGTCCCTATGGTAGGGCGCCAGTTTTATTTCGTGAACTTTTCTGTTATGCCGTTCGGGTATTGCAGCTTAGTTGCTGACCAATGTTTCGAACGCGAAAAATTCTGAATTTTTGATTTATCGGATGACAGAATTACCACCATCCTACTATCCATGCTACTAATGTGTTTTTGTCTCCAATATTCTGGACCCCTTAATTCAGGAAAAGCTGAGTTTTTCGTACGCATTTCAGCTTCAGACTTGCCTGACGTTTCACGGTGCACATCTCCCGATGATTCCAACTATCTTCCTACCGTAGTGGGATCTTCATTCGGCTGTAAATCAGTCGTACTAACAATGTCTTAGACCAGTGTTTCCCAAACTTTTGGCGGTGACGGACCCCCGGAAGCGATGAAAACCAATTCGCGGACCCCCCCACACACACACACCGTCACAGCCAGTGCATAACCAGCAACCTCGTCAGCTGCTGCGTGCTTTCAATACAGCTTCAGAAACGATTCCGCACTGGTCTCTTCTTCTTGTTTGTATGTGTATGACGCAGACAAACGTGCATTGCAGGACTTTTCTATCAGAAATTAGAAGCTAGCCGTTGAAGCATGCTTGTAGCAATTTTGGAAGTTCTGGGTGTTTGGAAATCGGGCAGCATGTACGAGCGCGTGTTTGTGGGGACGAAAATCCTCACTGAAATGTTTGAGACGGTTGCGGACCCCCAGGGGTCCGCGGACCACACTTTGGGAAACACTGTCTTAGAGTAGAGTCAAGCACCATGAAGCTTTGACCCAAACCGACATTACTTATTGATGAAAGGTGCTCCAAATTGTTGTGTTTCTTCCTTTCTCTCTTTTTAATGTGCATATTAACCTTTGTACATTTTTGCAGAGGCCCAAGAGACGGAGGTAGCCGCCGAAGCTGAGGAGTACTTCAGCTCCATCGAGGAGATACCATCAGTCGTGTCCACAAATGTGGCAGGTTTCAAGCACTCTGACTTGCTTGACGCCGTGCTAAAGTATAACCGTGAATCAGACACGGAATGGACGAGCATGTCGAGTGGAATTGCGACAAGCTGTAAGCACTGCTTTCAACTCATCTCTGTTTGGCTCTGTGTTCCGAATTAATTAGGAGGGAAGTGCGTCTTGTGACAGAACATACCTTTTTTTTGTAAATTATTTATTGCCCCTGTTTTATTTTTCGAGCTACCGCATTTTCTCGAATTTAAGACAACCTCGAATATATAAGACCACCCGCGAGTTTGGGGTACACGAATTTGGAAAAAAAAAAGTAAACAGGGATTGGGAGGCAGAATAGCAGTTGGAATCAATGCACAATACCGTTTATTTATCGTCACTTTCTACACTACTGTATTCTTTGTTGATAACAGCACACAGCTCATTGTCCTCCGTTCCGTCCAAAAAGTTAGGCAAACCATATTTCTTCAGAGTGTGCACAACAACGTCATCAGGCACCTTGCACCAAGTGTCCAAAAGTCACTGCGCTGGCACAATTCTTGATCTCTCCCTGTTGTTTTAGCCACCTTGTAACACTTATTTCCGATACTTGAAACCGCCTTGCCACCGCTAAATTGTTGCTGTATTTACGAAAGTGTTAACTTTTCATCAAAACACTGGAGACCAACGCGACGACAGTGAATGAAGAATTAACGCTGTCCCGGCTGTCCCGCAAAATCGGCACGGCACGCTATTTGCTGATCCCGTCACCCGCTTCTGCCTCTCCCCTGACCTCGTTGTGGCGCGCATATTGAAATATAAGACAACCCCCAACTTTGGAACACTGGATTTTGGGGGGAAAAACAGGTAGTCTTATAATCGAGAAAATGCGGTAATATTAAGAGTAGGTGAGTTCCAAGACTCACCTTGAGTTGGGTGGAAATCGTGCAGATGAGTAGCCCCACCGGACCAATGGAGTTGGTCAACTTCGGGGGTGTATTTGGCGAGATTGCAGGAAGGAAAAATGTGACTGCACATTTCCCATGCTGCAATGCTCTTTCAGTAATGATGGTGCCACAGACTTAATTGCAAACTTTTCCTGACTTACCAATTGAATATTGCGCTTACTAAGTAAATTTTTAGTGCCTCTGAGATTTATTAGGACAAGAACACTATTCGTGGCACATCTTTGTACGTTATTTGATATGAGTCTCTGCGAGAAGGCAGCCTGTGCAAAAAGCTTTGCCACTAGTTGCACCATCTCTCATGTTTTATTAAACATTGACTGGGTTTTATGCTGTGAATTTTTGTGAAAAATAAGGCTGAGGAACATATGTAGCCATCACTCGAACGTCACAGTATACCAGCTCTGGACAGCTGTGCCAGGCTCGTTGGGAACCCACCAGCATTGTGTAGGTCTCAATAAGGCCGAAATAGCTGTCTATTGCTGGCATAGCAACATTCAGGTTATGAACTTGCATATTATGCGTAAGGTCTGACATCAGGTCGGGTTAAATCACATTCAGTCAGAAGTCAGTCTAAAGTTAGGCCCTAATTATCTACAACCCATAGAGCTTCTGCATCTTTTTTCCTCATGTGTAGCCTTAGGTTTAGCTTGCACGTTACTTGATTTTCGAATGTACTATTCGAGCAGTTATCCAATATGACTACTAGCTGAGTTGTTTGCTGATATGAGTACTAGTCAAGTTGTAAGCTGATGGTCAAGTGACCTGCGAGATACGCAAGTACTGTACTAGTCAAGCAGTACGCCGATATGACCGCAGTTGAGTTGTTAACCGATATGAATGCTAGTGAAGTTGTAAACTCATTTGAGTGTCATTTGAGTTGTAAGGTATTGTAAGTCAAGTGACCTCTAAGGACTATAATAGTCAAGCAGTAAGCTGATATGACTACTAACTGAGTTGTTAGCTGATATGAGTGCCAGTCGAGTTGTAAGCGAGACATGTGAGGACATTGTAATTACGTAGTTCCCCAAGTGATGTCCGCGTTTGCTTTTCTCATCATAGGTAGCAGTTCTGAAAGTGTGACATCAAACTCTAAACGTAGTGAATCAAGGGCAAGCCCTAAGGCGGAACAAAAGAGCCTGCCCAACATGAATCAGGTAATGGTCTTGCATTACTTGCTGAAATGTCACGCGGTTTAGGTTACCTGTACCATCTCGGTTAATTTTGAGCATCAAACTAGCTAAAAATGTTGTTAGATGCATCCCATCTCATCTCTTAACTGTGGATAACTACGTACTGTATTTACTCACATAATTAATGCACTTGCCTAATTAATTAGGATGCCCAGGTGTTGGTACTTTTTTTTCGTTTACAGTAAACCCTCGTTAACTCGAACTCGCTTATCTCGAAATATCGGTTATCTCGAATTTTTTTTGCGTCCCGATCCTTGTCCCAATGCTTCCTATGTATTTGGGCACTTTTAAGTCGAAGCTTTTTTTTGCCCGAGTACGGATATTTCGAAATTCCATCACCGGTAGGTCAGCGTACTTACGGCTGATAACGTGCATTCTTCGGTACCCCCTAGGTCAATGTCGAAGCCTTTCAGTCCTAGTGACTCACGCGCCGCTAGCTGTGGCCGGCAGACCACACTCCCCTTTCCACCCAACGTCACTCCTCCTCCTCTGCATTCGTCCGAGAGTCTCAGTTTCGTTTCGTTCTTCACGGCATGGTGGCGGAACTGTGGAAGGTGGCACTTATCAAAGGCCTGGCAGCAAGTTCATCAAGCCAGTATCGTGAACTGCTTTGTTCATGCGGGTTTCTGGTCCTCCACCGCCGTACTGGAGCCACCGGAGCTGTGATGAATTGTGCAACGACGTGATGCGCCTCGCATATTGTGGGGAGAGTGACTTAGAGGACTTGAACATTGAGGACTATGCGCTTTATGACGGCGATGTTACAGTAGCGGTGAACTGAGTGATATGAAATGGTCGAGAGTGCCCATGGTAGTGACGTGCCGGGAGGAGCGTCTCATGCGTTGCATTGAAGTGCTTGAAGATGCTTTCTTGTTGCCAGACGCGAATGCCAAGCAGATTACTATTACGGAGTTATTCCGTCTCAGATGATGTTAAAAAATAAATGGCTTCGGAATTGTTTACGAGCCCTATTACTGTAGGAAAGCTTTTTTTTTTACGTTTCATAACATAGTGCATTGTGGTAACATCGTGGCAACGTAATTTTCGCTGTTCGCTTAACTCGAAACCTCGCTCATCTCGAAATTTTTTCCGGTTTTTACGACTTCGAGTTATCGAGGGTTTACTGTACTTTGGCACTACAGCCGGTATGTGCAACACAGTATTATCACCATCAGCCCAGTGTGGTGATGTCCTTGCATTATACTGGCATCAAAATACAGTAATATTGTATTTCGCAGTTTGTATCATTAACAAATTAAAGTGTATTTATGGTTTAATTTTAACCTTTCCTTCGAACACAGGAACAGTTTGTGCAGCTCTGGCGCTGCGTGTACAGACTGTTTGCGCAAGAACAGGATGTCTACCATAGCCTCGCAACTGTTGGTATGCCCATCAACACCTTTCTTTTCCCCTCTTCTGTCTTCGAGGCACTGTAATTGAACCTCCATTGTATTTATTTTACGGTAATCCTGCTGTCTTATGTTTTGTCCAAGGAACTCAGCTTCTTCAGATTGGAGAGTTAGGTCAGCACGCCGCGGAAGTAATTACGCGACAGCCCGTGGAAGACCCAGTCTCATCTTTATCTGAAGAGGCGGTTAAAGCATGGCAGACGGAACATCCGCAAGACCCAATGCCCAGGACAGGGTCCTTTGAGATGTCTGCTGTACAGAGCCATGTATGTACATACTGGAGCTCATTTATTCATTTATTTATTATTTATTTATTTATTTGCATTTATTTTCTGGGCTCATCAACAGCCGGAGCCTAATCGATGATGCACATAGTCGTGCAATAAAATTATAAAAATTGACAGAATCTGAACGCAGATATCAGTGTTAAATTGCATTAGAAACATGCATCTTGGAAACAAACATCAGCGTGGTGCCACAAACAACATGCATCGTGGCGTAGCATACAGGAGGGAGGTGGAGGCCGAATTCTGCAGTGTAACACGTGCATTGTGTGTCAGAAGTTCTGGTACTTTGCAGCAACTGTCACTTTGCTAATCATACACCATGCCCTCCTTCTCACCTATTCTAACTCTCTCCCCATCCCGTGGAGTCTACCAACGTAATCTTTCGCAGCTTTTTCGTTGACCCTCGCAGGTCGAACGGTGCCCAGCGCTGCAGTTGCACAATATAATGAATAGAGCAAGAAGTTTTCAGGAAATGTTTTTCTAAATTTTGGGGGTAAAACTGGTAAATAAACATGTACTCTAAATTCATGCGAATTCGGGTGAAAAAAAATTTCCAGTATGCTAAATTCGGGTGAGAAATCTGACTCAGTTACTCAAGCTAACTGTACTGGTTTGATACAAACGGTTATATAACTGCACTTGCTGCCGAACAAGTTAGTGTGCATTCCTACGGATGCCTCAGTTAGGGCAATTTGCCGGGTAAAAATCGGGTTTTACCCTAAAGAGGCAACCTTCAATTTGGGATGCAAATTCGAGGAAGAATCGGGTTAAACACTAAAACTTCGGGCTCCAATAATGAATATTCTGACAAATCTTGTCGTGCCTTTCAAAGCTCGCATCTCCAAGCATAATTTTTTGGTAGATCCTTCTAAACAGGGTTAAACACGGTTCTCACGGTTCTCCAGGGTTAACCGTGGTAAAACTCCTTTTTACCATCGTGATCGTCATTTGCATCATTGTTCCTTGGGGTAAAATAACAAAAAAGAAAAGGAACGTGGCAAAAATTGCAAATTTGGACACCATTATGGGTACTGGAGAACGCTAAGCAGTGCGCATTCTGAAAGGCAGCTCGACATCTCTTGTTCATCAGAAACGCAAGAAGAGCTTTCAATCTTTAGTTCTCTACCCAAAAATCAGTTTTTCCCACTCGATATCGCCCAGTTTCGATCTGTTTTCCAGCTCCTGAAATAAAACGAAATTTTCAAAACACACAAATGCAAACATGCTTCTTGATTTAGCTTTTTTGTGAACTGTGTATGTGAAGAAGCATAAAAGGATCACGCCGACTCCAAAATCATCTTTCCCCTCACAGGAGTTTGAAGGACGGCCAGCGAGCGCTCCGTCATCATCAAAGTGGGACGAACACTGGTGCATTAGTTTCCAGCAGTTTCGTGCGTGTATGCACAGCGAGGAGAAGCTGGTTGCATTCTTTGAAGCCCGCACGCCTTTAGCCAAATCGCTACAACGTTACCGTCAGCGCAAGACAGAAAGACAGTCAAGTATCACGGGTTCCGCAGCCGTAGCCGTTTGAGGAATGGCGAAAAATATAGTGGACTACAAATTGACTTTTTTTTTTCTTTTTTGAAGGGGAGGGGGATACTGTGTAAGTGAGAGAAAGTTTCTCTCTCTCTTCCCTTCTCCATCTCTAGGAAAGGAAGATTATTCTGTGTTCTGATGCATGTGATATGAATGACTCGCTACCAGCCATGTGTGATCCAGAGTTGTCCAGCGTTTGCAACTGCAGGGCATCATTGAAATTGAAGACATCAATGCTAGATTAATGGTCATTGCCTTGCAATGGTCTGCTAGCATGCTAGGTGTTTTTTTTTTTTTTTTTTTTTTTTTTTTTTTTTTTTTTTTTTCTCAGCTTGATATAGTACGAATGATTTTGTGGAATGGTTTTTGTGCAAGTCATAGCCACCATGACAGAAATGCACGGAGTGGAATTTCTAGGGTTTTTATTTTTTATTTTATAGCTGGTGCAGTAACAACTCCGTCGATTCAGATGTTAGTTGACCAGCTTCTCTTTTGCTTTCACATCTTGTCATGTCGATTGTGAAAAATAATGGAAAGCTGATTGACATGCAATTGAACAGGTAAGGATCTTGTGATGTAACTGTACTTTTGTGGTGCTTGTTATGCTTATCTGCTGTCCTGTCATTGGGTAGGAGTTGAGTGTCGAGGGCAGTCTGCACCAAATCAGATGTAGCGGGATATGCACAACAAATGGAACAAGGGTTTATGGTTTACGAGCTGTTTATGTTGTTCCTGCCTATACATATAATTCACCTCTGCATAATAATGGGCATTATGCATACTGGCAATATCTTGCAGTGCCCACATCATCACAGCACCTGAAAAGTTTCCTTGTTGTGAGACAAGTAGTGCGAAGAAATAGTGCCGTCAAACTGGGTCTTTTTACAGCACCGCATGCACAACAGAGCAGATTGCAGATCATGAGCAGATTCATGAGCAGATTGATGACTTTCGTTTTGGATGAGACCTGCTTTACAGCCCACACAATTTGCAATATTTGCAAGCCATTTGCAATATGCAACTATGTGTGACCCACAATGTGAAGTACTTCTACGGTTTCTATGCCCTGCAGGTGGCATGGAATACTGCTGCATGTACTTTTGTCTCTACTAACGTCCACCTGATCTTCAGGAATGATCCTTTTGTGCAGCTTATGTGCAGGAAAATACAGTATTGCCTGCAAAATTTTAAGACTGTTGCAGCATTACATGGGGGCCTTCATGCAGACAGGAGGTTTGGTATTTCAGTTACATGCCAGTGATTTGATTTCTGTTAAGTAACTCTCCTGTTTTATCCTGTATCTGAACTCTAATTTAGTACTGCATTATCTGTACCTAGCTTTGCACTCATCGTTGAAGACATGGTTTGTCGAGCATTTGTTTTTAGTTCCTGCCAGAAAAATTATGATGAAAAGCTAGTGAGTGCCAACAAGCATTTTTATGTACATTTCTTCTGTGAATTTTCCTTTTTGTGTGTGTGTACAGGAAAACACATTTTTAAAGCACAGCAAATGTTACTTTTGGATCTTGCAATTTCGCTTATGCCCATGACAATGGAATATTTATTGCGATGCATTTTATCCCAGGTTTGTGTTTTCTGTGTGTGTATGTTTGCCACAAAATTATGTTTCTTTGTGCATTCAACAATGGCATTATCAGTTGAATATCTTCAGCACTCTCATTTGTGGGTTTCAATTTGTACTACATGGCTTTTTAAAGACGTAATGGTTTCTGGAGCACTTGGGCGCTGCCAAAATGGGTAGGTTGGACGTTACAGCAGAATGAAGAATTTAACTTGACCAGCATTTTGTCAAGTGATAGCTGTTACCTTTTAAATTTGTGTACATTCCAAAGGTTTTGCTGGAAGCTGAAATAAAGCCTTACAATATTTATTTGCGATTCATTTTATCCCAGGTTTGTGTTTTCTTTGTGTGTGTGCGTTTAGCACAAAACGACACATTTCTTTGTGTATTCAACGATAGCATTATCAGTTGAGTATCGTCAGTACTTGCATTTGTGAGTTTGTTTGTACAACATGGGTTTTTAAAGACTTAGTGGTGTCTGAAGCACTTGGACACTTCATTGCAATGAAGAATTTGACTTGACCAGCACTTGGTGTGATAGCTGTTACCTTTTTAATTTGTGTGCATTCTGAAGGTTTTGCTGGAAGCTGAAACGAAGCCTTACAGACCTTCCGTTGATGCGAGTGCCCTTACAGAGCAGTCTACGGGATGATTTGGCAGGGGTGATTGCCCAACTGTCCCCTCCTCCATGCTTGCATCCACCACTAGACTAAGGCCAGATTCGTTTGTTACTCCTGTTATGTAGCTGGTTTCATAGGGGGTTCGAATCTGTCCGAGGACGCCAGCAATTTGGTGGCAGAGTACAAATTGCTTTTGCAAGAGACATTCAGTTTCGTGTTTTCAGATTTCGGTGCACATTAAAGAACCCACAGACCGGCCACTATGACGTCGCTCATGGTCGCAGTCGTCTTGCAATGTAAAGCCACAAATTAATAATAACAATAACCCTGCCTATTGCAAACTGCCATAAAAAGCGAAACTCGCGTTGAATGATTATTATTCTTATTGCAGTTTTGGATGCATTTCGGTCATATAAAATGTTATCAGTGGTGTAGCCGGAGGGGGGGTCAGCCCCCAACTCCAGCTCTTATACGGTAGCACATTTGAGGTAGCGAATACAAGTGGATTCCCCATACTACCACCATAGTACCGTCCCAGAAAGTCCCGTAAATAGTACTGTCCAGGAACAGAACCAGACAAGTACTAAAAGACACCAGTTGCTTCGCGGCGCAAACACAGAATTAAATATAAAAAAAAAACTATATTGCGCAGCGCAAAACGCACTGCGAATTGCTGCGCAATGTCTTAACACCATCAATGCCTGATCCGCGCTGCGGAAGTGGGTAAGGGAGGGTAAACAATGCTCCCCCCCCCCCCTCCCCTTTACCGGCCCTCTTGCTTCGAGAAAGAAACCCTCCTTCTCCCCCGAAAGCCAGGTCAGGATCCGCCCCCGAGCACTACTTAGTTCTGGTTTCGCTGTGGTCTTTCGATGCACCTGATACCATTAGCCATTAGCTTATCAACTGGTGAAATAAAGTGAAATTATTTCTTTTGCTTTCTGAAGGAAGCATCTATCGCAGTCTATCTCTGACGTGTGACTTAGCAGACAGCCACATTGGCGTGGCGCGCGCCAACGGCGCCACCGTCGTAATGTTTGGTACGAATAGTACGAAGTCGGAAGAGGCTGGTTGTTACATCGTTGTGGTGTAAATATCGGCGTTATCGGTGTCTTGCGGAGTTTCCCGTCGCAAAATTTCATCGCCGTGAAAAGAGTCAACATGTCTCTGAATACTGCCCATACAGCAGGAGGTGTCCTGATTTTCAACGGCGAAATGTAAGTGAGCTAGGTAAAGTACTCGAAGATTCGAAACCGCAAACTTGCTGTGTTGTCAGTACCTGCCTCCGCTTCTCTTGCGTCACCAGCTTTTACGAACTCTTCCTTCGTTTCGGTTTTGAGATAGTAAAGTCTGTCCGACCTAGTTTCCTTCATTCCAACATTGGCAACACGGCTCACTATGGGAATGTGTACTGCGTATGTGTTTCCATGCAGATGTCATTGAACGGTGCGTGGTCTGTGACTCATACGATAGGAAACGACATAGGAAATTGTCAGAATTACATTAAAGACTCCCGCGTGACACCCATTTACTCACACACTCTGTTACATTTCGTGCTGCTAACAAGCTTTCATCGTGCATCTACGTAGAAATTTGTTTGTTGATCGCAGTGCGAAGTCACGCATTGCAGTGTTGGGAAGCAATGGCAGTGCCGCTACTTGATCTGATAATCTGTTTATTCTGCACAGGATTCTGCTGTATTGTGACGGCGTGGACGTGACTTTTGAAGGGCAGGATGCGCGAGAATTCAAAGGCACTAAACGAGGCAGACTCTACCTTACCACTCACAGGGTATGCAATACAAATGTGTTTGGCACTGTTACACTGCTAGGTTGTCAGATCCGACAACCAATCCGTGTTCACAATACAAAAAAAAACAAAAAAAAAAAACAAAGGGATAGTTGCTCTCCAAGCATCAATTTGTCGATATATGTTTCCACGGGTAGTGTATTGCTAGATTTACCGAATCCTTCCTTGATTCTTCGCCAAACCACTGGCATGGCCGAGCGGGTTAAGGTGTCCTGCTCGGTGATGATAGCTAATGTCCTGCTGAAGACTGGGAGGTGGTGGGTTGGAATCCTACCACCGGCTGTGCTGTCTGAGGTTTTCCCTGGGTTTTCCGATGACTTTCCAGACAAATGTCGGCACAGTTCCCCCTGAAGTCGGCCCACGACGCATAGTAACCCCCCCCCCCCCTATCTCCCACTCCTTCCTGCTGTCCTCTCTCCATCTGTCGACATCTGTGCGCCGCTCATAGCCACAGTTGCTTCGTGACGCTAACACGGAATCAAAAGACAAAAACAAAGACTTTTCGCCTACTCGAGCTGTATACTTCTTGGTTATACGTGCTGTAAACCATTGGAATCTGCATGTTGTGAAATTCACACAGAAACGCGTGTATGTGAGATTAGGTTTAGGGAATGCGGGTGTTCCCTTGGCACCTGAATTCAATCTCTCCTCCTGCAGAGAATATCTGAGGAGGAGATGGGAGAGGGGATGCCGACAGCGTTGCAGAAAAAACAAAGCCCCGCAGGCTGAAGAAGAAATTCTTTGCTGTCAGTCAAAAATTGAACCATTTTATTTAACCTACATACTGTGCGGTTATGTCGTCTTTATTGCTTTTCACCATATTTTACGTACTGCACTCTATGTGTAGTACGTACTACACTCTACAAACTATGTATTTTGACTAGAATGTATTCTGTTTAATGTGCCTTCACACTTGCAGAGACGTGAAGTGGAATTCATGCGCAGAGCTCTTTTGTCCTGAGCGTCGGCACCGCGATTGGTCATTATCAATAGAGCACAACCATTAACGATCATTAAACCAAGACCACACTTCCACTGAGGCAGCTTGATGGGCAGTGTGTGCACAAACAAGCTTTGGTGTGGCAAAACTTTTGATTATGGGAATGGCTCATTAGCCAACAAGTTAAGCCATTCCATGGGCTAGATCGAGCAAAGATGCAAGCCGGGAGTGGTCCACATGGGAGTCAAAAGCGCTTCCACTATTTAGCCACGCAGTGCTTATTCTGTGGCCCAGACCACAGGATAGGGGCGGGCTTTATTCTGTGGACCAGACCACAGGATAGGCATCCATTTTATTTTTTGGACCAGTCCATGCGGCGTCCGCCTCAAGTGTGAAAAAATGACATGCCATACTTAATCTAACCTAACCATACCTAAACTAACCTAACCTAACCTAACCTAATTCTAGAATGTAAGAAAGGCACTGTGGCCCTAACCTAACCTAATTTGTAGCAAAAATTCAGCACTTTTCCTTTTCCGGTGTGCTAGCCGTCGTCGCCCAAACATGCCCACGCGATATCGTCCACATTCACTGTAACGCGTAGCCAAAAAAAATGACTCAAATCTTGCGCCTAAGATAAAAGGGCATGCGGAGCGAAGAAAAAAAAAAGCGACTCCACCTGGAATCGAACCCACACTTTCTGATTACCAGCCGGGGATGCTAACCACTACACCACACCGTCGTAGCGTGACCATGGCTAATTTTGCAACCACTAATCTTGTGGTTTGGTCGGACTGGTCCACAGAATAAAGTCCACCCCCGTCCTGTGGTCTGGTCCACAGAATAAAGTCCCCTCCTATCCTGTGGTCTGGTCCACAGAATAAGCACTGCGATTTAGCCAAGTATTTCTTCCATTTAAAGTTTCTTGTAGTGGTAACCAAGGCGGGACAACACAGTGCCATGTGCAGGCTGGTAGGACAGCAGGACATCAACTGGAAAAGCAGGACCTGTTCTGCCTAAATCTGGTCATGTGGTCACTTTAAGCTAGATCAAAGTGACGTTTTTGACCGTGTTCCGCTGCCAGTATGACATATACAGTATATGTTATTTAGGCGAAAAGTGTAAGTGTATGTGATGTGCACTGTCTTCATTTATCATTATTATTTGTGGCTGTCACAAACTAACGAGAACAGGGGAGATGTTTACTTTGTACTGTTTTTGCTTGCCAGGTGGTGTTCACCAACAAGGACTCGAAGGACACTTTGCAGTCCTTTAGCTTTCCCTTCCACACTATGTCCAACCTGGACATTGAACAGCCAATATTTGGTGCAAATTACATCAAGGGAAAAGTCAAAGCTGAAGCAAATGGTATGTAACTGTGTGGCTGCAGTTATGATCCACCAAAACCTCGCACACGTATAATTCTGGTGATCCTAAACACTTTCACATCAACTGCATTCAGAAAGTGATAACCCCAAACGCACTGACGCAGGATCCACATCGCGCGCAATCGTAATTAGGCAGCAATTGCGATCGTCCTCAGGTGCGGACAAAGGGAGTCTCGGCAACAGAGATCAACGACGCAGACACTTGTCTCACGTTTGCTAACATGATTACACACTTCAAGGAGGGTTGGCATAGGCGCGGTGGCTTCCTTTCACTTCTTCGTCTTCTCTCTATTCGCACTGCCGGTTCCGGGCTGGCACGAAAGGCGGTGATGACAGCTGAAATAGCATTTGCATTAATGTGAATATATTTCAAGTGGACATCCTGGACCAATGCTTTCTTTTAATTGGAAATTGAGTGGGTATTGTGCAAAGCTCTCACCAGACGGCGTCAAATGAAAACCTGGATCACGAACGCGAAGTGCGGCCGGCGCGGCGAGCCCAGCGGGATTGCGTCAACCAGGATTTCGGGTCAATCCAGATCGTGTGCGACAGTGCGTTTTGGGTATGGGCCTTCACAAAGGCCTCTGGACACTTCCTTGTATTAGTGGTGCACACAATTTTTTTTTTTTTTTTTTTGGTTCTTCTCCAGCACTCACTTTGCATTCCCAGTAGGGTTGCCACCTTTCGGAGTGCAAAATACCGGCTGAGGGAGAGGAGGTGGAATAGAGGGAAAGGAGGAAATTTTCACGGGAAAGGGAAAGTGAGTGAGGGGTGGAGAGTATACAGAGAGAGAGAAAGAAAGAAAGAACGAGCGTACTCGCTCAAGACAACAATGATAATAATAATTAATAACGAAGAAAACGACTTGTGACTATGGAGTTGGGTCTGTGCTCTAAATTTATTCAAGCTGTAGTGGAATGTTGAAAGGAAAACCCCGTAAAAACCCCTATGAAAGGTGTTGAGCCACAAATACCGGCAAAAGGCTGCCGGTATCACCTTCCTACTGGCAACCGGCAGAGCGAGCAAATAACCGGCCCTGCCGGTATAATACCGGCCTGGTGGCAACCCTAGTTCCCAGTCCACCTTGGACAGAAAAGGTGGCTACACAGAAGGGTTGTCTCTAAAGTCAGTGTCATAATCCTGTGCGGAATGTGGTTTGTTGATCCCAACCTCTATGGAGCAAATGTGCAGCGAAAAAGCGGTGAAACTCGCTCTGCGTCAGACGCCCTGCGCGGGGCATAAAAAATGTGAGTGTCCGCCAGTGTTCTTCTGCCCCTGCCAGATATCTTTGCCCAGCGCCTACATATTCCAGAAGCTCTTCTTCCTGGAAGAGAACCTTCCAATCACTTGTGCTGCATGTGGACCCGTATAGGACATATTGTGAGCACAACCATGAATTTTCACGCAGAAAAGCTGGTCATTGTACACGATTGAAGCTTGCTGCAAATGAACAGTGTTTGCAGACAAGGAGTAGAAGAGCTGTAGAGATGCGAAAGAGATGCTTTCCATGCTTTCGAAAGCTTTCTGACACTCTTTTTGTAATTTCTTGGCTTTCATATGGTAACCCGGGAGCACGCCCTACTAAATTATAACAACCATGTCATAATCGGCCACCCTCTATAACGAGCCAGTCCACATGATCCGCTAGGGGTGCTACACGTCGGCCCCCAATATCTACATCATGATTGGACACTGGAAATTTGAATTTTTAATGCGCAGCAGCGGACGAACGACTACCGTAGCAGACGACAGCAACAGCTCTTACGAAAACGTGTAGAATGATGATGATAATCAACCTTAGAAAGAAGCATCTCCCGTGGGACATCCACCGCTCGTACAAAAATACTAAGGTAAGCTAAAGTACGAAGTATTGCAGAAATAGAGGAAGCAGTAACCGAGCCGATGAGTAGCGCCAGCACTAGCTTCCGAATGTCGTGCCTGGGAAGGAGTGCCTATATGACATGGTCGTTATAATCTACAGGTTTTCCCGGTGATTTTAATCCAAGCGCCATCTAAATTAATCCACGTGCCATGCAAACTTTATGGGGCATGGGTTAATTTAGCTGGAACTTGGATTAAAATTGCCGGGAAAACCTGTAGTAGATGTAGCAGAGTAAGCGTTTGGGCTGGTTGGTTCATATTGAATTAAAAACAATTAAAAACCCCCAGTGCTGGGTAGGACAAGGACAGAGGATAAAAGGACAAGGACCGGCACTGAACTGCAACCAAGTGAAGTTTATTTTTTTTTCTAGCAAACCAGTGACACCCCGCAAAAACCGACCAAAAGAGAGCGCTATACACTAGAAAACAAGTTCTTCCAAATCTGCTTGCCTATCTGTTGTTTTTCTTTCGTGCGTTGATAAATTCTTCTATTTTCTTGGTGAAATCAATGGATGCCATACTAACGCAATTATCCCCTTCCTCTCGAATGTACCTAGCCTCCTGATAAAGAAGCTTCCCTCTTCCATGCCCGTGAAAAAGAATTTGTGTTCCGCGATAATCTGGGGGTTGTTTTTTGCAACCATCGCAATCTTTTACGTGATCTTTTAAAGTTGAATATTGGGAGCTTGGCCTGGCATGCTCCTGCAACCTGACGTTGACGCATCTCTGCGTTTGCCCAATGTAAAATTTCTTGCAACCTAAAGGAATTTTGTACACGACATTCCGTTTGCAACCGGTGAACCTAGTTTTGTGTTTTATTGTACATTCCGGTTCTTCTGGATTATTGACTTTCCTGGGAAGTGATGCCAGCGCGCCCCCTTTCCTGAAAACCACGTTGACCCCATGCTTTCTCCCTAGCTTTTTCAACCTGTGTGACGCAGTATGCACATACGGGATCACCGCGAAATTCTTCTCTAATTCTGTTTCTTTGGTTTTTCTTTGAACGACCTCCGTCATGACACGATTACATGAATCGTAAAGTATAATATTGGGATACCCTGACTTCTCAAACCTGAATATCTGCTGACGGACGCTCTTCATGACCTCATGACAACAGGAGTTGTCTAACGCCCTTCTTATAGCATTTTTTATGATGCTGTTTTTTACTGTTTTTGAATGGCAAGACTCATACGGCAAAACAGGCTTTTCCGTTCTTTGCTGGTATCTCCAACAGAAATGGGAATCCGACCTTCTAATGTACAAATCCAAGAACTGTAGTTCCGTCCCGTTATTCCACTCAACCGTGAAACACATGGGTGCAATAAGACAAATCGGAGCACCCATGTGTTTCACGGTTGAGTGGAATAACGGGACGGAACTACAGTTCTTGGATTTGTACATTAGAAGGTCGGATTCCCATTTCTGTTGGAGATACCAGCAAAGAACGGAAAAGCCTGTTTTGCCGTATGAGTCTTGCCATCCAAAAACAGTAAAAAACAGCATCATAAAAAATGCTATAAGAAGGGCGTTAGACAACTCCTGTTGTCATGAGGTCATGAAGAGCGTCCGTCAGCAGATATTCAGGTTTGAGAAGTCAGGGTATCCCGATACAGTCGACCCCCGTTTATCCGGACTTCATTTATCCGGATCCCGCGGTATCCGGACAAAAGGCACAGGAACGGACTTTCCTCCATGTATTTTGTTCTCGTTTATCCAGACTTCAGCTTCCGGACTCGGACAAGAATTCCAGGGAACGAAAGTCGAAAATTCTTGTAATCCAGCTTCAGTTATCCGGACTACCGTGGGTAAGAGGAGACGCTGACCCCGCTTCGTCACCCTTTTCCCTGTGTTGGGGTTATTCCCGTCACACGTCAGGGACCTACATTCCTCCATAGGGGAGACAACTGTGCACGATGACCCCCTTTTCTATTTGTGTGCGTTGGGTCATGTTGACCAGTCGAGTCATTTGGAAATATCTCGAGCAACTGTCCGGTTCTAGAGGGGAAAACTCCAACCCGAGGGCCTGCTGCTTACGGCCCGTTGGCCGATGAAGACATTCCCCTAGCTCAGCTGCGATCCCTGATGCAGAGGCTCACTGTAACTGCGGTAGATGATGCTGCGATTTCTGACTACGTTGACGTTGATAAGGATGATGACGCGTGTGCAGCTATGACTGATGACGGTGTGATTGCTGCTGTTGCCTCCGATGATGTGCAGCAAGACGGTGCCGATGACGCCAGTGAGAAACAAGGCTCCGACATTGATACTTTGCGACCGCTCTGACATTCTCCGAGCAGCGCAACAGCGTGGCTCAACTCTATGCAACTAGCAAAAGTTTGCAGGAATCGAGTGCCTACACTACTATGTAACAGCTGTCATTGACGAGATTTCTGTGTTTTAATTAAACCTTGCTCTGTAGGACGTTTCTAGTCGGTCGTTTCATTTATCCGGATGCCCCGGTATCCGGACGATTACGCCGGGAACGGCACCGTCCGGATAAACGGGGGTCGACTGTATTATACTTTACGATTCATGTAATCGTGTCATGACGGAGGTCGTTCAAAGAAAAACCAAAGAAACAGAATTAGAGAAGAATTTCGCGGTGATCCCATATGTGCATACTGCGTCACACAGGTTGAAAAAGCTAGGGAGAAAGCATGGGGTCAACGTGGTTTTCAGGAAAGGGGGCGCGCTGGCATCACTTCCCAGGAAAGTCAATAATCCAGAAGAACCGGAATGTACAATAAAACACAAAACTAGGTTCACCGGTTGCAAACGGAATGTCGTGTACAAAATTCCTTTAGGTTGCAAGAAATTTTACATTGGGCAAACGCAGAGATGCGTCAACGTCAGGTTGCAGGAGCATGCCAGGCCAAGCTCCCAATATTCAACTTTAAAAGATCACGTAAAAGATTGCGATGGTTGCAAAAAACAACCCCCAGATTATCGCGGAACGCAAATTCTTTTTCACGGGCATGGAAGAGGGAAGCTTCTTTATCAGGAGGCTAGGTACATTCGAGAGGAAGGGGATAATTGCGTTAGTATGGCATCCATTGATTTCACTAAGAAAATAGAAGAATTTATCAACGCACGAAAGAAAAACAACAGATAGGCAAGCAGATTTGGAAGAACTTGTTTTCTAGTGTATAGCGCTCTCTTTTGGTCGGTTTTTGCGGGGTGAGAGGGGTGTCACTGGTTTGCTAGAAAAAAATAAACTTCACTTGGTTGCAGTTCAGTGCCGGTCCTTGTCCTTTTATCCTCTGTCCTTGTCCTACCCAGCACTGGGGGTTTTTAATTGTTTTTAATTCTGTAGTAGATCGTGCCCAGGAGAGGGCTGTTCTAAAGGTGGAGCGTAATCCGGGACAGCTCCAGCCATTAGTTCATGATATCTGCAATCTTTGACGACAGATAATAGTCCGAGTTTCTTAGCAATCGTTTTTCAATCAACTTCAGCGAGTTCAACTTCAATCAACTTCAGCAATCAACTTCAGCGAGTCTGGCGGCCTTTCTTCACATACGAATCAGTCTGCGCTTCACAGTTTCGGTTATTTCCAGCCGATTACTTTGCACTTGGAAGTAGCCCATTCTATGTCTCCATATTCTCTACCAGCCCTGCAATAGTGCGAGTAAAGGAAATCACTTGTCAGTGATGAAGATGTTGTTCCAGCCTCAGAACATCAGTTTCTCTCTTGTTTCTCACTTGTTAGTGTTGCACGCTCAGTATGCCATGCTCCTGCTTTCAGCTTACAAACCAATTCGCAATAAGTTCGCGTGACTCCTTTGACACCGAGATGGGCGCGTGACGCGGCTGTGCACGCGATGATGGCGATAACAACAGGATTACGTTTCGGGTCGGCATAAAATCCAATGCGTCGCTACTCCTATTGTGCAACACGTTTCACTACGCGTGAATATTTGCGGCTGCCTCAGTCCCATCCACAATGCCGACATGAAAGTGTGCCAACGAAGCTGCTACCAGTACGTGTCGGAAATACTTGAAAACTGTGAATACTCAAAATTGCCCTTGAATACTGTTAGAATACCATTAACTATTCTATTTGAATTGGAGGTTTTGAATATTTGCATAGCTCTACTAGCTACCAAGGTCAAAAGAAGTTACAGAGTGATGTTGTTGTTTTAGATATCTAATCAGAACTTGCTTTCTGGATGCTCCTCTTTGTTTTACTAGCTCTAGGTTACCTATAGTTAGGGTTCTTCATTTACGGGTTAAGCCCAATTTTTCACGATAGTTCCCCCTAAACAAGTTTTCAAGAATTCGGGTAAAACCCGATATCTACACGAAATCCTTGCGGTCCTTCAACTTGTCGTTCTAGGTAAACTGTCTGAAAAGTGAATCATAATATCAACAAAGAGAGCTATTTGCGACAACCAATTTATAATCCCCTCCTGAAGGAGTCATAGACAAGCTTTTGTAGAACTCTGGCAAGTATTTGAATACCGCGGTCATTTACTGCGCCAGTTTCGAGCTGAAATGTAAAGATTCCTGTTTCTCGTCCCAGTGTCACAGCAGTGGCTTGTTTCATATGCCTTTAGTTTTACCCGAAAATTCCCCGATGACATATTAAACAGATATCGTAGCGCCCCATTTCTCCCTGAATTCTCCCGTGTAAATAGCACCCAATTTTTCCCTCTCGAATTTGAAGAAATCATGAAACCCGAAAGCGAAGAACCCTACCTATAATACAGGGATGAAAAGTTGTATGTGAAATACTAGTACATTATTACTCTTTTTGGTTTGTACAGGCAACTGGACAGGCCAGTGCACTTTCAAGCTAAGGTTTATGAAAGGTGGAGCGATCGAATTTGGCCAGGCTATGATGGCTGCTGCTCAGACAGGTAAGTTTGTTTCTCCTATTGCAACTTATCTGTCACACCATTTTGTATAAGGGTCATATGAATAGGAAGCACTTTGCATTGCCGTATCACGCATAAACATCTGCTGCATGTTATATAACAAGTGCAGGCTTTGCAAAACAATACTAAAGGATGTGCACCTTTTGATATCACTTTTGCAACATTTTGCCATAAAAATGCTGCGGGTTCAGTGTCACAAAAGCTGGGACACTTACGCCGACAGCACTTTTATTGCTTGATACTGACTTTTGACAGCGTGTCTACACTTTTATTGTTATGGAACAGCAGGTGTTTTTCCTTTTTCCTACAATTTTTAATTTTTAAGACTAATGCAGGAATGTGCGAAAATTCCTCAAAGAAAGAGAGCTTTTTGACTTAGCGTTACGTACCTCAGTACCATATTTATATTTGCACTACACTAGTGCTTCCTTCTTTCAATTAGTGTTCACTTCTTGTCCTTAGGATGTTTTATGTCCCCTTGGAGCTAGTCAATACCGTATTTACTCCCTTATCGAACGCACATTTTTTACTCAAAAACACGGTGCCATTGAGGGGGCGCGTTCTACACACTGAGGGGAAAATAGACTTAAATTGCACCAGACTCTCGTTTTACGTATTTCATGTAGTCAAAGTCCGTGTCTCCACCGTATCCTATCACACACCCTTGTCGTCACTGCAATTTTCCCATAATTGTCTCCAGTTCTATCAACTGCAGTCAGTATGCCATTTACCTTGAAGCTTTTCACGATGATGACGTCAGTTCCCATGGCTGTAGAATCAGTGCGTACAAATGTCTAGCGCCTCCCGCCAGCTTTTGTAAGTCCGTGTCCAGTCCAGCTTTAAGTTTGTGATTTTTTTCCATCGTGCTGAGAAATCAAACCTGGTGTCGAAGTCTGGACGCTATGGCCGCATTTTCAATGCGTTCACTTTACTGTTTTGCTGACACATCTCTCCTCCTCCTCCACCACCTCCTCCTTCTAGCAGGCACAAGGGAGACGGCCAGGCTAGGAGTGGCTCATGTTGCACATATGAGCCAGCCAAGCTACTAAAAGTCGCGGTGCGTTTTATATGCGGAAATTTATGGCGAATTCGGGTGGTCATTTCGTGGCAACTTTTTTTTGACAGATCCCGAGCAGTCGTGTTCGCTTGGTCAAAGCGAAGCAATCTTGCATGTTCGCGTGACGCTTTGCAAGCACCTGGAACTTACCAGCAAGCACGTTTTTCGCCCAGTCTCGAAACAACCGAGCAGGGGGTTGCCCGGCTATATCCGTTGTCATCAGATCCGCACTGCAAGGGTGGTGAGGGCCCGCATTGGCTAGCACATCGAAATTCATGTGGGTTAGCAGACGACGAAACCTGCAAACGAGCGACCGTGATGCCCCAGCGTGATCCAAGCGTCTAAAACCGTTAGATTCCTAGTACTCATGTTCAGACGGGAACGGGCACGTGATCCAGTGCAGGCGCCCACCTAGCAATTTCTGAGCATTAGGCTGCGTTGCCACGAAATGACCACCTGAGTTAGCCATTAAAAAGTAGCAGCATGGGGGCGCTAAAGTTGGGGCTGCGTTCAATACGGAAGTGCACCCGATGTGAGAGTAAATACGGTATGCCTTCTTTGAGATGCCTCCTTTTTGTTTCTACTTCTTCTTCTTCGTGTTTGTAGTTCTTTGGAGAGGTTTCAACAGCACAACGATAGCTTCCACAAATTGGACGTTGGTCATGAAAGAACTGATGTTCTGAGGCTGGGACAACATAGAAGGGACAAATACATACAAGGCCTCAATTTGCCTAAGAAATTAACGATGAAAGATGAAAGTCACTGAAAAGGTTAGCCAGCTGTAGGACTTGAACCCACATCTTTCATCGTTAATTTCTTAGGCAAATTGAGGCCTTGTATGTATTTGTCCCTTCTGTGTTGTTCCAGCCTCAGAACATCAGTTCTTTCATGTTCATCAGTTGCCGCCTATGTCGATCCCGTCGTATGAATGTGTGTGTGAGTGAGCAAAAATGTAAGAGTGAAAGGAGGATGAGTGAGAGAGAGTGGCTGGTTTGTCCCTTCAGATGACGCACCCTGGAAGTCGCTGAGAAGGCGTGTTAGCTTAGCTCAATCGGTAGAGCCCTGGACCGGCAATCCAGAAGATGTGGGTTCAAGTCCTACAGCTGGCTAACCTTTTCAGTGACTTTCATCTTTCATCGTTGGACGTTGGTGTTTGCATTCACACACACACTGTTTCTATTTGCATCTGTCGCAGCGTCAAGGTTTATGGGCAGCATGCAGCCACCTCCGTATACACCGCCTTCGGGCCCTGCTCAGCTCGCGCAACCTCCAGCATATATGCCACCCACAAATGCCCAGTATGGATTCGTGATTCCCACCAACGTGTTTCCAGATGGGCCACCTCGTGAGTAATTCAATCAGTTCTGCCTCAGATTATTGGATGAATAGCTCCATAATGTCTCGCTATGTTATGTTCACCTTGTGTGGTGTTAGGTGTACGCCTAAGATGACGCCTTTAAAACGAGTGCATATCCACACGCTCTTTTCCTCTCTTTCTCTCTCTCTCTTCTTCCCCTAGCCGATACCAACATAGGCAACATGTCGTGTAGTATGAAAAAGGCCTGTCAGCATATCTGTCTGTACAAACTTAATATTTATATTATATTATATTTATTTATTAATATTTATATTATATTATAGTAACTTAAACTATTATTTAGTGTGTATTGCTACCAAAATTGTGATATATGATTCAGAAGAGATTGATATTGATTGAGAAAGAACATTTTTTTTGTCGTTCTGTACCACAAATAATTAAAGGAGCATTAAGCAGTTGTTACCTTGTATCAGTGATGGCCAGTAGTTAACTACATGTAGTTAAACTACTAGTTAAACTCCCTGATTGTAGTTAAAAAGTAGTTATCAACTACTTGCAGAAATGTAGTGGCAACTACTAGTTAAACTACTATTTCGAGTAGTTGACTACAGTAGTTAGGTTACTGCAGGCGCCAACTACTTCCGATTTTGCCGCAAGCTTTACGGCACGATTGTGCTTCCGACTTTTACCTTGAGCTACTTGATTGACGAGAACGGAGGTGCAGAGCAATTGTGCCGTGCATGCATACTAAATCTTTTATCACTGTTTGTGATTCATTTAGGTCTCCAGGAACACTATAGAATGGGATTGGTGTTGATGGACAAAGTGCAGTAGTTAAGGAAGTGTTTTTAACTACCTCCCATGAAAAGTAGTTGAACTACTAGTTAAACTACTCCATCGCAAAGTAGTTAGTAGTTATAGCTAAACTACTGTAGAAGTAGTTAGTGGCCATCACTGCCTTGTATACCGCTTGGTGCCCCTTTAAGTTACGTAGTAGGGGAAAGAACATGTATAACTATTTCATGATCGATCAAATGACTAGTCCTAGAGGGTAGCTTACTTGCAAGCAACTATAGTCATGTTCAACTTAAGAAGGAAAATAAATATAGTCCGTCAGCTATCGCAATATTACTGCGCCGCAGATAGGATGGCTGGACACAGAGCGGTCACGCTTCTTCCTCTGCCAGATAATTTAGTCCCTCATACTCACTGTGCATCTGTATTGGCTACTTCATCTAGCCGTATGACACTACGCGAGACCTCCCTGCCACTCCCGTATTGATGGCACATTGTGGCGCAGCAGTGGCTATCCTGGCGCGCTGTTGTGTCTCCTTACATCCAGTGGTGTATGTAGCTGATGGACTACGCTTCTTTTCCTTCTTAAGTTGAAGTAGTTGTTGAAGTAGTAAGTTGAGTATGGCTAGGGTTACTGGATTAATCAGTTTTGACTAATTAAATTTGTAATTATGAGTTTCGGGAAATTCCTGAAATTTTTTGGGAAATATGTGTTTCCAAACTTGGGGGATAAAAATTGGGGAAATAAACCTGTGGTCTAACTTAATGCGAATTTGGGTGAAAAAACTTCCAGTATGCTAAATTTAGGGAGAAATCGGGCCCTGTTACTCTAACGAACTGTACCAGTCTGGGACAAACGGTGATGTAATTTAGTTCGCTGCCAAACAGGCTAGTCTGCATTGCTACGGATGTTTCAGCGAAGGCAATTTGCTTGGTAAAAATCGTGTTTCACCCTAAGGAGGCCACCTTCAATTCGGGGAAGAATCGGGTTAAACCCTAAAACTTCATGCTCTAATTATGAGATATAGAAATTTGGTGCGATGATAACATCTGTTCCTTTTAGAACACCGATGCCATTACGATTTTTAGCAAAAGAATTGAGTCAATACAGCACGAGGAAATTGTCCCCAGAGGTGGCCACTGGAGGTAATTTTTGGTGCTCCGCCACAAACTCACTCTCTCTCTCTCTTGCTTGCCCCTAAATGTGAAGGAGAAAGGCGGCAGCTCTTGTTCGCCCTCGCACTAAAGGGAAAGAGAGGAAGTGCATCTCTGGTGGAACGACAAAAATGACCTCCAACTCTGCTATTATTTCCAGCGCCATTTGTTCGTGTTATATTATCCCCTTGGAAGGTGTATGTTCGTTTTTGCATCAAAATAATCACGAAAAGCGTTGATTTTACTGTTTGGTTTGTGCAGCAAACTCAGTGTTCATGACTGACATGCCGCCACCCTACCCGGGTGTGAACACCCCGCCTCAGTACCCTGGCGCGACGTACCCGTCACAGTACATGCCTCCTGGGCAACCTTACCCTGGGCAGTACCCACCTCCGGGGAATTACCCACCACCTGGGCAGTACCCACCTCCGGGGAATTACCCACCACCTGGACAGTACGCACCTCCGGGGAACTACCCACCACCTGGACAGTACCCTCCTGGGCAATACCCCCCAGCAGGGCAGTACCCGCCTGCTGTCGGACAGCAATACCAGCAAAATCCTCCACCTGGTGAGAGTAACTTCTTTTTCCTAATAGACGACTTTAGAAAATTTTAGAGTGCTTAGTGTCGCTTATTCAGTGTATTGGAAAGGACGAGAAGGTCTCCACACAGTTTGATTTCTCCTCTCTCTGCCCGTTGCCCACGATGTGTCAAGGTGAGAGAAAACAAAACGTGAAGGACCACTCTTCCATCCCCCATGACAGTAAAGCACCCAGGATGCAACGCGTGCGCAAGAAGCAATGGGGTTTCCCAAAAATGTCTATTGGAGGGCACCTTCACATGCGGAGTGTGTTTGTTGTTTCTTTGTGAAACAAAATGCCCTCTTAGAAAGGAAAAATAGGGAACTCCAAAACAACACGAGAGGAGGGTTGGGAAGAGGCAATCTTGTGCAACAACAATGTTTTTTGGGTTTTTTTCCTGCCTACTGTAAATGCTTCTCCCAGAACTACCAGGATTTCAAAAGTTTGGGTTCTGTTTACTACTTGAAAGTACTGCATTGGGAATGTTATTTTGGTGGCATTCGTTGGACTGTCACCGGCCATAATTCTCTACAGCAGTGGTTCTGAGCCAGGCAATCTGAAGCAGGTTCTGAGTGGCAGTCTCTCAGCACCACATAGGGTTCTTGTTGCCCTTCTCTTGTGTTTTGAGAGCATAGGAATAACTTTGAAAGTGCAGAGCTGGGATTTTCAAGCTCCTGTGGTAGCCCACAGGGCATTTTCTGTAAGCAAGTACCGTATAACACTGAAGTGAATTCGGGAAAAGGCTAACACTGATGAATGTCAAGCAGTGACAAGTATCCCACCGACATTACTGCTTTACGTAGCTTTTGTGGCATCTTGTTCGCCTGACCCACTTCTACGTGGTTGCATTTATCATTGTCCGGTAGCCAATTTCCTGAGATCGTGCTAACACGGTCATGGGTGTAAAGGAGTACAGAGGGCAATCCAAAAAATTTTCGGATTAAGACATCTGGTGAAAGTGTGTATGTCATTTTAGCGAATAGTGTGAAAGGTTTTGATGTGCGCAATTTGTTTCCCAGAAAAAGTTTCACATAAACATGTTTCACCCTTAACTCGGCACTACGGGTATAACGAGGAGGAGAAGCATGATGCCATGTCACCGATGCCATTACAGGGGCAACTTGTACTGGTTAGCTGGTCAGTGGGGGTCAGCACCCTGTCCCTTTGCCGCCGTAAACCAGTTTTGCCAGTTCCCCCAGAGAATTGGGGATAGAAGGAGTGGCGGAATCATGACCGAACAAGGAGCAATGCTTTTTCAGAACCCCGAACAGCCGATTAGCAGACGACAGCAGAGTAGCAGACAACATTTCTCTGGACCAATCAGCGAGCGTGACCCCTGTAGCGTCAGCGCGAGGTCCCAGTCAGATAACTGGCTGATACTGCTCTCCACTGCCATTACGCATGGTCATTTTTTTGCGGCATACTTTGAATTCAATTTCAATTTCTTATAATTATGACTCTATGGGGTGAATTAATTCCTATGGTGCATCCTACTGGCATGTTTAGCAGTTTTATACAAAGGAAACAGGGTGTTAAAAAAAGACTTCTGTGCTACTTTAATATCCACTTGCGACACACAAATTGAGAACCACTGCTCCAGAGGGTACATACGATTGGCACTCTGTACTTGCACCCTGTTTCTTGGTCATTTAGACCGCAACCACTATAGAGCCGCTGAAACTGCTTTTACCGTTGCTGAGACACGAAGTATTGATGGTTGATGCTGCATTGAGGCCACTCGTATATCCCAGTATTGGCCATATTTAAGCACAGAGACCGCTGAGTGAACGAATGGGCAGCATGTTAATGCCACGTTTTATTTCCAGGTCCGAGCTCGTCCTAACAAAATTTACACGCCGTTAATAAAGTGACCTCTTCTGTTTCTACCAATTTCTGGCTCCTCACCTCTCTCTCTCTCTCTCACTCTCTCTGTCTCTCCTTAACTCTTTCCTTACCGCGGTAAAAATTAGTACTGTAGGGTGACTCGACAAATATAGTTTTTGTGGCTGTCAATACCGCATTATAATAGGTTGCTATAGGAAACTCTACCTAATTGAGTGCCTTCTTAGGGTTTTAGAAAAGAAGCTGTCCATGTATTTCAAAAATTAATTTCGGAAGCCAAAAAAAATTTGTCCAAACAACAGAAAACTTGTGAAGATATGCCCGTATCTCAAGGAACAATATCAATCTATAAATTCCAAAATATACAAAATGTGGCAAATTTTGCTTGAAGTAATATCTGCAAATATCAACACTGTATATCAAGAAGTTTGTGATTTGTAGAAAATAAGGTCGACTCTCATGCCGTATACACAGGGTGCATCGTTTTTGGGTTCAACCTGATTTTTCAGGATATTTGCACCCCTAACCAACTTTCTGAAATTGGGGCATAACCCATTTTCGCTCTGCATTTCACAAGATCTTCCAACTCCAGATACCGCCACAGTAAGGCATGAAAGGGATGAATCAAGTCATCAACCTTAATCCTGAAGCATTCAAGAAAACACCTCTTAATTTTGGAATGATGCTGCGAATCGCTTTCCGACTTTAGCCCCTGTTGCGCAAACTTTGTTGCGCTTGCCGTGCAGCAGCTGTGATGCCGAGAGAACGTGTGCGCTACGTTCTGACGCCGGAGAGACCTCGAATGAACGATGATTTGCTTTGCATACGAGCGATTATGTATGTTAACAAGTCAGGGTGAAACACTCGTAAATGTATGATGTCTACTATGGTGTAAACTACAATACCCTTTGATGGAATCAATGCATTTTCTCATAATTAGCTTGTTGTTACAATTCATTGGTTCACCGATTGATGCTGTTTGTCATTTAGATGCGTTTAGTTTAATACTCACAGCTACAACAGACTGTCAAAATATTACCCCCAGAGCTGTATATTAAAAGAGCGTCTGGCCATTAATGGGACCTGCCTACGCCTGAGGCTCCATCCACTTTTTGAGTATCTATCCAATCACGGGTCGAAATACCGTTCCCTATCATTGTGGGCCATCCAGTTCTTATACTTCACCCTTGTTTACTGGGTGCCACCATTTTGGAGGAACTGGATTGATTGGATTAAAACGTATATCATTGGTAACAAACCAAAACGATGGATTTTGCGCCCACTTTTATCAACGCCATCTGCATTGAATGAGGCATGTTGGGAAGACTCAGAACTGCAGGAGTGGTTGCTGGCAGCAGTGATTGGCCAGGAGAGAAGTAGAACTGCTTCTTTGTAGCAGACTGCTTCTGGTATGAACTTCTAAATCGCGTAACATAAGTAGATTGAATAAAAAATGTGCATAGATGTACATATAAATAAAATTCAATGATATCCTGCAAAATGATGAAAATAGACTAGCGAGACGGCGAATAATCGGCGGTAGCTCTTAGACAGAACTAAGGTAAAGAATGCTCCAGCTGGGAGCTCACAAGCTTTTATACACAGCGGTGAACGTTGTAGAAAGCGCGCGTCGGTGAAGAAGAGGAAGTAGAGAAGGTTCTCCAAGGTCGTCAATCCGTCCATGAGACTGATGCGAGTGAAGGAACAAATGCTTCTGGAGGCATCGCTTGCTAATCGACGTGTCGTGGATCTCAGTCCGTCGCTCGACGGCTTCCCGCCCGCTGCCACTGTTCCGTGTGGTGTGGTGGTTCAAAGATGATACGTGGCAATATATTCTGTATAAGTAACCCCAACCTCATCACGATACCCTGTTTTAGCAAATGGTGGCATTTCTTACAAATTATGCCGCATGTTGTGTGTGTACCAATCTTGCAGGTGGAATGTCATCTGCAGATGCAAAAGCAGCGGAGGCTGGATACGCTCCAAGTGCTCCAAGCTTCACGTATGCTCCGCCTCCTCCTGGACCATTTCCTCCAGTTGGTGATACGGTAGGTAGTGGCACGTTCCTTATCGCCTAATGGGATGCACAGTGACAACGGGAGCGACAGCAAGAAGAGCTTTCTTATCTTTATTTGTGAACTCTGCCTGTAATGGCCATGTCAACATGTGGTATCAGTGAATGAATGAACCAGAGGACTAGTCTTCTAGGCCTGAAACCTTAAATTAAACCACCTGAATGGTGTAGCCCATGTCACATTGATGTTGATCTATAATAATATGGATAATTATTGAGAAATTGATGGGTTTGTAGGTTTTCAATTGCCGTAATTTCTGGTCGATAATGCGCACCTACTAAAAATTCTGATTTAAGAAAGAAAATACTGCGTACAACGCGCACCTTTCATACGGTGGCGTGCAGACTTGCCTTAACCAGCGGAGCGCGCGTCATCGAGTGCTGATATACAGCCGGAAACGAGATTGGCATGATCCACTATCCCGTGGAAGGGAGAGTCGGTACGCACAATGGAGAAGTCGAAACGCGAACGCGTCCATTGTGCGTACCGACCCTCCCTTCAAGGGGACATGGATCAAGGGGACAGTGACACGTGCTCCGCTGGTAAAGGAAAGTCTGCGCGCCACTCTACCCATTCAGCATACCCATTTAGCTAGATTCTTCTCGAAGTCTGCGTACAAGGGCTTTCCGGATCGCTCTGCTCACTTCTTCTTGTGCATTTTTATCAGTGAGGCTTCAGCCGTCTTCTACTCCCGAACGGACACCTCTGGCACTTGAGACTTTAGTGCAGCTGCCCGATTTCCAATAAGCTTCGACCACAACGGTCAACTTAAACTCTTCAGTGTAACTTTTGCGTTTCGACATGCTGCCGTGAACATGCAAAACTCAGCAGAGCAGAGCTGGTAATGAATGTCCAATGACCTGAGCCTTGAAGCTGTCAAAAGTGGGAACGAAACATGGAATGGGAGTCACAACTTACCCTGTTCTGGTAATCGCTGGCAAAAGGTCAGCGCTGACGTCACTCACCCGAAAGTGGGACGTCCAAACCGGTCTGATTGTGGGCACTTTCTGTGTGGGCACTACCAACACCACCTAGATAAAGAAAGCCTGCTTACTCGTTGACGTGAAGTAACAACTAAGAGCCAGCCAATCAGGATCGTGTTTTCAACGACGGTAGCCAATCATGAACGAGCTTTCAGCGGTCGTAGCCACGGAGATGAACCACCGTCGTCTGCGATCGGGGATTGAACGTCCCCGCGGACTAAATGGGAAAACTTTAAAATAAAGGGCAAAACGGTCCCATATCTTTCTCAAAACTGATTTTCTGGAAAGTGTGGTGCACTTTTTTGTCTAGATATTCGGGTCTGCACGTTCCAAGCTAGCTGCAATCATTGGCAATTTCTCGAATTCACAACAACTTTTACAAGTTGGCCTATGTAATACTGCGAATCGCAGTAGCAGTCGGATTCTGACTTTATATGTCCTTATAACTTATACGACTTTATATGTCCACGTTGCGAAGGAGGGGGAGGAGGCAATAAGAAGGCCTTCTGTTTCTAGGTGGCATTGGCACTGCGGCCTTTGTTCCCTTTTGGCCACAGATTTTACTGTTCCGATAAAAAGACCGCGTATAACATGCACCGGAGTACAGCGCGTGGGAGAGGCATAACACACACGTTATCAGCCGGAAAAAATTCGGTATTTAATGATTTTCTGTTTAATGGCACGACAGTGACGGTGGTAATACGGCGTGAAGCCCATGATAAAATATGGGCATGGTGATTTTTGTTGCTTTTTGTAATGTAAATTTGGTGCTGAAGAATGGATGAATGAATAGAACATGTAGAAAGCATTGTAATGAGAGGAGAACCTTGCAGAACATCATTAAAACCACATCTATTTTTAAAATGCACCATCTTGCTCCATCATGCAGGATAGCCGTTAATACATTTACGCTTGATTAGCACCTTTTATTTCAACCTTTCTCTTTCCATCTTTTGTTGATTTTGTGTGCAACATAATGCATTGTAGCCTGGATATGGCTCTATTGATATCTGTCACAGCAGTTGTGTCTCACCTATTCGTAACTCAGTTAGCCGGAAGACTCGCTATCTGGATGATGTGATGGGGAACAAACACGCTACCATTGGTTTGGTTGAAACTTCCGCTTTGGCAGATATCTCGTTGATGCTTATCTGTTTATGTACATGCGCTCCGTGTCGTTAGGCAATACAGAGGGGAGTGTGTGAAGAACCGAAACTATAAATTTGTTGGGATTACATAAATAGGAATACACAGGGGCACATGTACAGCACAGTGTTGAGCACCTGCCACACACTATGTGACTCACGTAGGAAAAAAGTTGCAAAAGCACTTCTTAAGTCCTGTGCAGTATATAATTGAGGAGGAAAACCTTGAAGATGGTTCCACTTCACAGATGTGCGAAGTGGAAATGATTCATGAAATGTCCTCGTTGAACACTCCTACTTTTTGTTGTTGGTCTGTGAGATATATGAAGGCTACATGATTAATGATTCTCTGAGTGAGTCATTATAGTACAGTAAAACTCTCTGCTAGCTTTTGTCCTCAAGAGCAGACCTTTCATTAGCCTTTTTGCAGAATGCACCATCAAGGTGCTATTTTGTACATAATTTGTTAATCAATCAGAAATTTATCTGTACACTTGCAGCAGCCGCAGGGGCCTCCTCCTCCATACTATGAGAACGCCAAGAAGAACAACTGAAGACCTCCGCAATGCTGGATGTTATGGAGCGTCAAGTTAAGCACCTTGTGTATATAGTACTGCATACGAGCCGCAGTGCCATTCCATGTAGGCAGCAGCACGCTTAAAGGTACACGGAAATACATGTATATTATCGTAGATTCCCGTCGTAAAGTGTTTACTGATGGTCAAGCGGGAAAGACTGCACAATAGTAGCTCTTGAAAGAAGCTTGCCGTCACTGCATGGTTGTCTTTCTTTGGGCACATTTACGATAGATGTTCTGGGGGTATGTTTGTTACTTGGTTACTCAGATGTTTTAATTACTGAATAAAAGTATATCTAAGTTGATTGTGTTTTTATGCAGTGCTTGATATTAATATTTACGTTCCTCGCATCATCATGTTGATCATCCTTCCCATATCCAAAGTATAAAAGCCAGATACTCATCTGCAATGTGACTAAGTTACTCAAGTCTTCAGATTTTGCAAAGTTGAATGTTCTGTTGTCATCAAACAAGTAGGTCACATGCAAAGAAAGATGCCTGCTCATTATGTTGATGAATTAGATCACTAAATGAGTTTCTTCACTAGAAAAAGTAGGAACTTAGTTTTACAGTACATGTTCACTGTAATCCCTTGCAGAGCTCGGCATGAAATTGTGTCGTCTGCATTTTGTGACCTGTACTTTGAAGCAAGTAGGTGCTGTTTGGGTCATACCACAACACAAGCCTTACCGTCAGGGATCGGAACCGAAACTGAACCCGAACCGAAAACCGAACCCGAACCGAAAACCGGAAAAAAACGTTATTTTCTGACGAAACCGAACCGAACCCGAACGATTTTTTTGCTTGTCCTGAGCCGAACCGGAACTGAACCGAAAAAATTGATACGGTTACCGGTTCGGGAATCGGTTCAGAGGTGAATTAATTGTACTACTGACCGACCTTTTTTTTTGCTCACCTGAACGGTTATCTCACGCCTTTCTCTTACAATCGTGTACGGTGAGCGCAAGCTTGCTTGCATGTAGCAAAATTACTGCCCGTGGACCGGTTAAACCGAGGCCGAAAAAAGTAACTGTTCCAATCCCTATAAATGCCCCGACCGCTGACAGATTTTTCTTGTGTCTGTGTATGTGCGGGGGGGGGGGGGGGGTTCTCCCTGAGCCGAACCCGAACCGAACCGATATACCTGAACCCGAACCCGAACCGAACCGAAAAAAATACTGGTTCCGATCCCTGCTTACCGTATGGTTACAGTATGCCGCAGAATAGTCGTGGAGGGAGGAACTTGAAACTGTACAGTATTCAAGCTGGGTTCTTACCTAGGGCAGATTAGGGGCACTGCCCCAATAAGGATGCAGTAAAGGACCGCTTGTCCCTTCAGTCCCTTAATTCCGTATTCTCACTCTCTCTGTGATTCTTGAAATGCGCTTTACTGCAGTGCCTCTCCTTGCTGTTCCCTCTAGTCAAAGGTGTGCGGGCCATCTTCCAGCAGTCCTTGAGTTCAAACAGACAACCTTGGCGACATTGTTGTATTGTGCAATGGAGACAGTTGCGATGAGCCAGAAGAAATAAGGGAGGTCTCTTGGCTCTAGAGACCCCTCAGGGTGGAGCGAGGGTACAGCAGTTAGGCTTCGTCTTGCCTGCTGACTTACTAGGATAACTCTGCAGATGTGCCACTTACACTTGCACTCAATGGGAATGCACTCTCCCTGTCTCACTTCGGGTACTCCTACACATGCACCATGGGGTAGTGTGACCATATTCCTCCGATCCCAAGGCAGGACATTGGGGTGGGGGAGAGGGGGCTGTCAGAAAATCGAATACATTTCACTAAGCCAATTCCCAGTGCTGTTATGTTTCCCTGTATTTCAATTGGCATTCTTTTTTGGTTCATTTCTTGTTTGTATAGTACCTTTTGAAGTGCATCTATCTGCCCACTGACGAGGCCGATGTAATAGGTGTGCATCAGTTTCGGGGACGGGGCTGCACACTTGAGCCAGGTTGTATTCCGCCTCTTGTATTTCGTTTGTGGTATGGAGGCATTACTGTTTGCAATTTTCGTGCTGTCAGGCATGTACCTATCTTGCTTACTGTGTGCTCATACTTGTATGGATATCAATGGAACATATTGCCCGAAACTTGCTGAATCTCCATTTTGCCATTATCGTCAGTGTTATGATGATTGATCGGTATGTCAGGACCACTCTCCTCCCACAGAGGCAGCTTGATGAGGAAAGCGTGTGCAGGCAGTCTTTTTTTTTTTTCTTCTTTCCACAAAGTACTGTCATACGAATGGCTTATTAGTGAACGCATCTATTCCATTGGCTAGATTGTGGAAAGATGTGCACTGGAAGAGGGCAACGTGGGAGCAGAAACCCTCTGTTTTGCCACTTTTTTATTCGGAGATTGTTCTAGCCGAAAGCGGGACAAAACAGTCCCCAAGTAGGCTGGTGGGACAGCAGGACCACGACCACAAAATCGGGATTGTTCCACCTAAATCAGGACGTCTGGTCACATTAGCTATTGGCAGCATTTGTGAGGACGCAGGTGGTTAAAGACTCCCTACGCCCAATCAAAATGCGGAAAACATTTATCATGAGCCTCCATCTGTTTTGCCTTCCTGTTCACTATTTGTCGACTTATCTAGGGCTGTCTGTAAATATCCTCACCCTTCTCATAGGTACCTGGAGAGGCTCATCATTGAACGCTGGAATTGTGTGTTGTTTCTTGTCTTGGTAAAGTTTGGAGAAACTACTACTCCTTGTCTACTCATAAGGCAGCTCTAAGGGGTATTCGTACACAGTCGTGGGGTCACTAGAAGAAACCATGTGTGCCTCAAACCTCAGCCTTAAAAGTTTACTCCCTTTGAAGGGAGAGGGACCAACGAGCAATAGGGGAAAGAAAGAAAAACGTGTGCCAACGTCATCGAGATATACAGAATGCCTGCTTAAAGGAGTACAGAGGGCCATCCAAAAAAATTTCAGATTAAGACATCTGATGAAAGTGTGTGTGTCATTATACCGAATAGCGCGAAAGGTTTTGATGTGTGCAATTTGTTTCCCAGAAAAAAAAGTCACATAAACATAGCTCCGCGCCTTCACCCTTAACTCGCCACTCCAGCTATAACGAGGATGAGGAGGTATGATGGCACGTCACCGATGACGGCATAAGGAGACTCGTTCTGGTTTGCCCGTCAGTGGGGGTCAGCGCCTTGTCCCTTTTCCGCCGTAAACTTGTTTTGCCAGTTTTCCCGGAGAATTGGGGAGAGAAGGAGCGGCCGAAGCATTACCGAGCAAGGAGAAAGGCTTTATCAGAACCCCGAACAGCCGAGTAGCAGACGACAGTGGAGTAGCAGACGACATTTCTCTAGGCCAATCAGCGAGCGTTCTCCTAATAGCGTCAGCGCGAGGTTCCAGACAGATCACAGGCTGGTACTGCTCTTCACCACCGTTGCGCACGGTCACTTTTTGCGGCGTATTTTAAATTCAATTTCTGCGATAATTATGACTCCGTGGTGTAAATTACTTCGCATGGTGCATCTTACTGGCCTACTTAACAGTTTTATAGGAAGAAAACTGGGTGTTAAAAATGACTTCTGTGCTACTTTAACGCCTCCTCTCACTCCTTCGCACGTAGACATACAAAGTCCGCCAATCGCAGCAGCCTGCCAAGATGTCAGCCAATCGGCGCAGACTATTTCGAAAGCTAGGCGTTCTATGTCTACCAGTGGCTGCCCATGTGGCTGATGGCGGCTCGCAGCTACGGCCATTGAAAGCAACGTGGTGAGTGGCGTACTCTTATTGTTACGTCACGTCGATCATGTGATCAGTCTTTGTCGGTGGTGTGGCCTGTGCCGATACTTGCACTCCGCAAACACAGAATTTTGATGACGGACAGACGACACGCGATATTGACTGTGTCATTCACGAGATTCCCACTGTCCTTATGACGTAGTAGCAGGGACTTCGTTTCCTAATGCAAAACGTCGTGGAAGGTGCACCCGGCGTCTATCGGGCCCTGTCCAACCCACGGCGGCTCTTTGCAGCAGGCATCGGGCTTCCTTCGCCGTCGGCTCTGCTGGGTCGCTCGTCTCTGGGTGTGGCTTCGCCGGGTCCATCTTTCTCATCCTCGATTTTCCCTTCTATCATTCATTTCCGTTATATATATATATATCCGGTTCTGTGATGCAGCGTGTGGTGCTGGTACAGAGTTGCGCGGATCGACCATTCCCAGATAACACAAAATAATCCGAGGAATGTCTCTGGGACGTCCCTCTGCGGATGTTGAGGATGTCCGAGCGATGTGCGAGTTTGGTTCAATAAAAGTCCGAAACACGTCTTTATGAAACTCCGATTGATGTAGTTTAAATGTTACAGGGACGTCCATTGTGATCTTTGTTGGACTTCTGGGAGTCCTTATTGGGATGTTATGCATTCACTCGAAGCGGGCTTCCCTGCACAGCATGTCCGCTCTGCAGAGGTGCTAGCCTTATTGTTATTACCGCGTTCAACATGGCAGAGGTTTTCAAACAGCATCGATCAGGACATGTGCTGATCGATGCTGTTTGAGAGGAGCCTTGTTGAAGAGATTACGGTCATCAAACAACAGGAAATGCTCACTTGTTCTGACATAATCAACGCTTGTCCTTTATTAGCTCCCCAAACTAGTTTACATGTATAATAACAATGATGAATTCAATGGCTAAGGCAGTGGTGGATCCAGACCAGGTTAGGGGAGAGGGTGGTTTCTTTGTTGAAGCGCGTAGTGGGGAGGGGAGAAATGGAAATGCAATGCATATAAACTAATGTTGTTGTTTTCAGGGGGTATGATAGCCCAACGGCCCATCTCCCAGATCCGTCACTGCACTTACCAGAGTATAAAACCAGGGTTGCATCAAGCATCCTAGCTTGCTATTGGCCTACTTCACTACTGTAAACACTAAATCCCTATCAGAAAGTAATACGAAAAAATACGCGATACACACAAAAATCAACACTGTCCTCATTCAGAGTCACTGTGTGTTGCACTCCACCAGTAACTTGTCGTGCGTGGCGCAACCTGCACGGTGCAACCATGACATTGTCGCTTGAAGAAGCACCCTGACCTTCTGTCAAATAGCCTGGAAACAAAGCAAAAATATACTCAATATTTGCAAAATCCATACCCAATTTATGTGTTTCACATTCCAGGAATCTTGTCCTTTCAACCAAGCGCCGTCGCACACAGGCTCGTACACGCGCTGAGTCGGACAAAAAATGTTGTGCAGAACGTCCAGATCATTGCTCATTCAAACAACAGTACATAATGTCACATTTAAAGAATTCGAATGTAGGAATCGGCTACATATACCTTACTCGCCATCCTGCTCTCGCCTGTACCACACAAGCTAGGCCGGCACACGCACTGCCAACATGGAGGACATGTCAACGGAATAGCCTTCCCGACACTTTCAAAGATCAGTTTCAGCAAGCCACACGTCTGTACTCGTCCTCATAACGTGAACAAAAACCACGAATTATTACCACAAACGTAAACATCAACGAGAAGATTAATGTCGACCGCAGCGGTGCTTCGTATTCTGCTCGGAAATGCGATGGAAACTCATCAAACCAAATGGCGTCAGGGATCCGTTGTCGCGCGGACGCCTGAGACTGCCTCAGACCACCTGCTCTTTCCCTCTTTCTGTCAACAACTTGGGAGAGTGTGAGGAGCTCGCGCTGCTTCGCACTCCGACTAACATTTCTGGGACTTCCTTTGCAAAAAAACAAGTGGAGACGTGTTGTACGAGGGACACGTCCCAGGAACGCAGCTTCTGGGACCTGGGACGTTGGGACCTTTCTCGGACGTCCGAATAACGTTTCGTGTTGTCTGGGTTCTGTCGAACACGATGGACCACTGTGTCCCACATCTTGCTTTAGTGTGTCATATTACCAGCCGTTTCATGAGAGACGATGCCTTCGGATCAGAGAACATTTGCACGCTTTGAACGACCAAATATTTATTATCTGCTTAACTTCACCCCCTTCCCCCTCAATCGCTTGTTCTCACTTATACCGCAGTACGTCCACCTGCCCTTGCGTGACGGAACCACCGTCACATACCGCCGCAATGCCTGTTTCTGATATCGAGCCACATTTCAGTGCGCAGGAAAATCGACACCTCCCATGTGGCGAGAAAATCATCACTCAGCGTCGCGTGCAACAACGAGGCACGCTAAGCCTAAAGGACGACAATCGATGGAAATGCTCCAGTTTAACGAGCCGTACTGTGACGCTCATCCCGCAGAGGACGACATGGCACCGAAACCCCGAGAACGCGAAGAACCCGAGTCTAACCTCGTCGTTCGCGATTTTCAGCCGCTACTGTTCGACATGGCAACGTTGGGCTTGGGACTCGGTCCGCCAAGCCGACGTCTCGTGGTGTGGCGTGTCGTCATTTGGGGCCTCCTGGTGACGTACGTCGTTCTGTGGATAGTTGACCGCTCTACGCCCGAGTTCATGGTCAACGTTCAAGTCATCAATGACTTCGTCAGCGTCCTAGCCGCGGTTTCCGTTCAAGTTCAGTTTCCGAAGTTCTCCGAAGGTCTTGGAGCGGTGCTTCGAGGGTTAGGTCCGAGACGTCTTCAAGGTTCACTTCGAGCGCTCGTCCTCCTTGTGGCATTTATACCGTGGGTCGCTCAGTCTATGATGACTGCTACGTACCTTCTTCGACCTGGCTCGAAAGGAGTGTCAGAGGCGCTGCTCCGTTACGTCCTGGTCAAGAATCACATCTGGTTCGGGGCCGCTCTGACCACGTGTCTGTGCATGGGCATCAGTGCTCGCCTCGTCCATCTCAACGCTGCATTGTTCCTGGAAGGACCCCTAAGCCCGCGAGCGGTAGACGGCGCACGGCAAGCTCACGGCCTTTTGTGCAGCATGGTTGCAGTTCTGGACAATGCTTTGGGACCAGTTGTGTTCTTCTGGCAGTTGGTGTTTGTGGCCGATATTGTGTACGTTAGTCAAGAGGCCAGTCGACGGTCTTTGCTTCCGACGACGATGCTAATCTTGAATATCGTGTTGTTGCTTCTCTTGTGGACGTTGAGTTGCGAGGCTTGTACGAGACTAAGGGTTAACGCGTTGAATACTGTAGACACACTGGCGTACAAGCTGAGCGAACAACCAGAACTGAGCCTACCAGGTTCCCTGGCATGTGCCGCGGCACGCCAGCAAGATGTGGAGATTACATGTTGGGGTATTGTTCCAATGCGCAGGGCTATGGCTGTGGGTGTAGCTGCGTTTACTGCCGTTTTAACGGGACTGGTGTTGTTCCTGAGCGTTTGAATCGTTCGAGGCATTGCGGGTGAGACGAATTCACGGTGCGTCAACGAAAGTATCTATGTTCCGATGGCGGGAAGAAAGCGGGTACGAATCGCCCTGATGCATACTCTTGGAGATATAAAAGTAGTTCGAACAGCGCATAAAAATTTCAAGCGTCAGTATTACCGCATTCGAAGGTTACCCGCGAAAAGCCTATAGATTTTCCAATTTGGTTACGGTCCCGGAGTGTCCTTAATGTACCCGGATGAGCATAGTTCAGTGGCACTATGCTCGGCCACTGTCTACTATATAAGACGGCAAACAGACTATAAGGGGGGGATATGTTTATTAAGAAAAAAAGAAAGGAAAGGTTAGCCAGGCAAAGAGCCGGCTTGCTATTCCGAAAAAAAAAAGGGGAATGGGCAAACGAAAAAGAAAAGGAAGGAAAAACTATAAGGAAGACTATAAGGCCTTACCAGCGTGTGCCATTCCACTGTATACTGTTCTCATTTCGCTCCGTTCGGAGCTTTTCGGGACCATGACCGGATCGGGGAATTCGGGCCCTAGAATAGGCCAGGCCGTATGTGTCCTTTGGCCCATTAAATTTCGCCACTGCACAAAGGTTTCTCGCCCCTGGGCTACGCACTTCTTTCGGCTATGAGGACCGCGATGCGTTCTCCTTGGCTCACTGTGTTGTGCACTATGCAGCGTGCAATGCATAGTGCAATACCGCAAACTCAAATGAACAAGATGTCGTGGGAATGAACCCAAATCAGAACCCTATCCGCGGTTCTAATTCCCATCTCGGAGCGAAGCAGGAACTGTCCCTGTGTGGCTTTAATCGATTTTACCTTTATTACCTATGCTAGCATTCTATTCCATTTCGAAATTTTCCTTGCAACGAATCAGTGAACCCATCCCTCCCACCCTCCTTCCCTCCTTCTCCTCCTGCTGTCGTCCTCTCTCCATCTGTCCTTGTTTGTACGTCATCCGACGCCACAGTTGCTTCGCGGTCCTACACTGTAAACTTTTTCACACCTTTAAAGGTGTGCGCTATGAACATTCAACCTGGTTGCGTAACATTGCATCTCCAGGATGATATTTTACAAAATTTGGAAAGCATTACTAAAGATCAAGTGTCAGTGCAAGTCTTGCTGTCATTATGTCTTGGATATCGTAGGTACGAGCTAATGCATATATGCATCGCTATCGATAATCGAGCACGCGCAAGTGTCTACAATACTGTTGAACAATGTTGAGATGTTGCAAGACTGAATTTTTGGAGGACAGACAACGCTCGAGTAAAGAAAACTTGTGCGAAACCGTGCTCCATTATGATGTTACCAAAATTACACCTAAAAAGGCGTGCGCCATGCACGTTGTTACACCTTTAAAGATGTGAAAATATTTAGAGTGTATAGGGTTTATTCACTGGCGTCACCTCGCTGCCATATACTGTATAGGTTCCTCGAAGTTATGTTCCCGCATTCGTTCGCTGCCATAGGCTTTTTCGATGCACAATAACTATGAAACACCTAGCACATTTGCCTGTTAGCGACAGCGGCGGTCTTGTACGGATGACGTCATGTGAATAAACCCTATACAGCCTTATACCATTACGGAAAGCCAAAAGAAAAGAAGTCAGTGCCATAGGCAAAAAGAGGCTTTGAAACCTCCACGGTCCTTCGTGTTTCGGAAAGGAAACGCCTTCTCTCTCACGTAAAATTCGCTTTGGTATGCACGTTTTCTTCGTGAAATTCGTGGACACCATTTATCGCGCGTGCGCAATGTTTACGGTATTTCTTTGCGTACGTAAAGGTAATTGCGGGCGCTATAACTAAAGCTGTCTTGTAACAGAAACTCTTACTTTCATCTCGAAGGAGCCTTTGAATAATCTGGGAAGTCCATAAAGTTTAGGGAAAGAATGCTTGAGAGCGTCACCTGAAATCTTCCGTTGCGTTTGCTAGTGTGTATTTCACCCCCGGTTGTATTGCGTCATTTCTCTTTTGTGTCCTGTACTTGCTTGCCATTGTGTCTTTCGCGTATGTCAGCGGTAATTAGGGAACATTGTTCGCGTCAGTATCCACTGATCTTTGTTTTATTATGTCGTTACTGCATGCGTCATGTATACATGTCTGCAGCTCAGGTGCAGCTCGTAAATAAATGCTATTGGGCATGTAACCAGCTTATTAGTGTCGGCTTGCCTTGATGTTTTGTAGGAGGTACAGTATATAATGCGTGTTGATTCATGGAGACTACTAGAACGTGACTATACACGAAAAGAAATATATATTATATATACGGGTTAACCGGCGAAGTTTTTAAACATTTTAATTTTAAACATTAAATCCAAAATTGGCATACCGCATGTTACGACCTGTTGTGTGAGCGTGCTGTCGTTTCACAATGGCTATTAATATACCTGCCCCTCGAAATAGTGTGGCAAGTAGTCCGGAATACTCTACGAAGTTCATTTAGACTAATGCGTTTGCAATTATGCTACTATATAGTAATTGCTCTGTTCTCAAAATCCGCGCAGCCAAACCAAGGGCATATCCACTGGGGGAACTGGGCGAGGAGGAGGAGGAGGGGGGGGGGAGGAGTGTCGTTGGGAGGAACCCGAGAGGTCTGCCTGCCTGATTAGGCAAGGGAAAGGTGGTGGAGAGGAGGAGGGGAAAGGGTGAAGTGGAAGACCGTGCGGAATCCGCTCGGGGGGAGGATAGCTGCGTCCATGGGCCGACTTCAGGGGAACTGTGCCGGCATACGCCTATTACACATCTGAGGGAAACCCAGGAAAAACCCCAGACGGCACAGCCGGCCCGCGGATTCGAACCGCGGACGTCCCAGTCTTTAGCGTTACCGCTGCGCCACCGGAGCTGGTGGGGAACTGGGCATGTGCCCAAATGTCTTGCTTTACCTAGAGTGACTAAATAGGGAGTAGAGTAACGACACTGTGTCACGGCGGCGAGCGAGTCCGCCATCTTGAGTCAGGCGCGGTTGCGTTGCCTAGCAATGGGACACCAATCTCCCCCTTCTCCGGTGGAGAACAACGCGCAGTCGAGCCAGCTCGCAACCCAGGAAACCGGGTTTGCATGGAGGTGACTCAACATGGACAGTGAAACAAGAGAGAACTGATGTTCTGAGGCTGGAACTAGAGTCAAACAACATAGAAAGGACAAATACATACAAAGCCTCAAATTGCCTAAGAAATGAACGATGAAAGATGAAAGTCACTGAAAAGGTTAGCCAGCTGTAGGACTCGAACCCACGTCTTCTGGATTACCGGTCCAGGGTGTTTGTCCTTTCTATGTTGTTTGGCTCTAGTTCCAGCCTCAGAACATCAGTTCTCTCTTGTTTAACAGTTGCCGCTTGCGTCGATCCCGTCGTATGAATGTGTGTATGAGTGAGCAAAAATGTAAGAGTGAAAGGAGGATGAGTGATTGAGAATGGCTGGTTTGTCCCTTCAGATGACGCACCCTTGGAAGTCGCTGAATAGGCGTGTTAGCTTAGCTCAATTGGTAGTGCCCTGGACCGGTAATCCAGAAGATGTAGGTTTGAGTCCTACTGCTGGCTAACCTTTTCAGTGACTTTCATCTTTCATGGACAGCGAGTTCTTGGAAGGAAAAACCACGTGACACGATTGGCCCAATCGCGGACACCGAACAACGGTCGTAAAGGAATGCGATGCTCTGTACCATAGATCGAGAAGTTACCCGTCAAAAAGAACTCGTTACGAGTTTAGTTATACCGTGTGAAAAACGTAACTAAGTTCATAACGAAGTTCTTGAGCCTGAAATGTAACTCGCAGTTACGGAATTACTTTTAAAAAAAAGAACGAGTTACTTCCAATTTACTTCGGACACAAAATAGCACCACACAGTTGCAGCGCGCGTGAGCAGTAGAGTTAGACCTTGACTTGCCTGCGGAGGAGTGCAACACGCTTAGATTGTTTTCGTTTATGTCCAACAATTCGAACGCTTGGCATCTTACTCCCTGTGGGCGCACAATTGCTCAGCTTCATTTCAATGGCAGCGGTTCTTACTTCCTGGATAGAATACTGTCATTGATTGCATATCACGTTTTACGGAATATAATGCCATGAAAGAACCGGAGAGAAGGCAAGAAAATATGTGGACGTGAGTGAAAAGCGAAAGAAAAGCAACTTGGAACTTGGCTTAAGTTACTTTGGCAAAGTTACCTGAAAAAAGAAACGAGTTCCTCTGAAAGTTACTACGGCGCAAAAGTACCGAATTAAGTTACAAGTTACCAAAAAAAAAGAAGTTAGTTACAGTAACGAGTTACCTCGAACTCTGCTCTGTACCCCTATTTGGTGACTCTAGCTTTACACCCAGTCAAATATGCAGCTTTACCTTACCATAGAGCTATCGACGGGAGACGATTCGAAGCGATTCTGCTGCATGCTATACTCCCCAACAGCGCTTCATAAGCAGTTGAAATACGGAGTCGTCGAAAAAGCCAGGCAGTGGCGAGAATCGAACCACACACCTTTCAATTGCCGGTCAAGTTCGCTAGGGTTCTCAACCAGTGCCTATAACTGTATGTCCTCGTGTCCGTGGACACATTACAAGGATTCCGCACAGTGCAATCTTTTCCATTCCATATGCCACCTTGCTCTTCTATAGACCAGGTGTCTCAAACACGTGGCCCGCATATGTGGCCCGCAATCGGCTATTCTGTGGCCCGATGGCCCTTAACCACCAAGCAGAAGGAAGCTGCCTTCTAAAAAAAAAATAATTAGGAATTACGAATGAAACCATATTTCTCAGGCATTGCTTCTACTCTTGTCCAGTGTAGCTGCCCCTGTCCACGTTATAGGCAGCACATGCGTATGTGAGCACTACTTGTGGCTCATGAACGTAAACTGGTGACAGTCACAGCAACCTGGTATTCGCGTGCACGTTGGTAAAGCAACGTTGTAACTAACTGTGAGGATTAAGACAGACTCATCTTAATTCTTACGCTAAGTTTACAAGCTCATAGATAACAGCGGCGTCTCCGGATCTCATCTGCGGGAAATCAGAAAGGAACAGAGAGAAGAAAATAAATGGGGAGGGAACAATGGTATACGAGGGTCATTGTATTGTAATCTTAAGGGGTCATATTAATTAAGGTAACAAACGCGAAACCAGCCACACTCAATAAAGTCAGCTTGCTCTTTCTCTGTTGTTTTTTTATGCGATAGCATTATTGGTAGAGATGGGACGAATCCAGAATTTTACGAAGTCGAATCCGGATCCGAATCCAAGGAAGGTTCTGCGAATCCACGAATCCTACGAATTTGGAATCTTTCGAATCCCTTCTTTAAAAAGAGTTGAAAAAGCCGGGGAAAAAAAAAAACTTCTACTGAAAAGTGTTTTGAAGCAGAATATGATACATTTGTTTAATGAAAAACAAATTAAATAATAGTACAGTTTAAGAAGAAAATATACCCGTATAATTCTTCTTAAACGTACTTTATTTAACATGTTGTTCAACGACTACAAGAAATACATAAGTTCTCGAGTCTGAATTATTTCCATAAAACTAAGCAACTATGAAAAAACAAAACCATGTTACCCTTAAACTTGTAATGTAACAGTTCTTGCCTGAACTTTTTCAGTCTAGAGCAATGTAAACTAACAAACAGGAAAACACCTGTCGGTCAATGAAGCTTTCGGTGGATTCGGCCTGAGGCGCCAATTTGAAAAAGAAACAAACAAACGTGGTTTGTGGATTCGAAAGATTCGATTCGCCGTTTTGGGCACTGGGATTCGGATTCCCGAATCTCGAATCCCTGCCTAGGATTCGAGGATTCGATTGGCACATCCCTAATTATTGGGCTACTCCTTCAGAAATTCTTGTGGTCTGCGCTGAAAACTCAGCTTAGACGATAGATGGCGCCACGGGAACCGTGGGTGCAGAATTTATGGCAGGGTATTCGACGTGACTCCTCCCCTTCTCGTAGCACTGGGCGTGTTAGGTGAGGTTGAGGTCATCAAAGGGGCGGATCCATACCCTCGGTTTGGGGGAGGGACGATTCCTTTGTCGAAGTGCTTAGTGAGGGAGGGGAGAGAGGGAAATACAATGTATAAACTGACGGTTTTTTTGGGGAACGATCGCCCCACCCCTCCTCTCCTCCCCTGGATCTACCACTGGGTCCTATACGAGGCAGCTGCGGGCATTGGAATACTACGTAATACAGGGTGTCCCAGCTAACTGTGAACATAGTTTAAAAAAATATATATAACACTTTTTCCAAGATAAAATCAATTGCAATATAGCATATGCTGAAGGGCACTCCCTAGGAGGGCATTAGCAAAGTCCAAAGGCAATGTCTTAATTAACTTTCATTAATTAACTTTTTAATTATAAAAGCTACAAAGTTGTCCCATTGAGAACATCTGTTCCCTTCGGTCACCTGATATCGTAGCCGTTTTCAGAACAAAAATCCGTTCGATAGATCGCTCGCAAAAAATTCGTGAAGGAATGCCATTTTTTTCTTTATTTTGTTCATTGCGCATCTTCGCAGACGCGTATTTCCTTCACCCCCAATGTGAGAGGGGAGCCTCAAGGCCTCAGGGCCTCAAGGCCTCAAGTTGCCTAAGAAATTAACGATGAAAGATGAAAGTCACTGAAAAGGTTAGCCAGCTTCTATGTTGGTCCAGAAGATGTGGGTTCGAGTCCTACAGCTGGCTAACCTTTTCAGTGACTTTCATCTTTCATCGTTAATTTCTTAGGCAACTTGAGGCCTTGTATATGATTGTCCGTTCTATGTTGTTCCAGCCTCAGAACATCAGTTATCTCATGTTCAACAATTGCCACTTGCGTCGATCCCTGTCGTATGAATGTGTGTATGAGTGTGCAAAAATGTAAGAGTGAAAGGAGAATGAGTGAGAGAGAGTGACTGGTTTGTCCCTTCAGATGACGCACCCTGGAAGTCGCTGAGAAGGCGTGTTAGCTTAGCTCAATTGGTAGAGCCCTGGACCGGTAATCCAGAAGATGTGAGTTCGAGTCCTACAGCTGCCTAACCTTTTCAGTGACTTTCATCTTTCATCGCAAACAAGTCATCACTCTAAATCCGGTCACTGGATCTTATTTCTTCACGCCGAACCCCACAGCGCGCGCCCCTATCTGGGCGTTACATCATAACTCATTGCAGTTCTGTTCTTATACATATGACCCATATCTGCAAACCATTGCGCGCAATTTTAAATTACGTCCGCATTTTCTTAGCAGTTCAACGATTGCTATCGCTTTGCTCTTGGTTGCATCAGCAGGGAGACCGCTAAGTTTTCCAAGTTGAAACGCTGAGCAACGGCAACAGTACGGTGTGTAAATAGGAGATACTAACTTTCAGTGCTCCTAAACATTCTTATAATCGTTTGTGAAGAAGTGCATATTTTTCTCGAATCGTTTTTCTTGTTTATTTCTCTTAGAGTGCCATATGGAGTTTTTCAGCAACTAATTCAACACACCGTCCGGCTCCTCAATAACTGGTACACCGCTCCTGTTTTTTGTGCATTTCTACGATCGTCATTGTCATGGCTCTCGTGGACCCATGAGCATGGTAGAAGGCACTTAAACCCTGCTGCACGATGGCCGATCGTCGCTGTTCTCATCCCGACGGCTGCTCTTCTCCTTGGCCATCGTGATTCCGTCCTGATTAAAAAAACGCCCACTGCGCTCTTTTAAAACCTGGTTTATGGTCACTATCCTGAGGGGGAATCGCAACGGTGTATTTTTATTGAATTGTATTTTAGGGTATTTTATGGTAATCCCGGTCATTTATTTATTTGCGGCATTCCAAGACGTGGTCTAAGGTCTCAGGTCGATGTGGCCCCCAACTCGATTTCAGTTTGATACCCTTGTTCTAGAGATGCTCAGATGAATTGTCCAAGTCAAAATCATCTTTCCTCGCACTCTTCCATCCCGGAAGCCGTACTCTATAGCTCTGACGTGCGAAGAAGCGGAAGTGGTGAAACTCGGCTGTAATTGTCCGCCTGGGATAATCGAGGGACGAGAGTCACAGGATGTGCCCAACTTAACCGGAAGTGAATACAGCAATAACACATAAGCACACAAAGCCTGCTCACTTTGTCCGCACACTGCTCACCAGCTCACTTTGTCCGCGGTTTTCGTGTTATCTGCCAGACGAATGTTCCGTTTCAAACATTCGCAGACGACAGTCCGGGTCTACAAAACGGCTATGGATGTGTTCGTTTATTCACCTCGCGCGACCCGAGAGTCGGAGTCGTGACGTGTGAGTGGCATCGTACTTCATCGGCTCGAGCGACCCGCATCGAGATGAGAGTCGCTGGGAGTCGATTCTCGAGCACCTCTAGTGTTGATTCCTCGAATTTTTGAAGGGGAGTCTCTGCCATGGCGATGACGCCACGAGAGGCTCACCAGGGCATTTTCGCTCAGCAAGAGTCGACTCTCTCGTCTCCCGAGTTGCTCGAGTCCAATAAACGAACACAACGTATGGTGCGTTATGGGCTCGAGCAACTCGAGAGTCGAGAGAGCCGACTTTGGTGAGCAAAAATGCGGCGTCGCGGCTCTCGTGACGTCATATCCGTGGTCATAACTCCGTTCTGAAATTCGAGGATTCAGTACTAGAGGTGCTCCAGAGTCGACTCCCAGTGACACTCGTCTAGATGCGGGACACTGGAGTCTATGACGTCACGACTCGCGCGAGTCGAATATACGAACACAACCATCGTCTGCCCTTCCCCTTCTTCTTCTTCTTTTTCTTTTTTTTTTTTTCTGTTGTCGCATTTAGTATGGCTATCGCCTTGTACAGTAGTTTATTGCTCCAAGAACGTTCGTCAATGACAGACGATGACAGTGACCGCGGAACTCTGGATTTCCCATTAGTGTGTTCAACTCGCGCGCGTCGGAGTCGTGACGTATGAGAGTCGTCCTACGTCAGCTACCCACATCGAGAGGAGAGTCGCCAGGTGTCGACTTTCGGCAGCCTCCAATGTTGAATCCTCGAATTTTTTAACAGGAGTCACTGCCGCGGGGACGGCGTCATGAGAGCTGCGCCGCTGCATTTTCGCCCATCAAGAGTCGACTCTCGAGTTGCTCGTGCTCGGGTCTGAAAGCCTCCTCACATTTCACACGAGATTTTGATACGGGTTAAGCTATAAGCCACGGCCATGTTAATGGGCATTATAAGTATGTTGTTGTGTTATTACATATTATGTTCATGAGCATTACAAAACTTAGTAGCATATAGTAAAGAGAGCATTTTTGATCGGTCTTGTCAACGGCTCAGGGACATCATATGTGAAAGGACCCGGGTTGTAGCGGTTCTTTTGCCAGCCTAGGTACCCTTGAGAGGCACTCCTAGGCGTTTCGGCCACACAGGTGAACTAGGCACAAAGGATCATTTCCTCGAGACGAAAAATAGTGACAAGACGGACCACGATATACGCAGTACATAGCCAGCAATGAAAGTTTATTGTCGCAGGGTGGCAATGCACACTAATGGCATGAAGGTACAACTAGAAACTGTCGCCAGCCACCAGCAAATCACATTGTTGTAGAGTGATGAAATGTGGGCTCTTTGGTATGAGACCATATTGCTGCTGAGCGCTAAAAAGACGAAGACATAAGAGAGGGACACAGTACATGCGCTAAGCACTGTAATGAAACTTGTCGTATCGGCTGCTTCTACGCTCCTGGCCACCTGCCGGTTGTTCTTTCTACTCTTACACGTGTCGAGGTATGTCAGTTCCCTATCGGACAATGCAATATGGAAGGAACACTGACACAGGCCTGAATCAAATCCTTATAATTGTTTGGGCCTCAATAATCTCCCTAGTGTGGGAGCATTCACTAAACTTTAAGAACTGCCGGGGTGGGTGGCTAGCGGAACATTGCAGGGAGCGTGGGTGTGAACTTGTGGTAACCCAGTATGTGTTCATCGGAAGAAATCGAAATAGGCCTGTGTCAGTGTTCCTTCCATTGCATTGTATGGTAGGGAACTGACATACCTCGACACGTGTGAGAGTAGAAACAACAACCGGCAGAAGGCCAGGAGTGTAGAAGCAGCCCAGAGCATGAAGCAGCCGATACGACAAGTTTCATTAAAGTGTTGGAAGTTAGCGCATGTGTTGCGTCGCTCTCTTATGTCATGGGCGTACCGAGAGGGGGGCACGGGGGGAGGGGGGCGTTGCCCCCCCCCCCTGGAACTCCAAGTTCGCTTGTGAAAATAGTGCACTCTGTAGTCGTATAGGTCGTAATGATTATTCTCAGATGTCATAATAGGAACCCCTGGACACCCACACAGTGCGCAACGTCCGCCCCCAGAAAAAGATGTTTTAGGGGGTGGAGTTTGCATTCTTGCCCCCCCCCCCCCTGGAAGCACTTTGCCACCCTTGGAAAAAATCCTGGGAACGCCCATGTCTTATGTCTTCGTCTTTTTAGCGCTTATAGCAGCACATTGTTGTGTTTGATTTCTCCCCCACCACCACCACCACCCCCAAGCCCCCCGTGGCTACGCCACTGGTAGGCGTTCGTCCTGCATGATGCTGCCGTCACTGTGGGGACTTGGAAAACCTGGAACAGGTACTTCTTCATTGTCCACATCATCAACTTTTCAGGGCTTCCCCTTGCAGTGTCTTTAAGTCAGCAATGTAGGATCTTGACCTGCGAGTATCATAAAATTGCTTGACATAATGCTGCAACAACAAACAGATGATGATGATGACGCATATGACCAAATGATGTTCAGCAAAGCACTGTTTCTTTCTGCACAATGTATTATTTGAATCCTGTGTTCGAACGCTACACAAAAAAAAAATCTTCTTGTGAGCCTTCTCCGCGAAATTAATCTGAGGATCCTTGAATCCTCTCGCCGAAGTTAATCATTATATTTTCACCAAATTATATCCAACAATGAGGTAGACCATCACCTGTCAGAGTCAAACACCCTGCTCACCATCACCAAAAAGCGTCCTTGTTGACATGTATGACGGTGCTATCAACTGGAGGAAGGACAAGGGGGTTGAGAGAGGGCACGCTCAAAAGAACATAGGAATGTGGCATTCTCAGCTGCGTTAACTGATAGAGGTTTTTGATAAACCTTTGGTAACGTCAACCTGAAGATATCGCCACGTGCCGGAAGTGACCGCAGCGTTCTGACCCACAATCATATCCGTTGATTGGCTGCACTTGATACGGTACTTCCAAGACAGCGTTATCAACGGTTTATTAAAACTCTGGAATGATTCCCAACCAGACTTCAAATGCTAGGGCACGCATGACGTAACATGTGATACGGCGGGAAACGCTTGCATTTAGACACCCGGGGCAAGGCCTTTTTGAAGTATACGGGCTTTTGATGCTACATGCCCTTTTGTAATTGCCGCACCCTCTTCTCAATACTGCTGCAGTATAAAGCGTATGGGTCTCCAAGTAGGTGACCCACTTCTCCATTATTTGACTTTCTCTTGCCCTGTCCATGCAGGGAGGTTACCCCTCGCTATGCTCATGCTCCCCGTCCTCCTTATGGTCTTCCCTGCTTCCTGCAGAGGGAGGGAGACTTTATTGCTCCAGGGTGTTGGATGTTCCTTTCAATGGAACGCATCAAGAAAATGAAAATTGGAATTAATAGGTCATCATGAGTATTCTTTGTATGTCCATCCAGGCATTTTGTTTTGTTTTTCTAATTCGAATCATAGGAAAAATGCACACGGAGCAGGTGATCATCTGGCCTTGCAGCCTATACGTCACACTCTTGTTTCGTTGTCAAAATGTTCGTGTAAAAGATACGCCTCAGACATGATTACAACCTCGCGTTCAGCGACCATCGCCGTGGAAACAAGCAGCTTTCAGCCACAACGTGGAGTCACTGGTTGTGCTTGCAGTCATCAGCAGGGATTCGCTATTGCAGACGACACCTGGGTCCGCTTTTCAGGAACATTGAGGGAAATTCCCCAGTACTGTCCTCAGTGGCTTTGGGCACACGCTCTTATCCTCAGCGCTGCTCGGGTGTAGAGCACCGCTAAAGCACTGGGGGGTTTTCTCAATGTCCGTGTAAGCGGACGCTGGTCTTTATGCGTCACATGGCGAAGGAGGGAAAGAAGCATCAAGCAGACCTTCGGTACACAAAAACTTCGTTGCGGATAATGTTGGGTTAAGATGTACCACACAGGTTTTGCGCTATACGTGGCACTGGCAACATCCATAAACCCCCAAGGAATAGGACATTCTGTCCATCTTGTAGCTGTCAAATTGTTGTCTTCAAACTGCCCTCGCTTTGTAGTTCGTTAAAGTTGAGCGTGTGGTATGAACCGGATGACTCAACTCCCAGCAAGGGAAGCCCATCTCAGGTATCCCCGTTCCATGGGTGCTGCGTTCCAGGAAAACAAAAGGGCAGATATGCAACGCCTGGACATTGGCACAATACAGGGAAGCAAGTGGCAGGAGGAGGGTGTAATACGTTCGTGGTACGTGGCCGCACACGGTATGGGCGCCTGCGTGTACACTCTTAAAAATGAACTTCACCACATAGCACGCTCACAGCCAACCATCATCCCGAATGACACCGCGGTCCCTCATTTGATTTGTTGGAAACGCTAGGCGTACGCCTTTTTGTGACACTTATGCAGGGATGTCAATTGTCACAAAAAGGCGTACGCCTCCCGTTTTCAACAAATCATGTGAGAGAACGATGTCACTCTGGATGATGGTTGGCTTGGAGCGTGCTATGTGGTGAAGTTCATTGCTAAGAGTGTAGGACCACATCCTGACCGCTGGAAGCATTGGGTCGTCGAGCCACTTAGCGATATACTTCCATATACAGTGAACCCCCGATAATGTGACATACTTACTTTATGACCGTTTTTCTTGGGAACCGTTCCGCCGCCATGTAAATCCATCTCGTTAGTATGACAATCCGCTTATCCGACTGTGACTGAGATTTTTGTCAGAAGTAGGGTCAAACACAAGTACTATATTCTCGTTATCGTGACAACGTCAAATGACCTGCATGACCGCAGAGTAGCCCCAGGGAGAGGCTACACACATACCTCAGGCAGACGGTGGCACGTGTTCAAATAGGGCGCCAAGGTCTGGGATGACTTCTGATCTTGTTGACCTTGGAATTACTCATAGCGCTTTTTGGAGTGCCAAAGGTCACACTGTCATGCATGACCAGGTCACACTGTGCTGCTGCTGTTGTGCACCTAAGAATGGCCGGAACGAAGCGCGGTCTCTGAGGTCAGCGGACTGTGCGTTTCTCGTTAGTATGACAATTCGCTTTATGACCAAAATCTGCGGGAACGTTGGTGGTCATATTAACCAGGGTTCACTGTACTCTGTCTCTCTCTTGTTGAGCTGGAATACGTCTAGGGTGTACGGTTATATTTCGCTTATTCGGACGCCTCGGTACCCACCCTCTGTCGTCCGGATAGCGAATTTCCGAGTAAGCGAATTAAGTGCACCGATGCGTGCAAATGCCAGCACTTCTCTTGATTCCGCAGAAAGTCGTAAATCGTGAACTTTCCGACATCAACGCCCAGTGCATGCTTTACCCCATGCTTGAAGGCTATAGAAATACTTTCATGTGGACCAGCTCGCGTGGGGTCGTGGTTAGGATGATCGCCTTCCACGACGAGACTGGGAGGAGGTATGGGTTCGAGTCCTGGCACAGGCTGTACTGTCTGAGGTTTTCCCTGGATTTTCCGGCGGAGTTTCCAGACGGATATCGGCGCCAGTTTCCCCTGGAGTCGGCCCAGGACGCATACTAACTCCCGTGTCCCCCACTCCTTCCTGCTGGACAGTAGGAAGTTGAGGAGGACAGGGGGGAGATGAGGTTTACGAAGGAGTCGATGCTCGTCGGGGACAATGTCGACGCCAGCACATGACAAGCACTAAGGTCGTCGACACGTTTCCGGATAAGCGAAGCAGAATATGCTCTGGAACATTGTCTTGCGGTGTTTCACGTCCGGGTACGTATAACGTATTCCGGACACCCGGATAAGAAAGGATGGATGCTAGCAAGTTCGTTCCAGGCGGGTTAGCTGAGTTTCGGATGGGCGATACATGACTGTATACTTGCATTCGGGCATCGCAGGGTGCGACCTCTGCGAGAAGGGATTATAAGCAGGATGATTTTGTCCGTAGCATTGACTAACATGAGACGTACGACGTTATTGCCCCAACCCACAGGTGCTGATAGAAACATCGTATTAATTATCCTACCGCAGGAAAACCAGCAGCTGCGCTTGGCTTGTTCACTTCGTTCCAACACTCGTCCTTCTCTTCTTGCTGCAGTGCGTCAAATCATGGTTCGTTCAGCGTAGGAAACCCACAGAGAGGGAAACAAGACGTAACACTACTACGCGGGGGTCTTGCCATGAAGAGGCGACCTTTTTTTACCGTATTTACCGTATTACCATGCGCGCCACGTAGCATAGTGGACGTTTGTGGACTAGCGTGACCACGTGAAAACGTCGGCGTGACAGTAATGGACTTTTAATGTCACTTCTTTTGCATAGTGGATGTCACGTCATTACCTTTTTCGTGATATGTAATTATTCGTGCGATTGTTTACCACCACCGGCAGTGATGGATGCGGTGTTAACGTCGGATGTTTCCTCCCTACCGATCGTCAGCGGATTGGGCAACGCGTGGACTCCATAGCACGATGGATGATACGGTACGGAGATGCCATAACAGGGTGGATGAGATGACGTTGAGGATAAGGTGATTATGGGCATGGTACACGATTCTCTCCAAGATTTCGCCGGCACGAAACAATCGGTTTCATTCATCGCATTGTCCCCGCTTTAGTACCGCAAAGGTCCTGATACCGTTTGCAAAGGAATTGCTTGAGATGTGAGTGATATGAAACCCTGATGGACGCACCCCATTTATGACACCTCAAAGGATGCGACCGTGCGATGCCGTCGAAGTGGATGAGACTTCCTTCGCGCGATCCTGGCGACTGCGCATAGACATTGGGCGAAAAAGCTCTTGTTGAACTCTCTCTGCTTCATATGCTCCAGACCGAGCAAATCACCTGCACTTGCACCGCCCGCACCATCCGTCACTTGCAGCCAGCATTGCACGAACTCGCCCTACACCGTGCATCTTTGCTACGACAAGACTGTGCAACTTTTTCATATATTCAGAGACCAAACATGTCGCTATTGCCTTCAGTAAAAACACTGAGGCTTAGTGCTCCCCACACTTACAATGGTTGGTAACCCGCGTCTCGTCTGTGAAGTGCCCAGCATCTCCCATGCATGGCTTGGCATGTGCCTGTATCTATTGTTGTAGGTCGAGGCCCAAATAACGCCATATAATGGCGAAACAACTGCCGAGCTAGGGTCCCTATTTCAGAAACGAAATCTCTTCTCTGTTTATTTCTGGTAACAGTACCGCGCGTCGAGACGATGCAAAATGAATGACAAAGGCCTTCAATTACTATTAGATAACACCTTCAAGGTAATTGACGCCTCAGTTGATGAGTGATGGCACGCAAGAAATCTAGTAGAAGTCCATTGCACGTTCATCGCGCTGTGGGCCTGGAGCCTCTCGTTTGTAATAGTTCCGGACCTCTTCTGTGCGCAGGCCTTTCAAACGACAGTGTTTTTCTTTTATTTTCTTTTTTTTTTTTTCATGAAATGTAGAGTGTCACTTTTCAAGACCGTGACAATTCAATTCTTTTCATTTTTAATTTTCACAATATATTTAATGCATTTGTTCTGAATACATAAGGTACACAGAACGAATCTCGAAGGATACCTGGGGTTCGATGAAACGGCGTCGACGAAACGGAATCTGATGAAGTGGCGTTGCATAAAACGAAGTTGAAACGGCATCTGATGAGATGGGTGGACATTTTTTGTCTTGTCACTCTTGTGTGTAAACAATGGATGAGGCCTTTTCATCCGCTCTTTTCTTTGTGCCTTGTCGAGCTTGCTTGTTTCTCTGTACTAACACCGGGTCCTGTCCACGCTGTTTGTTGAATTCGGCTCGATCACCTCTTACGTCGTTCCTGGACATGCTAGTCCTGTTGCTGTCTCTGCACTGCAGCCGCGACTGGTTTACCGTGATGCACGCAAAAGTTTATTTACAACTATGGTACAAATATATTTACGTGGTTACAAGGGTCCCGTGACATTGCGTCGAACGCCATTACGTTGAAAAATGCACGTTTCATCGAACGCCGTTTCATCGAATCGGTGGCGCCGCCGCTTTTGCTTGCGGCAACGTGTGAAATACGTAAAAGGCTCTCCTGACCTAACCTTGGTCAGGCGTCGATGAAACGGCGTTCGACGAAAAGGCGTTCGATGAAATGGCGTTCGATAAAACGGCGTTCGATGAAATGGGCGGACACCGGTTACAAGAACTGAGCGTGGTGCGACAGGTGATTCGCCCTTTCCAAGTTCCTCGTTTGCCTTCCCCCTCTGGAAAATAACAATCGGACCACACAAGGCCGTGGCCAAAGGCCAAGGTCTCTCGATTATCCGCGGCAGCCATGAACGTCTCAACTCCTGGCATTTCTATTCCCTGACGCCGCGACTACCCTGTTTGTTTGTTTTGCATGAGATTAAAAGGAGCGCCGGGATACGCAGGGTACCGCGAGTTTCGAAATGCTGTGTGGCAGTGAAAGAATCGGAGTCCTGACGACCTTGAAGGGAGTACCCCGGTATTTATGCTCGCTTGATGACCTTGAAGGGTATTAAGCACTTAACCCACCGCCTTTAAATTGGCCATTCAAGCCCTTTTGTTAGGACACAGGGACCTTAAAAGTGTCTCATGAATGCCATAGCGCCGCTCTTGGGGGCCTGAGGGGATTGGGAGGCTGAGCAAGTGTTGCGTTTGTCTTCCTTTGCTCCCTGTCTAAGGTTCTATTCTCTACTTACAATGTACCAGCTCACCTGCACCCTAGCACTTTTGCCGCTCAGGGGTTCTTAGAAAACCTGATTAGGATATGGCCCATTATTCCTCGAGGAATAACCTGTGACAGAACAATGGTCAATACAGACTGAATCATGAATGAACAAGACCAGAAGGAGCACGTATCATTTGTTCCACCCACAAGTTGGCATTTGAGGACGTCACCAAACAAGAAGAAGCGGAATTTAGGCCAGCAATGCTCTATGGCAACCCAGAAATCTACAGCGCAGGAGAAAGTGGGCGTCAGCTGAAAAAAGAGAGAGAGAGAGAGAGATGCATTACTCTAAAGAAAGATGGTGAAATGATGATTGATTGATTGATTTTAAAAGAAAAAAATGGAGATGGTAGTCTCGAGCCACTCGGGACTGGCTACTCCAGGACGCGTTATTAATGAAATGAAATGATGAAATGTTGATGAAATGCATTACTTCTGAATGAATTGCCGATCTTTAAATTTAACCAATTGTATATATATTTAAAAAGCCGTGTGATACGTTGCTTTCAACCAGAATACCGAGTGCAACGAACGAGGCACAATGGACAGGACAAGAGTGTCTGAAATGTCTTGTCCTGTCCCCTGTCTCTGCTTCTCGTCGTCCGTTGCGCTCGCTATATTCTGGTTGACATGTACTGTACGAACAACCGAATCGGTGAATTGGTTGGTTGATGGCGTGTTATTACTGAGCGATATTCCTGGCGGGGTGGCGGAAGGCATGTTGCTCGGGGGGATCGTGCATCCTGGGCAGACTTCACAGTGGACTGTTCTGATATTTGCCTTAAAGGAGCATGGAAAGAGGGGAGAAAAAAATCCCTTTTTGACCGTGCTCGAATGTACTATCAATACTGTATTATGTTTTCACACAATAAATATGTTCCTAGGGAGAAAATTCCGCCCACGGCAGACGTTTCATTCCCCCGCTCGCGCGAAACTCTCCGCTTTTCTGTGGAGGTCATGTGACAAGCCAAGAGAACACGCGTCACGATGTGACGAAGCACCTGCATCCACTCAAAGGAGGGATCGCGGAGTGACGTCAGCCGGGACCGGTCATCGACTATCCCCAAGTAGCACAATGTACTGAAAGTCGAGTGCAATAGGGGTGGACGGGTAGGTGGAAGGCGTTGAACAGACTCCTGAAACTAAAGAACACACATACCGGCCACCCCTATTGCACTCGACTTTCAGTACATTGTGCTGCTTGGGTCGACACGGCGGAGGTCGGGGCGTCGTCTGCTGCGTAGTTTCTCAGTCTCTTCTGACAGATGCTTCTCCCGATAAGATCACATGGGACTCCGAAACGGCCGATCCGTCTTGTGCTGTACACGAAATTTGCTTGATGACTGACGACGTGGGAAAAATGTTCTACGGCATATATGTGAAACGAGCTCCACGTTGTTTTGCGGAACTCTCGTTCTTTCTAACGGTGAGCGCTTCCTCTTCCATCGAGTGCACCGGCACTAAGTGTAACGCTGGACACGGCAACTGGTAAGCATGCTTATAAATGCTAATATATGTTGCATACTAAGCCATGTGTTCGCTAGGTGCACATCTGTTATGCTTGACGATGTCTGGTGCACTTCTACCGCGGCCATACGGAGGAAATAAACGGGAAACTGCGTTACAGAGGACATCGAGTACGCCCGGAGGTCTGTACCATATGCCTCCCAACTGCCGTGAAGACGGTTGTGAGCATGTAATACCAAAGAAGCGGAGCAAGGAACGAATCGAGTAAGACCATGCTACCAGCCGAGTGCACTACAGAATTACCCGTTTAGTATCAACATAGAGAGCGCACAGTGTATGTGTGTTACTAGACCCTACATTCTAAAATCGGTACCTTATAACGTACCTTATATCGAGCTGTACCTGGTAAATATCAGGTACATCAGTGCTTTTCCGCAGTTGCTTTAAGAGGTACTGGTCGAGACAAAGGATCTCGTTTTGTATGTATGAGGTACAAGCCTATTTATGGGGTACACGGTCAGTTTATGAGGTACCGTGTCTTGTACCGTATAAAGCAGTACCTCTTGCGCAAAATCTTATTGTGCTTTCCACTGCTTTCAGCACTTCTTGCATTCAAGTAACGCCCCAAAGGGTTCGATGCAGTCAGATAATGCATGTACATCACACGGACTTGGAGATAAAGATTGATATACAACAATGATTGTTTCATTCACTCCAGATGATAAAACGTTCCTGTCTGTGTCGTCAGCTAAAGAGCCTCAACCGTGGTACTTTTGTTTAAATTGTCTGCGTCTGTTTCAAGTATATTAGGAACACAGGCTAGACAGTGAGGAAGGAAAATGCCGTTCTGTATAGGCGTGGTTTATTGCTTATTGGGTATTTACATCGATAAAACAGAAAGAGATTGAACTCTCTCCGTGCGTTCGTGAAGGAGGCAGGTTTTCTTTTGGCCAAAAAAGTAAAAGAAAAAGAACATTCCGGAACAGATAAGCTGTCGACGAACCGACAAGCTACACCTTCCAGTGGTTTCATGAGGTCAGGCGGGTCAGTTTCTTATTTTTTCTTTATCTTTCCTCATATCTAGCGAATCGAGCTGTTGATACCTACGGAAGAAACATGCGTTATAAGTGCAGCCGCGTCCGCGTGTGAAGGTTGAACTTGTGATCGGGAAGCCGGCGTGTTCGCACGGTTAGGTTGACCGATTAAGGGACATGGAGGGGCCGGGAGGGTGCACCTGATGGTAAGTTTCTCTTTAACGTTGTTCATTTTCGCTACAACTACGGGCATGTGCGTTGAGCTTTGTAAACGTTAGCTTGCCAGAGTGCGTATGCGATTGCATTGGGGGTTCTAACAACCTAGAAGCGTTCCACGTCAGTGTATTATTTCAGGCTTATCTAGCGCTGCAGGTTATCGTCCCAGTTGTAACTCTGAGATATTTTCCGATGTAGATACAGTGGCGCGTACACTTGCCTTAACCAGCGGAGTGCGTGTCAACTAGCGCTGATAGACAGCTGGAAACGAGATCAGGATGATCTACAATCCCGTTGAAGGGAGGGTCGGTACGCACAACGGAGATGCCGAAACGCGACCTCATCCGCTGTGCGTATCGACCTCCCTTCAAGGGGATAGTGGATCATCCCAACGTCGCTTCCAGCTGCGTCTCAGCGTCCAATGACACGCGCTCCACTGGTTAAGAAGACAAGTCTGCGCGCCAATGTACCTCCCGTCAGTATAACGAACACTACTGTACCCCGTGGCATGGCCACCTCCAATGGATCCTTTCGAATCCAGCTCCCCGAGTAAGGAATATAATTATATTTCTATACTGGAGGGAAATCTAATCACCTTTATACATTGCTTTGCTGGAAGGTCAGGCACCAGCAAGAGTAGCCAGTCAGCAAAACACCCATGTGTCAGAAAGACGTCTTCACTTAACGGCGTAGCGAGCGATGTAGTTTGTCAACACTAATTATTCATACGATCGAAATAAATCAAGCAAAGTGATCGGTTTTGCTATTCTGTTACTGCTCAAGCCGACAGTGTAGCTTTATCTCTAATATCTAAACTTCATTTGTTTCTCAGCTGATACTGGAATTCGACGTCAGATTCCACAAAAGCTTTGATCAAGCTATGGTGGTGTTGACCAACATCCTGGCGGCTTTTTCAGCCATGAAGGAAAATAATCGCCGACGTTCGTCGATATGGACGTATTCTTACGTCCAAAAAAATTCGTAGAATGACCTGATATCAACGGTATGTGGACTGCTTCCTTTGTTTGAGACAAATCTTTTGGTAGGCACAAACACGAACTAATTGCGGCGTTCCTCTCCAGACCGTCCCTGAAGAGGTGGTCTCTCCGGGACCGAAAGTCTTTTTCGGGCAGGAGAGCCTTGTTTGGTGTAGTGACGGAGAGGCTGTGCAGCTGGAACCATCGGACATGCTTATGAGTTTGTGCTGCTCTGCTGCTTGACAGTTTACTACTTAAAAAAACTTGACATACCCAACTGCTTTTGGCCAGTTGTTAGGCCTGCTGCAAATATATGTCGTGGGCGACAACGAATTCCCGAAGCCGTACAGAAAGCCACGGCTTTCGCAGCTGCTGAAGTCGCTGAAGGTCAAATAAAGAGCGAATCAGTATGCAGATCGCCTTTTGTCTTTGTTCCGCATGTGCTTGCAACACGTTGGTCGCCTTCGCGTATGTTACAGATGCACACTTCTGCGAGTGTGTATTACCACTACCGATACCAAAGCATAAGCGCACAATACATGATGCGCGTCGTGCATTTTACTGTGCGTGCCATACTTCACGTGCGGATTATGTCACCACAAACATGTTCCTCTCTGTTGTGTGCGGACTGTATACTTCTTAGAGGGGCGTACCTGTTAGACGGCACTACCTCTTAGACGGCACTACCTCTTAGACGGCACTACCTCTTAGACGGTTGTACCCTTTAGACGACGGTACCTCTAAAATGGCTGCACCTGTTAGACGGCTGTACCTCTTACACGGCTGTACCTCTTATACGGGGGTACCTGTTAGACGGCAGTACCTTAAAAGTGCTGTACCTTCTAGGTGCTTTCGTACCGCATAAAATAAAGGGTACATTTTTGCAAAAATGTACCTTATAGAAGGGGTTTTTAAGAGGTACATATTTTAGAGTGTAGAATGCAGTGATGGCCACTAACTACTTCTACAGTAGTTTAACTATAACTACTAACTACTTTGCGATTGAGTAGTTTAACTAGTAGTTCAACTACTTTTCAGGGGAGTAGTTAAAACTACTTCTTTAACTACTGCAATGTAGTTTAACTACATCTATAACTACTTAACGTTGTCCATCAACACCAATCCCTTGTAGTGTTCTTGGACACCTAAATATGAATCACAAGCAATGATAAACTTTGGCTCAAGCCATTGCTACGATCGTCAAACACAAAGCTTACGGCGAAATTCTTTTTTGTGCCTACGCGATAAACTAAATTGCAGAATTATTTCACAGCAAATGAGGCTTCACTAGACAAGCATTATTTATTTATTTATTCACATACCCCAAAGGCCATACCCTGGGGGACACCAGTTGATACGTGACAAAAGGACGAGGAATGGTTGTTCACGAAAGTGGACTGGACGCGGTCAGTTAAGAACATATTAATCCAGGAGCGAACATGTGCATCAAGGCCTAGTTGTGAGGGTTTAACCATTAATCTAGCGTGTGGTACAGAATCAAAGGCTTTAGCAAAGTCCAGAAACACGGCATCTGTTTGAGTAGAACTGTCCATATTTGAGTGGAGGTCGTGGATAAAACCAGCTATATAGTTGTGAGAAATTTTTACGGAAGCCATGCTGACAGGGGGAAAAGTAAGCATTTGACTCTAGGAAGTTGATTACCTGCGAATATATAATGTGTTCCATGATTTTGCAGGGGACGCGGGTAATGGAGATTGGTCTATAGTTCAACGGTGAATGAGTGACACCACTTTTATGGACTGGTATTATCATTCCCCGACGCCAGTCTTCTGGCAGAACTGAACTATTAAGTAGGAAGGGAGTTGCCTCAGGAGAGAAGCCGCCGTTATTTCGAACAGAGACTGTTCTTTTTCTGGGCACCGTCCTCATCATTGGCATGGTATAGAAAGGGTTAGGTGTGACATGTTCAAAGGTTTATGCGAATTGTCCCTTTAAATCATGCCAATGATGAGGACGGTGCCCAGAAGAAGAACAGTCTCTGCTCGAAATATCGGCGGCTTCTGTCCTGAGGCAACTCCCTTCCTACATCTCTACCGGTTCGCTGGATTTCTACCCATCTATGAACTATTAAGTGATTGTTGGAATATTGCAGCAAGAAATCTGCTCGAGTGAGCCTTTGTGTTTTTAAGATTTTTGCTGTTTATTCCATCGAAACCAGCAGAGGAGGAAAACTTGATGGAAGAGATAATCTTTTCAATGCCAGCAGGAGATATCGCTATCGGTGACATGCTATTGAAGACGGATGTGGGAGGCGCGGCAGGGGGAGTTGTGTCTTCGTTGGTGAACACGCTTGCAAATGCGTTATTGAAGATAAGAGAACATTGGTTATCTCTAACAAAATTACCATCACGATCTTTCAGTTGGATGTTTACCGATGAAGATTTTGGGTTTATAACTTTGTAGAATGCTTTGGGGTTGTGCTTCAAGAGGTTAACGAGGCCCTCGTTATAGAACCTGCGTTTTGAAGAAGTCACCAATGAGATGTATTTCCGGGCGCACTCTTGATATTAGCAGTGATGATGCAGACTTACAGCGCTTAGCAAGCCTGTACAGACGTTTCCTTTTACGGGCGAGCAGTTTGATTTCATGATTGTACCATGGGGCATGACAATGTGTCTTGATGATAATGGAGGGTATATAGGCTTCAATAAGTGCATTAATCTTGGATTTGTATAAATACCAGTTTTCCTCAACTGTCCGTACTTCAAAATTAGCGAGAAAGTTAGCCAAGTAATTGGATAACTCAGAATTTATTTGGTCGTAGTTACCCTTATCGATCTTATGCTTTTGCACGAGGAACGACGGGGCACGCTGGGGACAGGTATTGTAAAGTGTAGTACTTTGTGATCACTCAAGGCGCATGGAGAAAATACAGAACCTACTATATCTGGGTCGTTAGTGAGGATTAGGTCTAGGATGTTTGGTGAGGTGGGAGTTACTCGGGTGGGTTCATGAACCACCTGATGAAGGTCAAACACATGACACAAACCAATGAAAGAACGTTCTTCACTGCCGGAGGCTGAGGTGGATCTCCAACTAATTGAGGGGTAGTTGAAATCACCAAGAAGAATAACCTTTGAATTTGGGAATTTGTGAAATATATGATGTAGTGATTTGTGTAATTCTGGGATGAATGCATTGCTTGCGGGAGGTCGATAGCATGCACCAACTACTAATCTACACGTGACGCAGTCAATCAATACCCACGTTACTTCGATAGGAAGTGTACAATGAACAGCATATGATTTAAAACAGTTTTTAACGGCGAGCCAAACACCACCTTCTCGTCTATTTAGAGATGACAGCGATAGAAAGTAAAGCCAGGACACTCTGGTAACAGCTCACTGTCTCTTATATCTGGCGGTAACCAAGTTTCAGTAAGTGCAACAGTTTCACATTCACACGATTGCAACAAACTACACAAATCCTTACGCTTTGGAATCAAACTGCGGACGTTACAAAAACAACAACAGATAAAGCATGTGCGGTAGTACAGTGGTGGGAAACAGAACAGATCAGCTATGGTGTACGTTCAACAACCTGTTTTAAACATTGTTTTAAAGCAACCTGTTTTAAAGCACTAAAAGTGAAGATTTAGTACACATGCACGACACAATTGCTCTGCACCTCCGTTCTCATCAAACAAGTAGCTCAAGGCAAAAGTCGGAAGCACAATCGTGCCGTAAAGGTTACGGCAAAATCGGAAGTAGTTTACGCCTTCAGTAACCTAACTACTGTAGTTAAGTACTTAAAATAGTAGTTTAACTAGTAGTTGCCACTACATTTCTGCAAGTAGTTGATAACTACTTTTTAACTACAATCAGGTAGTTTAACTAGTAGTTTAACTACATGTAGTTAACTACTGGCCATCACTGGTAGAATGTGCTTCCGTTCTCCCAGAGAGACACTATGGGGAAATTGTTCTTGGTGTGCTTCCTTCACCTGAAATTACCGGGCACGTTTACCACATTTTGATATAAGTATATTTGTGTTCATAGCTGCCTCGCAACGCCGTGATGTATTTACTATGGTGATGTGCATGTGTGTCCATTACGCAAGGCATATTTGCAGAGAGTAAAATACAGACTGAACATTCTCCCTCACGCATTTGCTTGTTCAATCTTTTCACTTTCCCAGCATATGCCATACGTACAAAGTGTGTACAACATGCGTGAGATCCAAAATGCCAAGCCTATGTGCCACCATACGAAATCAATCAATCAAGCAATCAACAGACAAAACTTACTTTCAAGCACAATATTAATATTTTCACAGAAAGGTTGTATAAAACACCATCCCAGAATATTATCACTGGGCAACTTTGAGCAACTTTGGCTGCAAAATAGTTACAATACTATCACAAACATTTCACAAAAAACACAATCTGACTGATCAGACTGTTATCACGCGGGATCGCTCTGAGCAACTTTCGATATGAAATAGTTATCACAGAAAGGTTTCATAAAACACTACCCCAGAATATTATCACGGGACAACTTTGACCAACTTTGGCTGCGAAGTAGTTACAACAATACTATCACAAACATTTAACAAAAAACAATCTCAGAATGTTATCACAGGATTGATCTGAACAACTTTGGCTATGAAATAGCTTATGACAATATTATCACAGAAAGGTTTCATAAAACACCACCCGGAATATTATCACGCGACAACTTTGACCAACTTTGGCTGCGAAATAGTTACAAAAATACTATCACAAACATTTAGCAAAAAACAATCTCAGAATGTTATCACGGGATTGATCTGAACAACTTTGGCTATGAAATAGCTTATGACAATATTATCACAAAGATTTCATAAAACACCACCCCGGAATATTATCTCGGGACAAGTTTTGAGCAACTTTGGCTACAAAATAGTTAGGAAAATTGGTCAGCTGTAGAACATATTTAACAGCAACACAAAATGACATGTACTAATGACACCTTCAATAATAATTCTCAATGACGACTCTGACGCATACACGATATTCAGGTGCAGCAACACTTTGTGCGCTAGGTACTTGTGACTGCATTGTGTAGGTGAGGGCGCCACTTTCACTCTCCAATTCTTCTTTTATATTTAGTTGTTGCAATTTCTATTCTGATACATATCGTTTCTTTGGGTAGGAATATCTAAATCAGATTAACCTTCATTCTTTTCTCTTTTTGTCATGTTTACCGCATACTCACAGAAAAGGGCACGAAAGGACATAGAGACTATTGCTTCACACATTCCCCAAATTGTGCTTTTGCTGCGGCGGATGTCAGAGAACAAGAATGTAGATGTAAACAATTGAACAGATGGACTTATCTAAATAGAGATTACCTTATGTCGTGGGAAGCCTGTGCTTGCAAGCAGCCAACCTTGCTCATTGGTTTAGTAAGTCACGTCATTGTGCAAAAGGTATGGACTGCCTTGACGAATAGGGAAGACAGGAAGTCTGAACCTGTAAAAACAGCTAACACGTCATGATTTTCGCGAATTCCGAGTACTCCCCAGGAAACCGGTCTCATGATCCCTCACTATCGTACACACTACACACATCGAATTTTAACCGTATTCAGTACAACGGGGGCGCAGGTATCAGACAAATATAGCGGGGCGTAATCGTTGGATATACGCCTTCGAAGCGGGCTTACGTCATCGCCATCCAATAAACCTCTACCCGACAAACGTCATCATGACGTTGGTAGACAGACCGAAAACGAAACAGATCGGAAGGGGAGAGCTGGGTTCCACGAATGGGCAATTGTTCGCAGAAAGAAAAGTAGGACCGAAGGTTGCGTTCCTTTTAGAGACCATCGTAATCCCCTCAAAACCGTGGTTTTCGGGCGCGACCTTGTTAGCGACTAGCTTTGAATGTAGTTCAACTCTACCAAACTCGTGGCGCTGTCGAACACTATGACGTCATTTGTTTACAAACAGGTAGAGGTCTATTCTCTCAGCCAACTGTGAACGACGAGGAGGACACACCCCGCGGGACCATGTGGGTGCACGGTTTCGGTTTGGACAATAACGACGTCGTATATCTGCCGTCGAAATCACTTGAAATATGGCGAAAGGCAAATTGTCAGCAATGGAGGAAGAGATTATGCGGCACACACAGCGTCTATGGATCGTTCGGTCCTCAGCAGCAAATAAAATGTCATCGACGGAGGTATGTTCTGACGAAGAACAAGTACAAAGAGGAAGACTTGCTCCGGTAACCATGCTCACAGTCAACGGCTATATCATATTTTTCGTAGGATTCTGTGTCAACGGTTAGACGCAGTCTTGTCTCCAGGTCAAATTAAAACATATTTCATGGCAAAGTATGCAAGCTAGCTTGATTGCAAATTTTGCAGTTTTCTCGCAAAAGCCCGTCCGCGAATCTGCAAGATGTTCTGTGTATGATGTCACGGCCAGTTCGCCTCGAAGGCGGGCCGTAGCAGCTGCCGTTCACGCCCGTGGTTAATATAGCTTATCTTCGCTATTTGAACGATTTTCAACTTGATATTTCACACAGTGAATGCTTTAGTACAGCGGAACAGATTAAAAATGGTCGTGGGCTTGTCAAATATCCTTTCGTTGTCCTTCCGTCTAACGAAAATCCGGGGAAAGCTCCCGGAAGGCGCAGCCGGTGCCGGTATTCGAACCCGAGTCATGTACTCGGGTACTGACATCGAGCACTGTATCAACCGCAGTCACTCCCAATCGGGTATGAGTTCGAATCATATTCAACGTGGACCATGTGATTGGGGACTGGCCCAATCGGGAAAGACAAAGAAGAAACAAAACACAAATTCAAAGGACCAGTCGCTGGTCCAGAGAATTCGTGTTTTGTTTTGTTCGATATTGCCATACGACGGAGTTGTACAAATTACTCACCGCAACGAAGCAAAGACAACCCATCACTTTGCGCTCTGTTGTTCCTTATGAAAGACGTAGGTGAAGCGTCCATCTTTCAAAACTCAACGCTCACAATATCTCCAGAAAGCACCAACCGACTTGACACTTGACTCGAACCACTTTCTCTTCGACTCCAGTGAGTGCAGGAGGAAAGAATCGCTCCTCCAGAAGGCTCCACTTGAGGAGAGCTTCAAGGAAACATCGGTGCCACAGTGCGCAGGCACTTTTCTTAACAGGAAGCCGAGAGCCATGGACACGAGGAAATATGTATCAGTATCACCTTGTCTGCGCAGTTTTTTCTCCTTTCGTCCGTGTAGTGTCGACAGTGTAGCATAGAAGATGGAGAGAAATGTAGCAGGGAGTGGAATCAGCATCTCTGTATACTGCTACCGATGGCTCGGGAAAACTCACGAATTACGAGGACAGGACGGCTAAAAAGCAAGCGAGTTAGTGTGTAGAACTCGTAATATTAAAAACCCCGAATTACATTCTGTGGAAGGCCGGTCAAGACGTCTCCCGCAGAAGCGACAGGCCGTTGAAACAAATAGTGTAAAATAATAATGACGGAAATAATTCAATGTATGGGGTCGCGCCCCTAAACCGATGTCGTTTTGTTCAGCACCTTATATACTTTTTTTTAATTTCAGGTGGACGTAAATTGCAGAAGGCAGCTAGTGGGGGAAAAGATCATGGTCATAGGTCATGTGGCTCCTGGAGCTCCCAGTGGGCTCCCTTGTGGAGTAACTTTTCAGAACACACACACACAGTTTGCTCACAGGACCAACGAGTAGGATGTTGCTCGAATGCTGAGACAAAATGGCGTAACACATACAAATATCATGTGATGCAGTATGACAATAAAAACATTTTTCACGAGGGATGCATGAAACACTGTCGCAATATTGTGTGCATGAACCATTGTGCGTGACAGAAGCCGTGGGTCACACCGCCTCTTTGGGAAGCATAAAACACAGCGATTGCTAATATGGTGGATGCTTCTTTTTTTTTCTTTTTGGCCGTGATGAAACATCTTCGGCCGAAATGAGACTACCTTCGGCCGTAATGAGATTTGGCCGTAACGAGACACTTGGGGATTAAAGGATTTTCGGCCGTAATGAGACTTTCGGCAGTAATGAGACTTTGGCCGTAATGAGATGTTACCAACCGATGTGGTCCATCTTAAACGTATGGCTCGAGGCGATATCCAGGAAACACACCGTGACCATACCGGGCGCGCTTTCCATGTCCTGCCCACAAGAATTTCTTTGTTAGTGAAGGCGCCGGGGTGGAAGGGTCCTGTCCTCCGATCGTAGACGCCGTCCCGTGTCCTATACTGCTTTCGGGCGACAGTACCCGACGAAGGGAGCCAAGTGTCAAAAGCCGTTGCCGACGAATGATTCCATGTCGTGCATAGAGCACAATATATAAAATTGGCATCCTCCATTTTATAACAGGCAGATATAGGCGGATAGTTTTTTTTTTTTTTTCAGTTTTCTTCTAGGGAGTATCTGCCAGTAATACCAGTACCATTTACCAATAAGGACCTCAACGTGGGGCACGCGGGGACACATCAGGTACACCTTGAGAACAATACCGAGTTCTACGGATAAATCCGGTTTACGAGTTTCCAGAGTGTGAAATATTAGCGAGTTTTAGTAAACCACCCTGCAACGTCCCGGTACGGTACACGGTACGATAATCCGAAACGATATCACGATAAGCGAGACTGACGCTGTTCACGTTTTATCTACGCCGTGGAAGGAGACGGCACGGTTAATAAACGTCGTAACGCTCCTGATGAGTATAGTACGAAGCACTAGAAGTTGTAAGCAGGAAGGTATGCGATGAAAATCGAAGGAGATCCTAAGGAATCCTATGACTTTTCGAGACGCCGCGAAGGCCCGTTCTCAACTGCCTGCTAGGGTACTGCGGAGGGTACTGCAATGCGCACCTGATAGGATTACTACGAAACCTAGTGATTGGTTGAACTACACTTTATTTACCATTTCCTCGGCAATCCCGGTGCCGGCTGTGCTGTCTGGGGTTTTTCCTGGGTTTTCCTCATATATATGTTGGCACTAGTTCCCTTAGAAGTCGGCCCAGGACGCACATTCCCCTAGGGCGTAAGTCGTGACGTTGCCCACCTCTGTGAGGCAGACAACGGTGAGCCCTTTCACCACCACCACCACCACCACCACCTCAGCAAGACACTTGAGGAGTACTGTACCCAAAAGCATCTTGAACGTGCACCGTTTCAAACAAATTTTGCCCGATTACCCCCAAATTTTGAACTACAAATATATCCCGATATTTACTCAAAAATATAACCCGAAAAAAATCAGGCCCTATAGGTATACTCCGCCCTGTTGCTGCTGGTATTTGAGCCGAGCCTCACAGAACGGACAAAAGACCTGCGCTGTCCGAAATAGTAGGCAGTGTGCTTTGGCTTTTAGGACATGGCGCTGGTGAGCTGAACTTGACGATGTCTTTCGTGATAAAAACCACCTTGGCTCAAATACTCAACACGAAAGATATAAACGCCGTCAGTGAAAGAAAGAAGCCGAAAAACCTGATAGTTTCGGATTCTCCAAGAGTAGGCGACGTCATCGAGAGTGGGCTTGTTTCTCCTATAGCAACAGCGCGAACGTCTCCGCTCGTCACCAAGCGTTAGACATCTGCCAGCTGCTGTGGGGAGGAGACGGAAGCGGGCGAACCTTCGAGGAGCAGCGTTACCAGACGCCCGGGAGATTGGTCACCACGTGACGTCATACTTCTCAAAACTAGAACTTAATTTTATGATAATTCTGCTTCAGCTGAGAAACAAAATCTTGGGAGAATACAGCGCGAGACACGTGGATTCCAATTCCGTCAATTCCGTTAGATTCATGAAGACGTAAGATTTACTCTTCAGTGGCACTTTGAAGACAGTGTAGTCCTCTAGTGCGAACTAGAGTCACTAAATAGGGGTACAGAGTATCGCGTTCCTTTTCCGCGCCAGAGCCACCGTTCAGTGTCATCCATTGGGCCGATCGTGTCACGTGGTTTGTCCTTCCAAGAACGCGCGCGCCGTCCATGTTGAGTCACCTTCATCCAAGACCGGACCTCTACCCTGGAAACGTCATCATGACGTTTTTAGGCAGACTGAAACCGAAACAAATAGGAAGGGTAGGGCTGGGTTCCACGAGTGGGCACTTGTTCGCTGCCTCCTATATTGAAAGTAAAGTAGGACCGGAGGTCACGTCCCCTTCAGGGACCACCGCAATCCCCTCAAGACCGTGGCTTTCGGGCGCGACCTTGGTCGCCCCCTAGCTTCGAGCATAGTTCAACTCTACCAAATTGATGGCGCTGTACTATGACGCCATTTGTTTACAAACAGGGAGAGGGCTATGAGGATATTGTCTTTCAATGGCCCTAAGTTCCAGCACAGCGTGACTTGCAGAACTGTGGTCGTGTTCAACTTCAGAAAGAAAAGAAATTTAGTCCGTCAGCTCTCAAAATATTACTGCGCCGCAGATGGCTGGACGCAGAGAGGTCACGACCTCTCCCTGCGTCGGATAATGTAATACATCATACTGACTCTGCTTCCGTATTGGCTGTTAAGACTGGCCGCACGACACTACGCCGCACCAGAAAGTGCGCTCCCCTACTAATGGCGCATGGTGGCACTGCAGTATTTCTCGTATCAGACTCTGTCTCCTACGCGCACCATTGCGTCCCTTTATCTACAACGACGTATGTAGTTGGCGGACTATATTCCTTTTCCTTCTTGGACCTGTCAGTAACTTCAAACCACTCTATTGATCGCTTATCTTTATGACGTCAGCAAAAATGTTCAAGCTCTACGCTTACGTCAGCAGATTGAATAGAGGATTGTTGTCGTACTTGAATGAAATGTCCCTGGCTTATTTTTTTAACTCGTAAACCACCATGGCATCCCCTTTGTTTGAAGTGTGTCCACATGGTACCGAAGTGTAGTATCTCGACGCTGAACAACAGTAGGAATGTCTGATTTTAATTCGCCGGAATTCCCCGTCCTCTTGAGGTGCGCCTTTGAATCTTGGCATGCAATTCTCTTCTATTTCCGGAGCCAGGTTTCAAAGATAGACCGCGCGAGGCTTCTACCGTTAACCATTAACATAAAACACAACGCATCCAAGGTTTATCTGTGGAAGTCGCAAAGATCTTAGGCAATGATAAGGCTACACGGAAACCAACCTTTCCAGGCATTGTAGCCTGAAGCTTTTAAGGCAAAAAAAAAAAAAAAGAGTGAACCTGGCGTTGAACCGAACCAGCCGTCCGTAATTTCCACTGGAGTAGTGTCTTACTTATTTAACTACTTTTTTTTAAAGTTCTGTGTTAGCGCCGCGAAGCAACTGTGGGTATGAGCGGCGTACAGGCGTGGACAGATGGAGAGAGGACATCACGAAGGAGTGGGGGGTTAGTGTGCGTCCTGGGCCGACTTCAGGGGGAACTGTGCCGACACTCGTCTGGAAAGTCTTCTGAAAACCCAGGGAAAACCTCAGACAGCACAGCCGGTGACAGGATTCGAACCCGTGTCACCTGCCAGTGTCGTGAAGTCGGCCCAAGACAAATACTAACTCTCATTCGTCCACGTCTGTATGTCGCCCATGGTCGCAGTTGCTCCGCTGCGCTAGCACGGAACCTAAAAAAAAAAGAAAAAAAAAAGGCAGACACAACTGCATTACAGCTGCTTCGACTTTCTATCCCGATCGATACCGTAAATTATTTTAATACAACATTTATTTTTAGTCACGAACAACGTACAAGTAGTATTGGTAGTTAGTATTGTCCATTTAGTACGCGGGCCATTGTTGGTGATGTTGAATCATTGCGGTGGACATGAACAGCTGAAAAAATTATAATAGTCTGACCAGTTATCGGTTATGTGGGGGACCCTCGTTGCCGTCCAAGAAACGCTGAACCGGCTATAACATTTTTACTTAAATTTTATTTCGTTCTATTGTACTCTTATTCGATGTCCAACATCTAATTTCAGACATTTCATTCATATTCAAGAAAGAACAAAGAAAAGTTGTTATGAAGGCAGCATATAAGAATGAACTAAACACCCAATTTTGATGCGCGAGAACTTTTATTTTGTTTTATTTTTATTTTTTTCAAACGCCGAGAGAAACTACTTCCCAACCACGAGCTGCATTTAAATACGTAATTGTGTTTACATTTGGACGGTCCCAGTGTTTGCAGTGATGCGCGGTTGCAACGTACTGAAGAAATTAATATTAAAAATCGTATACCTGCCGCGTAATTGAGGAATCTACGCACAATTCACTTTTTGTAATGTGCCCGAATAACATATTTTTCGGCCATAACAAATGCAGAGGCCACTAGCATGCTATTTTATGCTGGGAAAACATATCTATATAGCGCTAGATGAAGAACTTCCAGCTGTCTGGCAGCGAGCCAGAGGTTTAACAGACAAACCATAAAGATGAATCGCGATGACGTCACACAAGACTCGACCGCAGCGACGTCGTGCGGTCAACCCTCAAACCCGGAAGGAATATGTGATGGCGTATTGGTGCAGGAACAAGGTGCTTTGACGCCTGACTTCTTCCTCGAATCTCGACGTCACACTCGTTACACATGTCAAATCGAGACGCGAGTACAACGTACAGAAAAACGTTACGTCGCAATGTGACATGTGTTTTACGTGGCACTGTGAAAACATAAGGTTTAACGAGAAAAGTCACAGAGCGAACGATACTATGGCATAGAAGAACGGACATACGAAACAACACCCCTACCCTCATACCTAGAAAATGGTAGCTTGGTATCTGTCTTACCTGGCAGAAACGTTACACCCTCTGTCTTGATGAAGTTTATCTAAACACCATGATAGGATTTCATGATAGGAATTCCTATCATGGAATTTATCCACCAGCTAGCCTGCATTTACGCCATTCTGTCAATTATCTAAACACCCAACTGGCATTTCCACGCAAAAGATATTTACCACATACACGCGCGTACCACACAACGCACTGTTTCCATTGGTTCCATGCACGTAAAGATTGTGTGTAATACTGACTGAGTTACAGTTGCTTCGCGGCGCTAACAGCAAAAAAGTATGGAGTGAAAAACAAAAAATTTTACTCTGAATAGTCCTAATTTTTTACACTTTTATTTCGCACGAAAAAAGTTCACTTGAGCTTAAAGTCACTTGAGCCAACATGCTGATAAGACTACAGAGTAAAGAAAACACACGTGCAATGTTTACATTAACATTCCACCGTCCTCACTGCATGCTCCCGCTACAGTAATTCCGCGTTGTACACAATAAAAAAAAAAAGCCAAATCTTTCCTCAAAATACTCTACAGATTATTTCGTCTTGTCTTCAATTTTTCTCAGATTTTTACGACCCTCGGATACATATCGTAAAATATAGCTTGTTGCCTCACAATATTTTTTCGCCGCTCGCGAATACCCTGCAAAAGTGATGTCAGAGACAGCGAAATACATGCGCGTATTTTACGTAAATTTTCCTCAAAACTGGAAAATATTGATAAAGTTATCATCTTGGTTATCCCAACAATCTACGCTGCCTCGATAGCCCGCACCGAAGCTGCCCCAGTCGGAGCTCTCCCTACTGCCGGAATCGCAAGGGGGCAAATAAATACGTGCTTTTTATTTATATAATGCGCAAAACACAGAAGTAATGACGCTCCACAATTCGTACGTGTCCCTTGTAAGTGGAAATAATGGTTTTACCTGTTAGTATGCGTCAAAAAATAACTTAACTCCAGAATACTAGAAAACGTCTAAAAGAGCGCTGCCACCCTGCGTCTCCGTAGGATAGCATAGTGAGCTGACGATCGAGCTAGATCTCACCAATTTTCCATGTTCTTTCGCGCAAATAACTCGGTTTTGTGATAGATCTATGTTGTGGGAAGGTTTTCACTCAAATTCTGTGTCCATAAAGGCCCTTGGAAGGGCCCTAGGGCCCCTGAAATTTGCGGGCCCGCGACCGATTTCTGAGCGCAGCCAGCGAAGCTACGTCACAGACCGTGAGCTCCGCTACGAGCATCGCAGCTAGATTTTGCTCGACCGCTCAAAATATTGGCGTCGCACCGCTATCACACTCGACACGGAGACGTTGTCAACACCTACAAGCGACATTCTACACTTTATTCGGTCTGAAACGGTAAAATTTTCGAGAAATCGGCGGAAATCTAGGTTGGGTAGAGCGAGCCGCCGACTGTCAAACATGGCGGTCACGGAGAAGATTGTGCTTCCCCGGGTAAATTCAAATAGACGTGGCGGCGAACCAGTCGCGTTTGTAAAGTGCAGTTTTCGCTGAAAACGTCGAGGAGACATTGAAGTTTAATAATATGCCTCATTCATCTACCTCGAGCAACAGTACGAAACACGCGGAACAATGTAAGACGACTTGAACGAAATCTCATCGCCTACCTCGCGCCGAAAAATTTACTTTTAGAAATGTTTGCCGAAACGCATATCGGTGACTTTATACCCAATTGTGTACCAATATCCGCTTTACAAGAAAACACAAGTGCAAGTTCGAAGCACAAAAGGTGAGCGCTGCAACGATCGAATCTTTCAGCGGAACAAACACAACGGCGACATCGGCCGCGGAGTTTTGCTGCGCCGTGCGCCACGAGAGTTTGTTGTAGCTTTCTCGGCGGTCCGCCAGGGGGGTATATAAGGCGCTCACTCTCTGCGCTCTCTCACACTCTGTGTTAATCTTTGCTGTCGTTTGGCTCGCTCTACGCACCAGCGGTTCTCAACACCTCACGCACCATGTCTGCTGAAGCTGAAGTCGCTAAGCCCGCTGCCGCCACCAAGGCCAAGGGACGCAAGTCTGGAGCTGCTGCCAAGAAGGCGAAGAAGCCCGCAAACCACCCGAAGTACACCGACATGGTAAAGAACGCCATCGTTGACTTGAAGGAACGTGGAGGATCTTCCCGTCAGGCCATTCATAAGTACATCATGGCAAACTACGACGTCGGCAAGGACACCAAGGTGGTAAATACTCACCTGAAGCAGGCCCTCAAGCGATCTGTGCAGACCGGAGTTCTGAAGAGGTCCAAGGGTACTGGAGCATCTGGATCCTTCCGTCTTGCTGACAAGGCTGAGAAGGCTCCCAAGAAGAAGGTCGCGGTGAAGAAGCCCGCTGCCAAGAAGTCTCCCGCCAAGCCCAAGGCCGCGAAGAAGCCCGTAGCTAAGCCCAAGAAGGCTGCATCCCCGAAGAAGGCCGCAGCTAAGCCTAAGGCTGCCACCAAGGCGGCGAAGCCCAAGGCTGCTGCCAAGCCCAAGACACCCAAGAAGACGAAGCCCGTGAAGAAGGCATCTCCGAAGAAGCCCAAGGCCAAGAAAGCCACACCAGCTAAGAAGGCAGCGAAGAAGTAAACTTCATCGTCATCTGGGAGACTTCATCATGTAAATAGTAAATCATGACATTTATTTATCTCGCTGTTCATACTGCGGTATGCCATTTGTTGTACATCTGTATATACTTCATCCCAACATCACAATCATGTCATCCACGCGCCAAAATAAAAGGTGTTTTTGTACAGCTGTTTGGTCTTGTGTACTCTGCGTTTGAGTTTGCGTGTTTTAACACTTCACTTGATCGTTCATAGGTGGCGGTGTATGCCCCTTCGCTTTTATTGTGGGCTGGTACCGTAGTGGGTTGAACTAAGATGGTTGGGCTAGCTCGACAAAACAAACAGGGGCGGCGAAGAATTTTAATTATAAATACAATTATGAAATACATAATGTTTGATACGAGCTGCTTTAGTGGGACTTCTAAGCAACGCTTTCGTCTACCGCTGGAATGTAGAACGGGTTCTGTCGAGCTGGCGCTACTCCGTAGGTTTGCACAGGAAAAAGCCGTAGGGCGGGCGGTGCCTGCTAAGCCTATGAGCTCGGAAGCGTTGACCTACTTCGTACCCCGTTCTGGGAAAAGATGGTGGGATGCTACTTGCGTACCTCTTTCAGGTCACTGCGCATGTTGTGTAACCTGCACTGTTGAGAGAAAAAGATCGGTCGTTGTGGGACAGGATCAGTAATGTTGCAAGTAGCGGGGTTCGAAAAGATCTGAGTCACAACAGATACTCAACACACACAAAAAAATACTATAGCTACTTCCAAAAAAAGTACTCAATACTTTTGCGGTCATACTCTCTATTTCCTGCAAAAAAAAAAAAAACAAAAAAACATCGAGTTGCCTTGACTATTGAATAATGAGTTTCTTGTTTGCGTAGTAACGATAGAAGATTTTCTTAATATTCCGCACGCATCTCAGTGATGATTTTTCCAATATTTTTATCGACAAACGAATTACTAGATGGACAACAAACAATAAAGTGAACAATGACGCGCATGCACACAATTATACATGCCATTTTAATACCCATGAGTCGGCTTTGATGGCATACGTTTGTTTGATCGTTATGTCCTTATCATCCTGTCCACAGCCTCCGCATGTATGATTCTAGCATTTGTCCGCCATGTTGGTAAGTGAATGCCGACGACCTGATATCGGGTGACGCGGATTGGTGGCGTTTTACTGCCACGACTGCCAACATGATGATATTTTGTTCGCTGGGGATTGTGCCTTCTGGGCCGACTTCACAGGCAGCTGTGCCGACATTTGCCTCGCAGAATCCGAGGAGAACAACGAGAACATGGCTGACGCCAGGCAAACGAGGAAGGCGATTCACATGTTTTATTAACGCGAATATTTTGCGTGTTTGTTTTAAAAGTGTGGATATGTGCTCAAAGTACGTCGTCTCCGACGAGCGTCTTCGCCATATGATCAGTTTACAAGCGATAGTTCGAAGCATGCGAGCGCACTACGTTGTGACTCGGGGGCGTCCTGAACTTGTCGAAGCCGAGACCGCGCACCGCATATCGTAATGTGGGAGAAGTGACGTTCGCGTCATTCTCTGCGCTAGACCAATGGCAATCCACAGACGCTGGGCGCCGCCATTTGCTAAGGGCAGACGAGCGGAGTCGAGGAGCAAGCGTTGCGCAACACGGCGCAAATATATTTGTAACGCCAATGTTATGGAACGTTGTGCAGCTCACATATAAAACTCCGAACGAGATCCACTCATGGTAAATTTCAAAGTGATTGAGCGTCGCAGCGAAAAGTTATAATGCGAAACGCACGAATTCCTTATTACAACAATTACAAACAATCAAAATGGCGGTGTAGCAGCGAAGTGCCCGAACGGGTGTTGAAACGCTGCACCCCCTGACGGCGACGTGGCGCACGACATTCAAGCGCCTCTGACATGCCTTTGATCGCAGTGAGCTTGTTCTGCAATCACAACCGCTTCAGTCTTCATTCTTGGCGTCTGAGGAGCAGCGTCCATCTCAACTGCTCTCCGCTACACCGCCATTTTGATTGTTTTGAATATGGGATTCGCACGTTTCCCATTATAACTTTGAGGTACGATGCTCAATCACTTTGGAGTTTGCCAGGATTGAATCAGCTTTATATGTGCACCATGATGCGAACAACACAATGGTCAATCTGCATTGAGCAATTGCAGAGCATAGCGGCGCGGGTAGACATTCATAGGGTGCCACCCTGTATTTGTGGAATCAACAATTGCACGTTTATTGGTAGCGCATCAGGTGTGTGGAATGATCGAGAAGACCAGTCTATCTCTTCACGCAAAGACTGATACTTTGAAGGAGTCTAGCAGGAGCAGGGACCATACTATATGGCGAGGGGGCCATACTACTACCGCTTTTCTGCCTATAGCCGCACCCATGATATTCGATCCACAACGCAACGTCTGGCTGTAGCGGCTGTAGCCATGGATACTAGCCGGCTTCAGCCAGGGGCGGATCCAGACACTCGCTTTGGGGGGGTTCTTTGTAGGAGCGCGAATTCGGGAATGGGAGAGAGGGAAACTCAATGTATAAGCTAACTGAACAAAATAAATAACTAACTGACTAAATAAATAAATAAACAAACCAACGTTTTGGGACGCAATCCCCCCCCCCCCCCCCTTGGGTCCGCCACTGCCTTCAGCCGCACAGGCAGCCGATAGCCAGAAGCTTTGAGGTCGTCTGCAGCGACTGCTGAGTGCTGACACAGACGGCACCGTGACTTCATGTCTCCACACGGCAAAGGCGGGAGAGAAGACGTAGAGCTGACGTTCATTAGACTGAACCCACACGAGGACGCGTTCCTGTGCTAGCGTAGCAGGACGTACTATCCACCAGCGTCAAATTTAGTAGTTAGCCAAAAGCAATGTTCCAGACCTTCCTCATTTGTGCCTGCGAAAACGCCAGGTCCTATTGTTACCTGGAAGCCGTCAGGTGGCCCACCCTCCGTTTCCACGGCGTAACCGTATCACGACATCCACAATACAGTTCAGTCGTGGTGCCCTGTGGCTTCCATTTTCCCTTACAACTACGGGAAGACCTTGGCCGATCACTGTGAAGTGTGAACCTACCGCATGAATTGCGATGGCTGTCAGGGAATCGTTGCGGAAATAGAACGGTGGAGCTCTTTCGTGACGGCTTCGCGAAACTTGTTCATACTTTGCAAAAAGCTATGCAGTTGTCTCGTGATTATATTGGGAGTAAATTACTAATTAGTTATCGGTAAGTTGTACGAGGCTACGAGCACATGCAGGGTGCTTTCTGAGTGCATTGTCAGAGTCAGATGCAGTGGTTCCACAAAGAAGAAACAGAGACACGGAGACAAAAAAAGGATCTAGAACTAACACTTCTCCCAAGAACGGCGGGGGGGGGGGTGCAAAAAATGGGGGAGAGGGGTCATTATTATAGTTGCATCATAATGTATCGTTACTGACATGTGTCTAAAGTTGAAATAGCAAGGAACTCCCCTGTAGGGTGCGCACTGGTAAAAAAGTTAGGGGTGTCGCCAAACATTTGGGGGTGCCGGGGCCTGAAGGGGGGCCTGGATAAATGAATAACAATGAGTAAACTGGTCAGATGCATGCACCGTTTTCCATGCTTGTTTTGCGTGTCGGTGTGTATGCATTGCAAACACCAATCTTGTGAAAAGTATTTATTACATAAAGGTTTCACTCCGAAAAGCTGCAATGAGAAGCTTCTACGAGCAATAAAAGTGGAGTTCTTTGAACGACACATCCGCTCCCGCATTTTGCACTCCGTTCAAGAGCCACGAAATGAAAATCCCGCCTTTTTTCCTTTTCTGCTTCCATGAGTCGCGTTTTGTTCGTGTCGCCACCTGGTGGTAGTAACAAGAGGTAGAGGTAGCTGCCGACTTCGAAAGCAAGGGTTTCGCGTACAGTACTTGTCCTACCTTGCCCTACATTATTGTCGGCTTTTACCTTCAACGAAACATATTTTTAAATAAAATTTCACGAGTTAGTTTTGCACGGTATGTTCAACTGCGCTAATATGTGCCGCGGTTGGCGCTGTGCGCAAAGCAGACGACACGAACGGCTTGTACGTATTGCGCTTCTTTCGACGGAGTGATTGAATGGATTCAAGTTATGCCAGAGCTTCGCAGTTTGCGGATTTTCTCCCTATTTATGGCATTGTTAGATGTCACCGTTGAGCAGATATTGAGGGACTCGTGGCATGACCACAAAATAAATGTGATAGTACTGCCGTGGTATTGAACAGGCAATTTTCCTCAGGCTCCAGGCACACAAAAAAGTAGAAACACGTTATCGCTGTTGTACATTCAAAATTACTTGAATTCGCGACTATTTATGTGTGTATTTCTATGAGAGTTGCTTCCTCTGAAGTCCGTACGGTTCGTATCATTCCTCCATACTTCCCGTAGTGGACAGATGGCAGCGCAGTGCAAAACGCACACGCCTTGTCGTCTGCTTCGCTCAGTTCGCTCCCGCGCGATTGGTGTAATCTAGTATTTCGGTCGAATGTGCAATATATTTAAATACACATAATACTAACATGGAAGAAGAAAACAAAAATGGTATTGCTTGCGTTACCGGCACCAAATATTGTTAGTTATAAATAAGCGCTATTTTCATAGCGCAAGCGAGCGAACACAACGGCACGCACTACTTGAATCGCTGTATCAATGCGCGTTGCCAAGCGATGGTGAGCTGACTTGCATGGAGCTTTTGTTTGTGGTCGGAGACGCGGTGCACTGTTTGCGGCGTCTCCGCGCTGTGGACCTCATGGGATGAAGGCATCGACGCCGGATGTATGTGTGGTGGTGGTGTTGTGCTGTGTAGTGCGCGATGGCTCATCATGATGAGTCCTTTGAAGTGCAGCTACGCCAGGTTTTCGACCTGTGTGACGAAGATCAATGTGGATACATCACGGTAGATAAAATACGGGAACTCGGACGTGAGCACGTCGGTGGCAGTGAACAGGTAAGGCACACTTCTGTGTATTTATCACAAGATCACAGTCTCTCTCCAAGTATACACCTGCTCTGTTGAAGAAAGAGCCTGAGAACCATGGTGTTGGCACTCAGAGCACATCCACTGTCTATTTGAGTAGCTCATTTCTGGATGTCCTAAAGATGTCAACATCTACCGTGATGCAGAAGCGCTTAGCTCCCAAATTTCTACACTTATTTGTATACAGGAAAGTGCTCAGTGTTTACATACTCCTGTCAAGCGAATGTGCTTATAAAGCACATTCACCCGTTATATTTATAATGCAGACGTGTTTTCGTTGTCTTTTTTTTTTTTCTTATTCTTCTTTCCTTGTAAACGCCTGTTTTTGAAGTGGACGTCAGCTCAGTATTTATGCGTCAAATCATCGACCGTTTTTTTTTTATTCATAAAACAGCGCGGTAGGGTCGGGAAGAAAGGTGTATATCTAGGAAAGCTTCTCTGCAACTCCACGAAGAAGCTTTTGTTGAAGCTTTAGAATCTATGGCACATGTTGTCGTTGCTTATGTGAGTGAGCGCGCGATTTGGTCTGTTAGCAGTGCAGTTCGTTCTATTCAACTGATCGTTCACAAGACTCTGGTATATGACAACACTTGGTATGACATCTGTCTGCATTTCTTCGACGTTTAATTTGATTCGCTGTATTAATGAGATACTGCCACTGCTCGTGACTTGCTTCATGTCTCAGTTTGTGCTATTTTCCTTCTTCTAACACACACTTATGATAGTAGAGTTCGCCATTCACGTACAACTCACTGTTTCGTATCTTGTTTTATTACTATTGTGCTCTATTTTTACCCCCCCCCCCCCCCCACCACCACCACCACCAATGCAATGTTCCTGGACCTTTGGAGGTTAGAAAGGAATAAACATACACCAGTAGGAAGTAACATTAACGGAAGAAACGGAAAGCAAGATGAACTGAAACGGGAATTTGTATACAACTCATATCACTGGGGGTGATAGACTATACCTGCCTTCGTGGTATACGAACACACCATGCAACGCTTTTATGATAGCGACATGTAACTGGCCCAAAAACATGCACGAAAATGGCCGTGCCTCGCGAAGAAAGAGATCTGAATAAAGGAATGCACTAATGCCACAGCATTCCTGCCCTCTTCCTGTTCACTCTCCGAATGAATCAAAGGCGTGTGCAGGATGATGAACCAACTGTTGTGTCGGGCGTTGCTTTCTGTCTTTTTCCCGGTTTATCTGCTTCCATTTTCACGGTTGGCGGAGTTTCTCCGCGAACGTCTTCTTTCCGCGAGATTTTTTTTTCTTTCCCGCTTTACCTTATTGGCCGTGAATGGTTGTATAGATGGCACGGGCGGTTGTAGATGGTTGTACATGTTCCACTTTTGTGTAACACCCGATTGCGTCAAGTCGGTTACAACGCTTTTGCGCTCATTTTGTTATAGCAGTTTATCGCTGTAAGCGGGAGACGCGGTTGGCGCGCAGATGTGCTTGTGAGTGTTACCGTCTTTATGGCGTATGTGAGTCATCTTTTTACTGACGAATGAATTGACCAACACGCTTATCATTAAATCAGCGGATCCCGAAGTGAAAGAGAAATGGATAGAGGTCGAGATGTCAGAAATGGTTTGTGAATCGGTTTTCATGTTGAGCCGTTTTGACTTTGAAATATTACGCGTCTCTTTTTCCGGACCTTTCAGGTCATTTTATTTCCCTCGATGCGTAAAATAAGGGAAGCCTCTGTTTCAGTTTTATGCGAGAATTCGAGTTACAGTTTCTCATCACGTGTAGCAGTTAAACATTTTCTCATCGCATCGTTTTCTTTTCATCTGTTAACTTTGTTAAAAAAAATGAAAAAGAAAAAGGAAGAAACAAAGAGCAGGTGAGTGAGGGTGTGTCTGTGAAAGGTCGTGTCGGGCATGCATTTCCCAGGACTGACCGAAACTATCTAGAACGGATTCATACATAACAAAGTAAAATGCTGGCGAATTTTCTTTGAAACTTTGCCACCATCGAGTTAGTCTCCTTCGGAAACCACACAGTTCCTCCAGCGCTGTTTCCACTGTTCGAAATATTTTTGGAAGTTCTTTGGAAACAGCAAAGAACTGTCTCGTCACATTCGTTGAACCTCTCGAATGTCCTGATACCTTTTTTTCTTTCAACTATATTTTGATTTTTGTGTAGAATTTTTTTAGCCCAAATCAAAATGCAGTTGAAAGAAAAGTGATTTCAGCACTTTAGGGCGGTCAGGCTAAACGAATGTGACGGGACAGCTCTTTGACACTGTTTCCAATGGGCTCTTCCGAAGACGTTTCGGACAGTGGAACAACACTGACTGAAGTTGACGTCGTTGTCCTGGGATCCATGCTGTGAGCCGGGTACCGTTTCTTGCCCTTGTCATAAGCCTGCGCGGAGACGAAAATCGAGGGCCCGTCGGACATATTTTTTTAGTAGAATATTCTCTTATGTGTATAATAATGGTAATAATATAGAGTAGTTTTACATGATATAGCGTGCCAATAATATGGGATGTATCATTAAAAAAGAACGCTTGACTCTATATGACGAAAATTGCCTCTCTTGTGTGTGGTTTCCGCAGGGAACTACGTCGATGGTGAATAAGTATCTGATTTTGAAGTATTTTACGATTTTACGCTTAAAAATATGCGTGTAATTCAGTAGCTCAACCTGTAAGACCGGAAGTCATTGTGTGCGTGTGTGTGTGACTCACACGATCTGTGTATTTTGACACTTCCCTGCAAGTCCATTCAATTTGGCTCGCATAACGTGCTCCCTCAAACGCTATCTCAGTTCTACCACAAGGTTAAAACTTCGGCGGGTTGGTATGACATGTTACAATCCTTCGCACTGGGGTTTTATCGGTATTAACATGTTCTACCACGTATAATGGTTTGTAGCGGTACTTGTTCACAGCGACAGCTTTATATGGTCAGCCATCGTGTAAGTCCGTCCGTGTACCACGTGACCTGTCACGTGCCACTACCCCCCCCCCCCCCCAGGCTGTGTTTGCGGTGCGCCGAAGTTATCCGGCATGTAGCAAATAAAAACAAATAAACGTAAAACAATTTCACATTCACGTTGAAAAGCTTAATTTCAATTAAAAAATTAATGAGGTTTCGCCACAAGTTTACCGCTAACAATGACCCATAAAGGTACCACAGGCAGCATTTTTTTATGTTTACTGGTAATTTTCGACGTTCGGTCCAAGAACGAAGAATAACTTTTCTTTCTTTTTTTTTGTACAAATGGTCCGTGTTGAAGCGTAATGACCGAACGTATAAATAGGACGCAATGACCGAAAAAAAAAAAGAACGAGATTGGTTTGTGCGTTCTTTCTTTTTTTTTCTTTTTCTTGCATTTCTTCGGTCTCGTGACAGTTTCGGTTCAGTGAAGAAGAGCCGCAACCTCCCCCACCCCCCCACCCCAAAAAAAAAATATATATATATATATATATAAGTGTCCCTCTCATTTGAACCTGTGGGGGATGTCGGGGTGCACGAGGTGTACGCGAAAACCGACCTTGACTGCTCCATGTGGAAGGTCGATACATTGGCACAGTGGACGTAATTGACCGCCTATATGGGTCCTTCCGAAATTGCTTCGCGACGATGGGCGTCGGTGATCGGCATACCAAGTGCACATGTGCAGGCTGAACAGCCTTGGATAGCGGCTGTTAGTATCAGCTGTTTTATGGTGTTCTGCATTCTAAAAATTGAACTTCACCGCATAGCACGCTCTGCGCCAACCATTGCCAAGAATGATAGGATTATCACTCCTGATTCGAAGAGAGAGAGAGAGGGTGGAGGGGGGGGGGGCGTACGCCTTTTTGTGTCAGTTTGGATATATGATAATTGACACAAAAAGACGTACGCCTCCCTCTCTCCTCTCCTCCGAGGCGGTAACCCTATCATTCGTGGCTGTAGTTGGCGCAGTGCGTGCTATGTGGTGAAGTTCTGTTTTAGAGTGCGGCGATTTCAGGTAAAGGGGCACTGAAGTACAGAAATTTCTCATCGCAGAGTGGTAGATCCCGTTACCTTGATGTCGATATAAAAGTAACGGGCTTGATCCGTAGCGTCGTTCGTGATTTACGCGTGAACGAAACCGCAATTGGCACTTACCATTTTCTCTGCTTATCAGCTGACAGCTTCTCAGCTGTCCAATGACAGACCGCTCCTTGAGAATCACGAACGACGCAGCGCATGAATCCGGTTCCATTTGAACTGCTTGTCAAAGGTAACATGACTTTTCATTCCGCGAGGAGAAAGTTTTCCGCTTTCGAGTGCCCTTTTAATTCGTAGCGAAATCGACTACCATTTTTTAGAAGACGTCTGTTCAAAACAACAGGCCGTCGGCACTTCTAGCCTGGAAAGGGCGCGTCGCGACCGCGTTTTGCGCATTCTGGCCGTAAGAGTGGCGCTCCGGTCGCCCTCTCTAAACTGTAGAGCGGAAACGCGCACGTCGCTAAGTATGTGCTCGCACTGTGCGTTCTGTATTCTGCGTTCTGTGTTCACTGTGTGCTCGCACACCTGCGTGCTCGCACTTCGTCCTGCAAGTTTTTTTTTTGTTTTTTCAGTTGTTTTTCTTCAGGATTTGTTGTATGTCCTGCCTCTCGGTTCCCTATTATGTGCCGGCCATCCTATCTCGTCTCTGCCCTTCAAGTGTGGACTTAAAAGGATTATAACCATGGTCCCTCGAGATTATAGGTTTCTAGCTCTGTATGACCACTGCTCCCAAGATTCCATTCTGCCTAGTGACGTAGCTAATGTTGTTACCAGCACTGCTTGTGGTCGTCACCCCCACCTTTATTCCCATTAGGAATTTGTGGTAAAGAATGTATTATTCCGTATTAAAATTATTAAATTAATCCTTATTAATTATTAAAATTATTCCGTATTATTTCAAACACTGCCAAGTATACTGAGAATTTGAAATACTGGAGGTTTGAAAGCGGAACTTCGGAACAATGTAAGCTTGACACGCTGTATGCTTGAAACAGTAGACATTTAAAAAGAGAGAGAGAGTGAAAAGGAACATGCGAGTAAAAAGCACTAGTAGTTGAAAAAAACAACGAAGAAAAAAGCGAACTAAGTTTGAAACGCTTGAGGTTTTAAACATTGCAACGTCGAAACACGTTTGGGACACCAAATTTGAAACCCTGGGAGTTTCAAACCCTGAGAATGTCTAACGCAGACCATTTAGAACACTTTTTTGAAACGCCTTCTAGACGGAAGAAGACTTGTTCGATGCTTCCTTTCCCCTATTTGCTTCGCGGCCATACGAAGTAGTGACGTTGTCCGCTTCAGCCAATCGCAACGCACCATTTCACGAATGGCTTGTCCCTTGGTTACGGCTGTTGTAATCATGGCTGTGAGTGGCAGAGCCTATTGGCTAGGCCAGGGGTCGGGAACCCGCGGGCCGCTTGCGGCACAGCTGCGCTACAGTTAGCGGCATGGCGGAGACCGAGCGCACGACAAAAATCCCGGTGTTTAGCTGGGTGAATTCGTAAAGCAAAAATGTGCTCTGTGTTGCTTTTCCCGCGCTTAAAATTAACAAAAGGTGTTTGTCGTATTCTCTTACCATAACTTTGTGAGCGCAACAAGCAAGCTTTCAGTATTAGTTGCACCTGTTGAACGGTCAGCTTGTCATTCAACAGCGATTAATACTTTCAGCAGGCTAATTTAGACTTATACTTTAGAATCGGTTCAAATCTGGAAAAAGGTCGACGGGGGGGGGGGGGGGTGAAATATGGCCTTTGGAACTGTGAAGGTTCCCGACCCGTGGGCTAGGCCATGCCGATTAGCGAATAGCGATTCGATCTTCAGCAGTCTTGACGTCGTTGTCCTGGGATACATCCTGTGAGCGGGGTACCGTTTCTTGCCCTTGTCATAAGCCTGCGCGGAGACGAAAATCGAGGGCCCGTCGGACATATTTTTTTAGTAGAATATTCTCTTATGTATATAATAATGGTAATAATATAGAGTAGTTTTACATGATATAGCATGCCAATAATATTGGATGTATCATTGAAAAAGAACGCTTGACTCTATATGACGAAAATTGCCTCTTAAAGCATTGATGTCGATGGGTTGCTGGATATGTCAATTGGAGAGCGAACGAAGAAAACGCAGAGAAATCTTCTCCAGCGCTATCAATTTCTTCAAAATACACTCGGGACTCTTCTGCTGCTTCCAGTCTTCATGTCTTCACAATGAATCTCACATACGGAATAAATATTTGGACATCCTGTACCATGTGTTTCGTGCAGGTATAGGGATCATACGCCATGGAAACTGCGCGATAACTACATCCGCTTCTCTCTCATTGTTTCGAGAGATAAAGCCCACAACAGTTGTCCATGTTGCTTTCGATTATCCACTGGTGTCACAATCATTCATTCTAATTATCAGCAAGTGTCACAGCCCCTATAGGCGTCAAACGGGAATCTCTCAGCCATAGCTTTTCCAGCAGCAGCGCCATTGGTCGACGAGTTAATACGGGCAAATTGCCAGGCACGGCGTCTCCATGAAGCAGATGAACGACAGCGCATTGCCGGTTTTCTTGTCGTCTGCAAGTGCTCCTTGTTTCGTGCAAAAACAGCTGTTAACTTCAAGCTCAAGTTGTACGTTCGTACAGCCTGGAACTTGTAGTTCGTCTTTTCACAACGAGAAACTGTACTGCAGAATCCAGATAGTGACGTAAATTGCAGGGGCTGAATCAAAGGTGGGGGCAAACACAACTGCCGTCCTGCATTGAATTTTCATAGAAAACATACAGGGGACGTATTTATTTGTATCCTTTGCAGCTTTTTAGTTATTTTTATTTATTTTTATAAAAACAGATGTGAAAGCTACACAGATGCCTTTTTGCGGGACAGGCGGACATCTTGACCGCATAGCTCGATGTGCGCCAACAATTGCCACGAATGATAGGGTTATCGCTTCTGATTCGAAGAGAGAGGGGGTGCATACGCCTTATTGTGGCAATTTTCATATATCCAAGTTGCCACAAAAAGGCGTACGCCCCCGTCTCTTTTCGCATCACAAGCGACAACCCTATCATTCGTGAAAATGGTTGGCGCGCAGCGTGCTCTGCGGTCACGTTCTGTTTTTAGAGTATATACTGGATGACTAAAGGTCTACAGTTCATTAATTACTTTTTTAATTTGGGATGATATGTTTATGTATGTTTGTTTATTTTGTGTTTTGTTGAAAACTGGAACGTTGTCCTACGGGGTGATGGTTGGCTAGGAGCGTGCTATGTGGTGAAGTTCATTTTTGGGAGTGTTCTTCAATCAGCTCCTTCGCTGCAGAAACACAGGACTCTCTCATGCAAACGCCCGTTGCTCCTACTCCGCTCGAGAAGCACGTGGTTTCGGTTTCGGCTCATTTGCATACCACAATTTAATAATTTATATCTCAATGTTGTATATTTCGGGTAAATTTAAATGATGGCTGGTTCCAATTCTGTTATCTCGCACTTCTCCAAAAACATATAATTAAAAAGCTAATTAATGAATTTAAGTTAATTTGGCGTCCAGTAGTTGCGTATACGCTTACTCACAGGATGTCCACCAAGCCGTGTAACCCTCCTGCGAACACAGCATCTGTTTAGGTTTCATTGCTTTTCATATTTAAAAAAAATCTGTAACAGATAAAAATGAACACCCTGTATAATCTAATACGGCTAATATAGGCCGGGTTCTAGTTCATTCGCATCAAATATATTTCGGGAATAGTTATCGTGCGTTTGTTTCATGCAGTATTCGTTACGGCTGAGGATTCTTCCGGGCATCTATCCATCTATTGCTCATACATTATTACAGCCAGAGTAAAGGTACCGAGTCTTATCTTATCTCGACTCATGTTATGCTTACTCGCCCGCGAGAGTTCTGTTGTCACAAGCAAGATAATTTGATGTGTATCTACCTGAACCACCCTTTTCTCTTCCTCTTATTATGTGTCCTCTTATCCGTTGTGTATGATGCGCAGCAGTTGAGTAAACGGTCTCTGGTTTTATCCAGTCCAGTGTTCAGTGACCTCGAGGCTTATCCGTCGCGGCGCCGAGTTCCATGTATTGTTTATTGTTTATTTGTCATCACTAGGAAACAAGGAACAAGAAAAACCGTGGGGCGTGTCCAATAGCTTTCGCTAGTACAGGCTCATGCCCCGCGGGGTAAATGGAACAGAAAAACAGAGGCATATCGATGGTATAATGGGGGTCCTATACTGCTGAGGCATCCAAATATGGTTGAGCGGAGGCCTTCATCTATCACGCATCTCTGTTCAAAATATGTAGGCGTAGTACTGACTAATGAACCTGGAGAAATGTAATGATACGTAACGAGATAAAGTAATTGCCTCACTCGCGCGGCATATCTAACGTCGTGCAACAATGATTCCTACGTCGCAAGCTATATACATGAGATGGGAATCACTTTACACGAAAACGATGCGACAAAGGAGGCTGTCAAATCAACGATCAGCAACGTGACGTCGACCACTTCGTATAGGAGTAAAGCTATTGTGTTTCGTGCGTTTAGAACCGTTATCGTTGATGCCCTTCGATCTACTGAAAGTCGATTCTGTGGTCATCTGACCTCCGGTAGTTAGATCTCTACTCTGATGCCCCACAGATAAAATTGTTAATTTTTCGTCATATACAAAGGTTGCGCGTTTATCGCATTTTGTACTTCCTGCTACTTTGCATTTAGTTAACCTCAATTACATGACTAGGACGTGGAAAACAAAACTAACAGCGTGTTTCAAAGCCGATTTTTCCCCTCTCTATCTATGTAGGAACCTCGGCAGCGTTGTCAAGGTGTGCTTTGCAACAGTGAATGGTCCCTGACCTACTAGCGGGACACTTATTCCATAACAGCGGCACTGCAAGTCGTGTCTCAATACACTGAAGGATCGCCATTCTCTCAAATGGCTAATGGGACTCATGATTGGTGTCTGTCGCAGCGATTGACCCGCACTTCTGTTGGGGTGTCTCCGATTGGTCGTCCTTCCGTGCCCGCGGTTAATGGCCGACAAAACTTGAGGGACATGCGGGTCTTGTTCGGAGAGATTGAATGGCTATCTGCAATAATGATGTAAACTATAATTTACGTCGCTTTCGAGAAAAAGTTTTAAACTGATAGCCCTTTCCAGCCAACCACAACGTTACACCCTTCGACCACGTGACATAACCATGTGACGGCCCTTAAAGGTAGCGCATTTAAATGCATTTGGCACAACACCCAAAAACGCAACTAGTTTTTTTTTCTTTCTAATCAGTAAATACAGATCCACTTTACATTTATGTGCATAAGAAAAACTATGCACCGCTGCATTAGAAAATTGGTGCAGGAAACTCTAGTTTGAGAAAAAGTCTTTCCTCGTTTCCAGTTTTGCTCTTGCTCCAAAGTTTGTTTGTTAAATTCCATGTTGGCGTCGCGATGCAACTGTGGCTATGAGCAGCATACAGACGTGGACAGGTGGAGAGAGGACAACAGGAAGGGGTTGGGGGACAGGGGAGTTAGTATGCGTCCTGCGCCGACTTCAGGGGGAACTATGCCCACATTCGTCTGGAAATAGTCTTCGAAAAAAGAAAGCAGGGAAAACCTCAGACAGCACAGCCGCTGGTAGGATTCGAACCCACCACCTCCCAGCCTTCAGCACGGCCTTGGCTACCACCAATGAGCGGGACGCCTTAGCCCGCTCCGTCACGCCGCTGGTTTGCTCCAAATTGCGAGGCTGGTGCTGGAGACGTGTACTATTCCCGTGACACGTTGCTATACGCTGAATCAGCTTCACCAGTTTGTATCAAATAACTGAAATAACCCCGTGGAAATTGTCAGTCATGCGCGGACACACGACAAAATCACGTGCTTTTCACGCTTTCATTGTACTGACCTTCTGCCATGATCATGGACCTTTTTCCCCAATGGCCTACGCGCATGCGTATGACCTTGAGGCGCCGGAGAGGGTTATCTCCGTCTTCACTAGATGGCGTAGTATGGGGACGAGACAAGTGGAGACCAGTGGGGAGACCGCACGAACGGCGCGAGCTTGTCGGTCCCACTCTCCGGTCCGGTGTTGGTCCTTTCCGCTACGCACGTGGATTTGCTTTGAGATGTGGAGTTAAGAGGGCACTAAAGTGCAAGAATTGAAAGATCATTGACACCACAAGAAAGCAACGGAAGTCATACGGTATGCCTCCCGTTGCTTTTGCACGTCATACGACGTAATACGAGCCATACTACACAACGTATATGACTCGTACGTTGCGTCGGTGAGCGAAATGAACCGCAAGGTACGGCTTTCGCTCTGCTTCTCGAGAAGCCTGAATATGCGGAAATACCTCTGATTGGTCTCCTCACTCGATCTCCCGTGATGATTGGACAATATAGTTCGCGGATACTTCGAACGTCGGTTTCGAAACTATATGGTGTCATTTTATTCCTCGTGAACCACTGACCACGGTACCGCGCGGAAATCCCACGCGAAATCAGTTCTCTCATGTTCAACAATTGCCGCTTGCGTCGATCCCTGTCGTATGAATGTGTGTATGAGTGAGCAAAGATGTAAGAGTGAAAGGAGGATGAGTGAGAGAGAGTGACTGGTTTGTCCCTTCAGATGACGCACCCTGGAAGTCGCTGGGAAGGTGTGCTAGCTTAGCTGAATTGGTAGAGCCCTGGACCGGTAATCCAGAAGACGTGGGTTCGAGTCCTGCAGCTGGCTAACCTTTTCAGTGACTTGTATCATTCATCGTTAATGGCGTTGTTTGACTGTTACTCATAAATGGAATTACAGTCGAGAACAAGAGCAGGTGCCGAATGTTGAAGGTCCGCCGGAATAGACCTTTTGCGAAAAGTCAGCGCCACCTGTGGCGCCCGAGGTATCATGGGAAGTTGGAGCGCCAGTCTCCTGTTTGCTGCTGCCGGCGCATGCGCAGACGCTATGCAGATTGCAGACGCTTTGGTTGCATCTCTCTGTGAAAGTGATCGTTCGATTGAGTTTTGTTTTAGAATTTGCCGGTTGTAACGGACGCGGAAGAGGTTGCGAGTGTTTTCAAAAGCAAACCATGCGCTCTTTGTATGCCTTAAACACTCAAGGAGGCCAACGATACGCGACATTCATTGCTCACAAAGTAAAAGCATCGCTAAACATCCCACGTGATCTCTCAGGAAAAAGCAGACGACAGAGCAGTGTCTCTCAAACAGCCCAAGACGCCTTGCGCCGCTCACTTGGGGGCGCGGGCGCTTTTCTCGAAAGGTCTATTCCCTCCCTGGAAAAAGGAGAAAACGTCATTCCCTACACCACGAATTAGAGCACGGCCTTGAGAAAGGGAATGCCGCGGGCATCTGGACCTTCCGGGCCTTTCTCTACTCCGAGCGCCGCCCTCTCACTCCTTCGGTTAGGAAGTGACGTCACGCTGCGGGAGCCTCTGCAGCTACGGTATAGCAGCGCTGATATTTAAAATTCGTTTATTAAGCACTTTTCGAACGAAAAAAAAAAAAATAGCCACGTAGATTTAATTAGCCAAGTTTCATAGATGGGTCTCAGGATGCGGCCGTCCCTTTAAGGAGAGGGAAATCATAAATTGTGCGTTTTTTTTATCGATCATATAAATCACAAACGACACCTCTTTTTTTCTGTTGGTGTCTAGGTAACGGCATATTAAGCGGCGCTGATTGGTTGCCGCGTTCCCGCATTACCTGTCCGGTCTTTCTATTCCTGAATCCCAAAAAAACGTAACACAATCAGACAAGCTTATATAGCTTCAGAGCTTCGCGTATCAATGCACGCAAGTATCGGCATTCAAGTGGGCTGCTGGTTATTACGCCGTAACCACCGTTTCCTATTCACGAACGATGACTGCTGATTACTAACCCGTATACTGCGAAAAGATAGGCGGGATTTGAATCTTATCCGAAGCACGATGACCACTCATTACAGCTGCCACTTTTTGTAGGGCACTGTGTAAGCCAGCCAATTCAATGCGCCTATCACGAAAGGAAGCGATTAACCTGTCTACTGTGCGCGACCCCTATTGTTGTCGGGCATCCGGCAGCAGTCACGGCTATAATCACGATTGCAGACCGTATACAGATCAGGCAGAAAGAGGCCTTGATTGGGGGATCGCCCAGCCGGTAGCGCATTGATACCATATGGTAACGATATCAGATAAAATGAGGATAGATTAGATGGATTAACGTCACGGGGATATGAGATGGTGCATGATGGTGCTGTTAGAAATCTGCGGATGGTGAGGCTGCGCGAATATTCAGAGTTTTCGAATACTGAAGCGTCTAATTGTATGTTGGAACCGAGCTTTATTTGCGAACTCTTGATACACGAACGACGCAAACCCGCGTTGGAGCGAACGTTTTATGACACTTGGTCGGGTAACTGAAACATGTGAATGGACGGACAGACACGCAAAAGGAAAAAAATAAAAATCAAAAGGCTAACTGCTAGCCAATGCAGGGTGTTTTAGTGAGATCCCCGGGCTAATAATTCGTGAACGGGTGCACCAATCGAGGAACTTTATTTTTTTACAAGTATCCGTCCGATACCATCTACAAGTTGCGCACCGCGTGAATGAGTGGGAGGCGCTCATTATTTAAATAAAAAATTCAGATGAGTTTCGTGAAAAAAAAACATAACTTCTAAAGCAGGGCGCCGTCGGCATTGAAATGAGTACTGCCCCTTTTGGGACCTCCAGTGAACACCTTTTAGAGAAAAATCTGCCACCGAAGCGTGCCATATGTTGCAGTGGTTAATTGGTTTCGGTTTACATATTCTTATGGCGGGGTCGCGGTGAAACGCAAAAGGCCGCTTTTCCACTCCCTTATTCACCAATGGATTACGTCCTTTTGCGCTTCGCCGCGATCAGCCGCGACAACAATAAACATACCGCAACAATTAATTACTACAACAAATGGCCCGCTTCGGTGGCAGATATCGGACAGATACTTGTAAAAAAAGAAAGTTCTTCGATTGGTACACCCGTTCGCGAATTATTTAGTCCTACACTCTTAGAAATGAACTTCACCACATAGCACGCTCCTAGCCAATCATCACCCCGAATGACAACGTTCTCGTCCTAGATTTGTTGAAAACGGGAGGAGGAGCCTATTTTGTGCCATTATGCACGGCACAAAATAGGCTCCTCCTCCCGTTTTCAACAAATCTAGGACGAGAACGTTGTCATTCGGGGTGATGATTGGCTAGGTGCGTGCTATGTGGTGAAGTTCATTTTTAAGAGTGTAGGATTTAACTGAAGCACCCTGTATAAATAAACGTACACTCTTAAAAATGAACTTCACCGCATAGCACGCTCCTAGCCAACCTTCATTTCGAATGATATCGGTATCTGCCCTGATTTGTTGAAAACGGGGGGCGTACGCATTTTTTGTGACACTTATGCTGTTCATAATTGTCACAGAAAAAAAAAAAAGGCGTACGCCTCCCGTTTTCAACAAATCAGGGCAGCTAACGATGTCATTTGAAATGTTGGTTGGCTAGTTCTTCAAGAGTTTGTCATTAAGAAACTCCATCAGCGACTAACACAAGTATTCCACGGTGGCAGTTTCCGAGTCCAACCCGCGAAGTGACGTCCCACTCGTGCTAGCTTCCGTGGGAATTTCCGCTCAGACGGAAGCACGCCGTTTTTTGCTTCCCCTTTGCATAAAGAGTGGTCTCGCTTTGAGAAACAAAAAGAGCGGTGCTCCACATAACGTTGCTTGATATACAGAGTGTCGACCTGCACAACTGTGACAGTATAACAATAATAAGAGAGAAAGAAAGAGGGGAAAAAAAGAACGAAACCACAAAAATGAGGGGAAACGCGCGTTTTCGCCGACAATGAACGCGGTTCCCCAGCGGAAGTTTTGGGTTCCTCATTTTTTACTTCCGGTACGCCAGATTTTTTTTTTATTTATTTATGCGTGGATGTACTATATTCCGTTTGGTTTCCCCGCGGTCGTGAGAGGAACATCTCGCATTGTGTCCCTCCTTTTCACGAAAAGATTTAGTCAGAGTTGGTCTATGCGGAAAATTTTCCGCAACGGGCGTTCGAAGCAATCGAGGTGTTCCGTGTGAGTGCTAGATTCTGTCTGTGGATGGCGGCCACGAATCGTGCTGGTCCTGTAGCGGATAGGATAGGAACTATAGGGAACTATAGGTATAGGAACTCGTTGACGTGACGAGTGTTTGCACTGCAGAGATGGGGAAGTTACTCGACAAAGGGAACTGTGCAAGACATGTAACGATGTTACACGTAACGAAAATGAACTTGAAGTTCCTAAGATACTTTAGAAAAGTAACGAGTTACTTTCGAGTTACTTGCTACGGCATACTTTTTAGTTCGTGACCTTACTATAGTTAATTCAGATCTCACGATGGGCGATGCAAGACGTTTCAAAATAGTTTTGATATACAAAAACTATATCAGTATTTGATAAGACGAAATAAGCCTGCATTTATGTTCTTCTTTAGGGAGGAATTGAGCTCGTAATAAGGTTCTTGAACGGTGCGCAAAGCCAGTTTATGGTCTATGAGTTGTCCTCTACGCACATTACGCAGTTACTTTGACAAAGCTACCTAGAAAAAAAGTTACTGTAACTCAAAAGCAACGAGTTCAGTTAAAAGTTACCGAAAAAAGTAGCTTAGTTACAGTAACGAGTTACTTGTAAAGAGTTACCCCCAACACTGTGGAATGGCATTATATTGATGTACATCATCGCCTCATAATAGTCAATAGTTGGCCAGTTGACACAGTTGAACTACACGATGAATAAAAATATGTACTACATGTACATGTGGTGCGCACGCTAACTACAGACATAATTTTATAATATAGGGGAATGATTTGTTCTTTATTAAAATAAATGGCGATGTCTTCCATGTCAAGTGTGCCACCTTACGTCCGCACCGATAATCTCCTGGGACCTTGGCCTAATTAATTTTGACTAATCAACTTTCTAATTATGAAAGACGTTTGGCGCATACACTCTAAGAAAAAAAGGTGTGAGAAAGGAGTAACTTCTATAGTTACCACCTGCACTCTTAAAAATGAACTTCACCTCATAGCACGCTCTTAGCCAACCATCATCTCGAATGATATCGTTATCTGACCTGATTTGATGGAAACGGGAGGCGTACGCCTTTTTTGTGACACTTATGCTGGTCGTAATTGTCACAGAACAGGCGTACGCCTCCCGTTTTCGACAAATCAGGTCAGATAACGCTGCGGGCGACAGGACAGACGCTCTCGGTGGCGGCTCTCCACGGTGTTGTTATGGTCTCGTGACCGCGATACGCGGCGTCGGCGGCAAAAGGGTTTTGGGTCCAGCCTTGTGTACGAGTCTTTGAGCGAGTTTATATTAATCTCACTCCGTTTATTGTTCAACTGATGGTGGTTGTTGTTTGAGAGCTCAATTGCTATGCTGTGAGATTGAGGTGTACGGCACGTGTACGGCACGCATACGGCATACGACAATATATAAAAAAAAATATAAACAAAAGGACGTGCACGATAAATTACGCCACATTATTATGGCTTCCCGTGTTGCTACACCTTGCATTATAAAGGCGCTTTCGCGAACCAGTCCGTTCACAAACAGCCGTGTGCATCCCGTCGTGTATATATATTAGACTTGGACACTTTCCTTTTAATTGCCTAATAACGCTTTTGCGACTCGAGCGCGTATGTTAGCAGGCTCAAGACTCGCGCCATATTATTTTGGTGATGGTGCATATGTTCAGACAAGAGCGGAGGAAAGTTGTTCCCCCTATTTGCTTTATGTATTTATTCACTTCAGTATATCATTCTCACATACTAGTTTAAATTTAATTAGCGATTAGTAATACTGCAGTATATGCAATTTAGCACACTACAATGCTGTAAGATATATTGTAAGCACCTTATGGCTGCAGAATCACTGGGTGGATATCTGTAAAATTTTAGTGCCTTCTTTTCTGTGGTGGTCACTGTCACTAATAGTGATTCAGTTAAGTGTTGTGGCAATTCCAATGTAAACAGTCATCTGCTATATTGTGACTTGAACTTTTTTGTGACACTTATGCCGTTTATAAGTGTCACAAAAACGCCGTACGCCTCCCGTTTTCAACAAATCAGGGCAGATAACGATATCATTCGAGATGACGGTTTGCTAGGAGCGTGCTATGCGGTGAAGTTCGTTTCTAAGAGTGCATGTAGTTCAACACAGCGTCTGATAAAGGGTGGGAAAATAAATTATCATATATCCAAATTGCTACAAAAAGGCGTACGCCCCCCTCGCTCACCGAATCTGAAGCGATAACCCTATCATTCGTGGCAATGGTTGGCGGACAGTATGCTGTGAAATTCTGTTTTGAGAGTGAGGTAGCAGGTAGAACTTTTGCAACCTTTTAGGCGCAACATATGCGGACAACTATTACCTCCTGAAGGGCGTAACTGCTCCACCATTTTTTCTAAAAGTGTCCAACATCTGTTCCTTTTTGTCCGCCCGAAGAAACGACCCCCGGAAAAACATCAGTGGAAAACACTGTGCTGGTTCTGCCAAAGAACCGCATTCGGTTCTTTGGCGGGACCTAGACAGTGTTTGGTTTATGTGATGATGCCCGTATAGGCATCGAAAGGTACGACTGCAATGTTTGTCAAGCCGGTGTATTTTATTAATACAAGAACGTGACTTCTGGCTTTTGGTCTGCAAGTTGTCAATGTCTCCAACAGGTGACAGGGAAACAACAGTGCGATGATTACCCGTTTACCTGTATGCCTTTGATTTTTCAATGCGTTGCGATGTTTTTCCACAGTACACTCTCAGAAAAAATGGTGTGAATAGGTGATAACTTCTGTACCACCTAGGTCAACATAGCGTCTGATAAAGGGCTAAAGGGATAAAGGGTGCTAAAAGGCAATTATCATATATCCAAATTGCTACAAAAGGGTGTACGCCCCCCTCGCTCACCGAATCAGAAGTGCACTCTTAAAAATGAACTTCACCACATAGCACTCTCCTAGCCAACCATCATCCCGAATGACAACGTTCTCGCCCCTGATTTGTTGAAAACGGGAGGAGGAGCCTATTTTGTGCCGTGCATAATGGCACAAAATAGGCTTCTCCTCCCGTTTTCAGCAAATCAGGGGCGAGAACGTTGTCATTCGGGATGATGGTTGGCTAGGAGCGTGCTATGTGGTGAAGTTCATTTTTAAGAGTGTGGTAACCCTATCATTTGTGGGAGAGAGTGAGGTAGCAGGTAGAACTTTGCAACCTTTCAGTATGCGACAAATATTACCTCCTGAAAGGTATAACTGCTCCACCCTTTTTTTCTGAGAGTGTACCATGCACTGTTAAAACAGAACTTCACCACATAGCACGCTCATAGCCAACCATAATTCCGAATGATATCATTCTGTGCATCGATTTGTTGAAAATGGGAGGAGGCGCCTATCTGGGACAGATTATCTTGTCCCAGATAGGCGCCTCCCCCCTGTTTTGAACAAATCATGACACAGAATGATATCATTCGGAATGATGGTTGGCTAGGAGCGTGCTTTGTGGTGAAGTTCTGTTTTAACAGTGTGCTGCGCTGGACGGAACTGATGAAATGTCCCTATACGTATACATATGTGTATATTGTTCGCCTGCCCTTGCACCGTAGAGCCACTTATCACTTCCACTTCTACCGCGAGCGCTTTTTATAAATATTGACCATTAATGGAACAATGACTTTCACTGATCGGATAAGATAAGAACCGTTCCCGTCCTGAACTGGGGGTGTCCCCGGCCATTGTGTCTGGCTTCGCACACGACTTTTCTTTTGAACGTGCAATACTCGTCAACGATGGGCTAATACTGTACCGAGAGGCATTGTTCCGTCTAAAACAATGATTTTGAAGGGGACTGGAGGTCGGAAAAGATAAATTTCGTTTTTTTTTTTTCCATTCGTCCTGCCAATTAGAGGACATAACTGGGGGCGTTGCGGTGGTCAACTGGACGAAGTACACGGTTTTCCGAGACCGAAGACAAAAATAATGAAGCAGAAAGAAAGAGAACGTACGGTAAACCGCAGACGTCGAAGCTTTCGTCAGTTACCTGTATACACAGCGTATTTTTACACCTTTCAGCGTGTAAAAGGGTGCTTTTGTAAATAAATGGCCTTGTTTTTATTCTGCAGGCTCAACTGAAAGTTGTAATAACAGTGTTGAAAAATTTATTTGCAATTGCAAAACACACACATGGAACAACAGTCGTATACAGTTGGATAACCTTTTTCAGTGACTTCCATCTTTCATCTTTACATTTCTTAGACACTTGAGGCTTTGTATGTATTTATCCTTTCTATGTGTTCCAGCCTCAGAACATCAATTGTCTAATGAACAGTTGTTTGTTTGTTTTGTTTCTTGTTTAATGTTCTTGCTTGTTGTGTTGTCTTGTTTAACGTTGTTTTTCTTGTGTAAGTGTTTCTTTTAAATGGAATACGTACTACCTCTTGAAATTGTGTTTTCCGTTGAATACACGAGGGTGTACGCTTTTCGCAGAAGGGTGTTTTACAAAACAACAATTTTTTTCCTCGGTATAATCTGGCTTGCAGTACAGTGCGTGCATGATGGAAAGTACACACATAGTCGCAACCCCTTTTAACCGTACATTCACACAAACAACGTAGTCGACGTAGTATTCAAGTAGAAAATAAATAAATAATTAAAAGCACATAAACCCGCTCACGTGTTATGCTGAGCATTTGCACGGTGCTGGAAAATCGGGAGTGGGCACGTCGCAGACGACACTGTCTGCGTGCTTTTCTGTCGTCTGCTATACGGAATATCTCGTGCCTGCATCGCGCCCACCGTTGGTGGTGCACGCGCTGCACTATAACATGTTTCGCATCTTCCATCAGGGTATTCTGGGGAATGTATACGTGTGAATACACGGCAAGTGTTTTTTCCCTTTCCTTTCTACTTTTCATTGCACTGTTTTTTTAACTCCGTGTTAGCGCCGCGAAGCAGCTGTGCCTATCAGCGGCGTACAGATGTGGACAGATGGAGAGAGGACAGCAGGAAGGAGGGAGGGACCGAGGCGTTAGTATGCATTGCATATACTGGTACTTTCAGCTCATGGTACGTTGCGCAAGACCTTCCCTGGCAATGATGTGATAATGGAGCCATTAAAGTGAGCCCTCTATGATTTCTTTCTTGGTGGAGCCGTCCCCTCATCCCCCTTTCACTCCGATATCTTCTGGTTGCGGAAGTCCTCACCCGTATGATTATACAGGTGCGTAAACTCTGGCGTTGTCATCGATTCAAGAATCGACTATTAGCAAACGATTCCGCTGAACGTAAGAGACATAAAGAAAGAAAAGCGACGAACGATCATTTTCCTCCACCCTTCCTTCTAGGAAGTCATTGGGGAGAGAACAATGGCATGGAATACGTTTATCACAATGGGGAGAGTCTTATGCATGTACCTCCTTAGGGTTTGACCCATGTATTCCTCCTCTCTCTCTCTCTTTATCGAGCTGTGCTTGTTGCGTCTCTAGTGCTTTATTCATCAAGTTCGCAGCGGGTGGTTTCTTCATCCTCGACCCGCGGGGATCACGATTAGATGAGTCTAGAAACAGAGGCTATCGGGATGTTAGTCCGGAGAAGACAGGCCACGCAGTACTGGTAACCACAATGACAAAAGATAGTCATGCTCCCGAAAAAGCTGAAGATAAACAGAATACATAGAAATAAATAAATAATCGCTAATAAGCAATAATAACCATAATTAGAATAAATAACAAAAATAAAAGAAATAATCGGGGAAGAGATCAGGACCTATGTATAGAGCTGACTGGGCTAAGGCGACGAGCAATCGGAGTCCTGGTGAAAATAATTACGGACATCGCTGCCCCTCCCACATATTGATAGAATAGAGAGTTCTAAAATAGGGGACCCAAGCGCTTTGGGGTCCTAAAGAAAGAGCGTCGTCGCTCATTGCGCATGCCCAGAACCAATACCTCCCTTTGGGTACTGGGTGAGCACTCTGTTTCGAGAAAATAGCTGTGGCGAAGTTCATTTCTAAGAGCGTTGCGTGGCAAACTCTCGCAGCCGGCGAGAACCCGCGTGAGCGTGTCGTCTGCGAACGATCGAGAAACATTGACGGCAACAACAACGCATAGGAACAACTTTATTTCAATGACGATCATTGGGGAGTTTCATCGCCAGGTACTCCCCATTGCTGGCGGTAATGTGGTGAAATATAATACGCAACGAAGAAACCTGCGTGATGGTGGTGGTGAGCTGCATAGTTCATCAAGAGTACACCTTTGTGCAAAAGTATACACGTGAAGCTAACGAACATTCTCGGCGCTCGTTGCATCCTATAGGAGCACAAACATCCATGTTTCCTCGGCATGTGAGAAGGCGAAAGTGGGCCATACAAAGCATGGAAATGTGTCTTCATGCTTTGTTGCGTTCCAGAGAAGTTCGTCGCCCCACGACCACACACATCCCGGAGGATAATGGTGCATAGCCGTTATACACAGTGTGTGTCTGTGTGTACGCCTTTATGCTCGGCCAGGCGCGTTCAAATCTCATTTCCCGATCCAAACAGAGCGAGCACAGATAAAATGATGTATACATATATATATATATATATACGCACTTCATCGCTAGTTTCATTCGAAGCCGAGGGAATTCGCTCCGTCCAAGCGTGACGGCGTAGTGTCATCGCCGTTGCCGGATATTGGTGAAAGTGATATACTATACCCATTACGAATGTGGGGCGACGAAAGTGACGACTTCCGTCACTCGGGCGGCGCAGGTCGTTCCCTCCTTTGGAAATAAATTGTAAACAAAATACAGAAGCCGACACTGAAGATTTTTGTTTAAACAAAAATCTTCAGTGTCGGCTTCTGTATTTTGTTTATGTGATCTACAGGACTTGACTCCCCTCTTCGTATACGCATCAAATAAATTGTAACTGAAAAAATAAAAAAATAAACAAGAAGAGCGTAACGCGTGTGTAGATTTCGATATAGTGTAGCAAATATTCATCCGTTTTAGAGAGTGACAGTGAAGAAGTCATTCACCTGCTCTCATACATATACCGGGTGCGTGCAGATAAAGTAACCCCACATTTATGCACGTATACCGCGTTCCCTGCCTATCACTCTTAAAAATGAACTTCACCTCATAGCACGCTCCTAGCCAACCATCATCTCGAATGATATCATTATCTACCCTGATTTGTTGAAAACGGGAGGCGTACGCCTTTTTTGTGACACTTATGCTGTTCATAATTGTCACAAAAAAGACGCACGCCTCCCGTTTTCAACAAATCAGGGTAGATAACGATATCAGATAACGGTAGCTCACGGAATATTCTTGCGGTAGAAAAAGCGAAAACACTGCTCACAGAGCCGAAGTTCCGTCCCGTGTTATGTTGAGCATCACACGGTGCGGAATATTAGGAGTGGCGTACTGCGCATTTAGCAGACGACAACGTCAGCGTGTTTTCCTGTCGTCTGCTACGGAATATCTTGTGGCTGTGTAGCAGGATATTCCCCACGGTTAGCAGTGTACGTGAAGACACGACGTTGAGCGCTCACGTGACAGCAGAAAGCTATGACGCTTTTCGCATCTTCCGCTTCTGGGGGAATGTCGCTCGTGTGAATACACGGTTACCGTGTATTCACACGAGCGAATTCCTCACGGAATATTCTAGTGGAAGAAAAAGCGAAAACACTGCTCACAGAGCCGAAGTTCCGTCCCGTGTTATGTTGAGCATTCACACGGTGCGGAATATTGGGAGTGGCGTACTGCGCATTTAGCAGACGACAACGTCAGCGTGTTTTCCTGTCGTCTGCTACGGAATATCTTGTGGCTGTGTAGCAGGATATTCCCCACGGTTAGCAGTGTACGTGAAGACACGACGTTGAGCGCTCACGTGACAGCAGAAAGCTATGACGCTTTTCGCATCTTCCGCTTCTGGGGGAATGTCGCTCGTGTGAATACACGGTTACCGTGTATTCACACGAGCGAATTCCTCACGGAATATTCTAGTGGAAGAAAAAGCGAAAACACTGCTCACAGAGCCGAAGTTCCGTCCCGTGTTATGTTGAGCATTCACACGGTGCGGAATATTGGGAGTGGCGTACTGCGCATTTAGCAGACGACAACGTCAGCGTGTTTTCCTGTCGTCTGCTACGGAATATCTTGTGGCTGTGTAGCAGGATATTCCCCACGGTTAGCAGTGTACGTGAAGACACGACGTTGAGCGCTCACGTGACAGCAGAAAGCTATGACGCTTTTCGCATCTTCCGCTTCTGGGGGAATGTCGCTCGTGTGAATACACGGTTACCGTGTATTCACACGAGCGAATTCCTCACGGAATATTCTAGTGGAAGAAAAAGCGAAAACACTGCTCACAGAGCCGAAGTTCCGTCCCGTGTTATGTTGAGCATTCACACGGTGCGGAATATTGGGAGTGGCGTACTGCGCATTTAGCAGACGACACCGTCAGCGTGTTTTCCTGTCGTCTGCTACGGAATATCTTGTGCCTGTGTAGCAGGATATTCCCCACGGTTAGCAGTGTACGTCAACACACGACATTGAGCGCTCGTGCTCATGTGACAGCAGAAAGCTATGACGTTTTTCGCATCTTCCGCTTCTGGGGAAATGTCGCGCGTGTGAATACACGGTAAAGGTGGTGTCCGCGAGGAATCTGTAAAGTTAATGTGATATCCACTATCACTCTTTGAAATGGACCTTCTATCGTGTCTTCTACAGACACCCGAAAAACGGCCATTTTGGGGGTTCTACGTAGAGACCACGCGAAAGCGCGGGGAATGACGTCGCATCACTTGGTTTCCCTCGTAGAAGCCACAAAAGTGGCGTCTGTTTTATGCTTCGCAGTTTCCTCCTTTCCCGGTCGTTTCCCCCTCCCCGCGTGCTCCTGCTTCCCCTCTCCCCCGTCGCAGGCTTGGAAGGCAGGCTTGGAGGGCAGGCTTGCAGTCAACAGAATTTGTTTAAAATGGGATTGAAGATTTTATTTCGATTTTATTAAAGTTGTGAAATTATGGAGTGATTCAGTGAATATTGACTAGACTTGCAAACTATGCAAAATACCCTGTTCACAGAGAAATGACTGAGAGAAAATAAAAATGAATAGGAACCACACATAGTCAAAATATCACAGATTGCACAAAACGGCGCGGCTCGACGCCGCTGCTGCGAAACTATTTGCAAGCTTGAAACTCGCTACGAAACAAGTTTCGCTGGTATGCAGACTTGTTTGTTGCTCAGGGCATATGATCACCATATTTCAGCGGCTCTACATCTCTTTGTGGGTGGCTGTTGATATGGCAGTTGTCACCCGTTGTGCAGCGTTTCCTCTATGCTTCCCATCCTGGCCTCGAATCGGAATTCTGCTTCAAGGCATAACTGTGACAAAGTAAACGACGACAAAGACGCATTATAAAGTGGATGGGAACAACATTAAGTGTAATGAAGGTCACTGTTGACAACAGTGAAGGGGTACGAACTATAGCTTATACTAAAACGATGATAGGTGAGGCTGCGAGGAGAGAAAAATGGTACATTGGTACCCCAGCAGTACCAAGTATGTAGGAGGAGAAATCAAAGAGGTATCTTACTGAATGCGGCTGAGATCAACACGCCAGTCAGGCCGAGCTATCCATGACGAACGAATAACTACAATTAACTCGTCTCGCATGCAAGGCGAACGACGCGGCCACTTGTATTATCTTGCACATGGTCGACAGGTGAGTGTCAGCATTGGACGCATGTTCCGAGTAACACTTGTATCTGTCAGTTTTCGGTATGAATCGCACGCACATTTCCTCCAGGCGGCACGTTGAACGCCAGTGAAGTCTTCGTTGGTGACATCCATACCCGCTGCGGCCAGCTGAGACAGAGAATGGTTACTCAAACCACGGTGGAAACGAGCCCCCGAAAGCCAAAAACATCCTGCGCCATACACAAACGTTAGCGCTCGTGAAGTCCTCGTTTAGAGGCAATTCTGACAGAGCTACAAGCCGGATACAGCGGGTAACACTAACACATTAGCGTCTCTCGAATACCTTCACTCCTCAACTTCTCAAGCATCACCGCATAACTTTCGTTGACGTTCTGTCACGACCGCCATGACACTTCCATTCGCACCTGCACCACCTTCCAAATGCTCGTTAGAAGCGTGACAGGTAGCCACTACAATAGTAGTGCTGCTAGCATAGTTATCGAAATAAAATTTAGTAAACGGAGGTGTCTTACCTGTCAAAGAATCCCAGAATCAGCAAAGCGAGGAAACGCTGGCGCCAAGCTATCGAAGAAGTGGTGTGACCAGTGCCGCGCCACCAGCATGTTCTGGCCCCGTCGCATAGTTCACGTGACTCCGGTCCTCGACGCCGGTCAGGTGATCACTCCGAGCGCATAGAAACCACGGCAAAAATTTAGACAACACGAAATAGACGTTATGACATCTATTCCTGGTCACGTGATAAACGTGTCTTCTACACGGCGTACGCGCCAAAAAAAGCGAGACAATTTTTTATGGTATTATCTTTTCTCTCGGGTCACCTGGGCATCTGTCGTCTAAAACTTCGGCCTTGAGCGTGAATTTAGAAGACACGGCAGCTCTTGACGGCACGATAGAAGACCTATTTCTAAGAGTGTAGAGATGGCCTTCCAAGAAACAAACACCAAAAAGATCCGCAAAATTCGTTCGTATTTTTTTTATAAAACATCAAAAACATAGAATTCGAAACTAACTGCCAGCTTCCGGTTGAAACGGCCCTTCCCTGCTTCGCTTCTTCTGGTGACGTAGCTGGCATTTGCTGGCGAGATTCTCAATCGCTCAGCTGACGGCATCGCCAAGGCTGGTTGCGATCCGACACCATCGCAAGCATGAACTGTTCAGCAGCAGATTGCGAGTTGGAAGAGACCGCATTTTGTGACGGACAGCCTGCCTTCATTACGGACTCCCGTGACGTCGGTCCGCACAAACAGTGTTGTTCGCGTCGTGAAAAAGGGTTTCGTAGGACCGCACAATGTTGCACACTGTTGCCTGAATTCAGCAGGGAGCGCGCAGTCGGCTGCAAAATCCGTTTGAATTCAGTTGCCAATGTTTCCGGCTGTTTAAAAACGGAATATTCCGGTTACATGTATTTCAGGCACCCGCTCTTCCGATCACACCTTCAGCTGAAATGCGTTTTTTGTCCGGACACCACCTTCAGCACAACGTCCTGGCCCAACATTGGCTCGACATTGGTAACACTGGTCCCATATTGGGCTACAATACATACATGCGTGTTATCATGACAGTATCGGCAGTAATTGACCGCAGCAAAGCTTTCTCCACAATGAAGATACTTGACCGAAATGGGACAGAATCCCAAGTCACGGGCCACTCGGCCTGTGGCCAGCTCAGCACGTCCTCCGGCTTCCGTTCTTGATTAACATACTTCTTGATCACGGCGTTACTTAGTGCGGCGGAAGTGCATATTCCCAAGGACTGGCAGATTGCGCAAATTCAAATACGCAGCCACTATCTTTGCCCATCTGATTCTGTGTGCCCATTTGTTGGATTAAAGCAGTCCAGTTGCAAATGTCTACTCTACCGTGACGCACATAAGCTCAAAACTGCACTTGAACGCACCAACCGTTCGAGATTGGCTGTTGCATCGACTTCTTGAGCATATAAGCGCTCGAGATTTTAGGTGGCAAGGTTCCGGTTCAGTTTTCCTAGCCCTTTCCAGCTCCTCCATCGCAGCTTAGAACCATCCATCCTAAATTGAACTTGTATACAGGCTCAGAACCACACTCAGAGGGAGCGGAAATTATACTTTGTTTTAATCTGTGCTAAAAAAGGGGCAAAGCCCGTGACCATGAAAAAATAAAGTCTAAAGCGCGCATCTATTGTGGCATTGTTTGAGCCGACAGACATCAAGATAAAGTTATATAGCAGCCCTTCCTTGTGCGGAGCACGCGGAGATATTTAACAGTGTCTTACATAATTGCTCTGCACATAAACCCGTTCTTAATGCAGTGCTGCTTTAGGTCACCGTCGCAGTTCTTCGTCTTATCGAGAAGTACCTTAAAATGTAGGTCCAGTTTCGCAATGTCTTGTCTTGTCCCGTTTTGTTCGCGTCGTGAAAAAGGGTTTCGTACACGCATATCGGGGTGGTCGGAAGTTGCAAAACTCTTCTGTGTTCTCAAGTGAAACCTTCATTGCTGCCATGTTTTGGGCTCTTTACTTCCCCTTTGTTTCGCTATGGTTGCGGAACGGCGATTACGCACTCCTATATATGACTCAACAAATGAGAGTTCTTTTATTGCCGCGTTTGGTAGAAAAAGTTGTTTTCCCAGAAAACAAACAAGAATAGCATCCGGAATCTAATTTTATTGCTTCACAGATATGTGAAACTGGAAAAAGTTCGAATGCCTCTTTCGAAAAAGGTAACATTTGAATGCTTAGAAGTAATTACAATATTCTACCACATATCACGCCTTTCATTACATGCTTGCCATCAAGTGCGTGGTATATTTCCATTCGTTCACAACTTCACGGAGGCGCCACAACCCTGACCCTGTCAGGCATGCACTCCAAGGGCGAAATCCTGCTTTGAATTCGTGCATAAGTATTACTTGCTCGTGGTGTCACGAAAGCAGCATGAGAGAATGCGGGACGAAATGGAAGTTGAGGTGAATCAACATGAAACTTGGGCGGGTTGAAGACCCTTCGGGAAGCTTCTTTTCCTCAGGAGGCACGATGTTTTAGCGATTTTATGGTGGAAGTAGAGGAACGGAGGAATGGGAGAGAATGGCAGCAAAGAAATCGAATGGGAGGAAAAGTAGACAGAGAAAGTGATGCTTTGCCTCATATAGTCAACATATTTTAATCGTGCAGCGGCGCAGATGGTAAATTTAGATCCAGTAGAGTGACAGCAAATTCACTAATGTGTAATTCTATCGCTCAAAGCGGTCTCCTGAAACGAGCGTAGCGCGTGATTTCGCATTACTTCGCACGATATATTAACTGTAGCACGGCTGAATAGAATGGGCAGAACGGGACGTAAAGCACCGGAAAAACTAAAAGACCATTTGTGTTTCATCCTTCGAAGCGAAACAACTCGGTCCCGTGTGCCTTACTGGCCTCGGCGTCAAGCAACACACAAAGAAGCTACGTTTTCGTATTTCGAACTCTACCCACTTTTAGCGACGCTATTTTAAGAAGTCGAAGAAAGCATTCGTTATGGACACACAGGGGAGGTCACGAATGCGGGCGCTCTGTACACAAAGTGTTCTCTTCGGTGTCGTGTATCATTTAGATCGAGTCACGACGGGATGCAGTGTACGCCGTGAGGCTTTCACGCACAACGTTACATACATGTTCATAATGCGCGTGTCTGGTGGTGCTTCGAAACGCGAAGAAAACGTGCGCTACGGTCTTCGTGCTCTAAAATTCTTCCAGTGGAAATGAAGCGAAGAGACAGCGACGGCTGTATAAGAAGGCGGTTCGAAATGGTGGACAATTTATTTGTACGGATTGACGGCTGATTTGTAAAGGTATATATACAGGGTGTTTCTCCTAACCTGATAAAAAATTCTAACTGGCGACGTACTCGCCGGAGGATTGTGGAACTTTTGGCACCATTGACAATTGAGGAAGGCTTTGGACAATCTTTAATTGCGGGAAATTTATTTTTGTCAATTGAACTGTGAAAATTGCCAAGCGAATCCCACCTTTCTTTTTTTTAAAACAGAAATATGAAGTCATCCACGTATATAACCCCAGACCCAACTAAAGCTATGCACAGTACTGCAACAGAAATAGTCGAAAAAGTTAGTCAAAACTATGTTATAGCCCCGCCTGCTTGATTTTCGCAAAGAAGCGCGCGCGAAATGTGCGTCTAGAGCAGGAAGTGTCCCCGCCTTCATTTGTTTTCCCTTCTTTGTGATAAGACGGTTGTCATCAGCATCAAGGTCAAAGCGGGCGAAAGAAGGGTAAAACAAGAGGCGGGAACACTTCCTCCTCTCCCCGCATCTTCCGTGCGCTCACTTTAAGTGAAACATCCTGTGTATAGTATAAAAAAGGATGGGGAAAGGTCAGCTGCTGAAACTTGTGGCTGACGCGGCTCCAGGAAGCTATATCAACATGACGGTTTCCGCCAGGTCCTTGAAGTCAAAACAGACGACTTTACATTTTACCCCACACGACAAATAAGGATGGTATATTTCACGGTGACCAAGTGGCTGGTGGAGGGACTCGGAACTCACACCTCACCGGCCACCAGAGGTCACTACAGTTACTGATCATGTTCATTTTTTGTTCTTTGCGCGTGTGAGTAACGCTCTCGGACAAAAAAGAAAGAAGACAACAACAGCACAAGACAGGATATATAGTGATAGACCTCCACCCGAGAAACGTCATCATGACGTTGGTGGACAGACTGAAACCGAAACAAATCGGAATTAGGGGAGGGCTGGGTTCCACGAATGGACGCTTGTTCGCTGACTCCTACTGAAAGAAAAGTAGGACCGAATGTCACGTTCACGTCCCTTTCAGGGACCATCGTAATCCCCTCAAGACCGTGGCTTTCGGACGCGACCTTGTTCGCCTCTAGCTTCGACCGTAGTTCAACTCTACCAAATTGGTGGCGCTGTCGAACACTATGACGTCATTTGTTTACAAACAGGGTGATGTCGATCTATTCCAGCCAATGCCACCTAGATAGAGAAAAACCTGCTTAGATGGCCACTACAGGACCAAATTTTGCGTCTTCAGAACCCTGCCGAGTTTATGGCAGTTCGTGACATTCCAATCCACGTGTCATATGGGACGCGGAAGTATACTGAAATTAATTCCTACTAAGTATCACGTCAAGCATGCGTAGTCTGCCACCCGTGCGGCGACATTGCTCTTCCGAGCTCGATTTCCGTTTCTTCACGATAGCGGCTGGCGGTCTTGCAGCGTGGTGCGGAGAGCGGAGACGCGCACTGTTGCTAAGAGAGCGGCTCCAGAGCTCCCGCGGTAACGTCACCTACTCTTGGACAATCCAAAACTGTGCAGGAGCGCTCTCTTCAGGAAGAAAAGAATGATTGCCTATGAATCAACCTGCTTCTTCACGCCTTCTTCCGCGAGCGTTTCAAGAATTGCACAAACAACATTACTCGCGTGTCGTTTCCCGCGTTCTTCGTTGTTTTTGTTCACGCTGCTCCTGGGACAGTATCATTTTTCTCTTTTCCTACTCGGCATTGAATCTTCTTCCTCGCAGTATTTTAACTGCGAAGTATATTAACTGCGGAACCGGGCAGTGTTTGTTGCTATATGTGTTCTGTAAGTCGGGAAACTCCATCGCATACGAAGGGAAGTTTCGGCATTGTTTCGGTCACCGCTGTTACTATCATTCATTGAGTGCTTCTACAGGGGTCCGTCAGGTGGCGAGTAGCCAACTGGAACAGCGAATAGATGGTGTGGTCGGGACTCGGCAGCGCCATCTGACCTGCGTGTAATACGATGTAAGTACAAGGGTACTTACTGGGTACTGGGTGTAAGAAAAAAAAGAAAGAAACATAAATAAAAAAATAAAGGATTTATTTTTGTACTTCACTGCTCCTTTGAATGATGATGTTTGTCGTAATTGCGTCCAATCAGCATTCGAAAATTTACTTCCTTGCACCCACGTAAAAAAATGCGGGGTCGATCACGTCTGTGCAGTTTTGGCGCAGCATCTCTTCCGTTGCATTACTGGCTCCAAGCACGTTTTGCAAACATTTTAAGCTAACGCGTCACGCACAGAGTAATATTTGCGTAGCAGTGTGGATAATATTGCAACCGAGTCCCAGAAAAATAAGAGAGAAAAGAGCAAACGCGGTGCTTTTTAAACGTACTTTTCTCTTTTCATTCCGCGCGCCTCCAACTTCTTCTCTTCTTTCGCCTGTGTGTACCAATGGATCTGTTACAATGTACGGTATTGCTTCTTTTTTTTCTCTACTACAGCTGTATGTCCCACTACATATGCGTGACATTAACGACCGGAACGTTCGATAATATCGATGAGGAAGACCTTCGTCGGGGCTATTACACGCACTTCACGTGAAGGCGGAAATGGAACGGAGTTGAAAATGAAACGCCATTACACGATTGAGACTATATCGACGAGGACCGCTGTGACGCCGTGATTGAACGGTGCCACAGGGGACAGGGGGCCGCAGAAGGGTAGAAGTACATAGTCTCACAAAAACAATGATGGTCGGCTATTTCCTGTTCTTTTTCTCGATGGGATAGCTTCTCAATGCCCCTTTAGTTCATCTTGAACTCGAGTAAATTCGACACGCGCTTCACGCGCTTCGGTGGGGTAAAAAAGCGACATTTTCTCGGCAAATTTGCGAGTTCAGTTCGTAATAATTAGCATAATAAAACTTAAGTTAGATAACATTCACATCAGGAGGTGACAAAAACCTAGTAAGAACAAATGCCGTCGACTGCTTGATTCTAGGTGGCATAGTTTTTTTTTTTTATATTATTATTATTATTATAATTCAATGACACGTTTTCTGTCACACTCGTTTGTAGTCCCCGCACTCTTAAAAGTGAACTTCACCGCATAACCCGCTCCGCGCCAACCATAATCTCGAATGATATCGTCATCTGCCCCGATTTGTTGGAAACGGGAGGCGTATACGCCTATTTTGTGACACTTATGCTGTTCTAAAATTACTCAGTTTTTTTATAGTGTGCGCTTTCTGGAAGATTTTTCAGTCGTATATGTCGGCACAGCTCCCCGTGAAGTCGTCCCATGACGCGTACGCTTTAATAGCGGATAACACCGTATATCGTGTTACAAGCGCAGCAACACAGCGCTAACTTCCAACAACTTTGAAACTTTTGCAGCCTTTTGCACCCTCGCCCCTAGCGGGAACTTATCTGCTACTGCACGTGCTCGCGATGTTCATGTACCAACAAGACCAAATTGCTGCATTACTTCACCGTATATGGCACGCTCGCGCAAACCATTGCCACGAGTGATAGGGTATTTCGCTTCTGGTTGAAGACAGAGGGGGTGGGGGAGGAACGCCTTTTTGTGTCAGATATCATGTATCTAAATTGACAGAAAAAGGCGTTCACCCCCCACCCCACCGCTGTGTCTTCGAATCAGAAGCGATATCCCTAATTCCCTATCGTTTGTGGGAATGGTTGGCGCAGAGCGTGGGGAGCGTTAGGGAGTGACTTTTTCGTGTTAAACCCGATTTCGCCCGGTTATTCCCTCCCCCCGAAATGACCTCCGGCCAATTCGGGTTAAACCCAATTTCTGCCCGAATTTCCGTCACTATGATATCATCAAGTGACGTTTCCACTGAAGAACGAACGAGGGTTGCCAGGTGTAACGCAAGCAAGAATGGGTCACTTATGTTCCCAGAAATACACCCATGTGCCTCAGCACTGTATATGCCTTCGGGGACTAGTGCTGGTAGGTCAACAAAAGAAAAGAAGAAGAAAAAAGATTACTAAAGGTCTTAATAGACAAGAGGAGAAAGAGAAACACCAGAAGGCACAATTATCGCCCGATTTCTCCCCGAATTACACATCGAAAAATAGCGCCCGAACCTGAAGAGGGCATTTGCCCCGAAAATGTCACATTCTAGCTATATTCTGTGCAGAAGTCGTCTTTTTGGTAACCCTTGTCTCACACGCCTTCCTACACTCTCAGAAAAAAGGGTGGAGCAGTTGTCTCATATGTTGTGCCTAGAAGGTTGCAAAGGTCTACCTGCTACCTACGAATGATAGGGTTCCAGCTTCTGATTCGGTGAGGGGGGCGCACGCCTTTTTGTAGCTATATTTGGATATATGATAATTTCTTTTACCACCCTTTTACACACTTTATCAGACGCTACACTCTTAAAAATGAACTTCACCGCATAGCACGCTCTTAGCCAACCATCATCTCGAATGATATCGTTATCTGCCCGGATTTGTTGAAAACGGGAGGCGTACGCCTTTTTTGTGACAATTATGAACAGCATAAGTGTCACAAAAAAGGCGTGCGCCTGCTGTTTTCAACAAATCAGGGCAGATAACGATATCATTCGAGATGGTGGTTGGCTATGAGCGTGCTATGCGATGAAGTTCATTTTTAAGAGTGTAGGTTGACCTACACTGTTAAGACAGAACTTCACCACATAGCACGCTCCTAGCCAACCTTCATTCCGAATGATATCATTCTGTGCATTGGTTTGGCGAAAATGGGAGGAGGCGCCTATCTGGGGCAGATTATCTTGTCCCAGATAGGCCCCTCCCCCCTGTTTTGAACAAATCATGACACAGAATGATATCATTCGGTATGATGGTTGGCTAGGAGCGTGCAATGTGGTGAAGTTCTGTATTAACAGTGTAGGTGGTAACTATAAAAGTTACCACCTTTTCACGCCCTTTTTTCTTAGAGTGTAGCTGCTGTCCTCTCTCCAAATGTGCGCGGGATTTATGAGGGATGAACGTAGAGGAGGAGAGCTTAGAGGGAGTTTATAGATACACGAGGAACGTTGATTTACGCTCCCTTCCGACTCCTTTTTTTTTTTTTTTCAGGTGTACGTCGCTTGTAGCCACCGTTGCCTAGCGGCGCTAACACGTAATAAAAAAAAAACTATTCAGTGATAGAATGTCTTTCAACGAGGATTTTCTCCCATTCCGCTATCTCGCTTTTTCCCGAAATTCCCTAATTACAGAGTAATTAATAGCTTTTACGTAATTATAGTTACCTTGTAGTTGAATACTCCGTTCGAGAGGATGTCCACCTTACCGTATAACTCAACTGCGATAACGACCTCTACACTCTAAAAACTGAACTTCACCGCATAGCACGCTCTGCGCCAACCATTGCCACGAATGATAGGGTTATCGCTTCCGATTCGAGGAGAGAGTGGGCGTACGCCTTTTTGTGTCAATTTGGATACATGATAATTGACACAAAAAGGCGTCCGCCTCCGTCTCTCCTTCAAATCAGAAGCAATAACCCTATCATTCGTTACAATGGTTGGCGCAGAGCGTGCTATGCGGTGAAGTTCAGTTTTTAGAGTGTAGGCTGCTCTCATAGCATTTTTTAATAAAAATTCTGTAAATGATTAAAAAACGCCCTGTCATCATAATTTCCACTGCTCCTGACATATTTTTGTCACGTTCTTCCAGGCTCCTTTCACGCGTGGGACTTGAGAAACCCCTTTGATGGGAGACACATTTCGTGTTGTTGACGGCATCGATTGTGCCTGTAGCGAAGGTCACACTGCGCCGACTGCGGTCAATGATGGAAATATACCGGCACGTCACGAAGGCTCTAATGTCGTCGAGAAAAAGATTGACCGAGGAAATGGCTTTTCCGATTCCATCGGTGTCGGAATGTGGCACGCTGTGGCAGGAAATAACGGCTTCGCACGCGCAGAAAAAAGAGGGAATTGCGTCACAAACGCCCTCTAGCTTTTCTCTCTCTCTCCCTCTCTTTTTTTAAAATATCTTTATCATCCTTGTTTTGTGCTTTTCTGACACATATTATGACACGAATATGTGCTATCGGACATCAGTCGAAATCTGCGTGTGAGGAACGTAGTAAACTTTGCCTGATTCGTGCCTCGACCGTTCTCAAACAAGTCCCATTGAACACTTTTTCCGTCATCACTATACAGAGCGAATTTTTAGGCACTAACAGGGGGCGCTCTTGACTGCATAGCACGCAGTATACCAATCATCATCGCGGATGATATCACTCTATCTCTCGATAAGCTGGGAAAAGGACTTTTAATGTACCAACTTTCCTTCCAATCGGAAGATAAAACGACAGGATCCTGAAGGTTGGTTGGCCGAGAACGATCTATGCGACGAAAAGCGGTTAGCGCATAAAAAAGAAAAAGAAAACTTTCGAGTCATCACCCGCATTTTGTAGAAGCAACGACACAGTTTTATATTGCGATAACAGTCTGAGCAGTATTCGCGTTTTTACCCAGTCTCTCTTTTTTTTTTTCGGTGTTTTTACTCTACACGGCAATTTTGTTTTCACATTTCAAAACGTGTATAAGGGGTGTTTTGTGTCTGCCTCTTTTGTCCTGAGAGTTGAACAGAAAGTTGCAAAAACAGTCTAAAAAAGGTGTTTCTAAGCACCCATCAGAGTTCGCGTTTTAAATGAACACCCCGTTGAAATAGTGCATTCTAGAGACCGCCTTGAATACTACATGCCGTTTTCACCGCTTCCGGTTTGGTTCCAAAACGACTTCCGGTTTCACAGCAAACAGGCTCTGCGCCAACCACTGTGCCGATTGATGTAGTTAGCGCTTCTGATTTGTGGAGAGTGTGGGTTGTATACGCCTTTTTGTGGCAATTCAAATTGCCACGGAAAGGCGTACGCCTCACGCTTTCAACAAATCAGGAAAGCGAAAGATACAATTCTGCATGGCGGCTGGTTCCGAGCGTCTCTAATCGCTGAAGGACCGGAACTCTTCGTGGCACTGGAAGTTGTTGTGTGTGTGTGTGTGTGTGGGGGGGGGGGGGCTTGCTTATGTTTACCCGAGAATCTCATTTGAAATGGTGTCTCTTGGTGGTGGGATCGGTTTCTACAAGTAAAAAGGTTGTACCTTCTATAGTTATTACTACACTCTTAAAAATGAACTTCACCACATAGCACGCTCGTAGCCAACCATCATCCCGAATGACAACGTTCTCGCCCCTGATTTGTCGAAAACGGGAGGAGGAGCCTATTTTGTGCCGTGCATAATGGCACAAAATAGGCTCCTCCTCCCGTTTTCAACAAATCTAGGGCGAGAACGTTGTCATTCGGGATGATGGTTGGCTAGCAGCGTGCTATGTGGTCAAGTTCATTTTTAAGAGTGTACCTCGGTCAACATAGCGTCTGATAAAGGGTGTAAAGGGACGGTCAAAGAGATTATTACAGTTATTACAATTACCACCAAATTGCTACAGAAAGGCGTACGCCCCCCTCGCTCACCGAATCAGAAGCGGTAACCCTCTCATTCGTAGTGCACTCTTAAAACAAAACTTCACCGCATAGCACGCTCCTAGCCAACCATCATCTCGATTGATATCGTTCTCTCCCCTGATTTGCTGGAAACGGGAGGCGTACGCCATTTTTGTGACAATTATGAACTGCATAAGTGTCACAAAATAGGCTCCGCCTCCCGTTTTCAACAAATCAGGGGTGAGAACGTTGTCATCCGGGATGATGGTTGGCTAGGAGCGTGCTATGTGGTGAAACTCATTTTTAAGAGTGTAGCAGGTACACTGTTATAACAGAACTTTATCACATAGCACGCTCCTAACCAACCACTATTCCGAATGATATCACTGTGCGTCCTGATTTGTGCAAAACTGGGGAAGGCGCCTATCTGGGACATGCATAATGTGTCTCAAATAGGCGCCTCCTCCCATTTTCAACAAATCGGGACACAGAACGATATCATTCGAAATGATGGTTGGTTAAGAGCGTGCTATGTGGCGAAGTTCTGTTTTAGCAGTGTAGAACGTTGCAACCTTTTAGGCGCAACATATGCGGCAACTATTACCTCCTAAAAGGTATAACTGCTCCTCCCTTTTTTATAAGAGTATATAGTAAGCGCACTGGCATTGTAGTACCTTCCGTAGCATCCAGATACTGTACAGATACATCCACTGCATCATTGTTGCCTCTATAGACGTTCTCTTGATGGGGAACTGGGAAATTCCAGGCCGTCGGAAAATCTCCGGTCGCCATCTTGATCAGGCTTTCCCTAACTGTCATGATCTGACCTTGCGCGTGACTCACTTCTGCCACGCGGACAATATCTTTTTTTTCTTTTTTTTTTCTTGGCAGAACACCAGACGGAGAAGGTTAACCTCCTGCTGCGCGGCATGACAAGATGTATGGTAAAAGTGACACCTTGTAACAAATGATGCGTGGCCCGACCTATAGGCACGGTAAAAAGAACGCAGTTGAAGATCTTGCCTTGTTTGATCAGGTTTTCACAGTTTGGGTGTTCAGCCTCTGCTTTTATTTCCGGGATGGTGATGGAAGGTACATTCCTTCTGCCTGCAACTTCAATTGACTGCTTGCTTGGATTATTGTCAATTTTCTCTTTCCCTTGTTGTTGCTTCGCCGTTTCATTTTCTAAATAGAAGAGGAGTTTGCAAGTCTTATGTCATTGTTCTTATACGTGGTGCTAAAACAGTGTATTTTATGAAAGCTTCAATCCTTAAGAATAGTTATTTCTATATAATGGAGATTAATTGATTAAACGGTATTGAAACACGGTATCTTTGACTCGCGACATCACCACCAGCAATGGGGGTAGAGTGTCGCCCCTGGCGATGAAACTCCCTCGCATTCATCATCTCAAGATAAAGTTGTTGTTGTTGTTACCCGTATCTACCGGGGCCGTTGCCGAGGCCATTTTAAGGACTGCACTCTTAAAAATGAACTTCACCACATAGCAGGCTCCTAGCCAACCATCATATCAAACGATATTGTTATCTGCACTGATTTGTTAAAAACGGGATTCGTACGCCTTTTTTGTGACAATTATGAACAGCATAAGTGTCACAAAAAGGCGTACGCCTCTCGTTTTCAGCAAATCGGGGCAGATAACGATATCATTCGAGACGATGGTTGGCTAGGAGCCTGCTATGTGGTGAAGTCCATTTTTAAGAGTGTCCAGGGTCGAATCCCATCGCCGGCTGTGCTATCAGATGTTTCACCGTTGTTTTCTGACTGGCTTTGCACAGAGGTATTGACTCGGTTCCCTCTGAAGTCCGCCCAGGACGCATACTCTCCTTTCTGTCTCCCATTTTTTTCTGCATCTCTCTCTCTCTCCACCGGTACAGCGTTCATAACCACAGCTGCTTCGCGGCGCTAAAACAGAGTTAGAAAAAAAATGTTACCCGTGTTTACAGAAAGTAGCATGTTGCATAGGGTGGTGTAATTCCATTTGTTTCCACATAACTGTTTCCAACGCACTTTTTTATGACGTCACCAACAGTGGTTGACCTTTCTTACTTAACCAACAGCCCCTCCTTCTTTTTCTTCATTTCATTCTATGTTTAGATTGAATCTCACAACGTGACACTAAGTAAGCAAATGCAGGAAGCGGGCATCCGGTCTTTCAGCGCCAGGAAACCTTGAATTTATTCACCGGGTTGGGCCTAAATACCCTGTTGCAAAGAGGCTGTCAGTGGCTCTTTATGGCACCGCCACTCTCTCTCTCAGTATATACTCTCCCATTCTTCCTCTTTGTTACGGTCCGATGGATTGAGTGCCATAATTACGCGCCGTTCATAAGTCTCCAGCCGGAGCTTTACTCTGATTAAAAAAGAACATTTTATTTATTTATTTCGCATCCTACGTAATTGAAATTGGCCTCCGCCTTTTTGGCGCGAGCGTAATATTCTCGATGCTTGCCAATTAATATATTATGTTATCTTATGTTATCTAATATCTCATGTTATTATCTCGCATGTACTTTCGCGTTCCAAACAAATGCGGTCCAGTGCATGCATACGCACTGATTCAATTTTCTTCACTGTCTGGGTTTATAAGGTGTTTAGCATAGTGCGCGTTCGCGATAAGGACTGCTTCTAACTTATCGCATGAACTAAATCTTTCGCGTAAAATAATTACTCTGTAAGCCGACCGAGTCAGCTGAGTCACAGTTAAACAACAACAAAAAACAAAGAAGCCTAATAGCCTATAGCAACAACTTTATTTTGACTTTGGAGAGTGGGGAGGTTCATCGCAAGAGGCGTTACTCTACCCCATTGCTGGTGGGAATGTGAGGAATAAAATAACGAGCCCCTTCACAATAACGATCGAAGTCCGATGGTGTCCAGATTATGTCAAAAGAGCTTTGAGCGCAGAGCGTCGCTGGGCTGGATTGGGCCAGGGACCAAGCAATTTCGATAGGGAGAAGGGGCGAGAGTCCAGCTGACGAAGAGACTCGGAGAGTGTGGTTCGGGAAGGTTGGTAGTGGGGGCAATGAAGAAGAATATGCTCCAGATCCTCAAGAGCACCACAGTGGCAGCAGGTGGGAGAGTCAACTTGTCTCAAGTGGCTACGCCACTGAGCTGTAAAGGCTACATCGGGGCGCATTCGGTGGATTAATGCAGCATCTTGACGGGAGGTGTTTCGTGGCATGCGGAAACAGCGTTGGATCAGCTCTGCTCAACATAGAGCGGGGGGGGGGGGGGGGGGGAGAATGTCGGTTGTCCATTGGCGGGAAGCCAGGGGTGTCACGAGGCGTCGCAGAATGGAACGGCGGTCTCCTCTCAGCATAACAATAGTGGTCCGTTTCCGATACGAGAGTGCTGCTTCTGCGGCGCTGTCGGCCTGCTCGTTCCCCACGACACCACAATGGGCTGGAACCCACTGGAGAACTAGCCTGTGGCCTGCTGCGTAGATAGTGTGGTAAGCCATTAACACATCTGTGACTAGGGGTGCGGAGGGGCCTCGTAAGCCTGAATTTTCAATTGCTTGAAGTGCAGATTTCGAGTCTGTGAAGACTGCCCATTCCCGCGGTGTAAAATCAGCGATGTGTTGTAGAAAGAAAAGGATGGCGTAGAGTTCCGCAGCTGTGGCGGAGGTTGGATGTGAAAGGCGTCGTCCTTGCGCCTTCGGATGATATGACGAATGCTGAGGCGGACTTGTTGTTTCGGGATGCGCCATCGGTATATGCTGCCGTAAACGTAGAAAACTTCTCGTCTACCAGAGCATGAAAATGGGCTCGGAGGACTTGAGGGGGGACCTGATCTCTTCTTTCCAGAAGGTTTGGGAGGCGTAGAAAACGCGGCGGTACCGGCAGAGACAAGGGGGCTTCCGGCGGTATAATGTCCTTAGCTATGAAGCCAGTGTGAGGTTTTATACAGTGAGAGGCTTTATACAATTTGAGGTTTTATTGCTTTGTAATAGCCTATATAAAGCAATAAAGCCTCAAATTGTTGCGTCTTGTCGACGGTAAAACAGTCCAGACGCGGAGATAGTCATATTTATTTAGTAAAATACGCACCGGTATGAACATTAATATAAAAGCAACGATTCATGACGTTTCGGAATCCATGCTTATTCCATCATCAGACACTTCCTAACATTCTTATGATGGAACCTGCCTGTCAATTTTTTTTTTTCTTTTGCTGTATATGTTAGTGGTGTACTCTACCAAATAAATAACCGACAGTGTCCGAACCTGTGTTGCGTTTTTCAGGAAACGACAACACCGGATGTCGTGTGGCGTATACTTGGATCGTGGCCGGTGGTCACTCACAGACGAAACATCCGGTAGGCGGTCGCTGTAACTGCCGCATTGCGTGATGGCTTCTGGGCCGGTTTTTGTAGTGGACGATTATTTGAAGCACGAGAGATTGTTTCCTCCAAGCCTGCACGCCACCTCCGATGAGAGCATCGACATTTGAGAGAGCCTATACATACTCATGCCTGACAGTGAATGTTCGTTTCGATGCAGAGCATCGGTATACGCTATGTACGCGGAGGAGCGAGCTTATACTCTTGCAAGTGAAACCTCTGAGTTGCTTGCCTTCGGCCAGCCTAAATTGGAACCCGACCATAGAGGTCGCCCGATGTCGCTGCTGAAGCGCGTCTTATTAGCCAGGAGCTATCGCGTCATCACCTGTTGGGTCAACCGACAAACCCGCTCCCGTAGCATACACTCTTAAAAATGAACTTCACCACATAGCACGCTCCTAGCCAACCATCATCTCAAATGATATCGTTATCTGCCCTGATTTGTTGAAAACGGGGGCGTACGCCTTTTTTGGTGACAATTATGAACAGCATAAGTGTCACAAAAAAGCTGTACGCCCCCCGTTTTCAACAAATCAGGGCAGATAACGATATCATTTGAGATGATGGTTGGCTAGGAGCGTGCTATGTGGTGAAGTTCATTTTTAAGAGTGTAGTGGTTAGGATGATCGCTTTCCACGCCGAGACTGGGAGGTGACACGGGTTCGAATCCTGTCACCGGCTGAGGTTTTCCCTGGGTTTTCCGAAGACTTTGCAGACGAATGTCGGCACAGTTTCCCCCTGAAGTTGGCCCAGGACGCATACTAACTCCCCGTCCCCCACTCCTTCCTGCTGTCCTCTCTCCATCTGTCCACGTCTGTACGCCGCTCATAGCCACAATTGCTTCGCGGCGCTAACACAGAATTAAAAAAAAAAAGAATCCAATGTCCAATCCAAAGTCAATGATGGAATAATGTAAATAAAGCAATGTTTCGCTACTCGTGCGACAAGTGGCTCGCCTGGCCCATTACTACACAATAGCGTCTATACCATTGTGTAGTTGAAGCTTCCCCTTGTGGGAGCTCTAGCCCCTTGTGCTAATAGCGTCTTGTGGGCGACGATATAGTACCTACGAGTATACGCATTTACAAAAAGTAGACTACAACAATAGCTAGGGATACAACAATACTACAACAATACTACAAGGGACTACAACAATAGCTCCCTATCCCTAGCTCATAGGACCTAGCTCCTAGGAGCTAGGGATAGGGAGGGAGCAACACAACGAATTCGTCATATCCGTTTGGGATTATGCGGTCGGATTAGTGCGTCACGTAAGACTGACCAGAATTTTCTTAAATTCGTGGTTTGTTTTTCTTTCGGAAAAGTCGTCGAATATATGTATTCTCGATGGGGCCTATACTGAAAGGTGGTGGTGTCCCAGTAATTAGTGCTGCCGTTACTTAACTTTCATAATTAATCTTCATAATTAGTGAAAATAGGTTGACCACGGAATCGCAAAGTTGTAGGCCTCAACCCTGAGGAGTCTCGTCTCCGCAGCGCTTTTCAGTGCTCTAGTAAAAAATACGCGAAAATGCGCAACTTCCGAGCAGGTTTCGCGGCCGTATTTTTAATATCCCTCTCTCAGTGTCTACCTCTCTCAAATTACGTCAGGCTGTTCCTGAAAACATGGAGCACCCCACTCTGCCCCTGCGGAGTGGGTGTGAGGGGAAATAGTGATGCCATTTTCCAACCTACGTTATCGCTAAAGCGCCGCCCGAAAGCTGATTGCAAAGCCTCCAGACCTTCCAAAACCCACGCAGATAACAAAAATAAAATCACCGATTCCGCCGCTCGATAAGTGTGGTACGCTCTTACAGGCTCTAACAAAACAAGAAGTAGTTGTATCGACTGGGACACAAGGAGGGGAGGAGGGGGGGGGGGTGCTTCACGCTTTGAGGAACAGCCTGATGTCAGTTGAGAAAGGGTGATACCGAGAGAGGGGAATATAGGAAAAATCGGCCGCCAATTTCGCGCAACGCTCAAAATTGTGCATTTTCGCATATTTTTTTTTTTTTTACTAGAGCACAGAGAAACGTTGCAGTTTCAATTCTAGCGGACGAGACTCCTCAGAGTTGAAGCCTACAACTTTGCAAGTCCGCGGTCAACCTATTTTCACTAATTACAAAGATTAATTATGAAAGTTAATTAACGGCTGCGATAATTACTGATACGCCACTACTTTTGATTTCGTTTCTTTTTTGTTTTTTGAATTCGTGTTAGCGCCGCGAAGCTATACTGTGGCTATGAGCAGCGTAGAGGTGTGGACAGATGGAGGGAGAACAGCAGGAAGGAGTTGGGGACAGGAGGAGGCAGGGAGTTAGTATGCATGCCTGGCCAACCGACTTTAGGAGGAACTGTGTCGACATTCGTCTGGCATTCCGACTGGAAGGCCGGTGGTAGGCCTTCCAGTCTTCAACACATTTGAGTAGGCCCCATCGGGAACAGACATGTTCAACGACTTTTTCCGAACGAAAAACAAACCACGTTCGAATTTAAGAAAGCTCTGGTCAGTCTTACGTGATGCACCCTATAACGCATAGTATAAAGTTATTCAGGCAAAGCCCCCCGCACTTGAAGAAATCACTGAAAGGAATGGTGAAAGCGAAAAGGCAACACAACACGTCTGTTCGACATCATTGTCTAAAAATATCTTTGACGAGCATCCGATCCCCTCTCTCGTTCGGAGTTCTTCCACTTTCAAGACGCTGTGTGCCTCCCCCCCCCCCCCCCCCCCACACACACACATGCCGAAACATCCTTCCTGCCAGGACCTCCAATAATTGTCGCAGATGCCCCACCGATACCGTTATCCATTCCAAAGACTAAAAGCTCCCCGGAAACGACGGACTCAAAGCCACTAAAGAGGCGAGTGCTTCTGCAAATCATGCACCTGGCAAGTTTCCGGACAGGGACCAAACTCACGCTCTTTTTCCCACCCTTGAAGTGCGAGAGAGGAGGGAATATCTCACGCGAGTGCGTTCGTGTACAATCATCGTAAGGAAGAAACCTCGATCAGCCTTTCATCTGCGCAATCTCTTATCCAGCAGGCGTGTTAATCGTTGCGTCGTATATACGTTGCTGCCTCTCCGAGTGTACCGTTGTTTGCGGGGCTCACGGCAGTGCTCCTGGCAATGGAGCTGCCGACATACATCGGAGCTTTCGTCGCGTATTTGTGGGAAAGTTCACTTCTTGCTGGAATGTAACGGCATTGATAGGACATTTGGTTCGTGCGTTTAGGTGACCCGTATACCGTTATTTCGGTCTTTTTTTTTTGGGGGGGGGGGGGGGGGGGCTACGTGCATGAAGCCTATAGCTTACGGAGAAAGTAGGGAGTTTTAGTGTATCGTACGCTATCGCCTTTGCGTACGTAGGGGATAGCGTAGTGGTTCTGCGCAGTGCGCGAGACTCTCTTTATGTTTTGCGCGTGCGCATAACCGCCAACGCTATTCCTTACGTACGCAAAGGCGATAGCGTACGATCCACTAAAACTCACTAATATTTCTTCGAACTACGGATTTTCGTATGTGGGTAACCATAATTATACCACTGTCCCAGAGATATCCAACGAAATTTCTTGGCCAGTCGTCTGTAAAATTTAACAATGAATGAGCCCTACAATACAAACAGAGAAAACTTACTCACCATTGGAGGGAGAAAAAAGTCCCGGAGTAGGAGGATTCCGACTTACCAAACATACCCATGGAGAGGAAAAAAACACGTGCAAGAGCGCTGTCCACGCTTTGTATGTGGCCACAGGCTCTGCACCTACGATGGGAGTAGTATGTGTCAACTGTAGCTCTTTTATTGTGCGTGATGAAGTGTAACGTGGAAAAAATGTCCAGCAATCGATCATCCAATCATCAGAAAGGCCGCCGTTGCTCCATTAATCCAGCTACGGCTGATTTGTCGGTCACGTCAAAGGCTGACGGCCCTCAACTCCCTCACTCTGGCAACCAACGCCTCCTTGGTATCCCTGGGACTAAATAAGGCCTTTTCCTTCGGAACGTGACGTATAAAGCGCATGATGTCGTCTACTGGCTGAAGCCAAGCCAATCGCTGAAGATGATTTCAAACACGGAAAGCCTGTGGATACCAGTGGCTTCCTGTACGGCCGATACGGCAGTTTGTCTCTCTCTATAATGCAGCGGCCGCAGAAAGAATGCTGAAGTAGGAAACCCCGAGCGCGAACATCTTCTCAGCACATGGTTGTTATCGGTGGACTCTTATTTGAGACATGGCGCAAGGTCTCGCCGATTAGCGAACCAGTTGGGGTTGGTGGCACAGCGAACAGCTTGGTTCTTCTTTCGCGTTACCGGAGCAGTCGACAGACTTGCGTTCTGTTCTGTTGTTGTCAATACTCATGGGCACAAACTTTCTGTCCTCATGCAGGCAACTAGAACGTTACGAAATCCTCAGTATTCGCGAGCATCTGATTCTCGCAAGTCTCGCGAAGTGAAAAATTCCTGCTTTTTAAGGTAACGGGAAATTTTGAGCAGGAATTGCTTCTGGTGTCGCGGACTTCCTTACCACAGCTGACTGTGCTGCAGGTTACTAGTAAGTGCTTGGACTGCTTTGCAGGCGTATGGCATGCCGGTGAGGACCATCGGAAGGCAATCAAATCACGAGTTTTATAGCAACCCGGGATTTTGCGAAAAATCCGAGACGCGAACTTAGAGGCTTTCACATAATTTCACTATTCGTTACATCGGATATCTTGGGACGTCAATAAAAATTTCACAGATACGCACACCCCAACTTTTCACCCATTGATTATAATTGTAGACGGATGCGAGAGCTCTGGAAACTACCCTTTTGCACGACCAACTAGATTATAACGACCATATCGTAGGCACCCCTTCCTAGCGCCGCAGTTGGAGGCTAGCGGTGGCGCTACTCATCGGCCCGGTTATTGCTTCCGCAATTTCTACAATACTATGTACCTCAGCCCAGACATGTACAAGATACTCAAAAATACCGCACCACTCAAAAATACCGACACTCAAAAAGTACCAAAATACCGCAAATTGTATTTAAAATACGGTATTTTAAATACAATACTCCAAATACGTACAAGTCTGAGTCCTCAGCTTAGTTTAGTATTTTTCTACGCGGTGGACGTCCCACGCGAGGCGCTTCTTTCTAAAGTTGATTATCGTCAATACCATTATACGCGGTCTCGGCATTTTCACAGCGCTGTTGCTGTCGTCTGCTACGGCAGTCGTATGTCCACTTCTGCGCGTTCAAAATTCAAATTTCCATTGTCCAATCATGATGTAGATCTCGCGGGCCGATGTGTAGCGCTCCTATAGCGGATCGTGCTGACGGGCTCCTCATAGGGAAAGGAGAACGAAAGGAAAGTTAGGGTACATTTATGCTGCAGCATCGCTGCTCGCTGCTCGCTGCAGCTTCAAGCACATCGCTGCTCGCATAACCGCTAGGGTGCGTTTACCCTGCAGATTGCTCAAGATGCTGCTCGCTTTCGCTATATCAGTCGCATAGCAGCGTTCACTGTGGAAGGATGGAAACGAGGAAAAGTGGGAAGGAGGAAACCGACTTCATCACAACCAATCGCAGGTCGGATTTCAAGACGCCAGTCATCAATGATACCAGGAAGACAAACATGTTTACATTCCTAGGTGCAGCGAGCAGAGCGGCAAGCAGCGGCGAGGATAAGCGAGCAGCCAGGCTGCAGGGTAAATGCACCAACAGAAAGCTCTGTGTTTGACCTGTCATCGCCAGAAGTCAGGTAGTCCCCGGGCATGTTCAAACATGTTTGGCAGCATTGTTGTGGCGATGATCATGGCGTGCATCTTTGGCAAGCAGCGATGCTGCAGCATGAACGCGCCCACAGAGATACATGTGTTTGTTTCGTCATCGCCAAACAGCGATGTGCCATGTGCCAGCAGCGATGCTGCAGCATAAATGTACCCTTAGGTAGCAAACGAGCTGGTGGTGACGATTCATGACTTGAAAACCCGAGATAAGGTAGAAGACGATAACAGCTGAGTTTGAGACCGTGTTGTGTTTGTCTGTTATCGTCCTCTACCTTGTCTCGGGTCTTCACGTCATGGATCCTCTAGGGGTTGCAGATTATGACATCATATAGTAGGTCTAGTAGGTTATATAGGCCTTTTGTTTGTCGGCTCGGCGAACGAAACTCATCTGCTCTCCGTTTCTGCTTTCCTTCGTGACGTCACCCTCGTAATGGGAAGCTGTTGTCGTATACCCGATGCAGCGATCAGCTGTTTGTTTTCCGCTTTCTTGGTAAACCGAGAACGCCGTCGCTATGCCGTAAGATCCTCTTTTTCCTACCTTCTCGGAACTGTTTCCTTCGAGTGCTCCATCATGTTCATCACGCACGCGCGAAGTGTTGTAGAACATAGGGTATATGTTGGTATATTGACACATCGTGTATGGCCAGCCTCCAATCGGGCGGGAAATTGCCGGCTATATTGCCGCAATAAACTGCGGCCGGTCACGTCAGCGGTAAATCTGCGCCGATTATGTGGGGTAATGTTGGGCGTAACACGGTGTACGGAGAGATAGAGCGATAGAGAGTTCGTTGTAAAGCAACGTTAGCGTATTTTATGGTTTTCTGTTCGTTTTGAAACAAAGTCAAATATTCGTGTCGAAGCGTACGTGTTTCGTACTTGCATTTTACCGATGTAGTCTTTAATTCAGTTTGGGTTTTGGTTAGGCGATAACGGGTTCATTGTGCTTCGTGATATTTAAAGGTACTATAAAGCAGTCGATGTCGAACCTATGCAAACAGCCTGACGTGAGAGTGCTAGATTCAAAAGTTCAGCACAACAAGTAATATGCGCAGGAGTTTACTCTAAGTATTTTTAATTGGTAAATAAAAACGCAGTCAAGAATGTCGGGGCGACGCCTGGTGGGAAGAAGTCCTCAATTTGTCAAGCAACCCTGTAAACAAGGAGACCGATAAACAGATGGCTTTCCTGTTGGGATTTGCAAATACTACCTTTTGAGAAAATGTAATTTGTGTGAAAGAAAATAAACAAAAGCCGAATCTTGCACTCAGTAGCTAAACGTTTATACCTGGGCCTTGTTTCAGCACCGTGGCGCTGCTATCGTACGTCGCTGTTTGGCCCAGAGTCGTGCGCATGAGACATTTTTGCCGCCGTACTTGGCGGAGTTGACGTTTCGTCGGTCTGCTTCGTCACAGTGTTGCCAGTAGATTTAAATTTGCATTTTCTCGGGAGCTATAAAGTCTATGTGAGAAAATTCTGCGGCATTTTACTCCTGAGGACGTAGACAATTCGGGGCACACAAAACATAGGGTTGCACCTCGACTGCTTTATAGTACCTTTAAATATCGTTAGTACCTGGACGCATAAATATTGTTATAACCGGAACATATCAGTATCAAAAAAAAAAAAGGAACATACAGACATGGTAAAACCAGCGCATATTAGTATATGGTTAAATGCAGTATCAATATCGTTGAATCCTGAATACAGTAAAGATAGTTAACACCTGATGTGGTAGGAACACGATAATGAACTACTGTAGTCCGAATATAGTCTTCTTTCGAGGAATGTTCTGAAATGAAAATGTACGCAAATGAGAAGAAAGAAAGAAAGAAAGAAGAAAAACACAGAAAAGCAATAAAAAAATGAGAAAAAGAAATAGTTTTTTTTCGTCCTTTCCTCTAGTGTGTTGACGGCAGTGACCCTAAGCAGGTGCACATGGCGACAGTGCGGATGCCGTTCTACAAGAGTGGCGCTTTCAGGGTCTTTTGACGCTTTTGACAAATTTCGGTTCAAAAGGCTTCCGAGAAAATATATGCATTGAAAAGGTGCCGGAAGCGATGGGGCGTTTTTTTTTTCTTCATTTTTGTCTCGCCTCTTGATGCGTTGAATGGAACGCACAAAAAGATGAGAGACTACTATTTTGCCGTTTACTCTACCCTTTTAACAAACTCTCCCTCTGATTGGTCATTCGCGACTGAATTCTGCACTGCGCCCTCTACGTGCGATCAAGTGTACTGCAAGGTCGTTCCCATGTTGAAGCAGAGAGGGCGCTTCACGGTCATTCGTTTTTTAATTCGTGTTATAGTCCCCTGTAATTCGCTTAATTCGTTTACGTTAATTCGGAAATATAATTGTGAACCACACGATAGATTAATAAAAATACAATGTTGCTTTGACAATTAATTGACTCGGCAACAAACAGAACTTTTTTTTTTCCGGCTGCACGCGCTGAGCTGGCGCGCTAACTATGTATACATAGTTATATTTTTGTGGATTTTATTTTTGATATGTCCCGTTTTGACTAGATGTAGTGAGTGCAGTAACGTATTCTCTCTGTTGGTATGAATTACTTGTTGAATCTCTCACTTGGTAAATGCTACTGTAAAGTCTATTGTGCTACATTTGAAAGGCTACCTTGGTGCTACCTCTGTTAGCAAAAATTGAGGTGACTACAAATAGACCTAAAACTTTGCATAAAAGTTTGTGATAAACTTACGCAAATGGTCTCGAAAGGCAGCTCCCTCTGAAGTCGGCCCACGGCGCGTACTAACCCGACATGTCCCCCAATTCCTTCCTGCTGTCCTCTCTCCATCTGTCCACGTCTGTACGCCGCTCATAGCCACAGTTGCTTCGCGGCGCTTACACGGAAGTAAAAAAAAAAGAAAGGCCTGATAGAAGACTAATTGAAGTGACAGCATATTTTAGACTCCAAAATGACTATAGAAATTACCCTTATTTTTTTCATTCATTTTTAATGAATGAAAATTACCGGACGCAAAATTACCAAATTACCGATTATGATTCCAAACTTGAGGGCGAACCACACATATGTGAAACTGAACGAAACAATACAGAAGAGAGAAAGCGCTTAGGGAAACGTGACGTCAACACCGGACACCTGTCTCCCTTTACGAGCGGAATTTGTTATGCGTCATAAACATACGTTATGACGGTTTGTGTTTTACGTCAGGAGTTATTCCATTCAGTGAGTATAGCAATCCGTGTTCTTGCTTTCCAGGTGCTTCTTCAGCTGGTGGAATGTCTGGATCCGGATCAACGGGGTCTCATATCCTTCGCGGATTTCTGTCGGGGAGTCAGCGCGGCAATACAAGGTACGTTAAAGCGCATTAAGTCGTCTGCACGTATATAGAGACACAGTAGTCGATTATAACCCATAGAAACGGACGGCACGTGCTGCATGTGCACCAGCAGGGCGTTCGACAGAAGGTGACTTGAGTTTTAGGAAGTCGTAGATAAACTGGCTTGCGTCGAACCCAGTGGTTTATCCAGAATCCCAAGCACGGACGGGTGTTATAAAAAAATGAGGGGGGGGGGGGGTCATTATTATAGTTATAGCTGAAATCACAGGACATATAGCTGAAATCACAGGGGCACTCCCTGTAGGGTGTACACAGCGTTTGGCGTTCGCCCATTTCATCGAACGCCGTTTTATCGAATGACGCTTCACTCAACATGTCATCGTGTGGCTTGTACAAGACATGCAGATGTCTTTCACAGTCCTTAGTAAACATAAAATGTTCGTGTTTAAGCACGATAGCTTTGATATTTGATTGCTACGATCCACTGTAGGGTAGTCGATAGAGTAAATTACTGTGTGACTGTTGCCGTATGAACACCTATTTTACTCGTGACCAGGGTGTCGAACCGAACCCGAACCGGAACCCGAAATGCAATTTTCATGACACTGTTGAAACCGAACCGGAGCAGAACCGAACAAAAAATAAGAGCGGTAACCGGTTCGCAACAAAACGGTTCGGACATAAAAGAAGTCAACATAAGAGTTCAAGTGCCTCACAATCCCCCAACGAGGACACGTAGGTCTGCATACGATGGATTTCGCAAATTTTCACCTAGCCGTCAAACGAGGACGTATAGTACGTATGCTTTCAGTATCTTTTTTTAACACGTTGAAGCGCAGTTGTCTTTGTGAGCGCCGCGGCTAGCGCCCCACGCACGCGCTAGAGGAGGCGCACCGCGGACGAATGAAGCAGGAATGGATTAGGCCAGTTGTGTATCTCTATAGCTTGACACGTGACCAGTAAAAATTAAGCAAGTCAGAAACATGACACGTGAAGAAGGAGCGTACGCAGAACGGTGTCTGTTTGATTGGTCGTGGTTTGAAAAGTGAATGTAGTTCTGCTTACTGGTAGTGCAATTGTGTCGTGACACACTGTCTGTGTGTTGTGGATTAACTGGTCCACTGGTATGAGCTCGGACAGAGCAAGGCTGGCAGACTTATTTTCGACATGCTCCAGTACGGTTTCAGATCGCTTCCGCGCTGCAAATGCAGTGTGCCCGAAAGTACCGTCGTCTATGTAAAATGCTGTCCACCTTATTGAGCTTCCTTTAATGCTGGCACTGTGCGTGTGAAAAAAGAGATTTTGATCACAGAAAGTAGCAGGACTACACCACTTTATCAGTGTGGACGCTATATTTGCAAGTGCTCATCGATTTCTCCTTCGTCTCGCTAAAGGGAGTACCTGGCCACTAAAAACGTCAATGCAGACAACAGCAGTAAGCCATTAGCCACGCATTTCCTGATAATAGCAGTTTTATGAGATATATAAAATGGAAGCGTTGAACCGGGGGGGGGGGGGGGGGTTCGATTTTTGGCATGGACGAACCGGAACTGAACCGGAACGAAATCCAAGCAATGCGAATCCGTATTTTTTTGCGGTTCGACACCCTGTTTCTGACCAAACAAAAAATGAGCGGTCTTGATAACATAACCCGGTGGTGTCTATAGAATGGTAGATGATAATTAGGTTTGATCAAACTGTTTATTGCCAGACTACAAAAAAGTATACGGTGAAGTCAACGGTGTCTATTGAAGAATGTTGCTTTTTATAAATACTTGGGTGTCATTATTAAAACCGGTCTAAAATTGGATAGCCATCGAAACACATGTGTTCTAAAGCTGGTCGACGACTGTGGATGTGAAACAGGAAATTTCGCCTTGGAGCAACGAAAGAAATTAGCAGCATATAATTCATTAGAATTTCACTGGAATATATGCATCAGCAATCTGGGATAAAGGAAAATAAGAGGTCTACCGCACGGCTCATATTGTGCAGGTGCAGAAGGACTCCCTCTGTGACACACAGTATTCACATTTAAATATTAAAAAGTTGCAAAATCTTTGTTTCGTTTGGAGGGTGAGTGCCCCGTAGACGGTCTCCGAAAATTTGAGGTTTAGTATGCTGTTAAAAGCCTCGCCACACACATAAAAAAAAAACAGTTGATGTTTTATGAACGTTATGATATGCGTATGCCGTTCTATTACGTACATGTATTGGTGCGAAAAATACAAATGCCATAGATATATACATATACATATCACGCATTTTACTGAAATAAAAATATTATTGTAGTGAATTTACGCACCATAAAATTTGCAATTTTCAGCGGTGGCAGAAAAATGACTAATTGTCATGGTCGGGGCTGTAGTTGTGTGATGTATTATTGTTTAGCTTCGGCGCTTGAACGGTAAGCCAATTTTTCCGCACCCCTCCAAAAGCACAGGGTTTAACTCAAATGTTAGGTTTATGCAGCTTTCGCTGCCAGTCGAGAACATTCCAAACGCATGCCCGAACTTGTTCATCAAGCTCTAGGCAGTCGGCCTCCCTTGACAGCCACGAATTTAGGATCGCGCCCACGGAAGCTATCTTATCAACAACGTGTGTTTGTACGTTAGCACGTGTTGTTTACCACAAGACGTCGCGATTTGCTATCTTTGTCTCAACTTTGAAGCGGTTTTTATTCTCCCTGCACCCCTTCTGGGCTACAAACGCTAAGGTCCTTAAGGTGTGGCTCGCCCTCTTTTCATCTTCGTGCGAAACAGATTATTTGTCGTTTGAGTTTCCGTACGCCACGCGGAGCTCGGAAATGGCAAGTCCTTCGAATGTTTGAAGGACCACTGCACTCGTTCACCGTTGACGTAGCTGATTTTGACGTCTGGCAACGGTGCTGCTTGAGGCGTGTGTCCGCCATTAACCAGCGTGGTGCAAGAACGTCAGGAACCCCAACGATTGCTTCCAACTTTCACCTCGAACGCAAGGTTCATACTCCGGAACTTGTTCGGCGATGTTAATCGAAGTTAGGCCTACTCGATAAAACCATTCGCGAACGACATGGACGTTTTCGCGCTGAGCAGTGAACCGTGGTGCGGTGTGTCGTCTCCTGGACACTGGCTGGTAGCAGTGGACGTCGAAGGCGTCGCTCAAAGCCTTTTGCGACGCGCCCTAGTCAGCGGAACAGCGGTAGCGCGTCGGACTCGGTCGTTTATCGAAGTTGGACTGAGGATAGCACGGAAGTTTTCGTGGATTGTGGAAATGGTGCCGCTGTTGGGACGATGGGCTGCTGCCGGTAAGCCATTTTTCTGTGTGCTACTACTACGCACAAAAAGTAGTCTGGAACACAATCACAGTACTCTATAGTTCTTCGGGATTAGGGATTGATAAGACTATAGTCGAGAGAAGGAAAGTCAGTTGAATGGGGACGTTTATTCTTCAATGTCTCGTGCTGTGATATGACTTAGCGTATCACTTTTTCACGATGATACTGACAATAGTTCTTCCGTTGCATTTGAAACAGGGATCTGGTTCTATCGGTAGTTCTCTAATAATGCAATTATCTATACTTAATATTCTGATTTGCCGCGCTGTACAGGTGGTTCCAAAGATATACGTGTGCTACGCTTTTGGATAGTACCGCTTCTGATTCTGATAGAGGAGAAGGAAGAGTAACGACAACTAAAGAGTAGAGTAACTAACTAGAGTAACTAACTAGAGTAACTAACTAGAGTAACTAACTAGAGTAACTAACTAGAGTAACTAACTAGAGTAACTAACTAGAGTAACTAACTAGAGTAACTAACTAGAGTAACTAACTAGAGTAACTAACTAGAGTAACTAACTAGAGTAACTAAAATGAATGGGCTATGGAAAACTGAGTGAAACATAGAGGAGAGAGAGAGAGAGAGAGAATAAGAGAGTGTGAGAGGGAAGTGCATCAGGAGAGAAAGCATTCGTTCAACAGCCCGAACAAAAAATCAACTGTTTATTTCGTTTTTGCTGTTGATGTTACAGTATAGTAGAACGAAAACAAGAGTTGGAAACGGAATTTGCCGAAAGCTCTCCGTGACGCGCCTTCTACGGTAAAATACCGGCAACCAAACGCAGCCGGTATTGCCTTTCAACCGGCAGCCTGCACGAGCAACAAATAACCGGCCGGGTGGCAATCCTACTCAGACACCTTTCCTCTGACGCAGCAACCGTGAAAGAGAGAGATGAGAGGGCGCTCGTGCCGGTGTCATCGTGTTCCAGTATCACGGTATCGTGGTCACGAATGTTTACAAGCGAGAATATTGCCTCATGAATACTCTCGTTCGGACCAGTTCTTGCGAAAAGTGGAAAGCTTTCTCCGATTAGTACCTATACTTCCACTACCTTACAGTCGTTGAAGTTACTGCTGCTGACAACCGAGAGGAAAAGTGCACGTGCAATTCAACTTTCTTTATTGACAATCCAAGACAAAGAAAACTTATAAGAAATGGAACTGCAGGGTAAACCCGCGACGCAGTCCCGGATACAAAAGGACATCTTGTGAGGAACAGACAGCAAAGCAGCAACCAACACACTTCGTAACAACAAACGTAATCTGACATAAAAAAAAAAAAAATTGATTGCCGTTACCAGTAGCTAAATATATCTCTAACTTCCTGGAGTGGAGGTAGTTTGACGTGTGACTACAAAGACAAAACGTTCCAGACCAAAATATTTTTGAATTCGCATTTTTTTTATTTGACTTTGGCACCAAATAAAATGCAACAGTCACTGCCTGCAGTTGGTTCTGGGAATAGACCTTTCCCCTGTTGGAAACAAATGACGTCATAGCGTTCGCCAGCGCCACCAATTTGGTAGAGTTGAACTACGCTCGAGCTAGGGATGAACAAGGTTGCGCCCGTAATCCACGATCTTGAGATAATTATATAGTCCCTGAAACGGACGCGACCTTCGGTCCTACCTTTCTTTCAGTAGGAGGCAGCGAACGAGTGCCCATTCGTGGAACCCAGCACTCTCCTTCCGATTTGTTTCGGTTTCAGTCTGTCTACCAAAGTCATGATGACATTTCTCGGGTAGTGGTCTATTGGGAGCTTCAGAGTAAGGTTATCAGTACGAAGTGAGTACGGTGGTGAATAAAGTTGTGAATAAATTACTGATGAATCGTATAGATCCTATTTATCAATTTATATACAAGGATGGCAAGGTTTACCACCTTCCAAAACACTACTTACAGATAATAAGGGAAAGGAAAAAGCAATACAAGCGTGAGGATGTAACGATAGCAGGGATCTAAGTGCCCTTTTTTGATAACATGTTCAAATGGGATGTGCATGTGAGTCCGTAAACTTCTAAAGCGTAATTTATGTGATTTTAGATCAATGCTTGACATATCAGAAGAAGTCTTCTGGTACAAACAGACCAGGAACAATCTTGGTCTGAACATCCAGAATATGCAGCTTCCAGTCAAGGTGACTCGTGTACTGAAACACCTAGAAACTTCGTAGACGAGACTATTTGTCTCATCGTCCTCAAAATGTAGTTTATAATCAGTAGCTTCAAGTACTCGCTTTTAATGTAGCTAGATTTACTAGCATTTGCCACAAGTCTGTTTGCAGATAACCATGTCGAGTACCTTAGGAGAACTGCGTTTTGTTTTAGAAAACATTGTGCGTGTACCGTTGGCCCCGACAAAGATATTTATGTCGTCGTCACTTGTAAATAGTCCACAAGGTCGTTTACATATATTAAAACCTGTCAATTTTAATTTCAAATTTATTTATTTTTAAATTTTTATTTCTTTAGTTTAATTTTAAAGAGCTTTCAATTGCTGTTGCGTGTCACCTGCGAGGAGTGAACCGTATGAGGTTGAACTTGCTTTGCAGTGAAAGCAGTTTGTTTTAAAATGTTTGCGAATGTCTCGTTTTTTTTTTTTTTTTTTTTTTTTTGTCATCCCTCACGTACTGCTCGTCAGCGCGCGTGTCTCATAATTAGTAGGATGGAGTAATTGCTTAGAATGGCAACTATTATAATGGACAATGCCCGTTTTTCGTTGAAGGAAGGAACAATGGCTCTGCCGCACACAACTTTCTGCATTTATGGGCGCCCTTGGCGTGCACGGGAGGAGCGCAGTGCAATGGTAATTTGTTTGTAAAGCGCATGTAATGGCGCTGGAGCAGCTTGCATTGTCGCGGGTGCATGGCACCGCTCAAGAAGCAATTCAGGCGGACGAAGGCTAATGAATCGGTTGTCACGCACGGGCCGGACTGCGACATCAGCCCAGCACCTTGGCTGGCGTATATGCAGGGTCTTCCTTTTAATCGGGAAGAAAACTATTAGAGCTGCATCAATTTCGTTTTCGCAGGTGGGCTATACAGCCAGGCCGACATCCTGTAGGACAGCATACGCAACTATTGGATGACTAATTAGCTATAATTAATTCATTAGTTAGATGTTTTCTGGGAAATGCGAGATTGCAGAATTGGAGTCAGTCATTATTCAAATCCATCGTCCTTATTAAACACCTTGAGTTAAAGTGCCACTGCGGACTCAGAAAACAGCGTTTACTTTATTTAGTCCATGAAAAGGTGCCTCAATTTGAATCCTGAAAGTGAACATATTCGACACAAGTGTGTCTGGTTGGGTGAGAACTATGATAGTAACGAAAATCTCCAACCAAGTTACAGGACGGGGATACCCGACGTTTCGGAGCCAGTTCGGCTCCTTCCTCAGGGGTGACTGTAGTGGCCGTTGGCAGCAGCGTTCTGCCAACATGCTGCTGCTGCCAACGGCCACTACAGTCACCCCTGAGGAAGGAGCCGAACTGGCTCCGAAACGTCGGGTATCCCCGTCCTGTAACTTGGTTGGAGATTTTCGTTACTATCATAATTTGAATCCTGTTTACGAACGCTGTGCATTTCTGTCAATTTTTGAAGATCTGCTGAGCCTCCACAAGTTTCGATGACGCGACCAGCAAGTGACGTTATCATACGCCCACAAATAGACCTCTCCCTGTTTGTAAACAAATGACGTCATAGTATTCGACAGCGCCACCAGTTTGGTAGAGTTGAACTATGCTCGAAGTTAGGGGGCGAACAAGGTCGCGCCCGAAAGCCACGGTCTTGAGGGGATTAGGATGATCCCTGAAAGGGCCGCGACCTTCGGTCCTACTTTTCTTTCAGTAGGAGGCAGCGAACAAGTGCCCATTCGGGGAACCCATCCCTCCCCTCCCCTTCCGGTTTGTTTCGGTTTGAGTCCATCTACCAATGTCATGATGACGTTTCTCGGGTAGAGGTTTATTACAATTGTCATGTTCTGGAGAGGGCACTCGTCTCCTAGCAACGACGCCGGCGTCCGGGGAGGGTCACGTGGTGAAGAAGTCATGTGAGGAGTGAGGCTGCCCGATTAAGAAGGGAAAATGGGAGATAAGTCTTCTCCCTCCTTTGTGTTTTCTCGAAGGTCGCAGCGGTCGGATGGTATGTCACGTGAGACTCCGGTAACCGAGTGCAAAAAGTGAGCCCCCGGCAAATGCGAAGCGTAACAACGTTGCCAGACGGGAACCGGCGCTCCGTCGGAGCCTAACATGACGTCAGTTCTCAAAAATAAAAATTTTCTCTGGCTTTCGCGTCACGTAGAGCCAAAATAGTTTGCAGAAAGTAAAGTGAGACAAGAAGATTTCAGCAACATAGCTTCGGTAGGATTCTGAGGACACGAGATTCAGTCCGTAGTGGCACTTGAAGATATAAATTCCCGAATTTTGTTATGCAAATGAGCCGAAACCAGAACTACGTACTGCTCGCGCGCTGAAAGAGCGACAGGCAATCCACGTGAGAGGATCCACATCCACATGCTTTGGAGCGATTGTGCTGATTGTAGTAGACACTAATCAGTTGGCCAGATAGACTGAGCTGCAACCCAGATAAGACCAATGTCGTGTCGTTTCTGAGCTATAGGTCTATGGTAGACGTAGCACTGGTGGCTGGGTGCGACTTATTTTGGTAGCCTTAAGTATTATGCTACTGGGACAAGTATTCCGGTATTCATAATACTTAAGTGCTATACCAGGTTCAGACGGAAAAGAGCTCTAAAGAAGCTGAACCACATGTCTCGCTGTTCGTGCTTTCTGTACTGGAGCTAATTGTCCCTATGCATTAAATAATCTGTAGGTCGCTGCTGCACCTGCCAAAGATGTATCCTACAGTCACTATATGTACTATAGTGACTGTAATGTAGCCCGTACAGCTGATAGAGATGCTACTATCCAATTAGTCAATCTAATTACAACTGCTAGGACGTTACCAATTCGTTGCATGTTCTGTGGTAGTCATGTATAAGGTACAACTAAAAGCCTACCTATATACAATGCCACATAAAAGGGTCGACAGGAGAGCGGAACTGGGTCTTATTATAAAGCATGTACGCTCTGTTGCCATGAGGTTCTTATCTCAGCATTAGTCCGACGACTTGAAAAACTTATAACAGCGGCGATAATATGCTACGTGAACCGTTCAGCCCAGATGCAACTCTTCTTTCTCTTTTTTCTTTTGTCTGTACAAGTGCACGTACTTTGTTCTTCGAAGCGTTAAAAGCTCCCTGGGTGCTGTACACCTTAAAAGGTCGACACGCTTACACTTCTTTTGGGAGGATTACTTTAAAGAAAAGAAAATAAAAATAAACGAAAGGCGGCAGTTGTATTCTCAATAGATATGTGTAATTTCCTCGGAGTACATATAAAGAAGCACGTACAATTTGCTAAGATGTTATGAACCGCTGAAATCGCGGTCCTAAGCTTTTTCTTTGCATCTGAGTTACATTTTTTTAGTCTGGAAACTGCAAACTTAAATGCCTGTATGGTGTTCGCTGCTGTGTCCGGATACGTCTGTGTATATTTCGCGCTGCTTGATGAAAACAGCAAGTACCAAGCACTTCCCGTTCCAGCACGTCGTGTAAAAATATGTATAAAGTGCAACTACGTGTTGTAGACTGATCAAAACGTACATCGAACAGATTTGTGTGTAACAATGTGGAATGCTTACAAATTTTAAACTGGATCACCATCGTGGTAGTCACCCTTCGAGAACCACACATACTCCAACGCTGTTTCCGTTGCCCGATTTTTTAAATATTTTTTTGACGTCGTCTTTGGAAAGAGAAAAGTCTCGTCACACTCATTTGCGTCTCTCGGGCGTCCTGAAATACTTATTCTTTCAACTACATTTTCATTTTTGGAAAAAGGAGAGAGAGGGAGAGAAAAAAAAGAGGGAATCGCCCCGGTGACTAAAAATTGTGAACAAATCAAATCGCAATTGAAAGAGAAAATATTAAAATATTTCAAGATGTTCGTGAGCAACTCAAACGATTGTGGCGAGACACCCTAAACTTGCACTGCAAACTGGCGACACCTCGATGGTGAGCAAGTTTCAAATTTGCGAGTATTTCATCGTTTTAAATATATAAATCCATTCTCGACGCCATCTGCCAGTTCAAAATTCGAGTTTCCACTATCCAATCATGATGGAGACCTCATGGGCTTATGTATAGCGCAATGGTTTACCCAGAATTTCGTCCTGGGGGGGGGGGGGGGGTTCGGCTCCACAAGGGGGTGTATTTTCGTGCTTTTGACAACATATTTTGCAATCTCACAAAATTTTAGAGGGGTGTTGGGGGGTCTGGATAAATCACTGGTATAGCGCCCCTATTATGATAATGCTCACGGCTGCAATGCAATTTTTTCCAGTGCTCTTGCTGGCATACAGTACAATGTGTGCGTGATGCAATAAATCGCATACAAACATATATAAAAGTGTCCCAATCTTTTTCCTTTCCTGTTGTCGCCGCTACCAGTGTTCCCAAACATGCACGCGAAGCCTTATCGCAACTTCACGTCACGGCATGACGTTTGAGTTTTTTGTCAACACATTAAAGTAAATGAAGCGAAGTATCGAATGTTTTTTTTTTTCTCCGCTGAAAGAGTATGGCGTGCAATATTAAAACCAGGAGGTCCTGTGACGTGACAGCTCTTTCAACATCGCGCATGCACTGGGGGCGTTTCTGCAATGCAATCCCTCAGAACGGCAGACGATACCGTGCCAAGCGAGTCTTGTATTCTCTCATTCTTGTCGTCTGCTATTGGAACAGAACGGTCGGCAGATTATCTGGAGTGTGTAGCACCGCGATAACGGCACTTATCCCCGCATTAGGCCATTTAAAGGTTGTCTCACGTTGTATATATATATATATATATATATATATATATATACGTAGTTTTCCTCATTTGTCATTTTCCTTGCTTCTCGCAGGCTCTACTTGTGCTGTTTCGTCGCCCATAATCGGGGATACGGACAACTTTGTCATCGAGGTGAGTTCCGCCTGCACTTTGATTCGATGTGCAGAGCCACGTGATCCGTCACGTGGCGCACACACGTTGCAAGGCCATTGTTGTACGAGGCCTCATAGTGCACAGACCTAACTCCGCAGTCACCAGTCGTTTTCTTAGTTAGTCATTATTATTATTCATTGTTATTATTATTATCATTGTTATTCATTAAATCTTGTGTTCGGAAGGGGCAAGAGCAGTGGTTGTGCAAAGCTGTTGGTGGTTGTGTCGAGCCAGCTAGAACGTTCCCCACCCACTTTCCCTTTCCCACGAGCCTTTCCTCCTCTCCCTCAGCCGGTATCTTTCACTCCGAAAGGTGGCAACCCTACATGGGAGGGATATCTCTGTGGAATTTACTATTTCCCAGTGATTTTTTTTTAAACGAAAATAACCTGTCGCCGTTTTCCGATGCTTACTGCCGATATTCACGGACCTTTTGTGCTGTTGGAGTAAGGATTACGGATATAAAAATACCGTAATTGTTTTTAATATCGTTTAAGAAACAACGCCTGCGTGGAATAAGCCGCATCTCCATTTCCTTACATGTAGTCTATAGAGCCCTCGATTACTCATCAGGTTATTCATGTTGTCAGGAAAAAAATCGCAGGACGGTTACGGTTTTGTAACGCGAATTTCAGCGACAGCACCGTCGGCATTGGGCCGTCAAACCGTTCAGTTCTAGTCGAAGCATTGCATGGCAAGTCAACAGCATCGCAGTGAGATCATTCTTGAACCGCAAGCGATCGCACAGAAATGGTTATCCTTGAATTGCCTCATAGTGAAGCCCTTCGTGGCTTCTTCTGCTTTAGCTTGCCTCTGACGCCCCTTTGCCTCTGCTTCGGCGGCACGCACTGCGCGGTCTTCGCGTCTATGTGGTTTTGCCTCAGTTCCGGTGGCACGCACGCTGGGATCCTGACGTCGCTCTCGCTTGTTTGCGGCTTCGGCTGCACGACGAACTGGGTCTTCGCGGTCTCTTTCGTTCTCGTGCCCGCCGGAAAGCTTGGGTGTCCCGGCCCCCGACCAGGTATCCCCATGCTGTATTAAGCAAATCATCGAGCCCCATGCTAACAACGTCTTCGTTGTCGTAGTTTATTCGCTTTTCCCTCTGCGGACGACGCCGCGATCTCGAGAAACGAGGCACTAACAGCTGTCGCTGTAAGAAGGCGTTGTAAGTCGAACATCGAAAGAGGTAATTCACGGGGGTTGCGATTTCTGTCATATCGAATATGATTCATTTTACCGACATGATAAAAAGTTAAAAGGTTTATGGTCTCGGTTGTCTCGCGACGTAAACCCCAATTACCAATTATCGAGACTGGTTTATGCAGCGTATTGTGAAGAGGCAAACAACATAAACATGTAGTTCATGCATGTACATGTGGTTCCGCAGTAGAATCGCGACTATTCGATCACCGTGTGGGTCGTGCGCAGTGTTTCGTCCACAACTCCCAACGCCCCCTCCCCCCCAAATGTGGCGACACTCCCTAACTTTTTCCCTGCGCACCCCACACGGGGGGCGGGGAGGGGGGGGGCTCGCTAATTTAGCTGTAGTGACAGATTGGTAATGATACGTTGCGCTGTTATGTAACTGTAGTAGTAATACCCCCCTCCCCCTCTCCGTTGAGATCACTGCAGGTGAGATCCCTTGCCTTGCCGACAAAGGATGTTGAGGGGAGACAGAATACAAGGGTCGTTGTTGAATGATACTTTTGCTCGAGCAAAATCAGCGAGTAAATGTAACTGAATAAAACTTTGTGCAATCCTCCTCGGGTCAGCGGCACGTGCGGCAGCTATCATGGCGGGGAGTAGTGTGTCTGTAGCTGTGGGACAGCGATGCACAATCAAGTTCCTTGTGAAGGAGAACGTCAAATCAGCTGAGGTTTTGCAAAGATTACAGGCACAATATGGGGAGCAAACGATGTCTAGGGGAAGAGTGTACGTATGAAGGTGTGGACAGCTTTTCGAAGGACGGAATACGGTGACGAATGAACCACATGGACACGTTCGTCCGACTGCTGCAGTCACGCCAGTGAACACTGCAGGCGTCGAGCAAGTAGCCTTCCTTGAGTACCGGCGAGGAACTGTTCGGGACATTGCAGGCTCCCAGCGTAATATTAGTGGCGGCAGTGTGGAGGCAATCATTCACGAGGACACACTGTTCCACGAAGTCTGTGCAAGATGGGTTCCCAGGCACCCGACTTGTGACCAGAAAGGAGCGCGCATGGCAGTCTCTGAGCAGCTGCTGAACCGGTTTCAATCCGGGTAGGGGACTAATTTTTCCAATCAGTAATCACATGCGAAGAAAAACCAGTATCCATCATTTCGCCCTAGAAATGAAAAGAGGCAGCATGAAATGGCGACATAAGCCGAAGAAAAGCAAGATGCAGCCGTCAACTGGGAAGTCCATGGGTACTGTCTTCTGGGGCATGAAGGGTGTCATCCATGTTGACTTCTTGGAGCAAGGGGCCACGATTAATGCCCAGTAAAGTAAAACTCCACGTTGGTAAAGGGTGCCGCGCGAAACGCAATTCGCAGGAAAAGTCCTGGGATGTTGTACAGAAGGGTCACCCTTCTTCATGAAAATGCCCGGCTTCACACGGCGAATTTGATGGTAGCAACAGTGGTCGGAATGCCCTAGCTGTTAGGAGGTTTTGCCCCCATGCTCCCTTACAGACCAGATTTAGCCCCAAACAATTAAAATTTGTTTGGGTAAGACGTTCCACACAGGTGAAACCTACAGAAATATGTCCTTTCGTGGGCTACGACAGCAGCCATCTTCTTTCTACGCAAAATGAATCAGAGTTGCCACTGTGATGGCAACGGTTGTGCTAGGCGAATACTTTGAAAAATTGACGTAGTTTGGTGCTTCTCGAATTTTCCATCGTATTTAAAGAAAATGTCTCGTTTTGAGAGTTTTCTTTCGTTGTGTCGAGGTGCCGCCTGAAAACTCTCTCGTTCTAGCGGGAGTTCGTTATATCGCGAATTTCATTGTATCGCGTTTCGCTGTAACGTGGCAAGAGCTTCAATAAAACGTCTTTTCAAGAAGATACAATACTGTGTTCAATATTGTTTTCCCCAAGTCTGTCACAACAATCACACTACAATTGAAGCCTGTGGAACGAATTAAGTAAGGTACTGATGTCTCGATTTTTATGTAGTATATTTTGTGTATGTACACGATATGCAATATCCTTCCTTGCGGATATTCTTTTCCTTTCTAAGATACCAAGAAGCGTTCCGTATGTCTGCAATGAGCAGAGCCCAATATAATGAAATCCATCTACTGTCAGTGTACCCGTGCGCGCAATCAGCGCTTTTTTCCTGTGCCATACTGCTTTATTCCTTCCTTCCATTTTTACGAAAGCACAGCTCACGGAAAGATCATTTTCGAAGATATAGAAACAGGCAGAAGACAGTATATAATGTCGTCCGCTAATGCGGCGCAGGTGCTCTACGTGCCTTTACAATCCACCTTTTTGTTTAGTCCTTTATAAAGCGATGGCCGATTACGGTCGGAGCTGCAAGTGCTACGATGTATTTTAATCAAGCTAAGGTACACGGACAGTGACCTCCCATTTCGTTCGCTTTTTCCTGTTCGTTTCTCTTTTTACTAAAAAAGAAAAAGTGGTTTCGATCGGCCACTTACACCTCGTTTGTTATACAGGTGTTTTAAAAGGTTGGCGACCGTACTGCGCTGGGCTCAATATTGCTCAGTGCTGTCACGCCCATCTTGGATGCAGTGAACGATATCCGGTCTAATAATCTTTCTTCGCACCACCTGACCGGCCGGCACCTTGTTACGCACGCCTGGTAGCACCCTTTGTTTATTGTATTACCGTCTACTTTGTTTGTTCAGTTTTCCCACGCATCGCCTGTGATCCCACAGCGAGCTGAAGGTAGTTTAAATAACTGTGACGCAGACAAAGTATACAGAAAGAATTCCTTGTTTGATACTGATCGCAGTCGAGGACAAGCATTGAAAAAACACGCCGTAGCAGACGACGTTCCAGTTCGCTCGTCACGTGATCGATACCGCTGGCGCCCTCTCGCGCTCGACGAGCGCCGGAGATTCTCCGTCGTGCGTTTCAGGTGGTCCGGTGCGGTGTGTTTGAATCCTGTTTTAGACGCAGTTGTCTGTTTGCAGTCACTAGTGTGTGCAAAACGTTTCAAATAGTCGGAACGCAGAAGGGATCGCAACTTTTGTGATAGTGATTCTGGAGAACCAGCGTACGTAACTTTTGTCGTCGTCTGGTATACCTGAGACGTTCCTCGGACACCGCATACCAAGAAAAGTTGCTTCTCCATGAAGGAAAAATCCTCCAAGGTAAAAATGAAGGGGCATGTTTCTATTGTTGGGGATATGTCTATATTATCTCTCCGACTTTATTGCTTGTAATATATTTGCGTGCCGTGTTGTCGTCTGCTAAGAGGGGAAAAGTGTATAGGCACCATTGTGCTGAAATAAGTTGGATTAGCATGTAGAGTTTGAACACCTGTTAGTTCGCGTGATGGTTTCAACGTGAAGGTGGACGATGCCCCCCTCCTCTCGTGGAGTGATTCTTTGGTTGTCGCGTATGTCACTTCAACCGCGCTGCGTAGGTGCAGGCGGACGTGGTCACTGCGTGGTCAGCGGTCATGGTCACGCTGCTTCAGGCAATGTAGATGACGTCGCGGTCGGAATGCAAAGGCCAGTGCAGGCAGTGCGAACGGACGGATATGGGTTTTTCTTTTCAGGAGGAAGCATCGCCTTGTGCGGCTCATGGATGTGGTTGCGGGGGCGAATGGGTTGCATCTCTGCCTGACCCATATTTCGCAGACGTATTATATTCGTATACAATTCGATTTCTGGGTGTTTGGTTTTAGCGGAGATTTCCGCGAAGGATACTGATTTTCGAGCAGGACGTAATTTGGAAGGCTATCTCCGCTTCATCACATGGTGTAGCTCTATAATCTGGAGCGTTTGGCCTCATTATGATTTATGAGGAACATCTATAGAGGTCAGCTCCCCGTGCACCTGGGTTGTTTGCGCACAAAGGGCGCAATGCTATACCTCGATTTCTTTTTGTTTATTTGAAAATTGCGTCTATTGTTTACACGAAAATTAATAGTAATCGGGGTTGTCACACGCGAAAGTGCGTTTCTGTGGGAGTATGTTTACACTGTTTTTACACGGTAATGTTTTTTTATGAAATGAGTGACACAAATGACGTGTGATATTGAGATAATTATGTTGGAGCAATTTTAAAACGTAAATTTATAAAATTCCTTGAATAATTGAAAGGTATAGGATAGCTTGCTGGCCTGACATAGAAATCGTCCTGCGTGCTCTTTTACTGTAATATGGTTTGTTCTACGCTTATTAGGGAATATAAGTCACATCTTCAGAACATTATTGGCTCAAAGTCGGGCTTGTACCTCGATAACTTGTAACAGCATTCGCATCTTTACCGTGTTTGGGAAAGACGCATCTCCAGGGTTCACAAGGATTATAGAAATGCATGCATGTTCAAAATTGGCCTTGTGCGGCTAATTTCTGAGCAGTTCTATTCTTCTAGGCTGTTCAAGTAATAACTGTGTTTTATGCGTTTGATTACGGTGACCCTGTAGTCGCTGTAGTGAACGCGTCTAGCGAATACAATGAGGTATATCTTGTTTGTTTTTCCTATGTCATATGCATAGAGTAGGATTCAAGGATTTTTATTTTCGTATATCTACAAAGCAATGTACAGAGTGGGAGTGTTAGGGCGTACCCTGTAAAACTGTCCCTGCAAAGAATACATACACTTCAAGTTAGAAACAATTGAAACTACAAAGTTGAAATAACAACAATAAAAGAAATGAAAAATATAGAATAATCAATGTGATGCAATATAGAAAATGTGATGCAAAACCACAGTGATGTTAACACTTATGATGGTTGAGTTGCAAAGTGAAATTTTTAGTAGTATTTAAAAAAAAAAGAGAGATTAGAAGTGTCTTATTTCCATACGCAGCATTAAAAAGAAAAAGAAACACTTTTCTTAAGCAGTAACAACTTTATTTGAATAATGATAAGGGAGTTTCATCACCAGGGACGATACTCTACTCCCCCATTGCTGGTGGTAATGTGGTGAAATTGAATAATAGCCACCTCACAGTTGGAACTGGGGTCCTATGGTGTCGAAAAACTCGTAATTCTTCATGAGCGCTGTGATAATGGGAGAACACGTATTTTACTGCATTCGTGTCTTGCGCCACATAAAACACTTTTTTTGAGTCACCTGGACGAACTATAGTGTCAATTAACGACTCATTAATTGAAATTTAGGAACTTTTGTAGTCGTTCTGTTGTAACAGTGAAAAGGGGGGGAAGTCTGCTTGCCCTTCTATTGCGATCAGAGGTATGAATGTATGCCCTCCTATAGAGTACAGGAGTTCAGTTGAATGATGATGATGATTTACAGTCAACCCTCAATTTATGAACCTTCGATTTATGAATTCCCTCGTTTTATGAACACTAGCACGAGGAACTAAACTTTTTACATGCATTTTTCCCTCGTTTTATGAACCTCGATATGCGAATAATGAACGGAATTTCTGGAAACCAACTAGGAGTTGCCCAGCGTTTTTGCCCTCAATATATGAATGGATCGTTCCGAGGCCAGCAGAAACCTAGGAATTATTCGTGGCCTTGTGAATGGCACCTGAACAGACAAAACATTTTTCCAGGTATTGCACCCCCCCCCCCCCCCCCCCCCCCCCCGGTTCTTAACCCCTTGAAATCCGATCAACAAACTGGTTTTTGCAGAAGTGTTCCTGACCTCAATTGATGAATAAGGTGTCCGCTGTCACCCGGAGATTAATAAACGTAGGTTAAAAATCCCAGAGGAAATCAGAGACCAGTTGAGTGCGAACGTGCTGACATCTCTTCTTTCCAAGATTGACACAGCGGAAGGCATTGTCCAAAGAAAAATTAAACAATATATTGCACTATAAACACAATCTCAACTCGGAAATACTGTTTTGTCAGCTCGATAGTACTCACTGAACGGAATTTTCTATTTATGAATCCCTCGATTTATGAACATTTTTCGAGGAACTGAGGGTGTTCATAAATCGAGGGTTGACTGTATAGGTTTCTGGCACAAAAGTGAATACAGGCCGTAGAGTTCAACCAAAGCAGTGCAGATTGTTTTGTACACTAAAGCGACTAGATGTTTGGCTCCAGAAATACAAGGTTATTGACTAGTCTATGTTCTACATTTATTAATGACTGTTCTTTCTTCTTTTTCTTCTCTCTCTCTCATATAGTTGAGCGACGAAGTGGACATGTCCTTGAGAGCCGACAGTCCGGCGGACAGTGCCTTACCTTCGAGCGATCGCTGCTCACCGGAAAATACTAAATGGTACCGTAATACTTCACCACTAGAGTGCATTACTGTGCTTTACTCGAAATGACACCGGAACTCTCAATTTATTTTGAGATCAGAGCTGTATTCGATGTGAATTTGCCATGTGAAACTCAGTGTGATTGCATGTGAATTTGCCGAATGCAAAATTTCCTCCAGTTTTGCCTTGTATCGGTGGTTTGATTGCTTCGCATAACTGAAACCATCAGTGACTGGTGGTGTTGTCGTGCCAATAATAAATAATTTGATCTGTATTCATGTGAAGCATTTAGCACGTGAAAGTATTTTCATGCTTTTGTTTGGGCTGTCGCTTTAAGCAAGGACGTTGATCTAATTTTAGAAAAATGGATTCTCACTAGACAAAATGCAAGGGCAAACTTTGGCATATACTCTATAGTATGGGAGATCAAATTTTGTGGTTGAGCATTTTCCTGCATTGGAGCCACATTAATTATTCAGTTTCGTATTGCAGTAGCAGTAGTGACGGGGAAGAACGTTTTGAGTGCGATGTAGAGGAAGACTTTGGAGTCATGGACGTAGGAAAGCCTTCTCTCAGGTGAGGACATTTTTAAAATTTATGGCCGATCAGTGGTCGTCTCAGGTATGCCGTCTAGAATTCCCTTCACTAAAATGATATGCTTCGATAAAATGCAAAACTGGGGTTGTCTGGTGGGACAAACTTATACTTTGTGAGAAGGAAGTCACTGAAAAGGTTAGCCAGCTGTAGGACTCTAACCCACATCTTCTGGATTGCCGGTCCAGGGCTCTACCGTATTTTGTGTGCAAAAACGCAAAGCATAATGTTTGTTTATTTATTTGAATGTACTGTCAACGGGTGAGGGTCAAAACGGGCAGGCATGAGTAACAATACAGTACAAAACAACAGAAAAATGGTGTACTGCACAATAGTTCACAGTACGCAGTTGAACATAGTGGACTGTGTTATGAGTAGAGCCCGGATTTTTAGGCACGAAAGAACCTTGTTTTAGGTGCCTATAAAAGGTGCTAAAAGTCCTAATTTAGGCACTAAAAATGGCATTATAGACACTATAAATTGTTATCTTTTCTGTTCATTTGTAGCACTGAAAGCACAAAAAGAAGGTGAATAAATTAGTTTTGTCCGCAGGAACAATACCGTAAATGGGAGTTGTGACTGTCTTTCAAATTTTTTGCTGCAAGAAATACAAAACTTGTTAATCTTACTATGGTCACAAGTAGAAATGAGTGTGGGTATGAAAATTCGTACCCGCAACCGTGGGATCACGACGCGCATCCGCAGCAGTGTCATTGGTGCAACACGCATCCGCACATCCCAACGAGTACCCGCATATCCGCAGGTGCACAGGTGCAGTCCAATGCGCACGCATGTTTCAGTTATGCCACGTGATCGTCACAGCACGAAATGATTTATTGATGCTGTATACACTGTCTGTTAGCGAGCCACTTTTCCAACAGTCAGACGCTGTGAAGACAGTTGACATGGTTGCCAGCTCACTAACGCGAAGCGAACCAGTCATCGTGTCGAAAGATAGCCAAAATTAGTCCTGTGTGGCAAACAAATCAGCTGGACTCTCGCCCTCCCCCTCTCTCTCTCTCTCAAAGAGTAAGCATAGAACGGGGTGCCAGTAAATGACGAAGCTGTTATCTCGCACACCACGGAAGCACTGGATAATGGGACGTCTTGGAAAATATTTTGGGCACAACGTTCGCGGTAAATCGGGTCGTACACCAAAAGCCGACAGGCCGGTTTTGCGCCTGTGGGTGTTGCGGGTATACCCGCGTAACCCGCGGGGGCAGTGCGGGTCTACCCGCGCGTTACCCGCAACCCGCGATGACATGTAAATGTGTACCCGCGAAGAGCAAACTAGCGCGGATACCTGCGGGTCTTCCCGCACCGCACTCATCTTTACCGCACTCATCTTTAGTCACAAGGCTTATAGCCATTGCCACCGGTCTCACGACACCTCTCAGAAGGACTTGTCGCGGGCAGCACACTGGCGATACGCGATATGAGCTGCGTGCACCGGAGGCTTTAGTGTAACGGTAAAACTTCTTAGTCCTCGAACCTCTTAAGCTTCACCTTCTAGATTTCGTTTTCAGCATTACCCCAAGGCTTGGAATAGTAGCAAATATGGAGGATCAAGTCTGGTCAGACTGGACGCGGTGTCGCCTTCGCTCGTGTACCTGTGGCCGCGACTGCCCGCGAAGGTTGCCAAACTGTAGGGATTTTGCCGGACTTGTACTTACCTTCGTACGTCACGCCTCCTCGTCAGCATTTTACCGTGTGTAAAATTCGTTTAAAAAAAGAGAGAGAGGAAATTAGAAAAGATGTAAGCGGGAAATAGTGCTGAGTGTTCTAGATAGTGTGTCTAGAGTGTTCTAGATGGGCCTATACTTTTTAATAACGACCCACGAGACAACACAATGCTGGAATAGAGAGAAAGAACGAGCAAGCTTTGTACCGAGTAATCAAGTTTCAATTCTCAGCTTGCATTGCAATACTTTGAGATACTCGCTTTTCTCAAAAGGACGTGCGACGTGACCCACGTCAGTTTCACCTGGACAACGGTGTGTCGCCACCGCTTTAGGGCCATTACAGGGCATTTCTCTATGTTTAATCGGAGTTTTAGGCATCTACACCAAAATAGGCACTAATGCCGGAATAGGCATTTATAGGCGCCATCAAATCAATAGAGGAGGTTCCCCAGCACCCAGTTGGTGCTCCTGTACCGAAAAGGCACTATTAGAACCACGCGAAAAAAATAGGCGAAAAAAAAATTTGCCTAGGAATCTGGGCTCTAGTTATGAGTCTTCTAATTATGGGTATGTCTTACCAACACTAGATATTAAAAAAGGTTGCGCACAGTGTTCTGTGGATAGAAAAATTTACTTTGCTTTGGTAGAACATTTGGGAGAAGGAAATGTGGGCAGAATCCCCCCCCCATGTAAAGTCCCTATATCACCTCCCTGAAATATCACTAATGTAAATGTTGTAATGTTGAGTGTTTCTTTATTCTGTGAAATAAAACCAGAAATAAAGACCGTACATGTGATTGAAATTGAAAATCCTGAGAAGCTTGATCTTCCTCACTGTTTTGTACCTGGTCTTGTGACTTAACACTGAAAAAATACTGCAGGTCTTCTGGCTCATTCCAAGCTCATCACTGTACTTCTTAATCTGTGTGCCATATGAAATAGCCCATATGCCAGAATTTCAGTTCAAGCACAAAATTAATCAGAGTGCAAAAAATGTAATCCAAGTTCCGTGTGAGTTAATCTGCAGTATGGCAATAATTTAATCTGTGATGTAGCCATGCTCAACACTTAGGCTGATTGAAATAACTTTTGTTACCAATGGCGACACCACTGATATTAGTGCATTCTTGTCAACCAGGAAATTACGAGACCAGACTTCTCTCTTTAGTACTCAAATTCAACCGCACGGTGCTCTGGCTAATTCGTATGGCACCTGGGTTAATTTTTTTGCTCTCGGAATAATGTCTGTGGTACCTGGACTTGCTTTTGGCATTTGGATTGTCTCATATGACACACAGATTAAATCTAATGCGACAGGATTAAAATTAGTGAGAAGTCTCGTAGATGGGTATGCAAATGCCTGTTTATGCCTGTGAGACAAATACGGTATTTGACAGGAACATCGGTTTTCTGTGTTTTAACGTCCACTAGCCTGTACATCCACTACAACAGCTGTACGGTCTGTATCGTTCCAGCTCTGACAGCTTTCGAAGTACCAGTAGTGCAGGCAGTACTGGGAGTACGCGACACCACGGTCCACAGCGTAACACGTGGCTGAGGACCAGTTTACGGCGGACTGGGTATGGCCTCGAATGGGTTTGACAGTTTCTGCGGTAGCCCTTGACGTTGTGCAATTCTGTTGTAGGTCTGGAAAGAGAATGTCTTCTAGTTCATTAGCAAGGTGAGTTGCATAACATACTTTCTCCTCCACCATAGCCCAGGCACATATATACCTCCATTATTGTTGCGCCATTAAATGAGCGCCAAATGAGCACGTGTTTCACACACATAAGGTGCGGATGAGATGCCCCCCTTTAGAGTAGAAGAGTTTGTCCCAAAAGCACTAATGGATAGTTTCTGACATGCCCATACACTGCAAACGTATTTATGTGGTAAAGCTGTTCCTTTAAAACTTGTATTGCCTCAAAAAAAAATTGTGACAAACCTTCAAAACAGGGAGCTATTTCAACCTTCGAGGTCCTCAACGAGAGGCCGCTCGGGTAGCTTCGAGGCGGAGGACCTGCAGGCTCTGCAGGACCATCAACAGTCTGTGGATGACCTAAATGACAAGGTTATGCAGCTGCAGGGACAGGTATCTGCATTGAGTGACAGCTTAAGTTCAAATGACGACCTCTACCGGCGCGTGAAGCAGGAGAACTCGTCTCTCGTCGACAGGTGAGGAATAGTTGATGCAGTAATTGTCTGTTTCACGTTTCATTTCCTTTAATGTAGTACTTTGTCCTGACATACTTTGTGCAAGTAGTATGTGACATAAATACTAGGAGTATGCAAGTTCCGTGTCAGTTGCTATCAGTGCACCGCGCCATGCTTGACGCGTGTGCATTTCTCGTCTGACAGAGGTACTGCTTGTATTCCCCATACGGCAATTGGATTGTCACCCCTCCTTGCGTCATGCGGCGCACGTCCGAGGTGCAGGAAGGGTGCCAAGAATTAAGCGGGCATCCTGCCACTGGGTTGAGACGTGCGGTTGTGCACCATTCTCGTCTTGTGATGATGGATGATGACAAATGGGTCTGAGGCTCTGAATTTGGGAGCTCTGTCGGCAGATTTGGCATTGGTGTTGACGTTATGAAGGCCTTGGCTGTGGCAGTATATACAGGGTGTCCCAGAAAACGTGTCATTGAATTATAATAAAAAAACTACACCACCTAGAGTCATGCGGTCAATGGCATTTGTTCTTACTGGGTTTTTGCCACCTCCTCGTGTGAATGTCGTGTAACGTAAATTTAATTATGTAAATTTTTGCGAGCTTAAGTCGTAAATTTGCCTAGTAAAGGTCACTTTTTTACCTCACCAATGTGAAGAGCGTGTCTAATTTAGTCAAATTAATGATAATTGACAGGGATATCCAGGAGCTATCCCATCGGAAAAAATAGCCGAACATCATGCTCTACGGAGGTCGCACAGAATAGCGCACGATGAATTTTTCAGCGCAATCTTTGTCAGTCCGACGAAAGGAGGTTGGAAACCCAGCCCTCCCCGACATCGCAGAAAGAGATAAAACAGGCACGGCTTATCACGTCCGACTTTCGCTGGGATAATGCATTCCCTCTCCCGATTTTAGGTAATGTTACTTTTTCTACTATCACTCTGTGGGCTGGCTTCGGAACCTCCTTTCGTCGCACTGCGAGCGATTCCGCTCAAAAAGTCATCGCGCGCTATGGTCCGGTGCTCCGAAAAGCATGAGATTCGGCTATTTTTCCCGATGGGATAGCTCGTGAGTATCACTGTGAATTATCACGAATCTGAGTGAATTCGGCACGCTCTTCATATTGGTGGGGTAAAAAAGTGACCTTTACTTGGCAAATTTCCGAGTTCAGTTCGCAAATATTTACATAATTAAACTTACGATACATGACATTCACATCAGGAGTTGGCCAAAAACCTAGTAAGAACAAATGCCGTTGACCGCATGGCTCTAGGTGGCGTAGTTTTTTTTATTATAATTCAATGACACGTTTTCTGGGACACCCTGTATAGAAAACAAAGTGCACAGTTGAGTTTTCACAAATGTATCTTTGACGTTCTTTTTATATATATTTAATGCTGTGGGGCCAGTAATTATTGTTTAAGAAAAAGTAAATACACGAGCATCGTGTCCGATCCAATCCAGAATCAACCAATCCGGAAAGTCGCGCTCTTTTCTGCTTGCGGTAAGCACGCGGGAACATTGACAAAGAAGCACGCGCTACAGTTTCGCTTTCTCGGGCGAGACACCACCGTCGGTGCGGTAGCTGCTCTTCGTGCTACTTCTGTAAGTCAGCTTCCGTAGACTACGATGAACCATGAGGACTGGCATTGTTCTTGCATTCATGTAAGGCATGCGAAGGGCTGTGCGGCACATCGATCGCCGCGAAGTACTTTCCCCGTATATTACGCATATACACAAATACGTACTCTTTAGTCGAAAGTTTGTCATCCAGAATATGTGGAATTCTCGTTGGAAATGCCTTGACGAATTGTTCCATCCAACAGCGTTTTCGCATATTGAGCTCCTCGTGGACGACGGGGAAGATAATATTAATTACCACAGTTTGTAATAAGTCTCCTGTGTCACCGTCTGCAGTTACAAAGCAGATGGGAAGACCGAAAAAAATGCTAACTCTACTCGTGTTTGTATGGTTGTGGTATACTAAGCTAGTCAGTTTACGGGGACAGTTTAGATGCATCAAGCGGGTTTACGAACCGGTTTGAACTGATTGCCAGCTGGAGCTGAACTGGAACGGAACCTTTGTCCGCGACACTGATGGTAGCTGCCGAATATTGAGATGGCTTATTTTGTGGGTATTGTACTGTCTGAGAAGAAAATAGCCATAAAACTGCCAGTGTTCCTTTCCCCATTGCGCGATTCTAGGACGAAACGAATCATTGACAGAATTGAAGCAGTTGAAAATCGTGGTCAGCGATTGTTCACGGTCGAACACGGTCCTTCATCCGTTCCGCACCGTTTCGAACTGATTTGTGAACGTCTGTATGTCATGCACGACATTTTTGCTTCCGAATTGCTTCGGAAGTCCCGCGTACATATTAAAAAAAAGGGAAAAGAAAGAAAGCTATATAGAAAAATGCACTGAGAGTTCCAACTTGCACACCGAAACGGTATACGGAAGTTCAGCAAGCAGACGACAGTGCAACGGCACGTTCGAGATCGTCTGCTCTGCTTCGTTGCGGAAATGGCCGTCAAGCGTCGGGCTATGGGAGAGAGAGAGGAAAACGAACAACAAAAATGCCAACAATAGAAGTGAAAAAAAAAAAAAAAAGCAGGAAGTACCCTTCCCCCGTTTCCCCCTCCGAAAAGTTGAGCCCGCATTGGTGGCCCTTCGTACCCTGCCGCACCTGTCTGCGGAACGTGCTGCTTTTGGGAAGGTGCCGCGCGTACTTGGAGCGTTCGTTACCACGGCGACGACGACGACGACATTTGGCAGCCGAGTACGTGTGCCAGCTATCGAGCTTTGTCAAACGCGGATTGCGTCGTCTCCTCTTGCGTTGAGTGTGTGTTTGTCCGAGCGAGCTATATTTTTTCGGTGTCAAGGGTGTTTTGGCTCGCGGCACGACAGCTCTTAGCCGTGCCTCAATATCCGTGAATGCGTCTCGCATCGCCGAGTGCAAATGGGCGACTCCGATCGCCGGTGGATGGCGGTGCGCCCGAGGTACGTCTGTTTTTTTCAGTGGGCACAAAAATTACGCGACGATTGTGCTTGTCAGCTTCGTCGCTTCGTCAGTGTTCCGTCCGGGTTCGCTCTGACGTCAGCGCAGGTGGCGGGATGCACGTAGTTGGCCAAGTTCTCGCCTGTCCGCATTTGAGTCCACGGCCGCATAGCGGCGTTGGGTGGGGTTGCCAACGTCAAGCAAGCAAGTGAGCGAGTGTGCGCACCGCAGCAGCGCTGAGCGCTGTCTTGATCTTTTAAACTTGCACCTGTATGCATATGCGTAGTGGACATTCTTGACCTGATATCACGGACGACCTGCCCAGGTTCTTTATGTTTTGGTTGTTCATTGCTGTCAGGTGCAGGACACGTACAGTGGTTTGTTCAGAATCGAAAGCACTGGAAGGTGTTTCATAAAATTGGAGCAGGGGGCACGTTATTACAGTTCCTTGTGACTGCTTCATGAATCAGCCGACATTTCTCTAAAGCTGAAATAACTTTGGATACCCCAAAGGGTGTGTCTGGATAAATCACTGCACACAAAACTTGACCCATTGAGAAAGGTAGTTTCTTGTAGATGAAAAAGAAATCTGTGGCCACTACGGGTTTGCTTTCTGTCATATAAAAATAAAAATGCAGGATATAAAAACTGTGCTCATCAAAATCTAATCTCAGCAGTTACGCCACATATAGTGTCATCTGGAATGTCCTTGATGTGTACTGAAATACATAACTATAAGATAGAAGTCTGCAAGCAGGGGCAACTGTATTTACCACATTTCACATTCTCCAGTTGCGTCTAATGTAGAATACATTCATGTTGTTTGCATGCTTAAAGCCCTCACTCGACACCACTGAAGGATGTTTCTGCATTGTGCTTATAAGCTGTGAACCAGTTGCGGTGTGCAGTCTTGGGAAGTATACGATAAGTGATCTCTTACTGGCCAAGTAACTAGTAACTCATTGATAATTCTTTCTCAGAGAGCAACTTCCACGTTGAATATCAGTTGGCGACGGATAGTGAAAGAAGATGGGACTAGTTTCTGACCGACGTGAACAACGAGATTTGGCCGAGGCAGACCACAATTAGGGACGGTCGAATTGAATTCTTTAGTTGAAATTGCAGAGATAAATAGGTTAGAGATAAATTCATAAGTAACTGCAGTTACTCTACAACTTCCTGTTTCCCCTCTCTACTTATCTCAAATCTCCTACTATGATTTTGTTTCTCTCTTGCTCTTTTATATGTGTGTATACATATATATACATATACATATAAAGGTATGGGAGCAGGACAGATATCGTTTTCTATACGGCAAGGCGGACATCCTCTCCAAGAAAGTGTGCAACTACAAGATGACTAATCACCTAAAATTCATTAATGAACTCGCTTTTGCCCAAAATTCCATAATTAAAAAGTTAATGAATTTTAGGTAATTAATCGTCTTGTAGTTACACTCTTCCAGAGGGTGTCCGCCTGGCTGCATAACTCATTTGCAAAGACAACATCTGTGCTGCTCTCATAGCTTTTTAATAAAAATTCTGGAAAGGATAAAAATAAACACCCTTTATAATTTTGTTTCTCTCTAGTTTCAGAAATGAGTCTCATCATTGTTCACTACCTCTCATAGCCTGGTATTTAACATTGGAATTTCTCTAAGAAATGCGTGTGATTATTACATTTGCTGGCTAATTGAAGTGGCCACTTATAACTTAAGTTACATCCCAAGACCGGCTGTATGTATGATACTCTTTAGATCAATTTGAAGTCTCATACCACGAAATATTCCCGAAGTGTGGCTTCGAAATTTACAAAATTAGCCACTTGGACAGCAACAATACAGTCATTTGAAGTCACACACCAAACTCAATGTGTGCCATGCGCAAGGAGCGCATTCATAACTTTCTGGTAATGCCGCGTGACTTTAAAAAAATGAATTGAGAGACATCCCCAGTTGGAGCAGCAAATATTTCAGAGATGAGGGGAGAAAACGTAGGAAGGAAGAACTGTGATTGGTGTATGGTATTCTATCAAGGGCGTACGGTGTATGCTCCTGTTTTTGGGAGTACGGAACGACACACCCTTGTGATGATATAGTACACACCTTCGATTGGGGTCTGGTGCACTCTGGAGCCTACAAAACTTCATCCAAGGAACACATTCTCTGTTAATAAGCCCCAGCATTTCGGTATTGAATATCTAGACAGAGATGCGATTGAAGATGTCTTGTACAAGAGAACATTTTCTGCTTAGAGGAGGTCGATTTGTGCGGCAATCCCTCCACAAGAATACTGCCCAGCTGCATGTGCATAGAAAGGAGGCACGTGTGAATAGTAATTATAACACAGAATTGAATACAAAGCGAACTTCACCTGATACACATGCGCTCACTTCGGTTTATGCCCCCCTCTTATGCGTTTGTCAGCTTTGCGTGTGCAGCTTTCGGAACTATATTTGAATACGTTCGGTTTCGAAGAAGCATCAGTTCTATTTTAATGTAGAATTTGCTATTCCATTCAAACATCGAGTCTAATACAGAATTATTGGAATTTGTATCCGAAAAATTAGGTTATTCACGCAGGCGTAATAAAAAGTTCACTAACAAGGTTTGTCTGTCCTCCTACAGGATACATGGCCTTGAGGAACAGATCAGAGAGTTGGAAATCAAGTCCGAGGAGCGAGTTCACGAAGAAGAGAAAAGATTAAAAGAGGCACTGGTACGTCTCCACTTTTATCGACTGGCGTTTCCAGTCTGCCGACATGTTCTTTCCGTATGGGGTGTTCGCGGTAGCTGCGGGCAGGATACGGGAAAGATCTGTCGTACGGGACAGTTTTGTGCATAGATGTGTATCTGTCACCCAGAGCCGGCAAGAGAGGGAAAAGGGTGCAGAACTGGAGAGGTATGCCACGAGGGTGCACATCCTGGAGCAGGAGCAGCTACAACTGCGAGAGGAAGGGATGCGCCTCCGTGCGCTTGCGGAAAGGCTCAAGCAGGAGAAGGCACAGGCTGTTGAACAGCTTGAACATGCTCAAGTGAGTCATTCCCCCTGCGCACTCTGTAGATAACTGTACCTATACCGGTATTCAGGGTCTCTTCCAAAAAGTATCGGAACTACATTCATTAAAAAAATAAATATTGTGGATGTACGTAAAACGAGGTAAAATTCCTCAAAATAACATCCTTCTGCGTCAATACACTGTTGCCAGTGCTTTGCCACGTATGGTACGCCCCGAGGGTTTCATCCGAGGGAAGAGAAAGAAGTCGGGTGGAGTGTAGGTAGGGAGCATTGCCACGTTGTTCTTCGCCAGAAACTTCCTTACACGTACCGAAGTGCCAATCGGCACATTGTTGGGATGGAGAATCCACGTATCGGCGATCTCTCGAGTAGCCTAAGTACATGGGTTCAAGCACGTAAGAACCACTTCTTGTGCAGTGCTAAGCTACATGCAAATGTTTGGGGAGCACGCCCATAGACCTTCTATGGAGAGAGATGTCGTGAGGAGGAGGAGTATACAAGTGCATTACCTGCACTTGTACACTATCCACCATGCAACTGAATACTGTCAAAGTGGACCATGTTTTTTTTTAAAAAGCTGCTAGTTTAAGTTACTGCAAATATATGTCCAATGACATCATGTGTAACATGTACCTCGTTAAGTAAGTGCTGAAGATAATTGCCTTTTTGATCTATGGTGTGCCAGTAACCTTAGTTTGTTGCTAGAAATCCTTTCCATAGAACATCACATGGGCATACTAAATTGACACAGCTTTACTGAAAATTATTCAGAATTTACGCGTCCTCCTAGCTATCGACAGATTTATTCAGAGCTTCACATGGATTTGTCATACAACCTGGGATGCTATGTGACAGAAATTTAAGTCTTCTGATGCCCCTCTTGGATTGCCATCTGACCTAAGGCACACGAGTCAAGTTTTCCCAGCAACTATGAGCAATTTTTGAGTTGCTGGCAGTCGGCCGACACGGGCAACCTCCAGCAACTCGAGTTGCTCGGAATCACTCTCCTACGGAAAACTTGAGAAGTTGCTCGGGCACCGGCTAAGCAGCGAGGGGAGCATTGCCATGTGGCTCCCGCTGGCGTGGTGTGATTTCGTTCGTGTATTCGTGGGTTCAAATCATGCAGGTGCAGCTGAGAAATAACTTTTTTTTTCCTAACGTCACACAGACATGTCAATAGCCATTTCTGAAAGATCATGGTGATCTTTTGGCGTAATAAACTGACTAAAATTTGATAAACAGCTGCGAAAGAAAAGACATGATCAATTGGATTTGAACCCACATTATCCGGTCGCTGTGAGGTTGCTTGTGAGTGGAGCTACCGAGCGGCTACGTGTGAACGCAGTCTAGAAATTTCTCATAAGACGTTGGTTAGAGTTGCTGGAAAAAGTTGCCCCTTGTGAATGCTTCCTAAGGTCAACCACCGAAGGGACATGAGCTCGGAATCGAACAGTGTCTCCAGCATCTTTCACAAATTTAAGGTCCCACAAATAACTTTTTGGAACTATTCTGGCCAAAAACCTGAACATGTCTCCCATGAGAAATACAAGCACTTCGATGGCGAAGTTGGACCTCCATATAGCAAGCTCACGAGGACTACAAATTCTTTCATCTGACTGTAGTAAATTGAGAAGAAACGGGCTAAACTCTTGTTCGTGCATTTTGGGTTGGGTCTTGCGTGGGTATTTCAACAAAATCTGGTACAGAAATATGAAAAGAAATTCCTCGAATAAGAAATGCCTGTCACCATTGTCTGCCTGGTGTTTCGAAATTACATATTGTCCTTACGCGACGATGTCCTGAGCAGTATTCTCTAAGTCACCCGTGATCCTGCAAATAACTGCAGACTAGAAAATGTCTTGCGATGACTCGCTTAATGGCGCAGATTGTCCTTTTTTAGGGACTTCTTTTCGTTGTAACAAAGTGCTGGGTTAAAACTGACTCAGATTCATTGCAGCAGGGGACAAAAAATGTTTTTTCCCATTGGAGCCCGATAAAGAATGTTAATTATGTCATTGTAGTCTAACGTTTCGCTGTAAAAAGGTTTGACTAGTGTTTCTGTTCTCCACAGAGTGAGCTCGGGGCAGTAAGGGAAGAGCAGGGTCGTCTGCAAGCTGCGATCCGCAGGGAGCGAGAAGATGGGATGCAACAGAGAGCCCTGCAGGCGCAGTTGATGCAGGAGATGGGCCGGGAACTGGAAGAGTTGCGGCGGTTGCGCACAGACCCGGAGGGGAGGCCGCGCAGTCCCAGCCTTCTCGACCTTCTGCCCGGACGCTGCAGGGATCTCGAAAAGCAGCTTTCCGCTATGCGAGATGTATGCACTGTAACATGCTCTTGTTTTTTGTCCTCTGAGTTTCACATGTTATGTGAAGTGTATGTAGTGCCTTGTGTTTTGCGGTAAAGCCTAGCAAAACCCAGTAAAACCTATTTTTATCCTCTGATTTGCGGAACCAAACTCGCCGAAGTGCAGATTTAAAAAATGCACGCAGGCACTGCAGAACACTAAATATAGTCGAGCACTTTTATTGTCTTCAATGTAACGGTAGCTCCGATGTTGCGATCAAATTTGTGGTTGCCATCAAGTCTCCCATGGAAGCACAAGTAAACAGGACTTTGATGTGATGATGGTCATGTAAGTGCTTGCTCGCATATAATGGTGGCTGGTAAAATTTGCAAAAATCTGGAAGCAAGCCCCAGTTTTTAAAATTAAAAACAAAGGAAAGTGGGACTTCCAAGAACCATTTTCTTCATTCCTCAAGCCTAAGGAAATGTTGCCTTAATTATTTCCAGGGCTTTCAGCAAACCGGCATTCTACTTGTACTGTTCTACTTTGTTGACGTTATACCGATCGGTGATTTCGCGCAAGTTCACGTACAACGCCGGTACTCTGTTATAATGATCGGATTATACATTCCTGTTGGTATCGTTATAAACGGTCTTGACTGTACTTTGCACTCAGCAGTGCCGCTCGGCATCTCGTGTTCAGGTGAAATGTGAGAAGGTTTTTTTAATTGAACCAAAAACTCTGCTCTTCCACATGATATTGCTTTCTTTTACCCTGCTTTACAGCTCCGGACACAAAAAAAAAACACAATTTGTACCCCCAGATTTTGAAAAACAAACAAAAACCTTACAAACATGGTTGATCTGTGTGTACATGACGTCTGTTTTGACATGATTTGTCGGCCTTCAGAACCTTTGGTAGAACATCGTTGTCATAGATGCAACATTGCGCATGTGGAAAAGGTCCTGTATCGATTCCATTGGCTTTATGAATAGCAAGCCTGGATTAGCTTTTAGACTGTCTGTGGTCCTGCTTTTGGTGTTGTCCATCTGGGGTTATGCTGCCTTAAACTTAGAGCCTGAAGTTTTAGGGTTTAACCCGAATTGAAGGTTGCCTCTTTAGGGTGAGACCTGATCTTTTCCTCAGAAAATTACCATCACTGAAACGTCTGTAGCAATACACACTATCTTGTTTGGCAGCCCACATCTGTTATATCACCGTTTGTTGCAAACCAGCGCAGTTCGTTAGAGTAATAGAGCCAGATTTCCTCCCAAATTTAGCATACTGGAAGTTTTTCCACCCAAATTCACATGAACTTAGAGCACATGTCTATTTTTTACCCAATTTTACCTGTTGAATTTTGAAAAAAAAAAAGCGATATTTTGACGAATGTGCGGTGCAAAATGTATTAGTTGTTAGTTTGCTGTAACTGATTGTTCTTCTGGTCTAGGAAAACAAGGCGCTCCGCGAAGCCAACGACGAACTCCAAGCACAGCTGCTGAGCTCGCGTGTTGAAGAAGGTCGGACGCTCGTTGGTGGTGGGCCTGGGGCAGCGTCATTAGCTGCAGAGTTCAACACATTGGGTGCCCTTTCTAAGGAAGAGGTAAATACCCATAAGGTTTGATGACTTGACCTCTTTGTAGGTGAAGCTACATACGGTAGAATCTCAATGATACGAATTTTGGGATGGTACGAATTCTTTTCCTGTCCCAGCTAGAATGCCTATTCTTCCCATGTATTACAGGTGGGATGATACGAACACATTGTCCTGCCTTTGTGGATGATACGAATGAGTCACGGAGGCGACAGGTGTTGTTCCCCGTGACACGCACACGCCGATCATTCTCCTACTTATGAGGAGTGAGGGGGATCCTCACCACAAACTCATCTCATTGGTTTAGAGGCAAGATGCCCCCCACACGTCAAACGTAAACAGTTACTGGTCGAACTTGGTCGGCCGTGGTGGATGATACCAACAGGCAAGATGCTGTGTGCATCTCCCGTGCTTACATTGGTAACAGTACGGCAGTCCAGACGACACATGGCGTGGCAACGGTGCGCAAGTACAGTCGCCGACCGTTAATTCGGACCCTAATAATTCAGACTTTCCAACAGTTCAGACAAAATCTTGGACTCAATCAATAGCCCCCATAGAACCAATGCATTTCAGCTTCCAATAATTCGGACCGTTTTCGGGGCCACGGCTCGATAATTCGGACGGATTTTGGCCGACTTTCCCTACTTTTTGTGAAAATCCACGCTCCTAAATTCAAAATCGGAACCTCTAGCTTCCGACTGCCGCTCGCCGCCGGGCTGCCCCTCCAGTAGCTCCCTCGGAGCGCCGCCTGCGGGGAGGAGAAGTGCGCGCCCGCGCGAAGTTTGCGTTCATGTGATCGACGTTGCTGTTTAGACGCGCACTTCGGATGTGACAATCGAAACTGTGGAAATGTCGTCTCCATCAACTGACAGTGATGACAATGCGATCAGTGGCATTTTGGATATCGGCGATGTGGACGGCACGTCGTCGGAGACTCGGGGGGAACGTGGAACCAGCTGCCATAGCAAGCACGAGCTCCGAACCGTCAACGCCCTCCGCGCCTGAGGCTGGAACCGCAACACGTAAAAGGGGCAAGTACTCGGGGCTTACTCTGGAGCAGAAAGTAAAAGCTATTCGCATGGTTCATGGCGGACGGAAGCAGATAGATGTTACCAATGAGCGGACGACGACGAGAACGTCGGCGAACCTCCGTCTACTGCGCAGATCCTCGCGGCCATCGATACGCTCGGACGAGTTCATTCCGACAGTGTGACATTATCAGAAATTCTGCATGACGTTCTGTCTCGTGCGTGCGCTGCTAGGCAGCCGCGTATCGACACTTTCTTCTGTCCTTTTCTTCCGTACTTTTTTGTAATAAACGCCACTGTGAGAGTGGATTTTTATGATTAACTACTAATTCGGACTGCTCGATAATTCGGACAAGTCCCGTGACCATTAGACGTCCGAATTAACGGTCGGCGACTGTACAGCCAGTTGTGATCTCGGCCTTTTGTCTTGCAGACGCAGGATAGTTGAAGGGCCGCAACTGGGGCTTTCAGACAGCGTTGTCTCCACCCGTGGTGGATGGTGGATGAGATAAACAGTCGAGACGCCGTGCGCCATCTCCTGTGCTTTTGCCAGTGGTTCATCAAGAACCCCCCTTCCAACACCCTCCCACATGTTTGGCAACTCCTCCAATTTTTTACCTGTGTACTACTGTTACAATGTAACAGCACCCCCAAATTTTGCCCCCCCCCCCGTATTTATTTCCTGCACTTTGCTGTGTTCATCTACTTCATTTCGGATGATACAAATATGTTCCGCGACCCTGAGAGATTCGTATTATGGAGATTCTACTGTGTTGAACACTTGCACCTAAAGCTGTTGCTTACTGATGGCTACCTTGTGTTAAGCTGGTTCTATTGCCCCTTTTCTTCAGTCTTTTTTTTTTTTTAATATAATTTGTACCCCTGAGACAACAATAAGAGCTAGTCAGAGGTATCCACCAGTGGAGAATGTAGTCCGCACATTGAAAGTGGGGCACACAAGAAATTGGCAGACAACAGGCAGACAGGAGAATCCGATCAACATGTTTCGTTAACAGATATGGGCCATTCCATGCCAAGTGATCCAGAGATGCTGCTGGACCCCCCCCGGGATTTGAATGAGGATTTTTTTGGTGATTCCTTATGGGTCACAAAGCGACGAAACGAGTGTCCCCAGATGAGAAAGTGCACAGTGTTGACGGTACGGGCGCTCGAAATTTGGCTATCTGTCGGAAACCACCAATGCTTTAATGACGTGCTGCGAACCAACCAAAGCGCGGATCGTGTCGGGAATGGTCAATTTTTTCAGCGTTTGTTTATGGGCACATATACTATTCCCAAAAAAATTTCGAAGGAGGTATTCGTTTATTTACCCTTCTAAAAAATTAGTGAAGTTTGAAAAAAAATTCGCAAATTTCAGTCATAAGTCGCGGATCGATCGCTTCGGGTTTGGCGACCAAAATGTGTAATGTATGACAAAACTGACTCTTAGTTCTCAAATGAGACCATTCCCGACACGATCCGTTGGTTTGCAGCAGTTTGGTTGGTTCGCAGCACGTCATTAAAGCATTGGTAGTTTCCGACAGATAGCCAAGTTTCAAGCGCCCGTCCCGCCAACACTGTGCATTCTTTCATCTGGGGACATTTGTTTCGTCGCTTTGTGACCCATAAGGAATCATTAAAAAAATCCTCATCCAAATCCCGGGGGGTCCAGCAGCACCTCTGGATCACTTGGCGTGGAATGGCCTATTTGTGTTTGCTTTAAAAGCATCAAATGTGCTCCAAGAAATTGTCTCCGATAAGTGTTTTTTGCAACATGATCGGTGTGCCAACAACAGTTTGGAGCATGCGGAAGTGCTACATTGTCTCGAATTCATCATGTACCCACCCAAACCAACCACGGACGCCTCAGATCTGTGGCCATATTGACCTGTAGGAGCTAACTTGGACCGAAGTACAGCTAAACCTCGATATAGCGAACATCGATTCAATGAAACTTTAGAAATTTACAGAAATAAAATTTCTGTTGTACGAAAGCATCTCCATAGAAGCCAACGCATTTCGGCGATCAATTTAACGAAGCGTCTTCGTTCGGCATGTTCTATTTAACGAAGCCTGCAGCACAAGAAGTCTGAAAAAAAAAAAAACGTATTGGAGCACCGCATGCGATCGCATGTGCCGGTCCCCAAGTGAGAGAGGGGAGGGAGGAGGAATGACGCACCTCTTTTGAGGGAGAGAGGAGTAATGTCAACATCACAGTGTGTCATTTGTTTTTGATGTCACGTGTGATTGGTGTTTTATGCCACGTGGAATGACAAATCGGCAGATCGGGCATCCATCACATCATCGGGTACCGATTCGGAGAATAATTGGGTTAAACCTGAAAAGTTCAGACTCTACTTATAAGGCCATTATTTTATAAAGGTGATACTTGTGCCAGAGGAAGAGAAACAAATCACTGGAGTTGTGTATGCAAATGTGCGGAACAATGCCGCTCACTTGTGGCCCACAAAGCAAGTAGCCTCGCTCCCCGTTTTAAGGAGATAAGACCCTTCCTGTTGAGAACACAGCCAACAAAAAGGCGTATATGAACAGCTGATATTTTGTTGAATTGTGATGGAGATACTATATTCACATTTGGGTTCATGATTGACTCTGGCTCAACATGGCAAACGACGTTGATTGAGCTGATGAAATGAATGCAAGTGTGTCTAACAGATCATTTTCCACTCTGAGCTGTTTTGGTGCATGCCTGTAAATATTCTTGAATGAATCAGCATCTTATATTTTTGGCATCACGTGACAGTGGACGTTATGGCAGGGCCTAGCGGGTCATGTCGTGTCTTTAGTGGAGCTAGTATGCGAGATATTGTGCAAGACATTGTGATAGTTGCCGCAGAACCCAAAACTTGTCCACAACTGGTGTCTGCCATCTTCTTGTATTCCTCACCCTCAATGTACGAATTACATTCCCCGCTGGCGGAGAAACGTGTTTGTGATTACAGCTCTTACGTTGTCTCGAGGTTCAGATTTTTTTTTTTTTTACTTCCATGCCATCCTGGTATGAAGCCCCAAGTGTGTAGCAGCAAGAGCTTCTCGAGTTTTTGCGTACCATTTATTGTTTCAACGTTTCTTTCAGCTCATCGACTCTGTGAAAGTAGCCAAAGAAGAGAACGTTCGCCTACGCTCTTACATAGACGAAATCCTCCTCAATATCATCGAACATTACCCGCAGCTTCTAGAAGTCAAAGGAATGCCTTGACAACGAAGCAAATCCCGTGTGTACATATCCCGAATAACGAGATACAGCTCAGCTCGGGTCAGAGCTGATGCGCGAGGCATGACTCACTGTGACTCACTGTGACTCACTGTGACTCACTGTGACTCACTGTGACTCACTGTGACTCACTGTGACTCACTGTGACTCACTGTGACTCACTTGAAGCAAATCGACACCTCGAGTGTACCTAAGCCTGCCATTGCTGCATTGTTACAGTGCAGAGGTGCAAGGCTGCGAACAGACGGCGAGGTTCTGCTGTGCCGCATGTGACCGATGTGATATGTTGAGGAACTGCCGAAGAAAACGGGCAACGCGCGAGTGCTTTTGTCTGCCTTAGTGGATGCCTTTTTTTTTATAGCTTGGTTTTAGCAACTGTGTATGATGAAGGACGTTTAGGTGTGTTTTTCTTTTTGTGCGTGTGTGTACAATCATTGAGGCAATATGTACGTGCCTTTAAAGAAGAGCTCCATCACATTTTTTGCAATGGTTCGCGACCAAAGTCTTGCGTGAGAGCATGGAGGTTTTGCCTCACCAACATTATTATTTATGCTTCTTGGTGACTGTGTTGTCAGCCCTGCACACGTTGATGCTACCGCGGTGCGTGTCACATTGGCTCTTGGTACTCATCAAAGTAAAACTACTGCAATATCGCGCCAGTGTCTCACGCTCATGTTCATCGAGATTTTACTACTCCACTAGAGACTGGATTTCAGGAACAAAAATACTACGAGGGAAACTGATGTATACAAAGTAGTGCATAAATAGGGCCCTGTGTTTTGGGGTTTTGTTTTTTTGAAAATGTGGTGAGGGGGTGTAATAATCGGGTTTTATTTCGGGAGCCGTAAAATGGTAAAGTAGAGTGATATCGGGTGGAAAAGTAGGTCTTCCGGTGGAAATTAAAAAAAAAAAAGAAAAACGCTTTTCACATTTTAGATGAACATGAGATGCAGAACAGCTGTGTTGAGTGTCCAATGCTTGGCAATCTCCAGTGTGGTATTGGTGGCTGAATTGGCACTTTGCAAAGTTTGTTTTCGGGTTTTTTCAGATTTTACCATAAGTGATGATTATGCAAATCGGGGGGTAAAAGCAGGTTTTACCCTAAAACATGGGGCCCTGTGCATAAAAACTGTGATGAGAAAGAAACTGCAGTTTATGCTCCCCCTTCTCAAGAAGCCCTACAAGCGAGGCCTTGTATCTGTCCCCTCAGACAATCACCCACGATGATTGGGCATATCATTTGCGTAGATCAATGAGAGCGCACTCCACGTTGTCATTGTCCTTGAGAAGGATAGAGAAAGGAAAACATAAATAGCAATTTCTTTTGCTCATAAATCGTGGACGACTCAACAGACCTCCTTTGTCGGTTGCGCTGTGCAATTTTGTGTTGGTGTCAGGCTAACGGCATAATTTATTCCACAAGGAAACATTTTTGTGCTTTAGTGACACTTTAGTTTTGTGTCACAGAAATCTGTTTCAGTGCCCACAGTACTAGGGCTTATTTTTTTCAAAAAGTTCGGAAAAACTGCAGAAAAGGAAAAGTAATTATTTGCATCAGTGGCAGTTTTCCTGTAACGCAACAGAGTACGAGTACAAGGAAAGGTAATTAAAATGAAGGCTCACGGCACTTAACGTGATACCTGGCATTGAATGGAGACCAGACTACATAATTTCATTCAATACGTGGGCACACCAAACGACTGTCACAAAAAAAAAAATATATATATAATTCATCATGTTGTGAGACTGCTAATGCACTGAATATGCAAACCTTAAAACTACAATAAGAAAATCAGTCTTGTACACCGTCCATCACAGAAAAAGGGGAACTTTTTTAACATTTATATTTTTGAGATCACTACTTTACGATTTAATCATCAATTCTACTTTACACGCGCTACTTTTTCCATCACCATTGTGCTTTTTGAATGCCTGTCAAACCATGTTGAACTTTTACACCTGTACATATCACAAACTGTTCAACCTTTTCGAACGGTCATTGCAAAGGATAAATGCTCCAGAAGTAAGATGAGTCCATAAGTATTTCAAAGTGTCTGTTAATTGTTGTCTGCTTCTTGTGAGTTGCGAGTGCAAGTTGCGTTTCTTTTTGCACATTCAGAGAGTGTTTTGCTCTTAAAGTCATGTTTGTGAGTACACAAGGAGTGAAGGGCTGTTGTACATTGTTTCGAGTTGAAGGCTTCATAATCATGAAAAATAAAATGAAGACGGTCCCCCATTAAAAGTGACTTTGTAGTTGTTAGTTGATGTTGCTTCAACCGTTCGTTTGTACTAGACTTGTTGCAATACAGTGAACCCTCGTTAGTATGGCCTCCGTTAATCTGACATGGTCTGTTTATGAACTGTTTCGCCGCCACGTAAATCCGCCTCGTTAGTACGACAATGGCAGATTTGTATCACGAGTAGGATCAAACACATGTATTATCCTCATTCAGACATGTAGAAGATACTCGAAAAACGTATTTGAAATAAGATACTAAATACTGCGATCGTAAAGTACAGTCTAAAGTAATTAAAGTACAGTCTAAATACTCATAAAATTTATGTATTTAGAGTACAGTAGTAAATACTTCAAAAAGTATTTCCGGTACGTTCAAAATAATAGAGTCCGAATTAAAGGCAAAGATTTAGGTTGTGAAATTAGACGTAGACTATATTTGCTCTTAAAGTAGGCCGACAAAGGTTTGGGATGGCTTCTGATATTGTTGACCACTGGATTATGTATAGCGCTTTTTGAACCGCCAAAGCGCTGAAGTGCTTAAAAGGGAAGTGATCACAGGACCAGGTCACACAGTTCTGCAGACACACACGTGTTTTCAGAGAGCGACATATTGGGCCTGCCCAGAGGTTGCCCGATAACGCTGCGGATGGGGTGCCTGATGGGGAGCTGAGCGGGCCCCACACGTCACTGTGAAGGAGGCAAGCCAAGCACTAAAGTAACTAATAAGGTATTCTTTGAGCAATAGAAGTACATTTATAATGAGTGCGCTATTTGATGGTACTATTGCTCCTTTAGAAAAAGTCCACTGATAATTGCTGCAAGTAGACATTGGTAACATACTTCTTCAGAAAATAAATCCTAATCACGCTCTGTGTAGTGTTACGTTAGTATAAGAATTCGCTTTATGACCACAATCCACAGGAACGGTGGTGGTCATTAATGAAGGCTTGCTGTAGTTTGGTGTGGAATAGTAAAAAAAAAAAAAAATGTCTGTGTGCATGGTTGCCCCTAATATGCGATTTTGTCAATGAAATAGGGTTTTAGAGCATTACTTCGTTGCTCCTTTAGCTGGTTTCCGCCTTGAAGGAGCAGTAACGGCGCAAGAGGGAGACGTCAGGGAGACGATAGGTTTTCCGTGCAATATTTTGCCAGAATGCAGCACAGAACGGCGAAAACAGCTCAAATATGAGGAAAAAAAGGCAAAATCTATTTTCGCTTGCTATTATCTGAGACCTTTGTGGTGTAATCTCCTAAGCAATAAATACCTGTGCAGTCAGAATAAACATTCCATAGCATGTCGACGGTGTTGCGGTCGAGGCCGATTGCAAGTAGTTTGCTTTAGAGTCTGTTGTGCGGAATTCGATCATAGGCCTTTTCTAGGTCTAAGAATGTGAGATGGAGTTGGGATTTGTCAGCCAACGACAACTCGATCACCTGCGTTAGTGTGAAGATATTGTCTGAGCCCCGACGGCCTCTCCTAAAGCCATTTTGTACCTCACTGAAGACGCCTTTTTGTTCACACCAGTCTCTGATCCTTTCGTTTAGGATGCACACGAAGAGCTTATAGATGTTGCTTAACAGCGCTATCTGTCTATACGAGTCCAGTTTTCTGCTTTCTTTGCCGTTTCCTTTGTATATCAGTTTGACCCTTGTCTTCTTCCAATCCCGTGGACACTGTTTTGTGGCTAGTACAGCGTTGAGTTGGGTCCTGAGAGCGTTCACGGCGCACGGGCTCAGGGCCTTCAATATTTCGTTTGGCACCTCATCTGTACCCGTGGCTTTCCAGCATGCGAGCTTCGCGATATATGGCGATTTATCTCGCGCTCACTTATCGGAGCCGTAAGGGAGGGAGGAGTGGTTCTGGTGGTCTTGGGATAGGCGTTCGGGACGTTTACCGTTAAGCGTTGTTGAAGGTTCCGGTAGAAGTCGGTCATGTATGACTCTATTTCGGCTTGGCTTTCCAGAGGTACTGCGTCAGTGTCGACAATGCTTGGGTTCGCCGGCTCAGGCTCGTCTTGCATGGAACGGATATAGTTCCAGAACTTGTTACCTGCCTTTCTTCCTGCCGCCAGTATATCCTCTTCCTGCTTCTTATGTCCTTCTTGTACCTTGCGTCCAACCAGCTCTCGCACTTTTTCCTTCTGCCTCTTGTATGCTTCCCATATAGATCTTTTACATGAACTTCATCCGCTTATCTTCTTTTTGCAGCCCTGTGGTCCCTGTTCAGTTTTCTTCGTATGTGAATTTCCTCTTTCAATTCCTTGTCGAACCAGAAGCAGGTTTTCTTTCGCGTCCTCCCTCCACTTCTGCCAATTATTCGCTCAGCGGTTTCGGCTAGTCTGGAGTAAAATTCATCGTACGTTGTTGTTGGCTTAGTCTCGATCATCTTATCAAATTCAGAGGCGAAGAGCTCTAATTTTTCTTGGTTCCCAACCTTCCATGACCCTCTTGTCTGTCGTTTTCTGGTAATCCTAGGGTTTCTCCGCTTGCCTTCCGACAGAAGGCTTATCTTTACGCGGTTATGATCGCTGCCGCAACTTTTTATCCCGTCTTCGTCAATGTTCACCCTTACTGACATTTCCATGGATGGCGAGTACTTCGGTTTGAATAACACGTAGTCAATTGTAGATTGATAGTCAATTGATAGTCAATTGTAGATAGAGCGCGCTTTCCGCGAGGGGCGCTGTAGCACAATACCTAGTGGCGCCTGTAGCGAAGCGCAGGTCGCCTGAGCTTGCTTGTCTCTTACTTCTTTGCTCATTTGGATTACTTTGCTCATTTGGATTTCTGTCAAGGTCACAAGAACAACATCTTGCATGTTGGAAATTGGAATATAGAACTGTTTAAAAATGCCAGACAAGTGATTTCTGTAATTTGTAATATAATATTTATGACGAGTGACTTTTATGCACAGTTTTATGGCTAAAGACTTCAGGCCATCGAAGATGTTAAAGAAGCAGCGAAGGCTTCCTCCATAAATTTTTCCGTATTTTAAATTTTTGGACAAATCCTTCCTGTTTTTTTTTTTTCTTTTCTGACGCCTATAGCACAACAGATAACACATGTTCCTGCGGAAGAACGATGATCCAAGACCTGTAGCGCTCACGAGAGAGAAAGAGGAATTTGGTGTGCATGGCCCAGACATGTACAAGATACTCAAAAATGTATTTAAGATAAGATAATAAATACTAACGTTAGAATGTAATTAAGATAGAGTATAAATACATGAAAATTAAAGTAATTAAGATAGAGTACAAAATACTTAAAAAGTATTTGAAATACAGCTAAGATACTATTTATCCTTGAACGCAAAAAGTCACCGGTCACTGGTCAATGCGGCAAATCGTCGCTATGTGACATGAATCACCAAAACCCTGCGCACTAGCGCAAGCCGCCGCTGTGTGGCAGGAGTCATCCAAACACAAGTCCCAAAAAGATGACAAAGAGATACCACATAACTCCAATAAGTATATGTGACCCAGAACAAAGCAAAATTCTAGCAGGTCCCCGCTCGGCGAGGTCAGAATTCGGCGTCACCGCGTCAGGGTACACATAATAGAACCCTCATGGCAGAGGATTAAGACACACGGGGCAGGATCTCTAAATGCAGACTTCCAAGAAGGGCCAATGTCCAGGTCAAGTCCGAGGGACTCAGGAAATTTCCACTGAACAAGCAAGATAATGGAAAGACGAGACACAGCAAGTTTGAGAGGGAGATCCAAATTATGTAATTAGAGGATTGAGTATAAAATACCATAAAATGTATTTTAAATAGGGTACAAATACACAGAACAAAAAGTATTGAGTACAGTACCAAAATACCGCAAATTGTATTTAAAATACGGTATTTTAAATACAATACTCCAAATACGTACAAGTCTGGCATGGCCCCCTAGAACCGATCAACTCTTTTTCGGAGAGCCGGAGCCTCCTTTAGCTTTACATTACAGAGAAACGTTTGTAACTTTGCGCCAGACGTTGAACATGTCAGAAACCATTGACGTTTCCGCTGCGTTTGATTCGAGGTGTGAGCTGCCAGCATGGATCAATACTATGCAACGTAGGTAATATATTTCATAAACTACATACTGTTTGGAACCACCAACTACTAACTGTTGTGGAAACTTGTGCAAACCTGCAATAGTTTAGAATTTGCCACACTCTACAGTATGTATCAAATAGTAACGGCTCGTGAAAGTTTCTTTTTTCTTTTTTTTTATTCGTAGTATTAAAGGAGCACTGAGATGACACAATTTTTTTTTTCGTTTTTTGATGCAAAGTGTTCTCCAACGAATAAAATGAGTTCCTACGAAAGAACGATGAGCGTAACTGACCTGCAGAGCGAGGGCTCTATGCCGCACACCTTTCAAATATCCTTCTCGTGAAAAGAGCACATCGCAGAACGTGAGGAAGTCGTGACGTATACTACTCCCCTCACGTGACCAGTGACGTACAGCGGTACAGCTCAAACACGGGAGACTCTTTTCGGCTGTAGTTCGAGTTAGAGCCCTGCACGGGCCGACTTTTCCGGGCCCGACTGGGCCCGGGCTCATCGAAGAATGGCCCGACCCGAGACCGCACATTCACGTTTTTATGCGGCTCGGCTCGGTGGCGCGGTGGATAGAGCCCGGCCCGGCCTAGTGTTTCCAGCAGTGACGTACGCGTTTCTAGCGCTTATCAAACAAACAAGTACATTTATAAGAGAAGACACGACCGCAAACATACAAGAACTGTCGGGTTAACACCACAACAGCACGAGACCAAATTAAATCCAGAACGGACGCGGGCAAGCGCGTTATCGTTACACTACCAAGTTTTCGTGGAGGTAGAGGATGCTGTTGACAAACTCCTCCCAATCGTTACCCTTCTCACCAAGCTTTGCGACCGTGTTTTTGAAGTATGTGAGGAGTCAAAAGCAATGTAAGGTGGCCTGGAGAATGTTATAGAGGGTCGAATCATACGCATAATGCAGTGTCCCTCTCGAGAAGACGCTTCCGTCCCTCTCGAGAAGATGCTTCCGCATCTCCAGTCGTTTCCATGAAGATTATATCGTTGAGGGTCATCAGGACTTCCATGATGGCTGTTGACAAGGTAAAAATACTCATAGAAGTCCGGATCATTGTACAGGTTAACGTGGGCAGGACGCCCACCAAAAGTTGAATAAGTAGTTGAAATGTCCAATTCTCTTGTTTCATGATGACTTGTGTCACCCCCCAAAGCAACTTCTCCATCGTCGTCATCTCGGACCAGGTTGTGGGGAACATCTTGGTAGGCGGCTACCTCCTCCATGACGATTCATGTGTTTTACAACACATATATAGAGGGTGTCCCACCAAAAAAGGGTCAGGGGCTAAAGAAAAAACGGAGTGCGCTACACAAATGGAACCAACTGTACGTGCTTGGCAGTTGTGTGGTCTATCCAAAAATATTTTTTTCATCGCCCCTTGCCAATTAATTAGCGGTAATTAATTTTCTAACTTTTTAATTATCGGTTTTAGCTCTCAGATGTCAATGAGGAAGTTGTAGTACATGTCGAAAAAGACGCAACTGAAGTGGTTCGAGGTTGCTATGGTTTGTGGTCTCGTTTTTTCCCGGGTTTAAAAATTGTTTCAGAAGCCGCCGCGCACCACAGGGCGCTCCCCATAATTCGGCGCCCGCGCGCGACGATTGCAGTGCACTCTGATCGGTGTGCTGTGAAACAGGTGAAATATCCTCTTGTGTGACGTGGCCCAGGGATGGTCTCCAAGCGCTAACCTCAAGGTCAGTGTACGCCGGAGGGCGCTGGAATCGTCGCACGCGGGTGCCGGATTGTGGGCAGCGATCTGCGGTCCGCCCGGCATCCGAAACCAACTTTTAAACCCGGGAAAAAACGAAACCACAAGCCATAGTGACCTCGAAGCACTTCAGTTGTGTCTTTTCCGACATGTACTACAACTTCCTCATTGACATCTGAGAGCTAAAACCGATAATTAAAAAGTTAGAAAATTAATTACCGCTAATTAATTGACAAGGGGCGATGAAAAAAAAATTTTGGATCGACCACACAACTGTCAAGCACGTACAGTTGGTTCCATTTGGGTAGGGCACTCCGTTTTTTCTTTAGCCGCTGGCCCTTTTTCGGTGGGACACCCTCTATACATGGCACGTGCACTATATTGTAATGCATAGTCGTTATCAGTAACAATACTGGGGTTTTCCGAACGGCACATGACAGGTTTTCACTCGCCAGGTTCCTGCGCTTAGCCATATCTCGTCTAGCCGGGCCGCACTGTTTTTAGCTGTGATTCTTCGAATACCGCTATTGTGCACGCTCAAGTGTTTGACGTCTCGTTAGCTATCCACCGACAACAATGGTCCGTTGTTCTCGTTCAAGTGTTTGCTTATCTTTTTTTAACAATGAACTGCTCCCAACCAATCCCTCTACCACCATTATAGAGATACCGTCGATTAGACATACTGGGAACTTGTCGGGCCTTCGGCCCACCTTCATCATCATAAACCACTAGCTGCTGGTGCTGTTTCCAGTCTGAAGAGACCACTTTGTGTAAGTGTTTCAGAAACACATACAGAAGTTACACATAGCAGAGCCGTCGCGAGGCGAGTTTGCGCCGTGGCAGGGCAAATCTGAAGCGCCCCCCCCCCCTCCTCCGTCACTGCCGTCAGAAGCATTGTAAACAAAGAAAAGAAAATGCCCATTTACACTGCCGAGACCGTAAATTCAAATTCTCTTCATTCCTACTTCATACTGTCCAACCAACCTGCCAGGGCTTGCCGTTCGGCACCCTCTCTGGCTAGGGCGCCCAGTGCGGCTACCTTTCTCGCACCCCCGTCGCTACGGCCCTGACATATAGTTATGATAATCTATACTATTTTGTGAATGAAAATAAATCTAAAAGTCGCAGTGCATCAAATATACATAATGCAGAATTCGGGACGCCATAATGGGTACGGTTTGGACAACAATCCATAGACAACGGCGTAAATAACATTTCATCACGTACTGTAAGTGCTGGCTGTTTCAACGGAACATTCAATGGAACATTAATATTGCTCTGAGTTTGACAGACTCAGTAAATATGACCGGTCTCGTCAAGACCGCTCGACCGCTCTTTTTTTAAGTTAGAAATCCCAAAAAAGTCTCATGAAGGCCCCACTTGCAAACAGTTCCGCCGCCGGACAGGTACCAATGACCTCGCCGTGTCGCCGTCATTTGGTCTTCCTAGAGTCACTAAATAAGCTTCGCTTCAGAGTATCGACACTGAGGTCCAAGGGAGAGCAGGAGCGCCATCTTGCTTCCACACCACATCGGTACCATCCCCAGTTGAGGATCAAAGACGGCAAACATAATGCTCGCCGTGGGATAGAGAAGCATGCAATGATTGCTGTGCGATAATCCATTATTGTCCACCAGAGTGTCCCGAGGATGTCAATGTGAGCTCAAGGCCGTCAACCTTGATCAGCTGCGCTCAAGAGAACATTCAAGGGAATATTTTACCCGCGCACGGTAGACGGCATCGTACGCTAAAGTGCGCTCTGAAGTGAGCATGCGTGTGGCTGGCTACCGAGCGCGGAAACAAGATGGCGCATGCTCGCTCTTGGAACTCAGTGTCGATACTCTGAAGCGAAGCTTATTTAGTGACTCTAGGTCTTCTCGCCTCATCCCTCGCTCTCTCGCCCTCCTCACGTGACATATGACGTCCGCCATGAGGTGGAGCCCGTGTGGCTCAAACTACAGCCGAAAGGAGTCTCCCCTCAAGCATGTATAAGCGGCGTGTGAGCTGCGAAGAAAAAACAAAGAAACAAGGCATGGAGCCTTCTCCACGTCACGAGAGCATCGTATCGGCCGTCCGCGGCTGCTTTCTCCGGCTGCTTTTTTCTTTTTCTTTTTGTAAATTGGATTACACAGCTATAACGCATCACAGAATGAAAATATTTTCCATGGTGACTCCTGGTGGACAGCTTGATAAACGAGGCAGGATTTCGAGCGACGTTAAATGTCACCTTACTGCTCCTTTAACTTAAACTAGTAAACTAACATTATCGTCTTCGAAGTAGTTCTCTCGAGAAGCCATACACTGCTGGAGATGTTGCTCCCGCTCCTTGTAGAAGCGCTCGAAGTTTGGAAAGAGAACGAGACTTTCAAGGATTGGTCGTGTGCTTTTGCAGTCATGGGCAGAATCGGGGATACATGTATCTTCGATACTATCTTTCGATACATTTTGTGCATCGGTATTAGGTATCGCGTGCAAAAAATGGGAGTGTCGGAGTATCGGTATCGAAAATGCTTTTTTTTTTATTTATCGTCTATTCTAACGATACCCGATACAAAAAAAAAGACGCAAATATTGAGGCTGTTGTTAGGGTCGGCGGCGCTCGCTCAGGCGGTAGTGCACGCCAGGCCGCAGCGACGTAGACATGTCGACCATCAATTCGCTCGAAGCTTACGTCCGAGCGCGCACCCCAACGCCGGGAGAGGAGACCCTGGGCCGTGCTCTGGGACGCGGGCGCGCGGGTTCCAGTTGGTTCCAGAAAAATCTCTTCCGTCTCTTTCTACGGTGGGCGCGGCGAAAACGCTCAGCGTCATCCATAGCGGACTTACACAGGACCAACCTCACGGCTTCTGAACTGCGCTGCCCGATGTCCACCTGCTCAGTGCGCAAGAGCACGTCCACTTAACTTGAAGTGTGGATTCCACGTCTGTCATGCCGAAAGGATAGCCGCCGCCCGCAGGCTTAACTTGAGCACTATAACCCGTTCTACAGCTCACAATTCGCAATGGCCAACTACGAAAATCAGCTATGGCTGACGAACTCCGGTGTGCCATCTGTATAGTCAATTGCTCGCAGCGGCACGCATGAAGAACGTTTAAAGAATTGTTTTTGCTAGGCTGCTTATGGGAGCTATCGTTTCAAGGTACCCATGGCTTCAGTCCAATCTAAAGTTCTAACAAGGCTGCTCAGACAGTGCAGCTTCATTAAATCCCTGCGGCCGGATACGTTTAAGCCCTTTCAGAAAGAGTGCGCTATAAAAATACACTAAAGATTCCAGAAATAACAAATACATTATTTTACTTCCCTAATCATATTACCAGCTTTATTATATTCGGGATTTCAGTGATGCATCGAAATATCGACGATACAGTATCGAGTATCTATCGAAAATCAATTTCGGTTCTGTATCTTGTATCGGTATCGGAAATACAATTTTTGAGGGTATCGAGTATCGGTATCGAAGATACTTTTTTGAAGTATCGTGCCCGGCCATGTACTTTTGGATGTTTTATCCTTGATTTGAAAATGGTAATCTCCGAAGTGGGATATGAGCTCCAAGTAAAGCAAAGAAGGCACAGACTCGGATCAGGCAAATAAGCTGCGGAACCACTGGAATACTAGTTTTGTTTTTTTTTACCAAAAATGGTATTCCAGTGGTTCAATCTTGCGATTTCGGGAATTTTCTGGACGGATCCTGGGACGGGATGGAGATTAAACCGATACAGCGCGTGTAAATAGCCTACTACATGTCCATGACTCTACTTCATGTCTGTACATGTCAAGCAATACGGTCACTCATACCTCAATGTTTTCATTTGTTTGTAATATGCGACACTTATAGACATACTGACAAGGCCGGTTTTATATTCTCCTGAAATAAGAACGTTTGGTACTGCCACGTCGGTACCCCACTGCTTCCTGCTGTTCTCTTTCCGTCTGTCCACGTGGCAGTGCACTTGGAAGAGGGAAAGAAGGGGAATCCTCCTCCCCGTGTACCGTCCCCCTAGAAGCCCCCAAAGATTATTTTTCTTTTTTCTTTTTTTCTGGCTACCATCCTGCTTGTTGCGCCCATCTTTAATTTCATACTTGCACCAAGAGGGGGAACCAAGATTTGACTCACGAAACTGAATCACTTAAGTACTTATCATAACATGACGCGAATGTCCCTAATCCTACCACAGGCTGTGCTGTCTGATGTTTTCCCTGGATTTTCCGTCAGACTTTCCAACGTCGGCGCAGTTCCCCTTGAAGTCGACCCAGGACGCATACTAACCCCCCCTGCCCCGTCCTCTCTTCATCTGTCCACGTGTGAACGCCACTCATAGCAACAGTCGCTTTGCGACTGTGACACGAAAAGCAAAAAAAAAAAAAAAAAAAAGAAGAAAAAAGACCGTCTGCGAAAACGTTCGAAACTGGTTCGAAGCTGTTGAGCGCGTGGCCCACGTTCTGTTCAAGGAGTGAGGGTGACGCGTGTGAATACTTTTCGTAGAGGTCGCAAGAGAATTCAGTGTTTTGCCACAACGCCTGCGTTTATAGCGTCCAGTTGCAGTCAGGTCCAAACCCTGGCTGAATCGATTGGCCTATGCGGAAAGTCGCCATAGTTCGTTCTGTTCATCGTAGAAATGATAGCGACATTTTAAAACCGACCCTTCCTCATAAGAATACAGGGTGGGTGCTCTAAAAGGTCAGTCACATTTTCACGCGTGGCGCGGTACCTACTTGACGCACAGGCTTCCGCTGCCTCAGAGTAAAGAATTCATGCAAGAGAAACCTACGAAAAAAAAAAAAAATCGTGATTACCAAGCACTGTGTCATAAAATAAATACCACCGCGCAAACTTTCGTCTTCATGCATTTCCTATGCGCTATACCGACGTAAATACGGTGCTCTGCCAATTGCTGTGTATAGCGTCCGCCTAGGGGCGCTAGCCGACATGAATTTGTTTCGGTTTCCACGCCGCTAGCGCCCCTAGGCGGAAGCTGGACGCAACTAGTAGCAGACCGCCGTGTTTACATCGGTATAGCGCATAGGAAATGCACGAAGACGAAGGTTTGCGTGGTCGTATTCATTTTGTTACGCAGTGCCTGGTAACTACGATTTTTTCGTAGACCTCTCTCCCACAAATTATTCACTCTGTGGTAGCGGAAGTCTGTCTGTCAAGTAGGCATAGCGTCACGCACAAAAATGTGACTGACCTTTTAGAGCACACACCCTGTAGAATAGCCTGTTTGTTTTTAATCTGTTGTTCACGAGAACGACGCCACACGACGACACGGCCGGTGTTCGACACTGTCGACACCATTCGATAGCACACCGCCCTTCGAAACAGCAAAACAATGATACTGAGCTCCGGCGTGTGTGTGTGTGTGTCACACCCTTGAACAATCGAATCCCGTTCGTTGTCAACGCGAAACGAAATAAATATTTACTCCACGGTGCTTGGGTGGCAGCTCAGCACAAAGGGTTGTAGGTCGATGAAATGACACGCAACAGCATGACATGGAGACAGAGAAAGGGAAACACGGGGCGAGTGCTGACTAACTGGGTATTTATGGGACAGGTAACCATACAACCGAAAAGTTCGTGAACGTCAACACACACACAAAAAAAGGCCACGTGGTGACATCAGGCGCCTATACGGTCGGCAAGTCACCGAGCGTTCTGCGCATATCTCCTCTCCCGGTTACTTCACTCAGAAAGCCCCATTGGCTACGGCGGCGCCCTCCCTCTTCCCTCTCTCCGCCTCCTCTCATGCGCAGAGACGCACTTGCACAGCGTATTGCCCGCGTGTCTTCTCACTCTGGCTATTCCCATTTCGCCTAATGCTCTATCTATTCTAATTATCTCCCAATCCCCCGCCATGTTCGCTACCCGGGAACCGCACGGGGTTCCAGTTCGCCTAATGTGTGTGCCAGGCAGTCCCATTTCGCCTAATGCTCCATCTATTCTAATTATATCTCAATCCCTCGCCATGTTCGCTACCCGGGAACCGCACGGGGTTCCAGTTCGCCTAATGTATGTGCCAGGCAGTCCCATTTCGCCTACGGAGGCGTATATACGTGTCACGTGAAGAAAGAAGGCGGTTCTCCTTTTTCGCTGCACCGTGTGCTTGACCATCACTGAAAATCGCATTTTAAGCAAAATACCCTTTTTTTTTCTGCATTCCTATCGCGCCTACCTCACTTACAAGCACGAAAACACATTCGCAGTATTGAACAAGGAGGTTGTAGTATTTTATATTCAATGTAAAGGCCAGCTATTCCGTGGAAACCAGTGCTAGGAATTAAACAATTTGCAATGAAATTATTCCAAGGTTTCGTGTCGTGACTGCGTCAACAGTGGGTTTCCAATAAATTCCCCTCGATTCCCGAAATCCCAGGATATTTTCGTTAATCTGCAGTGTGTCGTCCATCGGTCCTTTTGTCTCCGCGCCCACTGGCGCCGCGGCACTGAGGTTATCGTTTTTAGGTATTTTCGAGAAAATCTCGGGATTTCGGGACGTGAAAAACAGCTGGGATCCCGGAATATCCTGGATCCTAACACTAGTCGTGAAGATACAGCACTGTCACAGGGAACAACGTCACAGTGTAGCATCTAAGAGCCTGCATATCTGTGTGGATCTACAGTTCCTCTGGTAAGTTGTCCATCGGTGCTGCGCGCTGAACGGAAGCAAAACCTTCAATTCCCTACCACATCCACCAGGGCCCTGGGGTAAGTCAACAGACATGCAGTATACCTGCACCAAGAAAGCACCAGGTTGTCATAACATTGTCGGAAGATGTCTCTTTCCTTGGCCAATAAATGCTGACATTGTCGATACCAGGCCGTGCACGTTAGCCAGTCTCCAGGGTACAATAAGTTCTGCAGTGAATACAATTTCTTCAATAACTGATCTTGCCGACAGCCAGCGACCCGATTTTTCGCCATTATGCACGTAGCTCAGCTGTTTGCACAGATCCCCAGTTTCCCTCTCTCTTATTGCCCGCGGGGCAACCTCATAAACGGCTGTATATCGTAACTATACCAATTCGCGTTTGTACCAACGAGATATAGAGGGAATGGGAACCGGAAAAAATGTTCCCGGAAAAAATGTCCCCGGAAAAAATGTTCCCGGAAGAAATGTCCCCTGGAAAAAATGTCCCCCGGAAAAAATGTCCCCTCGAGAAACATCCACTTTTGGTACGCGTGGAATTTTTGCGAAATTCTCGGTTGCGATATTGCAGGTCTTGAAGTCCTCGGGCTAAAAATAAATACTAAAATTCCTAACCACTTACTAAGTGTTTCTACTTGGAAAGCTCGACCTACTTTCACTTAGGATTTCTCGTAGCGAATACACTGCAATCAATTGTCACGTTCGTTGATACAACGCGCACACTTGGCTGGGATATTCTTATTTTGTTTCTTTCTTCTTATACTAAGAAGTATATCCTGCGTGACCTCGTACTGACTGATGTGCAATCAGAACGCCGGGATTTTGAGACTAGATTTTAGGCCTGACGACACAGCTATCATTTCAGGTTTGAGGGAATTGATGTCTCCCTAGTATTTTTCTTCATCAACATTAACATAAGAGCGGGACGTACTTTTTTCTGTACCAGCTCACGTGGAGTAGCGGTTTGGGTGATCGCCTTTCACGTCGAGACTGGGAGGTGACACGGGTTCGAATCCTGTCACCAGGTGTGCTCTCTGAGGTTTTCCCTGGGTTTTCCGTCGGACTTTCCTGACGAATTTCAGCTCACTCAGCCCTGAAGTCGGCCCAGGTCGCATACTAACCCCCTGTCACCCTGCTGTCCTCTGTCCACGCCTGTACACCGCGTACAGCAGCAGTTGCTTCGCGGCGCTAACACGGAAAAACATTTTCCCTGCTAATTAGCACAAACGTGAAGTGTCACACAAAGTAGTACGCCGTCCAGTTTCAACAAATCAGGAGAGAAGATATCATTCGGAATGGCCAGGAGCATGTCAAGTTCTGTTTTAGAAGCGCGCAGATCGACGTGCAGGGTGATGTGTAAAAAGGAAAATAAAATGCGGGGGGACAACAAAACTGACAGGCAAAAGTGTATTTCAATATGTCTAGCGGTGTCACATCTCCGGAGCTCCATGACTGTACAGGCCGCTTTGTTGCAAGACACAACGAAGTAAATTTACCAAAACTGGCCCACAGCGACTCCCTAGGCAAAGAAATGCTATGTGTGAGTAGTCATTTTAAAATGGAATTTAATACGAATAAATTAAGCGACTCGTTGAATAACCGTAATTGTATACATATACAACATATATTGGAATACAAACATGTACGGTATATGTATGCTTAAGTATAGCGCTTACTCTTTTTTCCCTACATGTGCCGGGGGGGGGGGGTATATGTTTATCCACACGAAAAGGAGATGCCGGCCTTACATGTGCAGCTTCGGGACTACTCAAATATATTCGGTTTAGTAGAAGCATCAATTCGATTTGGAACTCGAACATTGAATTCCATATTTGATTCGGAAATGGAATAGGATATACGATTACTCGCTTTGGTGCTCAAAAAACCAAACTTTCACACCGTCCTAGTAAAAAAATTAACGTCCGAAGTCAACCATTCCACGCGTACCAAAAGTGAATTTTCCTCAGGGGACATTTTTTCCGGGGACATTTCTTCCAGGGAACATTTTTTCCGGGAACAATTTTTCCGGGGGCATTTCTTCCGGGGACATTTTTTCCGGGGACACCTCTTCCTGGACCCAGAGGGAATACAGTGCGCAACCGGCACGGCGAGGCTCCAAGCTTTGATGCCAGAAGGCGCCCATCTCCATTCTCTCTCGCATTCCTTCTGTCAGGGCAAAAACGAACGAAGAGCGAACCGAAAGACCAATAAAACACGAGTGCGCAACGCAAGTTGGGTCGAAGCGGCCGTGGGACATGCACATTCGAGCCAGTGCAACTTTTTCTGCACAAAAACAATTAGCTGAATTCGCTATAAAGCCGGTTCCTTATCAGACAGCGTCAAAGACCGGGTGCTGACACACGACGTTCCACATTCCGCTATCTTTCGGCCTCAGTGATTTCTCTGGTGGCCTTATTCATATCTACTATATAGTATATCATATATACTATATCATGTATACTATCATAGTATCTCTTCCCTTAGCTTGGGGAAAATTATTGGCGGCATTAGGGAACCAATAAATGCCACGGACTTTCAAAGCGCGTGTTAAGGAAGAAGACACATCTCTCGGCGGTGAACATCACGTGATCTCGCTCCGGGCATCATCCATATTCTTGCACCTCGTACTGTCAACTTCAGCATGTACGGACGTCCCTGATTCCTGTACATTTGTGTCGAAACCCGCGAACCCGGTTTGCTGATCGATTCAATGCTTGCTGAAGTACGTCAGTATGGCTAATTTGGATCGCCTGAAGAAAATACGGACGACGAGCCGCTCGACGGTCACTCGTATCACCACCGTGGTATCACTAATGAATTGAAGGCTCTTCTGACATTGTCGCCTCCGGCTGTTGACCAGCTAAAGGCGAAGCTGCAGTTCTTGAATGCTAAGGCGTCAAGTCTCGCTAAGATGGACCAAGACGTTCAGGCACTTATTGATGAGGAATCTTTGGAACATGGAGAGTGAAGCCTGCGACCGATACTTGGAGTTTCTAACCGCCATTACCGTTCAGGTCCGCTCTGTGCTCGACTCTACACTCTTAAAAATGAACTTCACCGCATAACACGCTCCTAGCCAACCATAATCTCGAATGATATCGTTATCTGCCCTGATTTGTTGAAAACGGTAGGCGTACGCCTTTTTTGTGACAATTATGAACAGCATAAGTGTCACAAAAAAGGCGTACGCCTCCCGTTTTCAACAAATCAGGGCAGATGACGATATCATTCGAGATTATGGTTGGCTAGGTGCGTGCTATGCGGTGAAGTTCATTTTTAAGAGTGATACGTCGCCCCAGCCTTCGGATGTTCGGTTGCCACGTGAAGCTGGAGCACTCGCTGGTGGCACTGTCTTTGCCGTCTCATCCATCCTCTTCTGGCGGTCACCCCGACGGAACCAATCTACCGAAGCTCACAATCGAGTCCTTCTTCGGTGAGCTTTCGCGCTGGCAAGGCTTCTGGGACCAATATACCTCTCCCTGTTTGTAAACAAATGACGTCATAGTGTTCGACAGCGCCACCAATTTGGTAGAGTTGAACTACGCTCTATGCTTGGGGCGAACAAGGTCGCGCCCGAAAGCCGCGGTCTCGAGGGGATTACCATGGTCCCTGAAAGGAACGCGACCTTCGATCCTACTTTTCTTTCAGTAGGAGGCAGCGCAAAAGTTCCCATTCGTGGAACCCAGCCCTCCCCTTCCGATTTGTTTCGGCTTCAGTCTGTCTACCAACGTCATGATGACGTTAGGCTGAGACACATGTACGACGAAATGTGCGACCCGTCGTGCGACGCATCGCAGCGCAAAGCATCCTGGGACCGATTCTGGAGAAATAGGTCGTCGCAGCAGAGCTCTGCGACAAGTCGCAGCGCGACAAAACTGCTTGGATTTCTCCGCTCCTGTCGGTGGGTTGTCGTGCAGATGTAGTGACGTCATGAACCAAGCAGCCAATGATGCTGCCTCTCTGGTAGATGCGATGGGCCCGAGAAAAAATGTCGGACAGTGTGTGTTCTGAATGCAAACAGTGGCTGATTTCGCCGTGTTTCGCCTTGAAAGACACGTGAAATAAGGAACGAATTGTTCTCGCTTACTGTGTTTTACGAGTGAGCACGTTTGGTTATGTTAAATGAAGTGTAAGCGAGTGTATCTCTGTGTGTCTGGCATTCCTTTCCGTAGGTGATCTGGGGTAGCCTGCCCTCGTGATGAGGGCTACAATCCCCATTTTTTTCTTTCAATCATCATCATCATCATCTGGCCGCGCTGTTCTAGCAACACGGCGGTCCAGAGCGACATGTCGTAAGGATGTCGCCGCCCATGTGTCTGCTGATGCAGCACGCGACAACTCGTGACACGAAATTGTGCGACTCGTCGCACGACGAGCCGTGCATTTTGTCGTACATGTGTTTCGCCCTTAAAGATCTATTTCGAGCGAGCATTCACGGCAACCCACGTCTTTCTAACGTGACCATGAAGTAGTACTTGGTGTTGCTCGTGTCTGGATCAGCAGCAGAGCACTGGCAGGACTAAACATTATGGACGAAAACTACGACACAGCAGTTGAAATTCTCAAGTCGAAATTTGGGCAAGAACGAACTGCTCGTCAGCGACAGGGGCGGATTTAGCGGGGGGGGGGGGGGTGCGGATGTCCTGACCTCCTCAATTTCAGTCATTACATAGAGTATTAATTGACCTCTGCAGTATCACAGCATGACTCTCAGAAAAATCCTGGATCCGCCCCTAGTCAAGGAGCATTTGGACTCTGTTTGATCTTGGAGCGGTGAAGTCCATGGACGATGTTGCTGGGTTGCGGACTCTGCATGTAGCTGTTACTGGACCTCAAGAGTCAACCAATACTCAGTCGCTGTGCACAGGACAGTTGTTAGGAAAGTCCCCACGTCTCTCGATCTTGAGTATTACCGTGGAAGGGTAGATAACTCAAGTAACATTAACATATATATTTCGTGCAGCTGTCATAACTCTTCGTGCGTGCTTCCACGTGTTGTTTTCTCTTCCGTTACGAGAGCGTGTCACTGCGTTATTTCCATAGCGTGCTGTAACAGTCTGCTTAGTGCTGTGTTTCCCCGGCTTGTGATATCTACCTCATCGTATCTGATATGCATATAAACTTCTTGCACATGCGAGCTTTCTGCGCTTGCAGATATTGAAAGTGCCTCTTTATCATAGACAAACAAACGGGCGAGCGTTGCAGTTTTTCGTATGCTCGGATTTGCATGATGGGAGAAGTGCCGGATTTCCCAGGCATGTGACGTTGAACTCACATGGGTATTTCCGGGCATGTCCGCATAAATGCGTGCAGGGTGAAACTACGCGGATAGAATTTTATAATATAGGGAAATTTTATTTTTAATTGGAATACACGGCCATAGATTCTATTTGTAGTGGGCCACGTAAAAAATACGAAAACTAGGGAAGTGTCTTCGAGTCATCGGAGTTAATTGGGGGAATGGGTGAGGTGCCGTGAAAATTCGCATTCATTTCCATGGTCACCACATTGAAGTAATTTAACTTTTCTCTCTTATTTGGTCTCGAATATGACATATAAGGGCTATTGTAAAGGGTGTAGAGGCGTTCGCCGAGTTGTGCTTGTACAGGGACTCAGAGGGAATTGTGCACGTCCTGGAAAAAAAAAAGTAAAAGAAAGGAAGAAACAAGGACTCTGTTCACCTAACGGAAGAGCCACCTATGGAGAAATATCAATTGAAAATACGACGTAGGCACGCAAAACATCGACGGGCGAAGCAGATGTGATATACGTGTATAGGATGGTAATAAATGGGATAGTTTGAGGTGACCATATATATTTTCGTTTTTCACACCGCGAAGTACCTGTGGCTGTGAGCGTGGACGAATGGAGAAATGACAGCAGGAAAAGGGAAGGGAGACGGGGGGGGGGGTAGTGTGCATCTTGGGCCAACTTCATTATCGTCAGCGCCAAATCATTTCCAAAATCTCCATTTTATTTTTTTTCTTAAAAGCAAATCACATCAATCGTCAGCGCCGCAACGACGCCTGATGAATATACCGACCGTGCTCCCACGGAAGCGGTTTGATGAGCGAAGCTTGATAGCCAAAACATCTGAACATTGGCTAGCCGGAAGAAGGCGAAGAGTGCCAAAAGCGGGACACGCTGTCCCACAAGCAGGCTGGTGGGACAACGGGGTTCAGAACTTCAGACGGGCGGGACCTGTCCTGCCTAAATCGGAACGTCTGGTAACATTAGCCGAAGAAGGCAAAAAAGAAAGTCAGAAAAGCCAGCGGATACGAGTTGTCACCTCCCTACAGAATTCCAACACCTCCCGCAGTGGTTTATCCAGAATCCCAAGCACGGATGGGTGCTGGAAAAAAATAGGGTCATGATCATATAGTTATGTCATTACATCTTGACATATTATAACCGTCATGTGTCTAAAGCTGAAATCGCAGGGGCACCCCCTGTAGGGGGGTACACAGGTAAAAAAGTTAGGGGGTGTCACTGAACACTTGAGGGGTGTTAGGGTGGTGTAGGGGGGTCTGGACTCCTGACAGATGACCTCCCTGACCTTCCTTCAGATGAGAACCCTGCGCAAATCCCTGATAACCGCAAGGCCTTCCCAAGGACAATCACGAAGTGATATAAATTATATCTCATTTGATATACATCTCGTCATCTCACTCATCTCATTTGATGGGGGAAGTATGAAAACACTGGGACAAACTGAAAGCGACAGGAACCCCATGAACGGGTGGAGGACCCGACGATGGAGCATAGGACCTGTGACTTTATACATACAGGACTGCATACACAGCACAGGACATACACGGGACATTAGGACACTACACTGCAGGACACTACATATACAGGACTACGGGCCTACTGCGTTGATTGTGATCGACAACCGTGACACTACGTTGTGCCTTACACAGTGTTTGACTCTCGGCTTGACTGTGGTTTTTCGTTTTCCTTCACCACTTTCCTTTTCCTTCACCACTTTCCTTTTCCCATTCCCATTTTACTTTTTTTTCTTTTTGTTCTACGTAGGTGTGCTGACGTACTCAGTCCGATTTAGCCGTGACTCATCTCCCCATTTTTTTTCTTTTTTTTTTCTGTCCATCACCATCACTATCGGAGCACAGGATCTTCATAGGGGTCAATGAGTATATAGCTAAGTTGAGTGGTCTCTTGCAGATACGGGCAAGCTCATCACACAGTATCCGCCTTTGCGCAGAGGTGCACAAAGGTCACAGCATCTGATTTTCTGATCCTATACATTTGAATTGTGGGGTGAAAGCCACATTGAGGTGGAGTCTACGCAGGAGGGAGGAATGGCGTAATAAACGGGCAGGAATGGCAAAGAAAACGACAAATTTGGGTCTACCGAATACTAAACATACATACAGATGGAGCATGCAGACATACAGCATATATATACGTAATACACACGGACCTTCGCACGAAGCAACGTACACTCATTTTGTTTAATGCCTTCTGTTGTGCCGCTTGTGGCCTGCAGCTTCGGAACTATTCCAATGCACTTCGTTTGACAGAAACATCGATTCGATTCGAAATGCGAATACAGAATTCCAGATCCGATTCGGAATCGATTATATGACTATTGTATGTATTTATTTATTTCATTTCTCCGGGAAATGGAGGTCGTCGTGTGGAGGTAGAGTCGTGTGGCCCCAAGTCAACAGGCAATAATAAAGCGTATATAACTACAGTCAAACTCCTTTACAACGAAACTCAGGGGACAGCAAAAAAAAAAAAAAAATTGCAGTAAAGGTATTTTCGTTAAAAAGGATGTCCATTATTGGACCTATAGGGCACCAGCGGGACCGCAGAAAAATTTGTTGTAGTGGTATTTTCGTTAAAAAAGTGTTCGCTATAAAGGAGTTTGACTGTATTCGCTTCCGTATTTGAACAATCAGAATTCGCATATTTGCATTTGTGTGTTGTATTTGTAAATACATATATAATGTTGTATTTGTAAAAATAGAGCGGGACAAATTTTAAACGCGATTGGCGCTATACAGTAACAGTCGTATCAGTCATCACAGCGAAAACCGCGACACAGTCAGAACCAACAGTTACGACGATGTGTATACGTATGAACCTGTGAAGGTTGTGGATCTTATCAGTGTGCGCTATGCAAATGAACCTTTACGCAACCTAACGTGTTCTGCGTTAGAAAGTTGATTATACAAATAATGTGTACGCAGTGTTGGCATCCTGTCAGATCGGAAGGAGCAAACAAACATGCTGATGCGTTGACCAAACTGCTTTTTGCCCCTGGCTCCACCGCTGCGTTGCTGTAGCGAAAGCAAACAAATAAATAGAAAATATAATGGAAAGTAAGTACAGAAGAAAGGAAGTAATGGAATAAATAAATTCACGCTTTCTGTATTACAATTTATTGACAAGAGCATGCCTTTAGAAACAAGGACTGCTAGAAACAAGGACTGCAAGGACTTTGCAATCATACCCACGCCATTATAAAGCTGACGCATTTCCGGTACTCGTGTTTGCCCCCTTTTTCCAGATTGAAGGAGGTTGTTTAATGTTTCGGATTGTTTAGTCTGAAAGTAAACGAGACAGGAGGCGATGTGATATTTTCTTCACAATATTTACGTGGGAGAAGCATGCAGATGACAGAACGAACACATGAGACAGCATTGGTGCGAAAAGCTGCACAGGTGCTAATAATTTTTGAAGGCGTGAGCTGTCTTAAAAGACGGTCGTACAATGGTACGTTGAGATAGCACCTTTCCTTCTGACAATATTTAAAAAAAAAACGGACCAAAACAACCAAATCACAACAACCAAACCAGGAAGGTTTGGTTCTAAGCCTAATCGTCGCAGCAACGACCTACGAACGGTCCCCGTTAGCAGAAGCCACGTTGCTCAGGGCTATGACGTGATAGGGAAAGCATATAAAGTTCTTGGCAGACGCTTTGTTATCGCCTCTTAAAAACACCTCTTTCTTATACGGTCCCAACATTTGAAACTCTGGTTACTTATCGGTAACGTTGCACAACAACAGGAGACCTTGCTGGCAACAACCGGTCCTAAAGCAAAGATGAGCGCAATTATTCTACAAGCAGACGCACGCGTACTCTTTCAGCGTGCCGGTGCAATGTTTTGACACTGACAGACATTTAGGTCTTCCTCGTTTCCTGGATGTGCGATGTAGACGTCCCAACGTGCTGAAATAACCACGTGCTGTAGCGAGGGCGAGACAAGAGATTACCCTTCGTCTGTTCAATCAGCAGCGATGACGCAGGACGTAGCCGATATATAAGCGGGGAGAAGTTGACTAGTGAGCACGCGGTTTCTGCGAGGGGGTAAAAGACATCTACTGCTCAACCATGAAGGGTCTCTTTGGCGTTGCTGTTCTGGCCGCAGTTGTCCTGCTGGCGTCGGCTCACCATCTGGAGTTGTGCAGTGAGTATGCTTTCTTTTAACCTTGTTTTCTGCGGAAATAAGTTGTGCTGGCCAGGAGGTCTGTTTGTGGACATCATGCTGCTACGTGGTCAAGTGTTAGACGTGGAGACGTTCGAAGAGAGGCAGCCAGGGATATGCGCAGGGTTTGCAAGGTCGCTTATTTTTTAATTATTCTAGCGTGTTTGGCAGGTATTTTAGGGGTGTTGCAAGACATTTGCGGGGTATAGGGGGGTATGAGGGGGTGCCGAGAAAATCCCAGGGGGCAGCCTTCCCGAAAGGGGATGTCGGAGGGGAGGGGTCATTCTTTTGAACGTAACTATAGAGTAAAGTGTTTTACAGTTCAGTCGAGAATAAAAGACGTTCGCGTTGGAAATAAATTTTTTATGTGCTCTTAAACCTGCACTCTTAGAAATGAACTTCACCACATAGCACGCTCCTAGCCAACTATCATCCCGAATGACAACGTTCTTACCCCTGATTTGTTGAAAACGGGAGGCGGAGCCTATTCTGTGCTGTGCATAATGGCACAAAATAGTCTCCGCCTCCCGTTTTCAACAAATCTAGGGCGAGGACGTTGTCATTCGGGATGATGGTTGGCTAGGAGCCTGCTATGTGGTGAAGTTCATTTTTAACAGTGTGGAAGGCATCACTGATAACGACCCAGTGCGCAAATACCGAAGTCATAGGGATCCCTTCGTGTGACCATGCACACTCTTAAAAATGAACATCACCGCATAGCACGCTCCAAGCCAACCATCATCTCGAATGATATCGCTATCTGCCTTGATTTGTTGAAAACGGGAGGCGTACGCCTTTTTTGTGACACTTATGCTGGTCATAATTGTCACAGAAATGGCGTACGCCTCCCGTTTTCAACAAATAAGGCCATATAACGATATCATTCGAGATTATGTTTGGCTAGGAGCGTGCTATGGGGTGAAGTTCATTTTTAAGAGTGTAGGGAAAGATGAATAAAGGGAGCACGAAAACAAAGGTATTTCGTATGAATGAGGTTAACTTTGTGTTAATAGTAAGCTTGTTCACAACCCCAAGTAAGCTAGGTACCATGACATATCCTGACAAGTTACCCGACTTTAATATCAACTTTATATTCTGTATTTGATATTCCGTGCCATATTCTCGTGAAGCTTCAGAGATTGCGAATAGAACACAAGGAGCCAATGGACGACGAACGTGGAGAACAGAATGCTCGATTCTCAATGCGCTCTCGTGCAGCACGGGCGACGGCAATTGATCCGCCACAAAGCAACGGTCTTTTCTTTCTTTTTGATTTCACCATGGCCATTGGACAGCCTCTGGCATAGCACTGACGAGGGCGGAGCAAATGCGAACAAAGTTAAAATCTGGGCAGGTTGGTAACTCATTTTAAAATGGATAAAACTCCAGTGCTGGGTAAAAAAGGGACGGTACAAGCAAAAGACAAACAACGGCTGCGCTGAACTGCCAACCAAATGTTTATTCCATCAAACCAGGACCTTTTATACGTATACATTTCCACTTACTACGAATGCTCGGATATAGAACTGCCGCGTGACGGTGAAGTTCGTTATAAGTGGGCTCAACTGTACTTATAAAAGGTCTAAAGGCGAAGTTAGGAAGTGGCGAGGAACGCGCCCCAGGTTTGCGCATCGGTCAGTTCCGTACTTGTATCGCGGTGCTAGTCGAACGTCGAAATCCGCTTTTCCTTGTTCACCCATGTAGAACCTAGAATCAAGAGATAGTTCGTTGGAAATGAGTGTACTCGCGGCGCTTCCAATTCACGCTCGAGCTCTAACCAGGAAGGCCCTGACTTCCTTGAACCTCCGTCCTTCCATGGTATTTCACGTTTTACATCAAACAGTACAACATACAGCTAGGTTCCTTCAACACGACGAGCAATTAGGCTCAATTGGACGCTCGTCCTGTCTGCTCCTCCGTCCCTTTGTCTTTTGCGTCGTGTTTATACCATCAAGCAAAGTTCCTGTTCGTAGTGCATAACTTAATCTTTCTGTCCCACGTAATGAACCTCATTTCATAAGCTACAAGATACAAAGCTCCTTTAATACGACACAATAATATACAGAGTAGAAACGGGACTGTTAGGGTAAGCCTTGGTAAGCCTTTTATGTTGTCTCTCTTCTCCCTCGCATGTATACAGGGTGTCCCAGAAAACGTGTCATTGAATTATAATAAAACAACTACACAACCTAGAATCATGCGGTCAATGACGTTTGTTCTTACTAGGTTTTTGCCACCTCCGGATGTGAATGTCGTGTAACGCAAGTTTAATTATGTAAATTTTTGCGAACTGAAGTCGGAAATATGCAAAGTAAAGGTCACCTTTTTACCCCACCAATGTGAAGAGCGTGTCTAATTTACTCAAATTAATGATAACTGACAGGGATATTCAAGGGCTATCCCATCAAAAAAAAAAAAAGCCGAACATCATGCTCTACGGAGCTAGCGCGCTTTAAATTTTTCCACGCAATCCTTGTCAGTCCGACGAAAGGAGGTTGGGAACCCAGCCCACACCTGCATCGCAGAAAGAGATAACACGGGTATGGCTTATCGCGTCCGACTTTCGCTGGGATCGCACTTTATCTCTCCCAATTCCAGGAACTGTCGCTTTTTCTATCAGTCGGGGCGCGTTTTTTTATTCAATCCGAGTAACTCGCGAGTTTGGTGTGACGTAGCATCACGTGACCCTGGAGTAGCCACCCTTCGCCCGGAATTTTTGAACGGTCGGAGTCATGGTGCGCTCAAGATGGCGGACGTTGAAGTTTCGATTTGCGCGAAATTGTAACGTGTATCCAGAAAGAGGAACGAGGACAACAATATGTTTATGTTTTCTCTAGAATTCGGGTGCTATTAGCATTTACGTGTTTGTTACTTGCTGTGCGGCAAGCAATCCTCAGTAAAAGTTGCCTGTACCTGGTGGTCAAGCCTGCATTCCTCGAGAATTCCTCGAGGGTGTAGTTCGTTATCGGGACCACTGGGTTTTAAAAAATAGTGAAAGCGTTTGAAAGCTAAATACACCGCATATGCGAGTTAAAGAGGGTCATATACTGAACCTAAAAATATAAGATTAATAAAATTGTGTGGTCTAGAACCTTTTGTTATATACTTTCGAATAACACAACCTGAAGCACTTCTATAGAGCAGGACAACCGCGGCCTTGCTGAGCCTCACGGATTTGGAGGTTGCCATCTTGTGAAATGTAGGAAGCGTCTAGTTAGCTTAGCGCACCTCGGTAAGGTTAGTTGAGGTCAGGTCAGGGCACTTTTTCTTTTCATTTTCTTTTTTTTTTGTGGGGGGGAGGGGGGGGGAGATAGTCTCGCCGGCACCAGAATGTGCCGCCGAAATGTCTTTGCCTCCTAAGCCCACATGGCGGATCACGTTGAAGAAATCGGCGATACAAGTTAATTTTTATGTGTTTCACACAGCCATATATGACGTTCATTCTGTAACCAACTGTTACAATTCTGCGATAATTCTATAACTGTTTACCAGGTAATTTCTTTCGTTAGAAAAGTCTGTGGTCGATATCTCTGTTGCAAAATAAACTGCTGGACATAAATGTTTTGTGGTCTTCCGATTGTAAAATAAGCCACCGAAAATGCAGTCACGCCAGGGAAATTGCCAACAGTGAACTCAGACTATCCTGGATAAAAAGTGCAAACACCTAAGTTGAACTACTCTGTTAATAAACTAACCAAATGCTGTACCGATGTGTCCGCCTTGCTAAGCATAAATGTCGTTAACATTTCACTCGCCGAAACAAAACTCGCTTTCACTCGCCAAAAACAACTTCGACAGATATCGAAGACAATATCAACAACATCCTCTTTTTAAACTCTGAGTGTCATCTTATGAAGCAATCGAGCATTATCTGTGTTTCGAAGCCGTGAATTTCTGTAAGATCAGGAATTTCGCAACCGGGAATATCGTGGCCCTAACAAATAATCATAACGATTGAGTAAGAACCACATGCTCTATAAACTAGCCTAAAGTATTGCAATATACTTGCAAGTCCAGGTGAATAAAAAAACACGCCCCATTTAATGCAGACATGGGTACGCTGTGCACGCTTTGAAAGTGCTGTACATTTGTGATCCAACCTTCTATCTTGGTAATCTTCCAATAGGTCACGGAGATAACATCGCAATATTTTCCAAAACGAAAAGCTTTCAAAACTTGGTTATGACCAAGCAAAAAAGGGGCAAATTGTCGTGTGTAGCAGACAAGGCCATACGCGCGTGTGTCTGACGTCATAACCCTAGCTTACCCTGCTTTGGAGCGGAGTCGAGACGAGTTGTTACCAGGGTGAACTCTGGCCATTTTTCGCCGCAGAGTTATGACCTCATTTCCGCAACCCTGGCTATTTTTCGCCCACTTCGAGTCATTCGGAGTTGCCAGGGTTGGATGAGAAAACGCGCCCTCTGTGGGCTGGGTTTGGAACCTCCTCCTTTCGTCGGACTAAGAGCGATTGCGCTCAAAAAGTCGTCGTGAGTTATGGTTCGGTGCTACGAAAAGCATGATGTTTGGCTATTTTTTTTCCGATGGAATAGCTCGTGAATATTACTGTCAATTATCATGAACTTGAGTGAATTCGGCACGCTCTTCATATTGGTAAAAAAGTGACCTTTACTTGGCAAATTTCCGAGTTCAGTTTGCAAATATTTACATAATTAAACTTACGATACATGACATTCATATCAGGAGTTGGCAAAAACCTAGTAAGAACAAATGCCATTGACCGCATAATTCTAGGTGGCGTAGTTTGTTTATTATAATTCAATGACGCGTTTTCTGGGACACCCTGTATACAGGGTGTTTGCTCTAACGTGTCCAGAAATTTTACTTAAAGCGAGCGATAAAAGGAAAACGAGCGCTACTGGTCAGCTACTTGACTACACTGTAAATTTCAGAACACCTTTTTTGGTGTGTTTGAGGTGTAATTAAGGTGTAACATTGCATATACTCCCCTATTACACCTTGTATGAAAAAAAACAGTCACCAGAAGTGGTGTTAATTGGGTGTTAGTGTTTCGAAACACCCTCTTTCCAACGTGTTATCACATTTTGGTGTAAATATGGTGTAAATGAACAACATATATACTAATGAGACTTTTATTTGGGGGATATCCGCAGTGGGTGAAACATGTGTTCCAGTTTGACATTTTCTTAAGAAAAGGCAATGAATGGATATGTGGCGAATAACGAATTACCTTCTTGTGCTGTCAGTACCTAATATTTACGACATGACTTCATCATTAACTAATACCATAAAGTAAAAAATACTTTTCCTGCCCAATGTTTTTGCGGACATTATGTCAGATGTCAGCCCAATACAGTGTTATAAGCAAGTGCAGTGCATATTCAGCAAAAAAGAATTACGATAAAGGGTTGGCAGAGCAAAAAGTTGTGTATTCACAGAACAGAGGAAGAGAGCATTTGCATAACGAATACAAGGGTACATACTGCACTAACAAACACGAAACCATGAAGAACTGTATGTTCAAGTGAACAAAATTTGTACTAATATCTGTATTTATTAATTTTATTTCTATTATATTTTATTTTATTTATATATATGTATTCATCTGTATCATCCGTATCATTTATGTATCTGTATCAGTTTGGGTTACAGTGGTTGCTGGAATTAGATTGCTGGGATTCCAAAGCCCAGCCATGGCATCTTCAGACATTCCTCAGACGCGTTCGCGGACTTCATTTCGCCGTGTCTCATATAAAACACATGGTGCACTCCATTTACACCCTTTCCAGAAGGGTGTACAGATTCCACTGGGTGTAGGATTACACCAAAAAGGGAGTCAGTTATGATACCGTTGAAATACACCAATTTGGGTGTAAGGAATACACCTTTTCTGAGGGGTGTAACTTTTCCAAAGGGTGTTGATATACACCAAAAAGGGAGTCAGTTATGATACCGCCGAATTACACCAAAAAGGGTGTTTTGAAATTTAATGTGTAGGAAACAGGTGCTACTGGTGAAGCAGTACCTGTTTCTTACTCAAGTAACACAAAAGTACCACTTGCTTTTCTTTTATCGCTCGCTTTAAATATAATCTCTGGACACGTTAGAGCAAACACCCTGTATAGCGGCTTTAGTGATGTTAAAGAAAACGCAACTCAATGCTGAGTCAAAGAAGCCGTGATGATGACGGCGGAGGTGGTGGAGATAAGAAAACGACAACTCAGGACGCGCGATCACACCCCTTCCCAAAGCAGCACTCCATCACGACCGCCTAAATTAGGGGATGATGTGTAATTCGAGCAATTATCTGTCGATTTCAGAAAAAGCAGACAAGCCACTCAAGGATCAGTTGAAGTGTCAGCGAGACCATGCTACACCTGCAGTGAGTATATTATTGGGTAGCCCGCTCTATAGCAAATAAAACGGAATTTAATTGAATTGTGCGAGGTGTATATACTGGTGCTGAAAACGACAGGGACATGTGTAGTTTAATTGTTTGCAGTGCAAAGCGCTCAGTACTGCTCTTACGCTTTAGTGGAGTACATGGTTGATGAGAACGGTCTATTCATTCCTTTATCCAATTGCCGCGGACGGTTTCAAGCACAGGCTTTCTGTGGCTGCCACTGCGGCTGATTACGGCTGATCTCCATAGCAACGGTCGCTGAAAACACAGCCGTGACTGGCGGACTCATGACCACGACCTGTCATGACCACGCGGTCGTGACACGTGGTCATGTCATGACCACGTCACGTTTAGTTAGTTACTTAGTTCAATATCCTAGGCCCTTTTTACAGCAGATGGCGTTACTCGCGCGCCTCTTCATTAGAAGCGATTAGAAGGCGTGTGTTTCCATGGTAACTGGGTGCTCTTCCCCAGGAGAATTGCACGTTTCTGGTATAGGAGTGTTATTGGAAAATATGCTACGCTCGCGGGGAAAAGCCTTGCCTATTAAACTCAGTATATTTGGCCTACAGTTCTTGTTACAAAAAAAAAAAAACAAAAAAAAAAACGCGTTAAACACATGCGGTTCAGACGGTTTTCTGAACGCCTTTAAGCGTCAAACCCTATCGGGCAACCAGTATATATTATGGGGTGCAGCCATAGCACATTGCGGTCTGAAATTGCTATTTAAAAGTCTATAATTTTGATTCTGCGCTGAACGTTTTGTTACAACACAGTTCAACAGCAAGTTCGACAGTGTGAACAAACAACTCCAGTGCGACAGTGACTTCTGCACCATCCGTAAGCTGTGTGCTGAACCTGACTTCGTAAGTGACAAACAACCTTAACTTCGACATTGACTCATAGTATCTGAAAATGAACTCGCTTTATTTTCTTGATATGTGCCTCGAAACCCTAATTTCATTTGCTTCTTGGTTCCGACAGGAGACCGCTCTGAAGAAGTTCTTCACCGTAAGTCCTTGCACTTCTCATTGCTCTAGTGACTGAGTATTCTAGGGTATGTAAAAAAGAAAAAAGAAAAAAAGGAAATTCAGAAAAAATTACATTGATTCAATACGAATTAAAAAGGCACTAAATTGAAAACTCTATCCTCTCGGAATAAAAATGCCGTTACTTTTATATAAATACAAAAGTAACGGGATTCATCCGTTGCGTCGACCATGAGCAGGGTTGCCGGGTCAAAATCCTGAAAAGACACCAACGCGTCACGAGAAAGTAGCCAGAAGTAGCCAATTCTGTAGCCTGTGGTGTGCAGGCATTTTATCATGAATGAATGATGACGTAAACGAGTAGTAAAACCTCAGTGAACGAACAAAACAGTCCGACGGACATCGTTTACCTACACAGAGAGAAGGCCGATCATCAAGGGAAGCATGCAGGCATGACACCACTGTACGTAACTCCGCATGATGTAGTACACGATGAGAAGTACCCCAAGTTAGGTGCACAGGAGTCTCAAATGTAGCGCGAAGAAGTATCCACAAAAGTAGCCAAAAAGAAAAAAAGAAGCCAAATCGCCATTGCCGAAATTTCGGCGCCACGACAGTCAGAAAACAGCCAATTTGGCGCAAAGTAGCCTAATCTGGCAACCCTGTGACCGTGAGTTATGCGCGAAAGAAACCGCAACAGTGTTGCCAACCTACATTCGCATTTTTTCTCCGGACTGGAAGAAAAATTTCCCCAGATTTCCCTAGATCGTGAGTGTCTCCAGCGGCGGCTCGTGTACTCATTAAACTACCGGCTACGGCGTCGAGAACAAATACGAGTAAAAGTTTCATCTAAGCGCAACCTTGTCCTGTGGTGACAAGCCATCGGAGAATACAAATAAATGTGAGGGAAAGTTGTATTTGCGTCGTGATTTCCTGGAACACTCACATTTGATAACAATTTCTCTCCCATGACAAACAAAAATGAGAGGCCAAGGGCTACTTGGTGACAGGCAGAGAGGAAAACAAAACCGTAGTTCCCTGCGCGAAAGTGGATGTACGGAGCACATGGGCGCGCCGATTTTGAAGTACCTGCCGTCGGTGATTGGGATAATTACGGTACGGAGCGAGATCAGCGATCCGCCCAAGTCCTTCTGTGGTTGCGTCTTTCCTTTGCTTGGGCAGGGGAAAATTGTATATCATGAAATTTTCGATACAAGTGTCACGACAGTAAAATCCCCTAGATTTCGAACTAATTCTTTTTTCCCAAGGCGGACTTCAGATACCCTAATCTAGAGAAATTTTCCTAGAGCTGGGCCACACTGAACCGCAAGTCGCGCTTCCCGCTTTCACAAGAGGCGCTGCGGAAAGGTTATCGGGGAAGGGGGATTCAGGGACATCGTTTGCGGATACCAATGGGACGTGGCCTCTCGAGAAGGAAAGTAAATGGAAAGCGCAAATCGCCATTTGCTCCGCGCATATATCACCACCGATGGGACGGCTAAATCCTGTTCCTTTTGTATTGCTGTCAAAGTATAACGGCGTCGTTTATTCCCTGAGCAGAAATTTCTGCACTTTAGTGTCTTTCCAAAACAGAGAGAAAACGGATCGGAAACTGTCATGTATACCGAAAGCAAAACACGGTACATACGAAATATACGAGACGAAGTTTCTACAAGATTTGCTTCCCAGTGCTTCTCGTAAAAGAGGCTTCACTGCATGCTTTCTGCAGGAGAGTGAAATTCAAGTATTGCACGAACTCGCAAATCACTGCGACCCTGACAGCCCCACCGGCCACGACCACCACGCCCACGACCACCACCACTGAGTCGAGGGTGAGTCTCTTAAATAATTTATTGCCCAAGGCGTTAGAAAATCCTCCAGCAAACTATGAATCCAGGTGCATACATTGTCTGCTGAAGTGGCTAACAGGCGTACCACATTTTGCCACGCCAATTACTCCACGTTTATAGGCATTCCATATCTCATAACCTTGTCACGTGTGTAGTGTTTAATGATCATTGAGACAAATGACCTTTGAACTAGGGTGCTTGAATAGTATGGAGCTAGTATTTAGGCATCCTACATTGCAGCAGAGCCGGGTATAGCACCACCAAGCGTGTGATGTGTCTCTCAGCGTGACTTCTCAGCGTGCATTGGATCGAATGTTCACTGACAGGTTCACACGTTATACGCTTGATGGCGCCACAGGTTCAATAAGCATCGGTTTCGATGGTAATCCAAAACTGTCCATGTGACAAAGGTACAAGACGAGGAATGCCTAAACGTGGAATATTTGAAATTTTATTGAATCTCTCGTCGGCCATAATTTAATAATATTTCTTCCTTGCCTACTGTAGGTTTCAAACGATGTACACACAAAGAGAGGTCACACCAGCCTTCGAAGAATAACAAGAACATGAATACTTGAGTGTATGCTGGTCATTGAGTTGGATTTTTTAATAAAGTGTCGTCGACGTGTGTCGGCATATCGAACTAAACGGAAAACTTCTAGTAGTTGCAATCTGTCTCAGTATCGAGGATATCCAGATTGTGCACGTCTGCAAGTGAAGGCTGCACGAGAGATGTGTAAAGAGCTCCAGAAGGTATACGAGCGGGGGTAAACATAGGCAACAAGCTCTACCTACTGAGCAAGTTGTATCAGTCGCATCTCGTTACAGAGGAAGACATGCATAGTTACGCCTGGCGCACCTTAGAACTGGTGGGGCGGCTCAGAGGGGGGGGGGGGGAATATGTTTATTATATATAAAATAAGAGGGACTGGACAGGAAACTATAGATTTCGAGGTAGCTGTTTTGCTCTTAGAGGTCTCGTCTGAGACCTACGAGGCACTCGGGACAGCTCTTGATTCTCGTCCGGATAAAGTTCTAACGCTCGAATACGTAAAAGGCAAGCTCCCAGACGAATACGAAAGAAAGCAGGATACCTTGTCAGGGACATCTAACCCTGAGACGGCGCTGCGATTCGAGGCACCTGGGGCACAGAAGGCTCCAGGTGCTGGCAGGGAGTGCTGTTATTAGGGAAGTTGGGTTATGTCAAGACAGACTGTCCTGCACTGAGAAACGGGAAAGGCTGAAAAGATGTGCAAGATAGTCGCTATGCTCCAGGCAGGCGGGTTTCCAGAAGACGTACAGGGAAGATCTCTGCAATAAAAAGTTACAAGGAGAAAGCATCCTTGACACAGCAATGCCTGTTCACGAAAAGCCACATGTACCGCACCAGGCCACCTGCCACGTACCTCGGGAACTACGTTATATTGCTTCCGACAACAAAAGAGATGCAAACCTTCAGTAGGTGGCTGTCGAGGAGGCGCTTTGGACTGCTGGACGACGGCTGAACGACAGCTGGAGTCAAAACCTGCACCCGCACTCGCGTGCTTGCGAACGCACGCTATTCTTATTAGTAAAGACCTGTTCAGTCCGACGTGTAGCCGTTTGCCGTTTATTGCTGCCCCTCGACTGAGTGCAAAAACCGTTTGAATGAAATGTCGCTCACCTGGGTGCTGCGGTGTATAACTCTTTGGCAGTCTGCCGTGAACTTCCGCAGTGACACCGCAGTTTAGTCCTCAAGGAGTTGTGCCAGCTAGCCTTCCGCATGACTGGCCGTCCTCTGGTCATTCGCATCCGCATAGTAGTTCCGCAGCAAGATTTTGCCTCTGCTGAAGAGCCATGGCACTGGTGCTCAAAATGGGCCATGAGCTGGGCAATGCCAATATCCAAGCTCTGAACATCTGTCACTGGACTCCGGTGTTTAACTTTAAGGCAGTCCCTCCAGCTAGTGCACCAACTCCGGTGGCAGGAGAGCAAGGCCAACTACCTTACCACACTTACCGACACTACCGACTACTACCGACACTCACCACACAAGCTGCAACAAACCTTGCGTTAAGCAGAAAGCCTGAAGGAAATATATGGCTAGATGTGAAATACTACAATGAAAGTAAGTAAGTATTATCCGAAAAAAGAAGAAACAAAACAGACTTGGAGCAGGGTGGCTGCCACCTAGCACTAAGCCCAATGCAGGTATCTGTGGCATAATGAATGCTTTTCTAATAGTACTTTCCAAGCAGAATGGAAAAACAATGATACAAAAATAAGAGCATGCTGCTATTACTATCAGTATATTGTACAAAAAGGAGCGACACAAACAGGCATCAAGACTGTTTGGCTGGCCCTCAAGACACTAAAGCACACTAAAGCACCATCCGTGCAGAAGGCGCAGGTGTTGAGCAGATCTGAAATGATTATGCTATTGCCTGTTCTAGAGCACTACATTTTGTGACCTCAATATTCCCCTCGGAATCTCTAACTTTTCCATATAGCTACGCTGCTAGGCCTCACACAGGCACAGCATAGTGAGGTGACCAAGATACTTCTTCAGTTCCTGCTGGACTGTGGCCTTCTGCGTGAACTCTGAACTATGACCAATTCCATGTTTGGTTCTTTTTGTCTGTTTGTTTGTTGTTTTGTTTTGTTCCCCCTTTTCCGTTGTTGTTTTTCATTTGCTGGGAATAGCAAGCCGCCGTAGTTCAGGCTAACCTTTCCCTTCTTTAATAAAAAAGAACATGTATTCCCCCCTCAATACCCTACACCTTTTTTCTTTTTTCTGTAGTCTTTGTACATAATAGAATAGAATAGAAGTAGAGAAACAAAAAATGGAAATGTAGGTCGCACGGGTGCAACCAGCTGTTCCATGACGCTTGATGTGTGAAAGCACTGAATGATTTAAAAAAACAGTACTTCAGAAAGTCTTTGTACAGGGATGCGCCCACCCCATCATCATCCAATGTATGTGTGTGTGTGTACAGGGATGAAGGGAACCCACCACTCAAGCAGTGGGAGCGTGATGTAGTATATAATAAGTAATTTGCATAATAAAGTAAGTTAATTTTAATTTACTTTTCAAGTGCTAGAACTCTATAAGTATATAACTCTCTTCACCATTTTTACTTTTCGCAGCAAGTTGATTCCATAATTTGCAACCAATACAGCAAAAGGAATAAGGGTCATAGTTTGTTCCGCACTCGAGACGTTATTGAAAAGTTGTTACTTTGGGTAATGTAGTGACAGTCGGTGTTCTCGAGCGCAAAAAAGTGCAGTGTTTAACAGGAACAGTACTGCTTCTGGACGAGAATAGTAACCTGAATTTCAACGTGGGAAAATGCAGGCCGAATATTGAGTAAATCAAATGCAAACGAAATCAAGGTGAAGATGTGAATAAAACTGGTTATAAAGCATGCTTCGGAAATGTGTATTGTCATCAAGTAAGGATCCTGTCTTCGGAAGTGCGTACAAAGGCTTCAGCACTGTCCTATAGGTAAAGTAATATATTTTCATTTCCAAACACCAAGTGGGACTGATTCAACTAATACGTTTGGAGGCAAACATTTCTGCAGTGTGTACGGTACAAATATACCTTTTGGTATTTGCTTCCTTAGCAAATGTGCGTGTGTTAACCGGTCCAAATGTTCATCAAAATAAGCCCTCGGGAATATTCACATAATCTACTCTTGGCATCAGGTGAATATGGAAGCGAATGTATCCTAACACACATTCGTGCTCGTTTCCAAAGAACATCACATGTTTTGTTTGTGCTGAACTAACGCGAGTTGTAAATATATTGTTGAGTCAAAAAGTAAGCAAGACAGGATGTGATCTGAGATCTTTTCCAAACAATATTTATCCAAGAGAAGCAGATACCAATAAAACGAATACGTGAGACAGCATTTGTGCGAACAGCTGCACAAGAACTAATGTAATAACGAGGCACTAAAATTTTGGAAGGCTTTGTGAGCTTTGTGAGTTTTAAAAGACGGCCGTATGCTGGTGATACATTACGATAGCATGTTTCCTTTTGCCAAGATAGAAAAAACGAAAATGCCCGAGCAGCACAATGTACTGAAAGTCGAGTGCAATAGGGGTGGACGGGTAGGTGGAAGACCTTGACCAGACTCTTGAAACTAAGGAACATTGCGCTGCTTGGGTGGTTTCGTTCTAAGCCTAATCGTTTCAGCAACGACCTTCGACGAACACTGCCAGATAGTAGAAGACACGTGCTCAGGACCAGGACGTGATAAGGAAAGCATCGTATATAGGGTTCTTGGCAGACGCTATATCTATTGCCTCTTAAAAGCATCTCCCTCTTGCGTTTTGGAGTAGCCAGTTCTGACTGGGTCGGGACTAACCTCTCCATATTTTTCTTTCTTTTCCAATCCAATCCAATCCCTCTTGCGGTCATAAAATAACATTTAAGACTATAGTGTACTTAACAGGGACATTGCACAACAACAGGATCGCAGGCTGGCAACAACTGCCCTAAAGCAAAAACGAACGAATTGTTCTGCAGCAAGCGCTCACGTACTTTTGCTTTTCATCTTGTCGGTGTAATATTTTGGCAATGACGTACATAGGACTACTGAAAAAACAAAAAAACAAAAAGTAACAGGAGTATCGTTGATGCCAAATCATATCGCATAGGTTACAGCAAGGAGACATGAGCAGAAGGCTAAAAACACAGGAACAGGACGTCTGCAACGTTGCAGACGTCCTGTTCCCGTGTCTTTAACCTTCTGTTCGTGTTTCCTTGCTGCAACTTATTCGATATGACATACATCTAGACATCTAGGTCTTCCTCGTTTCCTGGATGTGCAATGTGGACGTCCTAACGTGCTGAAATAACCACGCGCTATATAACGAGGACGGAACAAGAGATTGTGCCTCGTCTGCTTAATCAGAAGCGATGACGCAGGACGTAGTCGATATATAAGAGGGCAGAGGTTGACTAGTGAGCACGCGGTGTCTGCGAGGGAGTAAAAAACGTCTACTGCTCAACCATGAAGGGTCTCTTTGGCGTTGCTGTTCTGGCTGCGGTTGTTCTGGTGGCGTCCGCTCACCATCTGGAGTTGTGCGGTGAGTATTATTTCGAACTTATTTTCGCTCTCTGTGGAAATAAGTTGTGCCGGCCAGGTCTGTTTTTTGGACGTCATGCTTGTTAGACGTGGAGTCGTTTGAAGTTGGGCTGCCAGGGCTTTGCGCAGGGTTTGGAAGGTTGCCTATTTTGGAGGTGTTCCAGTCTTTTTGTGCAGGTATTTTAGAGGTGTTGCAAGATGTGGGACGGGGTGCTGAAAAAATCACCAGTAGAGCCTTCCACCAAGGGGACGTCGGACGGGAGGGGTCCTTCACCATTTAACTTTCTTGTTCAACGTAACTAGAGTAAGATGTTTCACAGTTCAGTCGAGAACAAAAAGTGAAACACCAAATAAATAAAGAAGGACGAAGCATCAATAAAACATTTAGTTAGTTTGTTTGTTTGTTTGTGAGGAAAAATAACATTTAGTCACCGAGACTATGATCAGTGGTGCTTTGTCCTACTTCATGTATATTCAGTTTTACTTTCGTTTTTCGAGGAGAATCTGTTCTGTACAAGTGCACAACGTTTTTGCAACTGAACAAATTTCTTGTCATACTTACGCCTTTTTTTTTCTCGAAATTGTCAGTTTATTCGAAGCCTCTCGCTGCCCCGGCCGATTTGAGTGAGTTTCGAAAACGATAATTCGAAGTGTCCTGCCAAACGCCTCCGGTTAGTGCGAATAAGGGCGAGCCAGCTGAAGCTCATGATGTGTTATTTTTCTTTCTCTCTCAGTCTCTGTTTTCCGTGTATGTAAATGAAAAGATTGCCAAGGTATTCACCACCAGGAACTGTTGGCCTGCTCGAATACTTTTTAAAAGTCCCGCTGTGTTACACTTTCGCTGATATCGCACAACTGAGGACATAATTTTTTTTCCCGGTTCCTTTGGCTTCTTTATAACGAGGGTGTACAGTATGTACATTCTACGTCTAGATTTTTTTTCCCAGGCTATTGCGCAGTCTTTATGCAGTGTTTTTATGGTGCGTGTGTGGGACCTCAAAGCGGTGCTAAATAGTAGGAGGTGATGTGTTCGAACCCCACAACAAACTGTGCTGTTCAAAGTTTTACTCTGAGATTTCCCACACGCTTTTAAAACCGATGTCGGCACAGTGCTCGCTGAAGTAGAACCAGGACTACTGCTAATGCCCCTCTCAGTTACTCCACGGTCGCTTGCTATCAAGGGACCGTGCACTGTTAAAACAGAACTTCACCACAGAGCACGCTCCTATCCAACCATCGTACCGAATGATATCATTCTGTGTCATGATTTGTTCAAAACAGGGGGGAGGCGCCTATCTGGGACAAGATAATCTGTCCCAGATAGGCGCCTCCTCTCATTTTCAACAAATCATTGCACAGAATGATATCATTCGGAATGATGGTTGGCTAGGAGCGTGCTATGTGGTGAAGTTCTGTTTTAACAGTGTGGTTACTCCTTCCTGCATGCATACTGTTCCCTCTCCACCTGTCTCCCGTCCTCGACACCTGCCACTACCTTTGCGCCAGCAATGTGGACCTTAAAACGGCCTCCCATTCACGCCACTATACCAGACTTTCCCCGAAAACAGGCAATCAGCCCTGTGGTAGCCCAACAACTCGCTTTGGCCCATCTCACCTCTACCCATCCCCATTGCCGACAAATCTTCACCGATGCTTCCGTAATGCCTGACGCAGCGGGCGTGGCCTTTTACGTTGCCGATACAGACCATGAACAGGTCTACAAACTGCCCTACCCCATGTCGTCCACCGAGGCTGAACTGTTCGCCATTCTTACTGCCCTAGAATATATAACTGACTTGCCACCTGGGAAATGGGTCGTCCTCACAGACAGCAAGGCGTCTCTCCTCCGCTTGATGTCGGCCCGCTCCAACCTCATACAGGGTATACCCAGCTTGATCATTCAGAGGTATAACGGGCTCCGTGCCAATGGTCATGCTTTGTCCCTTCAGTGGGTGCCCGGTCATGTGGGCCTGACCGGTAACACACGCGCAGACGCGGCTGCTAGACGAGCCGCCGCAGCTGTTACCCCTGCCACTGCACGTCCACCACTTACACTTTCGGCTTGCCATTTAGCTATTCGCCGCCGGTGTGCAACCCGTGCCCAAGCATTTAGATCACAAGCCGTCGCCTACAACAGTCACGTGCAGTCCATCGACCCCTCGGTTAGCTTTTTCATTGCGTGTCGCTGCAGTCGTCAGGACGAATCATTGCTGCACCGCCTCCGTCTCAACGTTGCCCGCACCCCATAGCTCCTGCACAAAATGGGCCAATCCAGCTCCCCATTGTGTTCCAGCTGTGGCGAGGTGGGCGACATTGCTCATTGTCTTCTGCACTGCCAGCAGCACATCCCGCAACGGCAAGCCCTCCATCGCCGTCTAATACAGCTGGGCTACAACACACTGTCCATGGCCACCCTCCTCGGTCCCGTCCCTCGGCCTACTCAGTGGGCCATCACCACAGCCCTGCTCCGCTTCTTAAATGACTCTGGCCTTGCGTCTGCCCTCTGACTGAACGTTCTTCGAACTTTCCTTCGTGCCTGTGCTGCACTGCACTGCGTGCCAGTTTTTCTGTCATCTTTTCCTTTCTTTTATTTCTTTTGTTTCACAGTTCCTTTTTCTTTTCTCTCTCGGAATAGCAAGCTGGCAATAGCTTGGCTGACATTTCCGTTTTCCTTTTCACTATTAAACATATCCCCCCCCCTCTCCACCTGTCTAGGGGCGCGTTCCTCGCCACTTTGTAGCTTTGCAAGTTTGCTTTTGCTCCGCCCTAGCCCGCGCGCAATATTTCCGTGAAGCTTTAGGTGGTGATGGAACAGCTTGTCGTAATCAGCGCTCATGCGGACAACGTCACGACTATCGCACGTGGGGATTGTGCGATTGTGCGGGCCGACTTCACGGGGAACTCATGACCAGAACTCAGGGACACTTCCTCTCATGTAGGTTTTGCCTGACAGCAGAAGAACACGTAAGAAAGCCAACTTGAAAGAAAAGCATCAGGTGAGGAGAAAGAAAGATGGAAAGAGGCGTGGGCAGACGAGAAATAAACTTTGTACATCAAACATCGCGCGCGGAGCCAGGCTATCAGCAGAAATTGGCAAACGCAGAATGAAAAGGTGATGAATTAGCTCTGAGAAAGTTTTACTAACTTTTCTTTACATAACTGCTGCTGAAAATTACGGGCTGCTACTCGTAGCGTGGGGAACGACGTAAAGCTGGCCCTACTCCAGATCATTTTTTCCCTCTCTCTGTGAGGAATGGGGATGCCGTCGATGATGAGAAAGAGTTGCCCTGTTGCATTTCCTCTAAACTTATAACTTGTCTCGCGAATTTCTGTAGCGACTTTTAGCGACGTAATGGGAGTTTAATAACGTTAGCTATAGCGTTGGCAAGGAAGAGTTGAGAAATGCGTCAAAAGACTTTTGGCCTCAGTTCAGATATCACTGTGCGTTATAGTGAAACTGCACCAGCATTACGCTTTTGCAGAAGCGTAGCTGGGCTTCACTGTGTCAGAAATTTGTACGAGAAAAGACAAAGAATAAGAACAGTGACGGAGGCCACACGCCTCCACAATTTTCGGCTCTACGCGGTGTTTTACGCAAAACGGCGCCGTCTGAGGAAGACCCAGGGAAAACACCCAGGCAGCATAGCCGGCGCCCGGATTCGAACCCGCTCACCTCCCAGTCTCTGCGTGAAATGCCATCACGTGAAGCTTTAGAGATCGCGGACAGAACACAAGCAGCCAATGGACGATAAATGTAGCACATAATGTATTATACACTCTTAAAAATGAACTTCACCGCATAGCACGCACCTAGCCAACCATAATCTCGAATGATATCGTCATCTGCCCTGATTTGTTGAAAACGGGAGGCGTACGCCTTTTTTGTGACACTTATGCTGTTCATAATTGTCACAAAAAAGGCGTACGCCTACCGTTTTCAACAAATCAGGGCAGATAACGATATCATTCGAGATTATGGTTGGCTAGGAGCGTGCTATGCGGTGAAGTTCATTTTTAAGAGTGTACTTCAAGCGCTCTCGTGCAACGCAACTGTTTGCACGACGGCGATTGAGCCACGACAAACAAATGGTATTCTCTCTCTCTCTCTCTTTTTCACTTGCACCATGGCCATTGGACGGCCTGTGGCACAGCGCTGACGAAGGCGGAGCAAACGTGAACTTGCGAAGCTTAGTGGCGAAGGTGAAATTTGTTCACCTATGTACAAATTCGAATCAAGAGGTACTAGAGTGTGCCTGGCGCTCTCCGGCTTCCAATCCACACTCAGACACGAAACGTCAAAGAAACGTAAGCTATAGAGCTAAGGCAAGGTGGCCGTGGTGGTGATGGTGATGACGATTATGATGGCGGCAGGGATGGTGGGGGTAAAAAAAACTACACTGATCTAAGTCGCGACAGGGCCGAACTGGACGCTATCAACCTTTTTTTCTTTTTCCTTCATGCGCAATATCTATAGTATATTTATTGGTGGGTCTCGACAAATAGACTTGCAGTTCTGAAAGTACTAAAGCTGTAATAGTCGCAGTAGCGAAGCCGACCCAGGATGGGCGATCACCCCCCTTCTAAAGCAGCACCCCAAGAGCGTCTAAATTAGAGGATGATGTGTAATTCGAGAAATTCTCTGTCGATTTCAGAAAAAGACGACCAAGAACTCAAGGACCAATTGAAGTGTGTGCGAGACCATGCCACAGCTGAAGTGAGTATTGCGTCGCCCGCTATATTGCAAATGAAACGGAATTTAAATGAATTATGCGAGACGTATATACTGGTACTCAAAACGACAGGGACATGTGCTGTTACCTTAGTTCGACCTCTGTATGCAATAAGGGGGATAAGTCGAAAAATCCCAAACGGAGAAAACTTCAAGTGAATATTTGGTAAAGTAATTGCAGCTGGGTTTCCTCGAATAACGCAAATGCGAAATGTGTAACATATATATATTTGGGTCTACTCTACATGCATATCGTGTTAGCATCGTTTTCGGGAGGGTGACTTAGCAGAAACAGAACAAAATTCATGTGCATGACATATCCCCTTTTTCAATTTAACACCGCACGCACAGGGTTTTCATGCAGGCAAAAACAGTTTTCAGTAGTCGAACTTTAATTGTGATGTCAATTAAGGCAAAGTCACCTTTGTGCGTGGAGCAACTCAATAAATGACTAACAGTGTTACAAAGAATGCGTTAAACATATGCGCTTCAGGCGGTCTTCCCAACGTCTTTGACCCTCAAACCCAATCGGGCACCGGTAGCACACGTGTAGGGTTGCCACCAGGCCATTATTATACCGGCACGGCCGGTTATTTGGGCGCTCTGGCGGTTGCCGGTAGGAAGGTGATACTGGCAGCCTTTTGCCGGTATTTGTGGCTCAATACCTTTCATAAAAGCTTTTACGGGATTTTCTCTTGAACGTTCCTCTACAGCTTGAATAAATTTGAAACACAGACCCAGCTCCGCAGTCACCAGTCGTTTTCTTAGTTATTCATTCTTATTATTATTCATTGTTATTACTATTATCATTGTTATTTCTAGCATCAATGATACAGCCACACACAGGAACATATGCTTCCTCGTATTATCTTGAGCGAGCACGCTCTCTCTCTCTATGCGTGTGCTCGTCCACCCCTCACCCACTTTCCATTTTCTACAAGCCTTTCCTCCTTTCCCTCTATTTCACCTCCTCTCCCTCAACCGATACTTTTTCACTACGAAAGGTGGCAACCTTACGCACGTGGGGTGCAGCCATAGCACGTTGCGATCTCATATAGCTATTGAAAAGTCTATAATTTTGATTCTGTGCTGAAATATTTGTTACAACACAGTTCAACAGCAAGTTCGACCGTGTGAACAGACAACTCCGGTGCGACAGTGACTTTTGCACCATCCGTAAGCTGTGTGCTGAACATGATTTCGTAAGTGACAAACAACATTAACTTCGACATTGACTCATGTATATAGGTTCCGAAAATGAACTCTGTTTATTTTCTTGATATATGCTTCCCAAACCCTAATTGCATTTGCGTCTTTGTTCCTACAGGAAACCGCTCTGAAGAGGTTCTTCACTGTAAGTCCTCGTACTTCCCATTACTTTATAGCAACTGAGCATTCTAGGGTTGCCGATATCTTAAACAAAAAAAGCACCAGTGCAAAAATTTCTGCTCGCGGAATAAAAGATGCCGTTACTTTGACAGCAATGCAAAAGGAACGAGATTCATTCAGTGCGTCGTCCGTGAGTTATGCGCGAAGGAAACCGCAAGTCGCGCTCTCCCTCTTTCCTCCTTCTCAAGAGGCGGCGCGGAGAGCGTGTGCAACCATTGAACTACGTCGTTTGCGGAGGCCAGTGGGAAGTGGCCTTTCGAGAATGAGAGGAAAGGGAAACCGCTCATCGCGCTTTCCCTCTTCCCTCCTTCACAAGAGGCGGCGAGGAGAGGGTGTCCAATCATTGAGCGACATCGTTTGCGGAGGCCAATGGGAAGTGGCCGCTCGAGAAGGAGAGGAAACGGAAACCGCGCATCGCGCTTTCCCTCTTCCCCCCTTCAAAAGAGGCGGCGCGATGGTGTCCAACCATTAAGGGAGATCGTTTGCGGAGGCCAATTGGAAGTGGCCTCTCGAGAACAAGAGGAAAGGGAAACCGCATATCGCGCTTTCCCTCTTCCTTTCCAATCATCCCTTACTGTTCCTTATGTGTTGGTGAGAAGACAACGGCATCTTTCATTCCGCGAGGAGAAATATCTCTCACATTAGTGTCCCTTGAAAAGAGAGATAAAGGGTCGATTCACACGATGCAACTTTAGTTGCGCGCAACCAGGTTGCGCCACCAAGTTGCACCGTGTGAACGCGAAGCTCTGGTTGCGCAACTCGAGTTGCAGGAGTTGCAGAGCCGATCGCTTCACGAGCGATTTCTCCTGCAACTCTAGCTGCAACCTGTCAATCACACGGCTCCGCCTTGCAAGCGCGACCAATCAGGAAGACTTCCATGTGTCAGTTATTGCAGCGGCAGTACGCGAGACGATGAAATCATCACTAACCAGTGAAAATTATGCAAAATTATCAAACTCGCAACGGATTGAACTCGTAACGAGCAGAAGTCGCAGTGCGATTGGACAAAAATGATGACAATGATGTTTTTCGCGCCATCTGGCGAGCTCGGTGACGACTACGGCATTCCGAGTTGCTCGCCGTATGAAAGGGACCGTTTTGGTGCAACTTCGGTTGCGTGCAACTATAGCGGAAACCGCGTTGCAGCAAAAAGTTGCATCGTGTGAATCGACCCAAAATCAATCAGAAACTGTCATGTATGGAAAGCAAAACAGGGTACAGATGAAATATACGAGACGACGTTTCTACAACGTTTGCTTCCCAGTGCTTCTCGTAAAAGAGGCTTCACTGCATGCTTTCTGCAGGAGAGTGAAAACCAAGAATTGCACGAACTCGCAAGTGACTGCGACGCTGACAGCCACCATGACCACGACCATCACCACTGAGCCGAGGGTGAGCCTCTTAAACAATTTATTGCCCGACGCGTTAGAAGATCCTCAAGCAAACTTCCGTATGGCTCTGTGGTTCTCGCAGTGTGGAACCGCAGTTCCTCCCCATACATCCCATAGCTAATTAACTAACGAATTACTGGATGCTGATGGCTGATGGACGTACACTGATTTTGCCACGCCAGACCTGTTCGCACGTAACACGCTTGATGGCACTACATGCTCAATGGCCATTGGGTTCAATGATAACCGAAAACTGTTCACGTGACACGGGTACAAAGAGATACGGAATGCCTCAACGTGGAACATTTGGAATTTTATTGAGTCTCACGTCGGCCATAATTTGATAATATTTCTTTCCTAATAATATTTTCTTCATGGCCTATACTATATAGGTTCTGAGAGGAAGTACACCCGGAAGAGAGGTCACACCAGCATTCGAAGAATAAGAAGCGTAGGAATACTTGAGTGTATGCTTGTCATTGAATTCGATTTATTAATAAAGTGTCATCCACCTGTGTCAGCATACCGGCTTGATGAGCGTAAACGGGACACATATGTTCTAGTGATACAAGCAATCATGCATATTCTTAATTACGACACGGAACGTTGAGAAGCAATGCAAATGTCGTCATGAATTTGGTCTCGAGGAGAAAAGGAACGGTCGCTCTATGCTATCTGTATCAGAGAAATCGTGAACAGAAGCAGTGAATGGGAACACGCACATATTATTGCATTATTCTGATACAGCGTGCAGCAGTGATCGATCCCGTACGAAAATTCCGGAATCAAATTGGAATCGACACGCTGTGTACGGTGTCTTGTCAGCAAAGGGACTGTCTCATCCAGAATCCCATCTATGAAACAGATACCACTATGTTCGGCATCGCGGAGGCCCTGGCGACGACGAGATCAGCGTCACGTCACTGGATGAGGGAGAGGGCCCTCATCGCCGCTGGCCCTTTGAAAAATGTCATCAGCGTAAAGCAAAATTGAACTTAAAACGACGATAAAACCAGAGACACGGAACAGAAAAAAGACAACACGACACGTTCTCAAACATTTTGAGAACGTGTCGTGTTGTCTTTTCGCTGCTCGCCTGCACCCTTGCACCTGCTCGCCAGCTCGCCTGCACCCTTGCACTTTTAAAATTGAACTAAAAGGGTGTATAGGCACTTGTCACAAAATACCGTGCTGTATACTTACCATGTGGAATTGTACGTGGCTGTGGTAACATTATAAGCTCATAATGTGAAAAAAAAAAGAAAGAAAGAAACTTTTATTAAGCCATCTTCTGAAGGCTTAAAAGGGTTGAGAAACCACATGCAAAACACTACTGCATCGGCTCCATACGTTGTAGTCCATGGATTCGACACGCAAAGTCCCACACTCCTGATTTGGACAGTTCTTTTTTTTTTTTTTTTTTCTGTTGGGTTTTTAAAACTGCGATATTTTCGAGACACCGTTGCCGGTGACGCCGAACAGCGCTGACAGGCATCGGCAGACAGAGGGGAAGTGTCGTTTTAGCTGTGCACGGTTGTCCGAAGTACTCCCAAGGGTCCTCATAATGAAGGCCGTTCCGCGGTGCCCGCCTCCTTTTACATCCGTCTGCGTCGTCATAGAAATAACGTCATTTTTTTAGACACCGCATTTTTGAGACACCGCTGCCGGTGACGCCGAACAGCTCACGGAGAAGAAGGAGGTTCGTATTTCCGTGTCTTCTCTCCGTGTACACTGCTTGTAAAAGACCACCTTCTACCAATCTTTTGGGCTTCAGATATAACCTCTTCAGATAAGCAGAAGATCCTGCACCTGATCCAGTAGGTGCAGGATCGTTTGGCAGCGAACGATATGTAATTGAAGCAGACGCCGAACGATATCTTCGGCAACGATATATTTTCAGCCTTCGGCGTGTTTCATTACTTCATATTTTCAAATGAAGTGCAAGTCATGAAGTGCAAGTCAGCGGGGCGGAGCCAAATGAATGCCTCTAGCATTCGCATTAGCCCTCAACCACGAATTCGCACTCTTGCATAGGCCCCACGCACGAAAAGCGGAAGTCCGCATCATAAATATTACTGCTGCTGTGAAACAGGCCCTTTATCTTGGCGTACAGACAAATGTATTGCAGATACAGCAAAATTATACGCGAAAGCAGTTGAAGATGTGGCACAGCGATACGGCAAGCATTACACTTCCCAGCAAACCAGAGACGTTCCCTGAACATCCATGTCATATCCTGACTCGGAGGTTGGAACGTCCCAGGGAACATGCCACAAATCCCATAGACATCATCTGTACGTCCGGGAGACAAAAAAATCTTCCCCTGTTGCACATTGCACGAACATCCCACAAACGTACAGTACACGTCCGTGGGATATTGACAGCTTTGAGATCGAGACGACGCATGGATATTTATTGGGAGCTTGAAGTTGCTTTTATCACCTTCAAATCATATTTTGAAACATTTTGCGAGAGTTGTGTGTGTGTGTGTGTAGGGGGCTGGTGTCGGCACCATTAACGAACCCGTAACTATAGAGAGTGGTCACCACATAACTATTTCATTCCCTGTTGCCCCACTGTACCCCACTGTTTAAATAAAGCAAACAGAGAAATGGAAAAGCTCACAGTCCAAAACGCTTCAAAAGGTACTAGCATTCCCTTTCGAAGAGAAAACAAAAACTATATTGCTTGTCGCGCGAACTTCCGCGAATTCGAGGGTACTCCTCGTCTCTGAAACAAAACGGATGGTGAGCTGTCTAAGTATAATCCGATTATGCACAAAAACAACAGTCAAGTGACGAGTTGCGTGGTGTATTAACTCTGCAACAAGGTAACGCCCGTGTTTCTTACTGCTCTTGGTCTGAGACACTCAGTATAGGTTCATCGAAAGTCAAATTTGAGAGTGCCACAGAATTCCGCAGCTCTGCGATGCAGAAATGCGGAATTCTGTGGCACTCATGTAGGGCCGGCTATAGGGGAGGGGGGGGGCGAGTAAGACGACCGCCTTCCCCAAGAACACACGCGGTCCTCAGGATGTCCTCAAAGTGTCATCACGTCCTCGTCCGTGATGGGGTGAACGGAGGAGGTCCACAGGCTGTCATCATAGGAGCTTCCAGTGATTGTCATTTGCGTACATCCTGTGGTCGTCAACCGGAGGACAAGCACAGGAGAAGTAAATTATTTTAATACTGCGTTGTGCATTTTAATACCTGCTAGCCAGTAATCAACTTCCCGATTTATTTCTCATTCTCGGATTAGAACATTGGGGGAAAACAACTGGGCAAGGAAGACACTGTCTTACATACACCTTCAGAACATTGACACTCGGTGGAGGAGGAGAACCAGAATGCTTACAGCACCAAAGAGGAGGAACAGAAGAGTACGAGAACCAGTGTCAGGGAAGCTGAGACAAGAAAACGGCAGGAATGTATGAAGGGGAAACCAGCACTACAGATGTACAGGGAAAGGAAGACAGAGATCACAAGAGAGGAACTGTTTGATAATTCGTACGGGAGCAGTTTATTGTTTGAGGCAAGAACGGGTATGCTACGGACCAAAACTCATTACGCGAAATTCCAACGGGATATCGACACAAGATGTAGCTGGTGCACAGAGGGGGAGGATGAAACAGCGGAACATGTAATCTTGAGATGCAGGGGACTCAACCCGGCACCAAAAGAGGGCGTTGATCGTGCATGGGAGAGGGGCTCGTGGGGGAGAGATGTGCATTTGAGCCGCCATGTTGGAGGGCGCGCCGGCTGCTCCCATAGGAAACAACAGGAAGCGATTTGATTTGGAGTATTTATTGCGGTTTAAACTGGCATGACATGCCCTTTAGTTTAAAGGAAATTTTAAAAATACGGGCAGCCCCGCTTGAACTAAATGCAGACGACAGAATGCGTTGGGCCCACCAATACTATAGAGATCAGTGGTGGGAGGCGCTCGGTTTTGAAAATGACGGGGGAGGGGTGGACCAAGACCACTGATCTCTATGTATAAAGGCTGGATCGCGCATAGGAGAGGGGCTCGTGGGAGAGAGGTGCGGCAACCGGCCGCCATGTTGAAGGGCCCACTGGCGCCGGCTGCTCCCATAGGAAACAATGGGAAGCGATTTGATTTGGAGTATTTATTGCGCTTTAAATGCTCCTCATTGCCGATTAGCCCGCACCTTTCTTAAGAATCAGTGTGCTGATGTATTCCAAACGTGCTTCAGCCGTGTTCCTCTAGTCTTTAATGGTAATTGCCTTCTTTTTCTTCTCCGCTGCATGTATCCGAATAGGAGGTCGTAACTGTCGTGCACAGGGCGCGTACGCGTGAAGGTGAATTTGGTGAATGTCAACCTATAAAGTTAATTATTTTTACTCAGGAAGGTTTCACACTGTCTATTATTGTAAGGTACCTCCGTTTTTATATTTTGTGTTTGTTTTCGTTTGTTGTTCGGTTTTCGTGTGGTCCGCGGTTTTCGTTCGTTATTATGTGATTTGGTATTGTACGGTTCTCGTTTGACTTTTTCCATTATCGTATTATGTTCTACGAGTGTCTGTGTGTGTGTGTGCTACAGTAAGACCTCGATCCTTATTCTGAAGGGGCTCGTTATTTTATTCACCACATCGCCACCAGCAATGAGGTGGAGTATAGACCTTGGCAATGAAACTCCCCATTCCTCATCTTAAAATAACGTTATTGTCACGAGTGCTTTGGAGTTGTTCAGCTGTCAGCGTATTTCATTACAGAAATTCGAAGCGCTGTTCACGAAGAGCATGTACATGCATGACTTATCACACACGCTGTAGGAGCAACTGCACATACGAGGTTAACACAGCAGTTTATTTGCTTCCACCGTACCTCACAGATTAAAAGAACAGTGGAACAAATTCGCATATTGGCGTAGGTTCTGCATCCGGTTCTTCGGCACATCTGAGTGACTGAGGGGAACCTGCAAGCACAAGCGCATTGTTTATAGAAAATACATGGTCTTGAGATCTGTAGGAGCAGTCACACATACTTTCTTAGTACGCAATGGCACCAGCGAAGTGCAAACAAGTCCGAGTTGTCAGATGCACGCGATTCGAATAACAGATTTTTCTTCAAAATAAATATCTTACCTGTGAAAAATTATCCCTCTTTCTCTGTCCGCGTGAAGTGTACTCAAAGCTGCAACAAACTGGCATGACATGCCCTTTAATTTAAAAGAAATTTTTAAAAATACGGGCAGCACCGCTAACTAAATGCAGACGACAGGATGCGATGGGCCAACCAATATGGCGGCCGGTGACCACGCTGTGGAGCACCGGAGCACCCTCGCTGGCGGCGACCAAATCTCGATTGAATGACTGGTGGCATAGAAAGAGAAATAACTATTAGAGTTTTTATTAAATACTAAATACAAGAAATACCAAACACTTTATGAATCAACCAATATGTAGCTTTATTTTTCTTTAACAGGCTATGCTGCCGCCCGATGCAAAGGGAAGGCCGTTATCCATCCGTCCATCCATGGCGTCGTTCAGGCCGGTAACGCATGTGCTCTTCGACATGGATGGGCTTTTATTAGGTGAAGTACGATAATTCTATTCATGTCGCGTTGTAAATGACAATAAGCATTACCCTACATCATGTCACCAATGTCTACAACGAGTGTCGTCCCCAAATTTACTGAAAAAGTTCGATGTGATTGAAGCAGACGTCGAACGATATCTTCGGCAACGATATATTCTCAGCGTTCAGCGTCTTTCGTTACTTCATATTTTGACATGAAAATCATTGCAGATACAGAAAAATTATACACGAAAGCGATTGAGGATGTGGCACAACGATACGGCAAGCATTACACTTGGGACATGAAAGTGCAAGTGATGGGCACAACGGGTGTTGACTCTGCGAGGAAGGTGGTGGACCTTCTGCAGCTCCCGATAGAACCTCCAGAACTCGTAACAGAGTTGGACAAATTATACCTCAAGTTTTTTCCCACGGCGGAACTCATGCCCGGTAAGTGTACATGCGCTTGTGTAGTTACTGACCCTTGCGAACGCGATGATAACGCTGGCATCCGGTAGCAGGGTAAAAGAAACGCCACTTATGTGAGCCACCCCAAGCCAGATTTCCGTCGGGGATAACACCCGCTTTGCTGGACCATGGAATGGCTCTGTCACTTCACAGTAGTCACAAATGGTACAAAGCTATTCAAAGCTGGTTATTAACATTGCATGATAAGGGAGTGGAAATACCATTTCATGCAAGGAACTGTCCCAGCACCCCCCCCCCCCCCCCCCCCCACCTCAGAGATCTTAACAACAACAACCACACTCCCCTCATATGCCTGCAAAAAAACACTGGAAGGTTAAAAAAACTAGAAGATATTGGTATCCCCCCCCCCCCCCTCCAATATTGGAGCTCCAACACTCTCCTGAGCTGAAACAAATCCCTGTAGCTGTACCTGTAACAGTAGCTGAAACAAACCTGCACAAACCCCTGTTTCGGGCTCATGGCCCTCTTGAGTTCTGCTTGTCGTCTGTTCTGATTGCAGCAGTAAGCTTAGACAGTCCTGTTTTCGTGTTTTATGTTCATCCCGAATTTTTTTTATAGCTGAGTTGATAAAACGGGGCAAAATTGGACTACTTTTATGTGAAAGGTCATATCCAGATGGAGAAAACAATAAGAAAATAGGCGAACACAAGAGGTGGTATAAGAGGCAGTGCAGTTAGTGTTCACCGGAGCTCGTACAAGAGCCAGCGTTTTTTCTTCAATGAGTTTGGATTCCCGATGATTCAGGTTTTAGTCGAAGTGAGCATTGTGCAAAGTGTGTGTGTCGGCCTTACTGTGTATCATCCCGAGCCACAGGGCTCTACATAATGTGCACTTTTAGGTACATGACAAGTGCATCAAGCCACCCTCTCAGCCCTACATTCCCTGAAATTGTTGCTGCATACTTCTGCTGCAGGTGCCGACCGACTAGTACGACACTTACACAGGCACAAGGTTCCCTTCGCAATAGCGACGAGCAGCAAGCGTTCCTCTTTCCAACTCAAGAGCTCTCGACACAAAGACTTTTTTGCATTGTTTCATCACACCACGTTGGCTTCGGAGGATCCGGACGTCAAACATGGCAAGCCTGCACCCGACGTATTTCTTGTAAGCGCAAGAAAGTTTGAGGAGAATCCTGCACCGGCGCAGGTAAGAACCACCTCCTTGTTCACTTCAGCCCTGTTCGCATTCCTGCCCTGGATGGGTATAACCGACACAGTGATCTTGAAACAATCTGCAGATATGTTATTCTGCTCTGTCTCTGTATCGTATGCTGTCAGTTCAGGAATGAGTGAACAGTTCTAGCAGTTCGTTAAAGGGGCTCTGGAAAGACCCTTTGTAACCATGAATAGAGTTGACAAATGAAAGCTGCACCCGAAGTAGTTTCACCACCAGAAAGCTACCAAACGCCAGAAAACTACTAAACGTCTTCTCACTATTTAGCAGCAAGGGTTTAAAAAAAAACGTAAAAACTATCAGCCAAACCAGAAATGTTTTGGCATTCTTTATGACTAGAAAGAAACACACACACATATGAATGTGGAAAGAAACAGATTTATTTGTCAAGATAGTTACCCCCCTCACATGTGATAACCTGTGATAACAGTTAAAAAAACAGAGTATGGAAAAGAGCTCTGCTTCACTTAACTATATGTACTAACAACACAGTCTCATGTATCCACACATGGAAGATGAATGTTTGTGCCATCTTTTGTAAGTACATAGCCTCACGCCTTAATGTTACTCTGGTAAAACCATCAGATAACCAGAAACTTTCAGCAGTTTTTATGACAAGAAAGAAACACGCAATACATGCGGAAAGAAACAGATTTATTCGTCTGGATAGTTAGTTTTTAATCATAATTCAGTGACACGTTTTCTGGGATATATCTGTCACTGTGAGATCCAAAATGACCGAGGCATACCTCAAAATCGAGCGCACAAGAAGCTTTTTATGTATGCCCATTTCAGGAAACCAAGTTTTTAAATGTTTGTTTTGTGCACTTTGTTTTCTACCCTATTTGTGGTATTTTTGGGCTTACCAATGTAGCTTCAGAGTTACAGAGATACATTCAGTTCAGAAGGGAAATCTCTTCGACGCGAAGTTTGAATACTGTAACAGTGGTTAATTTCACGGACTTAATGATTTGCAAATTCCTGTGGGAGCGCGTTTCGAGAATATGTTGCGGGACCTTAATTTCACAAATTCGTGTGGAGGCGGACGGAAGCGGAAATTGCGGGATCAGGGAGATAGAGGGATCGTGACACTTCCTACAGTAAACAACTATATTAAACTATATTAACAACTAAATTAACCGGCTTAATCAGATTGTGCCCTTGTTGCGTGTTTTTCATGGATCGACGGGTCAGCGGCCTTCCAGAAGACACGAATCACTGTCACCACTTTCGTTAAAGCTGCTTGAGGGAAGGCACCAGGAAGGTCAATCTACTCTAACGTGGACGCGCCCCTGTTACGTATTGTTCGTGTATTGGCAGGGAAGGGCTGTTCCAGAGACACTGTTGACCCTTTTGTTAAAACTGGCATATGGGGAAAATACCAGGGAAAAATAGTCATCAGATAAGCTGTAGAGCGCCTGTGAGAAAAAAAAATGGTGCATAAGCCACGGCTAATACAGTCAAACTCCTTTACAACGAAACTCAGGGGACAGCAAAAAAAATTCGCAGTGAAGGTATTTTCGTTAAAAATTGGACCTACAGGGCTCCAGCAGGGCTGCAAAAAAATTTGCTGTAGTGGTATTTTCGTTAAAAAGGTGTTCGCTATAAAGGAGTTTACTGTACGCATAAAATTACGGTACGCAATTTGGACACAACACAGAGGATGCTTTTGTATTCAAAAAATTGAAATATTGCCACCACCTTAGTTTTTCTGCCTGAAAGGGTGCTATGAATGAGAAGATCACTTTCAGCAGGATGCTCGGAAGGTAAATGTGCCCAATATTCCTACAGGTCCTTGTGTTTGAAGACTCACCGAATGGCGTGGAGGCTGCGCTAGCTGCTGGAATGCAAGTCGTGCTCGTACCGGATCCTCGTTTGGACGAGAACTCACGCAGGCGTGCAACATTGTGCTTAGCCAGTTTGACGGATTTTAAGCCCGAACTCTTCGGCCTGCCACAGTTCAACGATTGCTAGTGGGGCCCTGCCCAGCACCACGAGGGTGCATCGTCGCAAACGGGACCAGCACTTTATGCATGGTGTATGTTGCCAAGTGCCCACAAGACTCTGAGTGCAATCAACAAATGCACAAAATACCTGAAACAAAATGGCACTAAAGTTGTTATGTGGTTGGCTGCACGGCAGTGCTAGTGTTACTTTTTCCAGAGAAATACCTGTTTTATGCGGAGGGGCACTGTTAGATTGAAACCGTATGTTTAGAGTTAGGTGTGGGATAAAAAAATTGCTCATCAGTGACAAGTTTTATTGAAAAGAGAGTCACTGCTGGAATGACACAAAAGGATGCACTTTGCGAGATAAGACTCTTCTTTATTTACGTTTATATTAATATTTATACTGTATGTATACTATGTATACTGTATGAGCTACCTAGCAATACCTGGCACCTTAAGAAGGTGCAGTTGAGTAATTTGAATGGTAGCACAAAACTCAGACATTTGTCATTGTGTTGATTTGGACAATACAAGGAGGGCAAGAAAAAGCAATGAATGGAAAATGTGTGAGAGTTCCCAGCCTAACATGTAATACAACATGTGGAAAAAATATTTGGCAGTAGTTCATAATATTTGACCCTGTGTACTACAAAATTCTGTTCTGTTACCATATTTACTCACATAATTGCTCTACCCACTCCATGATGCTGCATTTGTTGATAAAAAAAAAACTGTTATTATTAACTATGCAAGTAAATACGGTATTCCTCATTTTTACTGAAATGCAGAGTTTGGGAAATCACTGTGAGAGTAAATACGGTATTCCTCATTTTACTGAAATGCAGAGTTGGGGAAATCACTTTTACTTTATGGTGCATTACCATTGCTCATTACAGCGTGTTCAAAAATAATACATTACGTTACTCGTTACCCTTTCCTACTCGGTATGGTATCTCACTGCTAGTGCCACTGTTTTATTCAAGTAATGACATTACTTTGGCATTCCATTTTCCCATAGGTCTCTAATACAGTCCCGTGTGGTATATGAAATGCATGCTCTGAAGAGACGTGATCAAATGTAGGCATTTTTCTTATTTCAAAATGAGTGATAATATATGTAGCATACAAAGAATCCCCTATTTTCAAAAGCAAGCATATAATATATTTTTTGTTGTTTGATACAAGGGCGCTTTATCTGGACAAATGAGAACTGTACAGAGATAAGTAAACGTTATTTCATTTCAAAAATACTGCATTACAGTTGAGGAAACAGTATTTAATATGAAAATAAAAATCCAAAAGTTCATTACCTCGTTACCAGTGTGATGTGATGTGATAACACATTGCAAAGACACCATTCGTAGCACCACAAATGAGGGGCTTTATGAATAATGTGTATTCTATGCCAGCCACAAAGATCAGGAATGAAATAAAACGAGGACCATGCCGTCACACAATTGGGGTCCTACATTTTGAAATGGTACTTCAGTTACGTCCACTGGGTGTTGAGAGGTTTTTGTAGTCAGTATTAAAATTGGGAACGATCCAACGTTTTTTGAGGGCACAGTTGTTTGGTTGTCAGTCTCAGAAATTGGAGAATAGCAGTGCTGTGTTTCCGACACAGTGTATCTCCGCGCCGCCAAATGGAATAAGAGCAGTCTAGCAGCAGCAGTGGACAAGGGGGAAAATGAATGAATTAACAGTTAGTCTTGTTATTCAAATAGCGCTTGTGAAACGCAGTCGAATGTGAAATTCAGTGTTAGCACAGTTCTCCATGAAGTCAGCCGGACACCTTGGTCAAGGGTTTCCTGTCTGATTCTCTCCTGTCAGTGATGGAAGCGCTGCGCCAGACTGCGCCAATCCAACACCTCTTAAGGCTGATTCACATTACAGCGTCAACGGCTGCGTACAGCGTCTTACGTGTACCTTCGTTCTATCCTGAAGGATGTTCCGTTGCAATGACTCGCTGTCAGCTCAACGTCGCTGGCACGCAGCCACACGCACGCACTGAAACGCAATAGTGTGAACCGGGCTTTAGATAGTAGAAAGCCTTCGCACTGCTCAGCTCACGGAGGCCCCGCGTGAGCTTTGCGGGCTGCTTCGAGCTTTTCTCTCGTTCGTTCTTTCATTGACGTCATAACAGCATCCACAGCAGGCCTTCCTGTGTGGTGCTATGCCACGTGGGGCGCACGCCTTCTGCTGTCTAGGAGGTGTTGGCCAATCACGGTGTAGAGCGCTATCCTACGCCGTAGAGTGTGTTTTCGCTGAATTTGCACCAAACTTGCGCCAAAGCGGAGTTTCACGTCCACGGAGATCGCGCGTGTCACGAGAAAACAAAACCCGAAGTGAACGATATGCACCAACGATTACACAGCGACTTAGTAGCCGACTATTCGGTCGAAGCCGATGCCAGCTTGACCTAGCCTAGCCCTAGCCAAGCAGTCGCGGGCTCGCGTCGCACACGTGCACCGTCATGCGTGCACGTGACACATGACACAGCCTTATATGAACAAAGATCCAGTGGTCAAGAGCGGAAAATAAGGATTTTTTTTTTTTTTTTTTTTTTTTACAGTGCACAGTCCAGAGCGGAATGTATTGTCATTGTCCAGAGGGGAAAGAAAATTTATTTCGCAAGCAGGATTACATTTACAATGACGACATATGCAGGCACAAGACACAACAATGCTGCTCAACTTGCTCCGAGGAGCGATACAAGAAAACCTATTTACATCAATACGAACTCGAATGCGCATAGTAGTGTTAAAAGACTTTAACGGTACCGAGAAACAAAAAGGGGAAAGAATAAAATTCTTTCCAGGATCAGCACCGCAAGCGGTACTGCCCCGTCGACCTTTTTATCGGCCGTACCAGTCAAAGACACGGCTCACCCACGGGCGGACCGCGTTATCAAGGGGCTCCTCTTCGGTATATGAGGGACCGGCTCCCATTTGCCTCCCTCCACCGCTTACGCGGATTTGAAGGGAGATCTAAGAAAAGACCTTCCCGGAACAGCACCGCAAGCAGTACTGCCCCGGCGACCTTGTTATCGGCCGCTCGTTCAACGACACTGCCCACCCAGGGGTGGACCGCGTTATCAAGGGGCCCTTCTCCATATATGAAGGACAGGCTCCCTTTCGCCTCCCTCCACCGCGTAAGATCAATAGCGGATTTGAAGGGAGTGTGTATTGTCATCAAGCAGGAGAGCTACCTATGGGGACAGTCCCCTTTGGATTTGATATATGTATTGGCATCATCGTGGAAGACCAGCCATATTGGCTGGCTCCCTTTAACGCAACAAACGCACTAGTCTACAACCTTTGGATTTTTTTTTATTGTTGACTCTATGAGATGAGCCACAGAAGATTTGGATTTGAAGGGAGACCAGAGCATATATGGTTCACAACGTAATAGCGAGACAGTTTTGGAGAGTATAGTGGGCAGAAGGAATTCACCATATTCACTTTTGACGGTGTCCAGCCAAGTCTATGCCAGATGCTAGCATGGACCCTTCCAAGCCGCCACCTCCACTTCCTTTGCGATATATGAGTCCGTATTGTGAATAGGTTTCCGACAGAAAGAAACAACATTTTAGTGCAGCATAAACTGTGCTTACCAAGGAAGAAGATTCTGCAGATGGGAAAATCTCCATGAAGGTACGAGGGCCGTTCAAAAGCTTGTTATTAAACTAGAAAAAGTAATACAGATTTCTGTTTTTAGATGTGTGTAGGCGAGGCCCATACAAAGGTGAATGGTAGTGTGATAGGTCTGAAAATGGACAACAGAGGTCCGAGCAGTCATAAAGTATTTGCAAAACAAAGGTATGACACCCAAGGAAGTTCATGAGGACATGGTACAGATACTTGCTGAGGTCTCCCGCCATGCACGGGTGAAGAAGTGAGCTGCTGAATTCAAGAGAGGCAGGGTAAGCACAGAAGATAACCCTAGGTCAGGTCGTCCAAAACACTCAACCACTAATGATCAAGTTGATGCCATTCACTGTATGGTTTTGGATGACAGACGTCTTACTGTGCAGCAGATAGCTAAGTCCGTAGGCATTAGTTCTGGTTTAGTTCACACTGTTTCATCTGAGATCTTGGGTACAAGCAAGCTGTCTGCAAGATGGGTCCTAAGAATGCTGACGCCAGAGCAGAAGCTGCAAAGGGTTGACATTTCCAGGACAATTTTGATTCGCTTCCAGGCTGACCCTGAGCATTTCCACCGCATATTAGTAACTCAAGATGAAACCTGGGTTCATCATTTCGAACCTGAATCAAAGATTCAAAGCAAACAGTGCAAGCATCCTGGTTCTCCACCCTCGGAGAAGTTCAAGCAAATAGAGCCGGTGCAAAGAAAAGCCATTCGTTTTGTGTATAGCAAGTAGTCCCGGTTGGATTCCCCGACGTGTACGTTAAAAATGGCTCAAATTACAACACTAGCACATAGAGATAGTGCTCAACGTCTGGAAATACTGTGGAAATACTGTCTGAAATCATGCATACTCTTACATGTATCCACCCCAGTGACTACGCCAGGATGTCGTATAAATGTTCATCTCGTAATAAACACTCCAAACAAACATAACAATACACTTTTCGCACTAATTGTTTAAGAGATTCTTTCTTCCCCACTGTGATCGCAGATTGGAATTGATTATCCACTGAAGCTGTCATGCCGTGACACACTGTCTTCATTTCTCTCCTACATTTCTCCTATTATTCTCACTTCTACTACTACTTCTTCTTCTTTTTCTTTTTTTTTTTTTTTTGCGCTGTCGACATGTTATGTATTCTTGGCGTGATATGATTTTCTGAGTGATTTGCGATTTGTTTTTGGTTGTGAACTATTACCCCTCCTTCTACGGCATACCCCATGCCAGAAGTATTATAAATAAATAAGTAAATAAATAAATAATACATAGGTCGTCTCGTATGTGATAGTCCTGCTCCCGTGTGAGCCAATATGTTGGGTGAGGTATCTAAATTTAAGTCGAGATGGTTTCTATTTTACAAGCTCAGACTTTTATACTGTAGTCAAATTTCATACCTAAGTGTAGAATCGCTGATGGTTACAGAGGAGGTTGGTGATCCGATCATTACCGACGTACTTCGCTAATCCCCGCGTCACGAATGATTCATAGTCTAGGAGACAAAAGGGCATCACTAAATGAAGTCATGGCCACACGAAATGGGTGACATTAAGGACTCTCAAGGTGAAGACAAAGGATTATGCTCTCGGGACATGTTAGAACCACATCCACAACTTTATTTTTATGATAGTGAGAAGAGGATAAGAAAAGCGTTAAATGAAATAAGAAGCTGCAAAAAAAAAAAGAAAAAAAAGAAAGAAAGAAGGAAAGAAAGACAAAAAGATAACCAGAAATCCTGGCAAACGTATCTTTTTCGAGAGAAAAAATATTGATTGGTTGGAGATTATTGCCTGCGGGTGTGGTGGACTGGGATTTCGGGATTTCTCCGGACGAATTCCGGGTTCCGGGACTGATATCAAAACGAAAGAGAAAGTGCAAAAACAGCCCTTCAGTGTAGACACTCTGACGCTCTTATTGTACGCCTCATATCAACGTTTCATGTCAACCCAAGCAGCACAATGTACTGAAAGTCGAGTGCAATGGGGGTGGACGGCATGTGTCTTATCAATGTTCTTTAGTTTCACGGGTCTGCTCAAGGCCTTCCACCTACCCGTCCACCCCTATTGCACTCGACTTTCAGTACGTTGTGCTGCCTGGGAAGTGTGAGACACGGTTTTGTGAAATGCAATGGAGCATGGGCAATGGTGCAATGGAACGACGAACAGTGTACGGCTCCACTTCTCGACTGGTTACGAAGAATTAATGCTTTGGTTGATATGCAGAGACACATCGCCGCCCTGTCGCAAGCCGGGCCAGAGGGGGGCTGCCTGCCCCTGGTTCTGTGATGACGTGTTCAGAAAAAATAACTGAGAGCTGTTCCTTGTTTGTCAGTGCCACAAGTCAGTTCTTTATGATTCTGTACGAATTCTGCCATCTACCTTTCACTTTTAGTTGTTCCTGCTGCCACTGTCGTACTCTTGAGGATATGGAGCACATTCTTCTTCATTGCCCCCACTACCAACCTTCCCGAACCGCACCCTCCGAGTCCCTTCAGCTGGACTCTCGCCCCTTCTCCCTATCGAAATTGCTTGGTCCCTGCCCCAATCCAGCCCAGCAACGATCTGCGCTCAAAGCTCTTTTGACGTTTCTGGACACCATCGGACTTCGATCGTTATTGTGAAGGGACTCCTTATTTTATTCCCCACATCCCCACCAGCAATGGGGTAGAGTACCGCCTCTGGCGATGAACCTCCCCACTCTCCATCTCAAAGTTGTTGTTGTTTAGTTGTTCCTGTGTTATAAAATAGTTCTGAAATAAAATGGTTTCGTTCGTGGCATGATGGCTCCTTCGGTGGCTACTAACGAATGGCTAGTTCTCGTTTCGGTATCCGGATGGACACGTTTTGCGTAGGCGAGTTGGCAACCCTGAAATCTGATATCCAATCCAACAAGATCCATCCATCCATCTAGGCAGCGGTGAACGCGTAAACGGTGAATGATTATTGTTTTGATAGATGAACAAATTTGTTCAGTTCACACGACTGACCCGTTCAGACTGAACGAAATCATTCACAGCCATGTTCACGGCATTCAAGGACGATATGAACGCTATATCAACAGCAATACTGTGACTATGTATGCGGCGGGATCGTTACTAAAATACGGCCGTTAGATCAATCACACGTTGCTCGCAAAGTTTGCAGTACTAAACTTGTCAGTTGCACCTTAAGCACAATACAAATATGCAAATGGTATTTACAGGCTTGTAGGGGACGCCCCAGAAACTGGCCTACGGCCTTCAGTACAGCAAGCTAGTGGCAGTACTCAGCTGAGTGGACGTATTCATACCTGAGTACAAACAGACAGGTTTGTGACTAAAGTCCAAAGATGAGTGTCAATAGAGTAACAACCACACTGCCTGTTATTGGTCAGCAACAAACGTCTTCGCCTCTTGTGGTTGTGGGTCCTTATATACAGTCTAAAATTCCACGAGGATTTTTCCTTCAGGGAACTGTAGTGCCTGTGTCCATGGGAGTGAACATAACGGGTGTTAATCCTGTCATATCACACACCAACACAAATCAGATTTGCCTATCTGACAGGACAGATTCATCATCAATCATCTCTCACTATGCCACGGTACAACCAACGTGCTCGCAGATTCCAATCATGCAGACGCCATCCGATGTATGTCCACTGCGCATCGAGTCTGTATGCGGCTCCTACACAGATCCCGATGAAGATGCTCCTAACGAAAACATTGAAAATACTGATTTGGGAACAAGAAATGATCATTCATATTTCAAAATTGTGACGGAAGAAATGAAAGGTTGTTCGTTGAAGCAGTCAGAAGTAACAGGAGATGGTGACACCGTTGATTCACCTTCGAATACTCGTCCAGACCTCGATGCAGTGCTAGAAGAATTAGTATTACTGTCCGAAGCTGCTGCGAGCGATACGTTGTTGCAGGACAACCCGCAGAACGAAGCTTTGGACAGCAGCGGGCACCAAGAGTACGACGATCCGAACTGCGACCCACCTGAGGTCGAAGCTTCCGAAACAAATGATTCCGCTCCAGTCGACCCAATGACGGACGAGCCGTCTGCTTGCATTGACCATAGTTATCAGCTGGGGTCCAAAAAGCGTGTTGTAACGGTCGCCAAGACACCACTTCCGAAGGCGTCCCTGAAACCTGCACCGCAGGGCATGGCGGAGGCAGCGACATCCAAGGAGCACAAAGTAGGCGAGAAACACTTCTTGGAAGTTGAAATTGAGAACGAAGAAATGCGAGGACTTACAATGCGTGAGATACGCCATCGCAAGTTTGAGTTAAGGAAGGCCAAGGCAAGGTTGAAGAGATCTAAAGGCAGGTTTGAGCAGTACCAGAAGAAGCTAAGGTGCCTGGAAAGCTTGTTGTTCTGCGAGAAGACTGTCGAGCGAAGTGGACGGAAAGTGATCGAAATATCACTGTCTGCTTTAGCGATGGACCTGTATGAAAATGTGGTTTCGCCAAACAAAGAAGGCAGTGCTCTCGAATCAAAAACGGAATAATCTTTTCGTGACTGATAGCGGTGCTTCCAGATTATCTGTTCAAAACAAACAGTGGTGCATGCGAGTTGTCGTGCTGGGCAAACTGTGTTGTACATATTAAGGCACTGTGAACATTCGGTGGTGACCATAAACTATGCTTGCTGGGCACCCAGTCATCTTCATCCTGGCTGTGTGGTTGGGACAGCATCACGGCATGAAAACAAAGAGGACTTCAGAAGTTGTCCCTCATTTCACATTTATTTGCGGTTGTGGTTTGCAAGGCTGCGTACAAGAACATAAACTCTGCTTCGGATGTGGAGGAACAATGTAACAGTATGTAGGAAGTAAGCAAAAAATTGTATGGAGGTACAAACATTTAGTCAAAGTGGAGCACTCGAGCATACAGAGTATTAAACAACTAACGGCTTTTTTTATGTTATGAGAAGTGGACTATATTGAAAGTGTTGTGATGTTTGCCCAAAGCTATGCTGGATAAATGTAAAAAGACGACTGTTACATGCACCAGTGGCAAAGAGTATTCTAAACTGCACAGCAAATGGAGACATCAAGAAAATTTGCACCACAAATACAGAAACTTTTCAGGCTCCGACATCACAGCTTGCCGCTGAGGCAGCCGTAGACAAGGTGCTTTCGAGTTCCAGTGGAAATGGGTGCCCTTGGCGCAGCAGTTTGTTCATAAAGCTTGTAGCTCGCCAACTATGTTGCACACACTTCTTTTTTTCTTTTCTTTTTTCTCAGTATTCCAGCATGTAGACGAAGCAGAGCTCATCTCCTTTACTTGTTATCCATACGGGGTGTTTCATCTAACGGGATAGAACAATCATATTAAGAAATCTACGTGAATGAGATTCTAAACGCAGGCTAACTGTATTCCCTGTCTCGAGGGGTTTAATCATTTTCATGATAAAGAATCTACTTGTATGAACATTATAGGATCAATGCTACTAATCTTGGGGGAGAATTTGCCGTGCCTTCTGAGCACTTTTATCAAAGTTAATTTGTGAGAAATTGAATTTTCCCAATTACACTCAAAATTTGCCATGAACCTCATGTTTTTTGACAGAAACAAAGTGTGTGCTGGATTTACCCCATTCTATTGCAAGATACATTCACCACTACAATGGTAATACTCTAAAAAAAAATTGCTAAAACCGCAGTGTCAAGACTTGCAACTTTCTTTGAACTTTGCGGTGTACACCCTAAGTTTCATCAATGTGGAACCTTGTTTTTGTGAAATAGTGTTTATTAAAATGAGTACTGTAACGTGCACAAGAAAGAACACTTACCAGCATGCCATTTCAGCTACCATTTTCGTACAAGTCGGACGATCTTGGAAGTACGATGACCAGTAAATTTTATCATACTGAAAACGGGGTTGTGGCAAACATTGTGCTATAGCATTGCTCATGGCTTGATTCCAGCCTTGGGTCTGGTTGGAGCATTTTCCTGACTTTGCTTGTCAGTCGTTCTCTCTTATGTGCTAACTTTCAACATTAATTTTGAGAGCCAGCCTTCCTTTGCACTTTACTCGAGACAGTACGGGTGCTAACGTCGTCATAACCTAGGGTGAAGAAAGTAGGGGAAGGTGCGAGAAGGGCTACATTTCCAGAAAGGAGGACAGAGCCCCATCAATGAACACTTTCAATAAAACAAGACAGGTTATTAATGGAATTCAAGGAGGCTTCTTTCCAGGTTAAGCACAGGTGATCCCTCTCGGTGCAGTGCAAGGCAATATTTACAGTGAATATTAATTAATATTAATATTACTTAATATTTATATGTATACACAACTGGGTGTTGTGCTGCAATATTTTGTAGTCTTTGTGCTTCTGTGTATCGGCAAACCGAAGTAGACGTTGCCAGTCTCCCGGCTGTTCACCAGTTCACTAAAACAAGCATCATGAACGCAGACCAGTGCAGTGAAACTTTCGTGGTACAGACACCCACTGAGTTCGTGTCCACTGAAGAAAGGTGTCTGTAGACTGGAGGTACTGAAATAGCGGTAGTCCAATAGGGGGTAATCCAACTGTCTACAGTTGGGGAGGAGTATCCGTCCAGGAGAGGTGTCTATAGTGGGAGGCTTTACTGTACCACGGTCTCTCAATCCGTGACTGTACTAATATTACCTCAAAACTACCTTCGCTAATCTTCTTTGTGGCAACTTCGATCTGCGTACTCTGGAGTCTTGGTTACACTATGAGGATGTCTGTTATAGATGTTTTCCATCCCGATCGTATTGGGTAGTAGCCAAATTATAAATCTGTTAGCCTCGGGTATGGAAGGGCTTTGTTGCCAGTGCTGAGGTTTCAGCAGACTGGTCACATCTGGACTGATAAGTCGAAGCCTTTACAGTGCTCTATCTCGCTCTTAGGTTGATGACATGAACACATCTGAAGTATATTACCGAGCCATGTAAGAGATGTTCATTTATTTACTCTCAGGGTCCATGAGCATTACAGAGGGGAATAAGTTTTCACGTGAAATACAATACACACTATGCTCACAAGAAGCGCAGTATGAACAAATCATGAGGAATACAGGTTACAAAATAGTCATACAGATTTTCACAGACAACATTATTAGTGTAGCTAAAGTGTAGCTAAATAGTGTATCGTCATAAGCTAAAGCTAAATAGTGTAGCTAAAGGTGACCTCGTATGTCAGCAATCCATCCAGGAAGGTTGTTCCACTCTTCGGATGTACTATGAATACTAAATGACTGAAAATAATGTTTGGTTTGTTAACGTTATCCCAACCTTATGTTTATGATCAAGGCGAGAAGAAGAGGTAGCAGTATCATGCGTAGGGCTGTGGGCTGGGAATGTGATATTAGATCACGTGAAATAACGAAAGACGTGAAAGTTTACGGCAAAAGTGAAGGTGGGGGGGGGGGGGTAGTAAGAAACTTTTCATTGGTATGTGTCATGCTTGCTGTGCAATAGTAGTTGCAGAGAACAAAACTCATCACTAATTTGATTAACGTAAGCGCTCGAATCTCATATAGACACAGCACATAAGAGTTTAGATTCGCTGGTAATGACCAAGTAAGAGGATTTAAGAAGTAAGCATAATTTATACAGACACCAAGGCACTGATGGGATAAAACGGTTCAATGGGTTGTGAAGGGAAATGCCCCAGGAGGAGACCTACCGTTACTTCGAACAGAGGACTGTTGTTCTGGGTCTTTCTACCCTTCCTTGCTCAAGAGTGGTATTGTTAAGGTAAGGGATGTAATGGGGTATGGAGGAGACACTGCCCAGCAAACCATTAATATCCCTGGGACATCCCTACAAGGTCGCGAACGTTCCGAATATCTCGACATCCATAGGGTATCTATGCGATATCGCACAATTTCATTGCGTTTTGGGCTTACTCCAGTAAACAACAGATGTCCCTGGTATGTTGGAAGGATATCGCGCTCTGGATGTTTGAATGTCCCATGACAGGCAGCCTGCAGATCCTAGGGATGTCTATGGGAGATCCAGGAAAGATTTATGCGTCCTTATAGAGACGGTAACCTGAATTAAAAACACAGTAGTTGATAGGAAAGGATGTCAGAAATGTTGTTGGGTACACTGTGACTTGATGCAGAAACAGAGGAATTGCGAAGATACATCCTCGTCACCGTTACAAATGGTTTACGCCACGCTACCCCTAACGAACGTGTGTGTAACGATTTGGATTTCAGTATATGTTCCATCCAGCTCGCAAATAAAGGTTACTGCGGGTTTTCCCAAGTGGTCCAAGTGAGGCGGGCAGGGTTCGGCACTTATGCTGGCAGGTCCCACGGTATTGCTGTACTGTGATGAATCCTGTTTGGAATGTTTTTGTTCCCAAATGGGAACAATAGTATCAAATGGGTTAAAACACACAATAAATATTATTCGCTGGTACACAGTTGCAGTGGTCTCTACGCACTCTACAAACACTAAATATCTTATGGACAAAATTTTTAAAAGCAAAATATGTACGATATTCGTAATCTCCCATATATATCCAAATATCCGTTACAGACGTCGTAGGGACTTTCAGTGGATCTACAAACATGGCAGAAACGCTAGTCGCTGGGATATCACATGGATGTAAAACGGATCTGTGGCAAACTCCACTGGATATCCAAACGTCCCGGGCGAGATATCTTACGGACATTTGCTGGATGTATCTGGTTTGCTGGGTGTACAGGGTGTGTAGAACATAAAGTATTACCCACGCACCCTGTACGTGTAATGCATTCTCTTGGGCCTAAAAATTCATACCTGTATCTCAAATGATGTATTTTCGAGGAAGCTACTTTTACAAGTTTGGAATATTTCATCCGTGTACTGATGTGTCCTAGGCACGTCACTGCCTGCGACACGCGCGTGCGTACGAAACGTCAGTCTCATGAACGACCAAAGATCGATGGAGGCCCTGTTTGTGTTTGTCCTTTCTATGTTGTTCCAGCCTCAGAACATCGGTTCTCTCTTGGTCAGTCAAGCACAACTGTCCTGGACCAATGTCCGAAACCGAATGCCGAATGCCTCGAATGTCAGTCCACTCCGCGTGAGCTACCCTCCTCTTCCTTCCTCTCGGGGGGGGGGGGGGGGGGTTCTTCTCCACCTTGCATCGACACAACAATGTTGTCAACTGATGACTGTCGTCAAGACAGGACACCAATGGGCACTGATCCTTGAACTACCAAGCATTGTCATTAGGTGCCGGGAGTTCGTGCATAATACATATTTTTAGAATTAGGAATTTAGGACTTCCTAACGTTTCTCCACACATTACCAATCACAAGGACATCAATCTACAATGTTTTGTATGCCATATACTAATTGCATATCTCAGCATATTTCTTCCTGATGGTCACATAATATGAGAGTTGCAGATTATTTCATGTTTTGGCATCATTTGAATTGTGTTTCGCTACTGCTTGTTATTTCAGAAGGGAGGTCATCAGCCTCAAACCCGTGTTCCAGCTGCACATCAGAGCTATCACGCTGGTGTTGTTTCATCCCGTCATTTATAATGTGCTCCAGGTTTCGTCATGCTACGTTGCTTCATGCTACACATTCAGTAGATTCGGCTAGCAGCACCCACCAAAGTTGTACGTAACATGCTATTTTTTTGGTAACTAAGTAACGACTTAGTTACTTTACAAAAAAACTGTAACTAGTAACATATTTCGTTATAAAAATTGGTTACCCGTTACCTCAAGTTACTCGTTACTTTTTTCCCGACGTTCCCCTTTTGCCTCTGTTATGGATGACATTCTGAAATGGGTTGTCCTGCCTACACTTTCACACGTGGGGTTGCCGGTATCTGCGTCACTGACCGATACACAGCCTTCTGGAAAAACAACCTCGTGGCCTTCCTTCCTGATCGTTTGCTAATATAAAACAATGAGCTTATGGGCACACTCTATGCCTTTCTAAAACCTGCGCTAGGTGATGCACGGTTAGGTCAGGTACCCTAGAATGCTCAGAAAACAACGCTGTCATAATCGATGGGCGTTTTGAGCAGCAACTGCTACTGAAAGTAAATTCAGTAACAAGTGTGAATGAAAATTAAAGCATGTTGATTTCATAACTTGGCGTTCTGCAATGTATCGGAAAAGTAACTTTTTAGTAACGTGTTACTTCTTGGATTTTAGTAACGATAGTGACATATTTAATTCGTTTTTTTATGTAACGAGTTATGGTATTTAGTTACTTTTTTCGGTCATGTGTACAAGTCTGTCTAGCACCCACGAGCAGCTTCTCAAAACATGAGGCAAGTAATCAGCAGTTCAAGCTGTCCTTCATAAAAATATTAAAATCGGTGTATTGCGTAGTCTGTGAATGCCTTTCTCTAAGGCAATAAACAGTACAACAATGACGTGTCTGCACATGGTGTGAACTAGCTATCTGGAATAACACTCAGCGACATAGTGCGCATTTTTGCAGTACATAGCTTTCTTAATCGGCACAACAGGAAGTTTTTAATCGTTACATACAAAAATGTACATACACAATGCACCTGACCTGACCTGAGTGTGCACGCGTGAACATATGTTCCAACTGCCACTAAGGAATCTGCATTTTCATTTGCCGAACGTTTCTTAGACAATTTATGTATTCCAAGGTAGCAAAAGCATCATAATACTTCTGCATATTTTGTGTATATTTATACATTTTGTGCCTCATATTTGCATGCACATTTTGTAAGTTTTTTGTGGAAAGCTATGCTACCTAGAATCATACGGTTAACGGCATTTGTTCTTACTGTGTTTGTGCCACCTCCTGATGTGAATGTCATGTAATGTGTGTTCGGCTAACAATGGGTTAATGGTGTTCGGCTATATTTTTCGGTGGGATAGCTCCTCAATATCACTGTCAACTAGCATATGAATTTGAGTAAATTTGGCACGCTCTTCACATTGGTGGGGTAAAAAAGTGACCTTTACTTGGCAAATTCCCGAGTTCAGTTTGCACAACTTTGCATAATAAAACTTACGTTACATGGCATTCACATCAGGAGGTGTCAGAAACATAGTAAGAATAAATGCTGTTGACCGCATGATTATAGGTGTCGCAGTTTTTTTTTATATAATTCGATGACACGTTTTCTTGGACACCCATACCCTATATAGCAGTGGCATGTGAGCTAACTATACTAGCGAACCCTGTAGTTAGATCATATCTCGCACCTCTGTACCAATGTCACCAAAGTCCCCTTTGGGCCAAACGCATTTATTTGTCCAAGGACACCACATAGTCATTTAAGTGATGTGACATTCTACGCGAGGACAGTGTAATGTCACTGCGTCGGAATTATCTGAGCTAAGCATTTCCTTGGAATGTCCACAGCATGGTAGCAAGAAAATAGTTTTTTTTGGGGGGGAGGGTTGTTCTGGGGGGACTTTACATGGGGGAGGAGGATTCCGCCTTGTTTCCCTCTCCCAAATGCACTACCAAACTACTTTCGTGGGTGTGAACCCCCCAGTATCAACGGGGGGTTTGAACCCCCCAGTACTGGAAGACGCTACGCCCCCGTCTTCCAGTGTTCCTGCAGAAGCTTCCAGTGATGCCTGGATGCTGACTTGACTTCTTCTGTTCCTTGAGTTGACTGGACTCCTCACCGGTTAGTTCTTGTGATGCGGTGATGCTGGAAGACTGAATGATGTATCTGTGTTTTACTCGATGTGGAACGTCAGCGGGGAGAACCTCGATATTCCCGGTTGTGAAATCCCCGATCTCGAAACATTGCAGCATCTACGAGAGTTGGGTTCACAGAGGCCTCAGCATTATGTGTTTCTTTGATGGAGACCTTTAGGCGGCCCATGAAGAGTCTGAAGAGTGTTGACTGTGCTGTGATGTCGGATGCACGCAGGATCGAATGACAAGGGCGGCTGATCGTCAGACACTAGGGGCTCAGTCTGTCGGATATGTCGGCGATGTAAGCCTGGTCGTGAAACTTTGAGAATGGTTCGTAGAGTTGGACAGCATTGGCCATTCTTGGTAGGAGGTCTTTCCTTGCACTGGACTGTTAATTAAGCTACGCTCAGGTTCATGAATTTTCGTAGGTTTGGGAGGCTTGACGTGGAGCTCAGCGTGTGTGCCACCTTCTTTCCAGCTGGAATGCGGGGAATACTACCGCCCTGTGGGGCTGTTAGCCTCTAGTTCAGGGAAGCACCTTCCTCTAGAACTGCTTGATCAGTGGGTCAAGAGGGTTCAAGTACACGTAGAATCCTCCAACAAACGAAAGGAAATTCTTTGCGTTCTCCGTCCTCATACCAAGCTGCTCACCCTCCATAGTCCTTCTCCCTAGCGCAAAGTCCTTAAAACATCCGAATTTGACGAAACATATAAATGCCGAATCAACCCAGGAGTAAATGCAGAAGATGCGGAACCCTGTAAGACGGCGAATAAAATGTTCTTTTTTGTGTGTGTGTTGTTGTTGTTGCATGCGTAGACGAGCACTAACCTGAAATCTGAAAGTTTAAGCTATATACAGGGTGCCCACGCTAAGTGTGAACAGATTTTGTTAAAAATATATCAATCACTTTTTCCGAGATGAAATCAATTGCAATATAGCATATGCTGAAGGGCACTCCCTAGGGGGGCATTAACAGACCCCTAAGGCAATGTCTTAATTAACTTTCAATAATTAACTTTTTAATTACAAAAGCTACGAAGTTGCTCCAATGAGAACATCTGATCTCTTCGGTCACCAGATACCAAAGCCGTTTTCAGAACAAAAATTCGTTCGATAGATCGTCCGCAAGAAATTCATGAAGGAACGCCATTTTTTTTCTTTATTTTATTCATTGCGCATCTCTGGAGACTCGTCTTTCCTTCGCCCCCAATACGAGAGGATGAAAGAGCACACTATCGCCTCTTGCGTCCTGGAAAAAGATTAAAAGAAAACAGAAAATGCAGCCCAAGATAAGGGCAGTCGCGATAGAGTCACCCGATAGATTTGTGTGTTTGTTTTGTTTCCGCAAGTTAAAGCTAATCTTCGACGCATGAGGCGGCACTGTGCTCTTTCACTCTCTCACACTAGGGGTAAAGGAAAGCCACTTCTTTGAAGATGCGCAATAAACCAAATAAAGAAAAAAATGGCGTTCTTTCACGAATTTTTTGCGGACGATCTACCGAACGGATTTTTGTTCTGAAAACGGTTTTGGTATCTGGTGACCGAAGAGATCAGATGTTCTCATTGGAGCAACTTCGTAGCTTTTATAATTAAAAAGTTAATTATTGAAAGTTAATTAAGACATTGCCTTAGGAGTCTGTTAATGCCCCCCTAGGGAGTGCCCTTCAGCATATGCTATATTGCAATTGATTTCATCTCGGAAAAAGTGATTGATATATTTTAAAAAAAACTGTTCACACTTAGCGTGGACACCCTGTATATGTTGCCTTACGCTAATACCTAGGGTGCCTTTTTTTCTTCGATACACATTTTTCATAAAAAAAAAAACTATTAGGGCTATAGACATCCTGTTTTCACTTCTATCATCTCTGGGCCGACGGACGTTCTTGGTACGGTTGCCACCAGGCCGGTATTATACCGGCACGGCCGGTTATTTGCGCGCTCTGCCGGTTGCCGGTAGGAAGGTGATACCGGCAGCCTTTTGCCGGTATTTGTGGTTCAAGAGCTTTCATAAGGGCTTTTACGTGGTTTTCTCTTCAGCATTCCACTACAGCTTGAATACATCTGGAACACAGACCCAACTCCACAGTCACCAGTCGTTTTCTGAGTTATTCATTATTATTATTGTTATTCATTGTTATCATTATTACCATTGTTATTCATTAAGTCTCGTGCTCGGAGGGGACAAGAGCAGTGGTTGACCCCTTCTAGCCTCTATAGTGGTTGTGCAAAGCTGTTGGTGGTTGTGTCGAGCCAGCTAGAACGTTCTTCACCCACTTTCCCACGAGCCTTTCCTCCTTCCCCTTTATTCCACCTCCTCTCCCTCAGCCGGTATTTTTGACTCTGAAAGGTGGCAATCCTAGTTCTTGGCCATCCGTTGCTCTCCCCCAACCGTCGAATGACTAATAAACCTCTACCCGAGAAACGTCACCATGACGTTGGTTGACACACCGAAACCAAAACAGATCGGAAGGGGAGAGCTGGGTTCCACGAATGGGCAATTGTTCGCTGCCTCCTATTGAAAGAAAAGTAGGACCATAGGTCGCGTCCTTTTCAGAGACCATCGTAATCCCCTCAAGACCGTGGCTTTCGGGTGCGACCTTGTTCGCCACTAGCTTTGAACGTAGTTCTACTCTACCAAACTCGTGGCGCTGTCGGGCATTATGACGTCATTTGTTTACAAACAAGTCGTTAATTAAATTTTTAATTATCAAAGCTACGAAGTTGTCCCAACATCTGTTCCTTTCGGTCACCTGATATCGTAGCCGTTTTGAGAACAAAAATCCGTTCGGTAGATCGTACGCAAAAAATTGGTGAAGGAACGCATTCTTTTTTTTTTTATTTATTCCCGAACCGCGCTTGCAGAAGATCCTTGACCATATATGCGTCATCGGCGAAATGTGCGGAACACACACGTTTCACATTCAGGACTTTCGTTGAAGACGCTTCGAGTGTGTGATTCTCGATGGTTGCTTCCCATTTACGCTTCGTCTTTCGAGGCATAAAAACTCACCTTGCCATTGACAACAGACCTGTTGTTACACCCAGTAGGTGTAACGATGAGAAATTCACGAAACACAGAACGATAGTGTACTAGGCAAGCTCAAGGCGCCAAGTGATTTTATTTAGGTCGAGTCATCCCAGCTTCCCTTTGCTGCCGAAATGGGGACGCAAAGGTGGATTGACACAATTTTTCTAAACCAGCAAGTAGGCCGCTTCTTACAATATGCGTCTTTCTCTTGGCAACTGAAAGAAAATGTACGAGAGTTCCACGGTCTCCAGTCACTTCTCAAAGTCGTCTGCTAGCGCGCGCGAAAGCAGATGATTTCTGTATCCAATCCCGGAGTTTCTCGCAGTACCCGCAGGTCGACGTAGCGGGTCTTGTTGTTGCCAACACAAATCGCGGTATGCTGTGCAATCCTTATCGATTTAATTCGTTTGTTTAATAACCGTGACGTGCTTTGTCGGGTAAACTCGCACTATTCCATTTCCAACAAAGGGCAATCGAATGGTGCACTTTATGAGGGGGCCAGGGGGTACGAGACCATCCCTTTAACGCTCAGTGTGAGAGGGTGAAAGAGCACACTGTCGCCTCTTGCGCCCTGGAAAAAGATTAAAAGAAAACAGAACATGCAACCCAAGATAAGGGCAGTTCCGATAGCGTCACTTGATACGTGTGTTTATTGTTTTGTTTCCGCAAGTTAAAGCGCATATTCGATGCATGAGGCGGCACTGTGCTCCTTCGCCCTCTCACATTGGGAGTAAAGGAAAGACGCGTCTCCGAAGGTGCGCAATGAACAAAATAAAGAAATAAAGAAAAAAAATTGTGCTAATTCACGAATTTTTGGCGGACGATCTACCGAACGGATTTGGTCGTCATTGGGGCAACTTCCTAGCTTTTATAATTAAAAAGTTAATTAGCGATGTTTTGGTAATTAGTCATTCGACAGTTGAGCGACAGATGGCCAAGAACGTCCGCCGGCCCAGAGATGACAGAAGTGAAAACAGGATGTCTCTAGCCCTTAGTTTTTTGATGAAAAATCTGTATCGAAAAAAGACAAAAAAGACACCCTGTATATGCCGAAACAGAAAAGAATCAGGAAACAGAAGAGGGAAGTGTAGAAAGAGGCACAAAAAGAACGATAACGATGAAATTGGTAATCAAAAGAAACGAAGAAACCGTAAACGAGGATTAACGTTAACCTTACTCCACATTCCCTTTTGACCTTCCAGACAAACCAGGCGTTTCTTATGCACAAGAAACTATTCACGGCCCAAGAGGAGTTGACTGCCCGTACGGAAGCGAATAGGAGGAAACATCAAGAAGTAGACACAATCAACAACAAGCACCTGCATTCGCTAGTCTATCCAGACAGCTTAGATGAGCGCCTGCGCAGAGACAAGCCGCGCCATTGTTTCCTCAACGATTTTGTCCTCCTACTTGCTAGCCTTCTGCAACCGCCGTACTTGGAATCGAACGCCCTGAATGTTTTTAACCAAGACGGTCCCGCGTTCTTCTGCTGCGGGGCATCCAACTTTTCCCATTACGATTTCCGGTGGCAACGACTGGAGTTGGAAAATATGAGACAAGTGTACAACGGCCTCCACATTGCAGAACGGGACGCATCTATCTTCGCATTCGCAATGACGTGGCGGCAAACATACACGCAAAAAGAAGAAGAAAAATAAAATGAAATAAAAGGAAGTGTATGGCCACAGAAAGAGAAAAAGAAAAATGGGAGACTTCAGAATAATTTATATTTACTTACTTACCATCAGGGCTGCGCAGCACTACGTAGGGGAACAGTTAACATTTAATTGTCGCCATTGGTTAATTGTTTAAAGTAGATTGTGTAACAATAATTTAATGAAACATTGATATGCAATGTTAAGATTGCAATCTCTTCTATCCAAGACTGGACAGAGACAAAATCGGATTAACACAGAAAAATCAAGAACAGTTCTATATGAAAAAAAGAAAAAAGAAGAAGAAGAAAAAAGAAAACAGCGCACTTTCCTTTCGAGATATTGTTGGGAAATCAACGCATTTCAGGTCGGACTCTATCAATTTGGGGTCTACTTCTCTGCTGACATCTCGTGGGACGCCCACGTGGAGTATGCATGCAAAAATGTCGCGGTGGTATGCCGAGTTATGACGAAAAACCAATTCTTATTTACGAAGTCAGTTAATCAGTTAATTCACTCGTCGCTACTGGAACCTACGGTCCACCACTGCCTCTGGTACTTTGTCGCAAAAAAAAAACAAAAAAAAGAGAGAAAAATTAGAAACTCCAGAAGAGAGCTGTAAGGACTATAAGAGCATGCATCGTACCATCCGCGTACCTCCGCATATTTTAACGCACTAAATATATTACGAATAACAACTTGTCCGAATACCTGTTGGCCCGTTCATATGTAAGAGCTGTATGGCAGGACAACCTTTCTTGGCTCTGTTTGTGTCGTTTACATAAAATTGCTACGCGACCCATCCGACAGTGTAACTTATCGGAAAAGCCGTTATGTAGAACCAGCGGCAAACAATCTGTAAAATATAGAGCAGCACATATTTAAATTTTTTTTTTTTTAAATCTCGAACATAGGCATTTTCTTCATATCTCTTACGAAACTGCATGATGTAGTTTGGTAACTCTAGTATTTAGCTAACGGCTCTACCATTAAGGTCAGCAGTGGTTATGTGTTATGCATGTATTGCGCAACAAGGGACAAGGACAACGAGCACCGACAGCGTCCTTGTCCCTTGTTGCGGTCCTCCACCATATTCACTCCCAACCAACATGTTCAACACTTTAAAAGGTGCGTTCGTTTTCGTAATAAAATTACTTGTTGAAATTAAAACTGTAGATTGTCTGATCTGTCTTCGTTTCCTTGTCCTTCCTTTGCATGCGCTTCTGCCACTGAAGGTATGGTAAAGAAGTTTTCCATATGATGGCTTTTTACCGTTCGAACATACCACCCAGTTAAATGTGTGTGTGGTCATCATGATGGGAGCTACACATGGAGGAAGGAAACACAGGAGCGGCCGTTTCGAACAGATTTCCGTAGGACCCCTCTGGCGGTCGCTCGTGTCAAAACCGCCATTACTTCCACCACCACGTGATCCTCTCTAAAGTTTCGATTTAGCGACGCTTTGTTGCTCGCGCTACTTTCCGTGCCTTTATGCTTTTCCAAAGTCATTTACTCTTAAAATGTGAGCACCACTGCGGAAGCAACTTTATGTTATCGAGTTCTTACCACGGCTGCGGTTCTCGTTCAACGGAAAGCAGGTCTGTCACGGGAATGACGCTTCATTCGTAAGTACGTACTTGATCGCTTGTGTGAGTTGTGTGTGAGATTTTGAATCGCGCGTTTGCGAGCTGGCACAGTGCTGCAGATTCATTTGATCTCCTCCATTCCTGGACAAGTTTGATTAAAGCCATTCTTTACCACTCGAGCAATGAACACACAAAATGTGGCCACGTCGTCATACAAACGTCGTTTCCACGCATGATGTTTCTAGTCCTGCGCACTTGTCCTGTAGACCGTGACTGGTCTTATAATAGAAGAGCAAACCTCACAACGCAAGGAAATAAAACTACACGCGGGCGTTCATCACAATGCAGATATCTGAACTGTATAGGACGTCCACTCCCGTCGTCTGCTTTGGTAGCTGGCATGCGCATACTCTTGGGGTCACGTGGTAGGCAGGAGCATCCCAGAATACAATGCGAAGGCTGGCACGCCCGTACCAATGGAAAAAAGTTGGAAGGGCCGCTCCTGTGTTTCCTTCCTCGATGGAGGTACATGATGGCAGTTTGCTCCTGTAAAGCGTGCTTTGCCTGCCGACCAAGAGCGTAGTGCAGACAAGTAAACTCGACGACCATGCCGTATCAAGTTTTGTTCTGGCAGCTCATCTGGTACCTTTGTGTTCCGTGTGTTGAAAAGAGTGCTCAGAAAGATCCGACGAATTTCAAGAGCCCGTCATTTGCATATTAAAATTCGGGTATATATATATTAACGCACGTGCGGGTCTTAAGATTTGTTAAACGTGAAACGGCTTACAACTTGGACAGTCTCTCAATCTCCCATCTCGCTTTTGCAGGAAATCCCAATAAAAGAGTTCATTAATGAATTTTAGGTAATTAGTCATGTTGTAATTGCACACTTTTTTCGAGATGATGTTCGCCTGGCCGTAGAACTCAGGTGAAAAAACAACGTCTATGCTGCTCTCATAGCTTTTTTTTTTAAATATAAAAATTCTGGTCAGTCTTAAGTGACGCACCCTGTATTACCCATATACTTAATTTCGATCGTTATCTTCATTAGATGTTGGGGACTGCTTTCTTTAGTTCTAAATTAATTTTGATGCAAAGGTACGGGTCCACAAGCGGCACGTGCGGAAATAACCCCATTATGCGACGCGAATAATCCAACACATTTCAGTGAGAGCTGTACGGCACAGTATTCTTTCTACATATTGATATTTTCCCAATTCATCACATATACCGTTCATTTCAGGAGGACTGAACCGCGAATATATTGCATTATTCCTCGGCAGCAGAATAAGCTACGATTGAAGTACCTAACCATAAATTTACGGTTATAAAATTATGGTTATCGTATCATATTAATTTACATTAATAATTTACTTTAATTTATAATTTACATATTAAATATTAATATAAGTATTATTACATTGAATTTATGGTTATATAACTATAAATTTATAACTTGTAGTAATTTAGAAGTATAAGATGCTTGAGAGTTGCCCGTGAACGAAACCGTAATTTACGTTTTCCCTTTTCCTATCAATATAAGCGCGTCAATGCGGAGGCGCCTCGTATTGGTCTCCTCCCTATGATTGGACAAAGCGTTTTAGAATAAGACCAATGAGAGCTCCGCATTGTCGGTCTTCTTGAGAGAGAGCGAGACGAAATTGTGGTTTCTTTCGCTCATAAATGATGAACGACACAACGTCCGAGACCAGTTCCTTTTGTGTTGGTGTTAAAGTAATGGCATCTTGTCATTTTTGCTAGAGGAAAGTTTTGCACTGTAGTGTAAGTAACTAGCATCCACTGATGATCCGCTCCCTGGATCATCAGGGACCACTCAACTGCACCGGGAACTCTCCTCCTTAAGATGCCACACTACGCACTTCAGCTGCTTTCTATATCTTCTGTAACGGGGCACAGTATATATATTTTCCTACGTAAATAAGGAAGTCTTATCTTACAAAGTGCATTTGCATCCTTTTTTGTCATTTTAGCGATGAGTCGTTCTTCAATGAAACTCAAGCAATTCACTAATGAGAATTTTTTTTATTCCATACCTAACTTTCGTATCTAGGTATATGGGTCCAACTACCAGTGCCTTTCCGTACAAAATAGGTATTCTTAAATCTCCCTGCAAAAGAATAACATTTGCACTGCCGTGCACCCAACCATGTAGCAGCTTTAGTGACATTTTATTTCATGTATTTCGCACATTTGTTGATTGCACTCACAGTCTTGTTGGCACTTGGCAACAATGGGTGCGTTAAGTGGGCACTCCTCTCTTGGCGCACCCATACAAGGAGTGCGAGACATTCGGAGCGGCAACTTAAAGGGATGGTCGCATTTGTTCCAGTTGAGTTCGAAACTACATATAGTGTCACTTTATTCCTCGTGAACCACTGACCACTGGTATCGAAAACCCCACACGAAATAGTGGCATAGTTCGACTGTTATTTGATGGAACAGACGACAAAAGCAGACGACGGATGTTGAGAGTGTGCCGGAAGTCCTTCTCTGGAATGCGAGAGGATGCCACTGTATGAGAACCAACGAGGGTAAAAACCAGTGGAAAGCAATGCCCTTGCTGAGCGTAATCTTCTCTGAGCACCACACACTCACCCCTCCACTTAGCGAGTGGGGTCCTGATGTCAGAGCCCCTGTAGCTGCGGAGGCAGCGCAGAGCTTTAAAATTCATTCATTAATTAATTCCTTCATAAGCACTTTTCGGACGAAAAAATTAGCCAAGTAGAGCATTACACTGCTGTCCCGGTGATAGCACTTCCTATTGTCTGCTCATGCAGTGTACAGACTGAGGATACGGTGGCATTGTTTGGATGACAGCGGTTTTAAAAACATTTTACACTACAAGTTTCACAGTAGATCGAGCCGTGCTGCCAAACAAATTCGAAACCAAAGCTGCAACCCAAGTATGCGAGGTATTTCCTCCTAGCAGCTCATTCAGTTGTGTTAATTTGTTTTGGGGTCTTCCTTTCGGCAGTTGTAGACTTCCTTGTGTGCGATTTTTGTTGTCCAGCAACCCAAGTTTTCATTTTATGCTGTGAAAATATCGGCCATTCCGTGAGCAGGATGTAACAGGGTGTATACGACGAGTGAACATAGAGAGTACAATATGCTACCGTAACGTTGCACCTGAAATGCAGATCAGTATTATGCAGTGTTGCTGTGAACAACTGCTGTGTTGGCAACGACAACAACAAAAGTACATTCGTGTTACTTGAGAATCGTAAGGATGTGCTTGCTTTTAACCCATGGCAATCTGCTCAAAATTCACTTTCCTGAACTGGTTCAAACCGATATTTTGCGCTGCTGCGGAGCTAAAACCCAAGTCCCAACCAACATGACTCAACCTGCACCTGAACCAAACAGAAAAGAGTAACGGCTCCAAACCCTTATTTGAAGTACTTTTCTGCCAGTGCCAGCCCCCGCTGATTATGCGCTCAACAGGAAGTATGTCACGCCAAATCTTTCAAGCCCCATACGTTTGTCGTCTGCTTCGGAGCACCCATTTGAGATGGGAGTGCGAAAAACTCGTTGGTGTCTAACACTCGGGTGCCGCGTTAAGCAAGTCGAGTATGAAACACTCGCGCTCTGGGGCACCTACTTAGCGCACCCATTATCTATGCCACACATAAAGTGGTGGTCCCGTTTGCAACGATGTACTGTCATGGTGCTGGGAAGGGCACACTAGCAATCGTCATAAGGTGTAAGGTGCCAACGAGGAGGACGAGAGGGTGGGGTCACGAGGAAGAAAGAAGAGGACACAGTTTTGGACTATTGGGTTCCTTCGAGAAGGAACGTTACATAAGGTGGCAGGCCGAAGAGTTCGGGTTTAAAGTCCGTCAAACTGGCCAAGCACAAGGTTGCACGACTGCGTGAGGTCTCGTCCAGACGGGGATCCGGCACGAGCACGACTTGCATTCCAGCAGCTAGGGCAGCCTCCACACCGTGTGGTGCGTCTTCAAACACAAGGACCTGCGAGAATGTCGGATATACCTTTCTGTGGGTAGGTCATCTAAAAAATAACTGAACTATAGTTCCAGCTCGTTCACAGAGATGGTATCCGAGTTGAAATTGGTTCTCTTCTTGGGACCTGACTATTTACAGTTACACTTACCAAGCTAAGCTTATGCAACCTTTGGCATTTGTCTTTTGGATTATCACCTTTGTTTTTTTTTCGAAGCCCAGGGAGTAATCTGTTGATCCAACAGTTCAGAAACAGAGTGGCTCTGGATAGGTCGTTGGTGAATGTTTCACTTCCTGAGATCGTGACGTCTACAAAAGCAGTATTTACAAGAGATAAACTGATTGGCGTGTTAGCTTAGCTCAATTGGTAGAGCCTTGGACCGGCAATCCAGAAGATGTGGGTTCGATCCCTACAGCTGGCTAACCTTTTCAGTGACTTTCATCTTTCATCGTAGTATTTACAAGCTTGCTTTGTGGTGGAAAAAGGTTATCGCATGCGAGAGCAACTATCTTGACAACTAAATCTGTTTCTTTCCACATTCACATGTGTGTTTCTTTCTCGTCATAAAAATATGCCAAAAACATTTCTGGTCAGCTGATAGCTTTTACATTTTTCTCACTCTTGCTGCTAAATAGTGAGAATACGAAAAAGATTTTTGATGGTGAAACTACTTCGGGGTACCGCTTTCATTTGTCAACTCTATTTGTGGTTCCAAATAATCTTTTCAGAGCCCGTTTAATGAACTGTTAGAACTGTTCACTCATTCCTGAACTGACAGCATTCAATACAGAGAAAGAGCAGAATAACTTATCTGCAGATTGTTTCGAGATTACTGTGTGGGTTATACCCAGCTATGGCAGGGATGCAAACGAGGCCGGAGTGAACCAAAGATAAAGGAGATGGTGGTTACCTGCGCCGGTGCAGGATTCTCCTCGAACCTTCTTGCGCTTACAAGAAATACGTCGGGTGCAGGCTTGCCATGTTTGATGTCCGGATCGTCCGAAGCCAATGTCGCGTGATGAAACAACGCAAAGAGCTCTTTGTGTCGAGAGGTCTTGAGTTCGAAAGAGGAACGCTTGCTGCTCGTCGCTATCGCAAAGGGAATCTTGTGCCTGTGTAAGTGTCGTACTAGTCGCTCGGCACCTGCAACAGAAGTATCCAGCAACTTGTGCAGCAGACAATAAACAGCAACAATTACAGAGAATGTAGTACAGTAGAACCCCTTTATAGTGAAGTCGTCCGGACCATGAAAAATCTTCACTATATCAGTAGTTCATTTTTCTCTGGCATGTATGACCCACAGAATGCCTGTAAGCAGCAGATATTGGTTGTAGTGGAATACACACACTTTATTTACATGAAGACACATGATAACAAGTACATTTGGAACTGGTGCTATCTGAAGTGTTGCAGGAAGGAGGTCTGCACAAGATTTTGCCCTCATGGCCGCTTCCGCTTACGAAGCTCGAAATGCACTGCAATGCACGGCGCGTCTGACAACACCAAACAAAACAAAATGGCGAGCCTGGATGCCTGGCTGGTTGGTCATGACTCATGACCACGCCTTTCATCCTACGTCCTTGATGACGCCCAACTTCCGGAACACGGCATGAGTTCCGTTTTCGACCGCGATGGCGGAACGAGTCATTTTTTCGGGGAAATTTCGAAGTTTCGGCCTACTTTTCTTCACTATATCCGATTCTCGGACAGAGAGTCTTCACTATAAACGGGTTGCCAATACATGGGCGTCTATGGGCATTCAATTGGGACCGAGATTTCCCTTCACTACATCAGTTTCTTCGCTACATGCGGGTTCACTATAGCGAGGTTCTACTGTACTACTGAGACAGTTACTCTGATGCGCTAGATATGTACTAAAAACATACAGCCTATTTAGAGCCCTGTGTATTGAGAACTATGGCAAACCGGAGTCTGAAAAATGAGGAGATCCACCTTGGGATGGGTCTCATAAGTGGTGTTTCTCTCACGCTGCTACCGGACGCCAGCCTTATCTCTGCGTTCTCAAGAATCTGTGACTGCTTACCGGGCATGAGTTCCGCTGTGGGAAAAAGCTTCAGGTATACTTTGTCCAACTCCGTTGCAAGTTCTGGAGGCTCTATCGGCAGCTGCAGAAGGTCCAGCAACTTTCTATTACAGTCACCGGCTGTTGAGCCCATCAGTTGCACCTTCATGTCCCACGTATAGTGCTTGCCGTAACGCTGCGCCACATCCTCGATTGCTTCGGTGTATAATTTTTCTGTGTCTGGTTAAAATATGAAGCAATGAACCACGCTGAATACGGAGAATACAGGGTTCGCCAAGATATAGTTTCAGGGGTTCGTAATAGAGATAAAAAAAAAACAAAAAAAAAAAAACAGGAGGTGTGCATGAATGCATACCTCTCTCTGAATGAGCAAAGACTCTGGTTCTGGCAAAAATTCTACTTTCAGCACACCAAGAAACTTTCTGTCATTACATTGCCACTGAAAAAGAATGGGCCTACAACCCCTTGCTTCCAGAGCCTAGAGTAACTAAATAAGCTTCGCTTCAGCACAGACAGCTAACATAACAATGCTTGCTATGAAGGCAGTGAGCATGTTTGACTCTTGTGCAGTATTATCTGGGTACTGTCCAAGGGGCCGTCCGGACAACGTAAAGGTGAGCTCGAGGCTGTCAAGGTATCTACCATGCCAAGCTGCACACAGCAGGAACAACATCTCACAGTGCATTCGATACATGGTCTCGTGAGCGCTGTTAGGTGATGTTAGCGTGGTGCGGAAAAAAAAGTGGCCTCTCCTGCTCACCCTTGGAACTCACTCCCACTACTCTGTTTAGTAACTGTACCTAAGCCTATCCCATACAACAGTGGCACAGCCAGAGGGGGTGTTTCATGGGTTGAATCTCCCCCTGAATCGTACCTTTCCCAGCCTACTGGTACTGACGCACAACAGTATTTCGAGGTTGCACCGAGGCACTGAAATGTCTATTCTGGGTTCTCTGGCAGACACAATTGCGCCACTTGACGTGCCCATTCAAGTGAAAGTTTGCCTCATCACTGAATAAAATGAGTTCTGTACGTCCCGGGTCGTCAGCGATGAGTTGCAATTCGCTTCTGCAGAAGTGAGCACTACAATAACAATCACCCTCTTCCAGTTCATGTACAGCTTGAATTTTATACAAAACAAAACAAAAAGCAAGCGGCTTTTGAAAATTCGTCGCACGGTTTCTCCTCCGACATCGAACAATTTTGCCACTGTGGTCATGGACGTCCCTGGACGCCTCTCAAGTGCGCCCAGCGACCGACGGTTGGCAAAACGTCGGATGACAGCTGGCCAACGTTGGCACAATGTTGCATTGTGATAGGCAGAGTGATGTTTGGCAAGCTGACGGCCAGAGTACAGATCCGTACCAAGACACGAGCTCGGTGGCCAAGCTCTTGCCAAGCTTGGTACAATCTCGGTATGTCGCCTTGGGGCGAAGGTAACACGGATGGTGTAGAAATGCACAAGTTCAACTTTCGGTGGACCAAGTGAATGTCTCAAAACAAAAGCAGTAAGAAACAGACGTTATCTTCATGGTGAGTCAACACGACAAGCAATTTGTCATTGCAGTGTTGTTTGTGCATGCATCAAATTAAACTTGGACACCGCACCCTTCATTTTGACTAACAGGCAAACAGGACTCTAGAATTTGTGGAAGCTCACGAGACAAACTATGTGTAGTATCTAATGAAAAAAATAGCCGGAGCTCTTTGGCTGCACGTATAGCATATGTTTGTAACTCAAACGTCGCCATGCCAGTACTGGACAGCTGTTTCGGCCTTGTTGGGCCATCATCAGCAGTACGCAGGCAGGCAACGTTTGAGTGGATGGCGTCAGAAGGTCACGTAACACGTGATTCCTCCCGTCAGGGATCTCACCCTGATGGGAGGAATCACGTGTTACGTGACCTTCTGACGTGACCTTCTGGCATGGCGACGTGTGAGTTACAAACATATGTATAGTATCTGTTCTTCCTCAGGAAAGAAATGCAATTGCTTTTATTTGTGATCTGTTTGGCCCTAGTGGTCTCAAGCATCTTGCGAGCTTTTATGATCCCTTTCTATTTAACTGTGGCACAGAGCTCACAGGTTAACCCGTTAACAGTTGAAACAGAACTTCTCAAGAGTTCCTGCTGCTCTTCAAAACAGGTTTAATGGCAATTAACCTGTCTCAAATGAATCGTAGTACTTCAATATCACGTGCTATCTGTCCGCCAATCTGGGGCCGGTCCACACTTTGTTCTTCGCGAACGTCGACGGTCGCCACGTTTCAGTTTCTAGAAGTGAGAGCGTGATCACAAAGCTCTACACGCTCTGGTGTCTTGAAACGTTGTGGTTTGGTTATATTTAACCTTGCAGTTACTCTAAGTTTCGATATCGCCCGCAACGCTGCGTGCGACCGGTGCGACCGTGTCACTATTTGACGGAAGCAGGCGGCGGTTAAGACCGGCGGTTTTCCAATTTTCATGACCTATTCACGAAGAATTAGACCAAGTGGTATTATAGATATACATTTTTTGCGCATAATACGTCTTCTAACGACTCCCAAACACTGTTTTGATTTGTTTTATCTCCATTACATACCCCAAACTTTTTCTTGGCGAATCCTGTTTACGAAAATGTCAGCGTCTGCTTCTATCACGTAGAACTTTTTCTGTAAATTTGGGGACGCCAGCCGTTATACACATTGGTCGTCTGCAACACAACGTAAGTAGAATTATTGTACTTCACCCAATAAAAGCCCATCCATGTCGAACAGTACATGCGTTACCGGTGCGTACGACGCCATGGTTGTGAATTATGCACAATGCGCCTCCTATGATTCAAAATTCAAACGGGGATCGCGTGGTGGTGGTGGTGGTGGTGGTGGGTGGTGATAGGGCTTGCCGTTGTCGGCCTCACGTATGTGGGCTACGTCACGACTCACGCCCTGGGGGAATGTGCGTCCTGGGCCGACTTCTAAGGGAACTGTGCCGACATATGTCTGAAAGCGTCTGAGGAAAGGGATCGCGCTGTTTCATGAGCCGGCTTTGATGTAAAACCAATGGTAAAACACAACCACAGATGCAAAACACGATTTTTTCCACAGAGTTCGTAAGGATTTAAAACATGCAGTTCCGTATCAGGACCACTCTGTTTGTTAAGAGGGTTGTTATTCGCGGGAACTTTAATACGCGATTTTGGAGGAATGTGCGAAAAACGCGAAAAAAAAAGCACTTCTACAGTATACAGGGTGTCCCAAAAAAACGTGGCATTGAATTATAATAAAAAAACTACGCCACCTAGAATCATGCGGTCAACAGCATTTGTTCTTATTAATCAGTTGTCTCGCGACGTAAACCCCCAATTATTATTATTTGTTCTTATTAGGTTTTTGCCACCTCCTAATGTGAATGTGATGTACTCCAAGTTTAATTATGCAAATATTTGCGAACTGAACTCGGAAATTTGCCAAGTAAAGGTCACTTTTTTACCCCACCAATATGAAGAGCGTGCCAAATTCACTCAAATTCATGATAATTCACAGTGATACTCGCGTGCCATCCTATCGGAAAAAATAGCCGAATATCATGCTTTTCGGAGCACCGGACCATAGCGCGCGATGACTTTTTGAGCGCAATCGCTCGCAGTGCGACGAAAGGAGGTTCCGAAGCCAGCCCACAGAGTGATACTAGAAAAAATAACAGTTCCTAAAATTCGGAGAGGGAAAGCATTATCCCAGCGAAAGTCGGACGTGATAAGCCGTGTCTGTTTTATCTCTTTCTGCGATGTCGGGGAGAGCTGGGTTTCCAACCTCCTTTCGTCGGACTGACAAAGATTGCGCTGAAAAATTCATCGTGCGCTATTCTGTGCGACCTCAGTAGAGCATGATGCTCGGCTATTTTTTCCGATGGGATAGCTTTTTAATATCCCTGTCAATTATCATTAATTTGACTAAATTAGACACGCTCTTCACATTGGTGGGATAAAAAAGTGACCTTTATTAGGCAAATTTCCGACTTAAGCTCGCAAAAATTTACATAATTAAATTTACGTTACACGACATTCACACGAGGAGGTGGCAAAAACCTAGTAAGAACAAATGTCATTGACCACATCACTCTAGGTGGTGTGGTTTTTTTATTATAATTCAATGACACGTTTTCTGGGACACCCTGTATTTATGGTCTGTGAAGTAAAGTTTTCAGCTGTGTCTGTGACTTCGTGTTGTATCTGTCCCTTCGTGTTCCCTAATCTCGGGGTTTCATATTATGCACGATTGCCTTGCTTGTATGACTAGAACTCTTGTTTCATTTATGCAACTTTATTAATAAATCATATTCAATGACAAGCATACACACAAGTGTTCGGATACTTGTTATTCTTCGAAGGATGACGTGACTTCCCTTCCGGGTATCTTCTCAAACCTATACAGTAGGCAAGAAAAATTTATCAAATTACGGCTGACGTAATATCCAATAAAATTCAAGATATTCCACGTTTAGACATCTCATATGTCTTTCCCTTGTCACATGTGTAGTGTCCAATCGTCATTGAAAACAACGGCCATTCAGTGCCGTGTATGCCAAAGGGAGTCTGGCCATTAGGAGGAGCCTAAAAAAGAGGCTCGACCTGTCAATCAAATTGAGCGTTTTTCATTGGCTACTGTTTTCTATGCGGGCCGCCATGACACCAAAGTTTTCCCGAAAATGGCGGCGTAGCTTGGAACGGCGAAGCGAGGATTTCATTACAATTTTTTTTTCACAAATTACGTCAATTTTATTCCGTGTACATCAAGTGTACATTCTGTTGCAATTATCCTGCAAATCACCTTTAAATTACGCTCCAGAGTCGATGTTTACCTGAAAATAATATGTTTCGTCGTCCTTGTTAGGCCTAGTAACGACAGCGATCACAGGCAAATAGCGAGAAAAACGCTACAAATGGCCAAAAAATTGCATTTTATGACATACTTTTATTCATATACAGACCCTTTGCCCGTTCTTGATTCAATCTTGTTATGTTTCATAGTTAAAATACGTATAATACCGGCAGTCTGTTCCAACTAGCGGTTCTGCCGGCCAATCAGTTCTGCTAGCAAGCACTTCTGCTTCTGCTACTTCTGCCTTCTGCTATTCTGCGTCTTCCCGGCGTGCCCCTCACCATCCAGATGGCGCCGTTAAAAGTGGACGCAAAATCCATTATGTTGCTAGGTTGTCAGGGAATATCCTATTCAATCTAATCCAATCCAGTTTCCCGAAAATGTTAATACAGGTAATATATAGCTTGGATAGCCTGGGGTTAATAGCGAACTGTATTTTGGCTCGTGATTGGCCAGAGAGCTCAAAAAGTGGGTGGAGCTCCAGGTATAGGCATGTTCCATTAATGGCCAGACTCCCTTTGGCATACACGGCTCTGCGGCCATTGAACATCTAGCGCCACCAAGCGTGTCACGTGCGAACCTGTCAGTGAGCATTTGATCCAATGCTCTTTCGGGAGTTGACACGTCACACGCTCGCATGCCCGCATTCAGTGGTCATCTGTTTCAATCACTTCAAAATTTCAATTCAATTCATTCATTCAATTCAATTCATTTCAATCATTTCAAAACTGCGCATGCGACAGTGGTATTAGATATGGAACACCCATAAACGTAAGGCTTGTGGCGTGGCAAAATGACCGTACGCAAATTAGCCATCCGCATCCCGTAGAAAATGCGATGAAACATGAATTCAAGTGTGAATTGAATGAATTGAAATGTGAATTCATGAATTTAAAATTTGCTGGAGGATTTTCTAACGCGTCGGGCAGTACTCACCTTGGACTCAGTGGTGGTGGGGTGGTGGGTGGCGGTTGTGGCGGTCGTCATCGCTGCATACATTTGCAAGATAGATGAATTCTATCAATTCATCCTCCTGCAAAGAGCATGTGCAGAAGCCAGTTTACGGGGAGCAATAGGAAACAAAATCTTATAGAAGCTTCGTCTCGGTATTTCATACAGTGTTTTGCTTTCGGAACGTGATTTCTAATCCATTTTCGCTAAGTTTCCCTCAACTGTTGGACATCCTTTTCACATCGCCTCTTGAGAAAGAAGGAGAGCGTGATGTGCGCTTTCTCTTTTCTCTCCTCCTCGAGACGAGGCCACGTTCCATTGGCCTCCGCGCACAATTTCCGTCAATGGTTGGGCGCCCTTTCCACATCGCCTCTTGAGAAAGTAGGATAGCGTGATGTGCGCTTTGCTTTCCCTTTTGCTTTCCCTCTCGAGAGGCCACGTTCCATTGGCCTCCGCGCATAATTTCCCCCAAGAGGAGGAACTTCGGCACTTTCGTGCCTCTTTAATTCGCATTGCATCAATAGTTTTTCTTTATTTTTTACATATCGACAACTTTAGAATACTCAGCTACTATAGAGTTTACTGGAAGTACGAGGACTTACAGTGAAGAGCTGCTCCAGAGCTGTCATCTGTCGTACCAAGAAAATGCAATTAGGGTTTGCGAGGTGCATATCAAGAAAATAAGTTTCTCAAGAAAATAAGAAAAGATTTTCAGAAACTATATACATGAATCAATGTCGAAATTAATGTTGTTTGTCACTTACGAAGTCAGGTTCAGCACACAGCTTACGGATGGTGCAGAAATCACTGTCGCACTGGAGGTGTTTGTTGACACTGTCGAACTTCGCGTTGAACTGCGGTGTAACAAATATTTCAGCACAAAACCAAAATTATAACTTTCAAACGCAATGTACTATGGGTGCAACCCACATCTGCTATATACTCGTTGCCCGATTGAGTTTGAGGGTTAAAGGCGTTGAGAAAACAGTCTGAACCGCATGTTTTGAACGCATTTTTTGTAACATGTACCGTATACCGCATATTGGGCTTAGAAGGCGAGGCTCTTCTCCGCGAGCGCATTGTATCTTCTAATAACACCGCAATAACATACATGAACGACGCAACATTGAATTCTCCTGGGGAAGGGCACTTAGTTACCATAGAAACACTGGCGCCTCGCATACCTCTAGCGAACGCTGACTACACACAACACACAACAGCCTAAACGTGATGTAGTCATTATGAGACCGCCAGTGACGGCTTCACGAGTCAGCGACCGTTATTATGGAGACCAGCCGAAACCGGCCGCATTCCATCGTTTATCCATTTCCAGCGCTTGGCAGCCACGGAAAGCGAGTGCTTGGAATTGTCCGCTGCTGTTGGATACAGGAGTCAGTAGAGTATTATCAATCACGTTCTCCACTAAAGCGTAAGGCTAGGATGTGACCCGAGTTCGAATCCTTGTGCCGGCTGTGGTGTCTAGATGTTTTCTCTCAGACACTCAGTGTTGCAGAGGAGTCCTGGCCGGCGATGATGGAATGTCCCAGCGGACAGATGTACGTGGCGTCACGCTAGGATGGTGGCGTCGCAGTGGCGCGCGCCAACAGAGGCACGTCTTCTTCGTCGTTCACGTGCCGCCACCTCAGTCCCCCCCCCCCCCCCCCCCTCCCAGACGCGGAGCAGTGTAGAGCTAAGGGCAACCTCCATGGAGCGAATGTACAGCGAAAAAGCTGCGAACTTCGCTCAGCGTCGGACGCCCTGCGCGAGGCGTCAAAAATGTGAGTGTCCGCCGCCGATCTGCCCATGCCAGATATTTTCGCCCAGCGTCCGCGATTCCGGAAGCGTCAACTGCAGGTGAACCAATCAAGGTGCTCTTCCGCTACGAATCTACGCCAGATCGTCTGCACGCGTGGTCGTCTGCTCTCGTGAATCGTCGTCATCGTCGTCTTCTTGCAACTGGGTGCTGTCGTCTGCTCGCTGTTTCGCCAACTGTATCGTTAGAACGTGAGGCATTCTCTGCAAGAAACATGTTTTCCTTTCGCAGTAGTAAATATGCCTTTCGGTAACTTACTGGGCGCACCTGTTCGGACAGTTAGTTGCAAAATTTGTGACATTAAATGCACTTTTTCGAGCAACTGATTTCACTAAACTTTCACCTTGTACCCTGGCAACTGTGACATCTCAGCATGACTTCCCGACGCCGTCCGCTGGTTCTTCACTTCACTCCATGGAGCTGGTGCCAGCGAACAACTGGCGGCGGAACGCGGAACTTCGTTGCAAAAAATTCGCTCCATGGAGGTCCGCGTCGGATCCAGGACAATTGCTCACCGGACAATTGCTCACCGGACAGTTGCTCACCGGACAATTGCTCACCGGACAATTGCTCACCACAGAACCGCTGAAGCCGGACAATTGCTCACCGCCTCTTTCGCCGCACGTATATGTAATTTTATTTCGCGGTTTTATGTGATGTGATTTTATTTATCGTTTATGGTGCTCATATACTTGACTTTTTATTTGTTAGCTGAACTTGGGTGTACCTCGAAATAAAGTGATCGAAATCCCCATTTCAAAACAAACAATGCTATACAATGCTCAGTTGCGCGCGGGAAACTGCCAACAGCGAACTTAGACTAACCTGGACATAGCGGTGCAAACACTGAACTTGGACCAACCTAAAAATAAACTAACCACCGTACTGTTCAGTCGTCTCCGCCCTACTAAGCCTAACGGGTGCTAAAATGTGGCTTTCGTTCGCTAAACCGACTTGGACAGATATAGAAAATTCGTTAATTTTAGTGGTTAAATAATGATGTGATTTTAAATCTTCTCCGTCTCGTGTCTTGGAAGATCCTGGTGACGCAGGCATGAGCGTACCGAGAGGGGGACAAGGTCACTTTGTAAAATTGCGCACTCTTTATTCATAGGTCATGATTTTTTTTCTCACAGTCATCATAATATGAACCTGTGAACACCCGCACAGTCCGCAGCGTCCGTCTCCAGGGAAGGAGGTGACGTGGTTGCACGCTTTGCCCCCCTGGAAACACTTTGCTGCCCCCCCCCCCTTGGGAAATAATCCTCTAGGAACGCCCCATGGACAGAGATCCTGACAAAGACTCCTCAGGTGTGCCTTCAAGTGGACGACCTCTCGCCTCACCCTCTTCACTGGTGGATTCCTAGATCTATTTGAAGCAACTTACACAGCTAAAAAAGAAGTTCAGCTAACATAAAAAAGTCAACCGCCATAAACGCGAAATAAAATCACAATATGAGTGTGGTGAAAGAGGCGGTGAGCAATTGTCCGGCCTCAGCAGTTTTTGGTGAGCAACTGTCCGGTGAGCAATTGTCCGCGCCCCGTCCGCGTCGATACGTGAAGAGGAGAAAGAGGGGCGACACGTGGAATAGGGACGGCTGGGCTGGCGTCTTGTGCTGACTGGACAGAAGCGCGACCGGTTCGGGAGCGGTGTGCTCATAGTGTGCAGAAGGAGAGGACAATTGTGAAGTACTGGGAGACCAACTCACTGTGGCCTCCGTGCATGTCCCCGGTGGAACGTTGGTCCTCGTGCCTCGTGACCGCAATTGGGCGGGCTGCCAGTATCTTGTACAGAAGCCTGGTGGGAAGGTGAGGGGGGCAAGGTTCTCGGACCGCTAGCGTAGGCGATGCAGGTCGTGCGGCCGACAACGGCATTCCGCGACCGCTACAGGAGCGTGTGGCTCGGGAACGTGCTGCTGGCGAATGCCCGAGGAGGACCGTCACGATGCGTAAGGCGGCGTGACGCAGTGAGAGTGACCATGTCGTGCTAAGAGTGGTGCGGTGCGGGAGTGGCGTCGTGATATTGCCACGAATCATCTTCGAGAAACTTCCATGGCATGCACGAAACGGTACATCTCATCCCGGCGCATGCTGAAGAAGAAGAACTAAGCTTCCAGACACATCGCCTGCTCTCTGGCAAACGCACGTGCTGTGTCTGGACTCTTCGGCGCGACGCTTAAATGCTTGTGCGCTCCAGGCTGGAGCATTCATTCTTTGGACTCAGTTGTGTTCAGAGAGCTATCACTCTTATGCTTTTGCTACCAAGTAGTTTAATAAACCGTTTGCTGTTTATTCGACGACTAACCGGCCCATTTCGCTTCGTGACATTTCTGGTGGAGGTGCGGGGCACCTGCTCAACGGCCTGGAAGAACAGAAACGACTGAGTCGAAGACAGCGTGGTCTACCTTCGGAATTCAGGCCATTGGGACCCCCAACCCGCAAGAAGATGAATACGACAGCCACCATCGGCAGCGCGGCACGGCAACAGCCGGGCGCATTCGCGACCCGCCCAACCTGCACCACTCAGCTACCAGCCACGCGCACAAGGAACTCGCAAGACAGACGTACGGCGAACGTCAGACTTGAAGCCGCTCTGCTAGCACTGTGAATAAGCCACCCGGGTCTAACGCCGTTTCCCGTACCGACGACTGGGTCTACCCGGATTTTCACCTGGCGCCTCCCGCCTTCAGCGCGTAGTCACCCCGCAGCAACTGAAGACTCTCTACAGCAGCAGCATGCTTCTGCTGACTCACGACGCGACCAGTCTCCGAGCTCGACGAACAGCAATACAGACCGCCGCGACGCTCAAAACCTTACCAGTGACCTGCAAATACTCATTGACGACCACGAGACAACTGCATTAATCGATAACGGCGCCGACGACAATGTTAAAGACGACGACGTTGGCTACGAGGCTTCGCAGGGTGCAAACGAAATGCGATGAGTCGACATAGGTTCTGACATCGGGACGATGCCACGTCTACGGAGGGGGCAATGCCACGAATCATCTTCGAGAAACTTCCAGGGCATGCACGAAACGGTACATCTCATCCCGGCGCATGCTGAAGAAGAAGAAATAAGCTTCTAGACACATCGGATAAGCGCCATCCCGCTTGAGGAGCAACAACAACAACAGCAAACGCACGTGCTCTGTCTGGACTTTTCGGCGCGACGCTTAAATGCTTGTGCGCTCCAGGCTGGAGCATTAATTCTTTGGACTCAGTTGTGTTCAGAGAGCTATCACTCTGATGCTTTTGCTACCAAGTAGATTAATAAACCGTTTGCTGTTTATTCGACGACTCGCCGGCCCATTTCGCTTCGTGACAATATGACCATGTCGTTGAATGCTGAGCGAGGGGCGTCACCGCCTAGCGAGTCCTCAGAGGAACTAGGCACCGTACCTTCAGTGATGGCTTCCGAAGTGATTCGCTGGTCGATAAAACATTTGGGGTGGAGAAGGGCCCAATTATTCACCGAACTGAGGTGTTCTTTGTTCGGGTCACCAAATGTAGAGGAGGTGGTGTTCCTCTACCTGAGTCCTGACCGGCGATTGTGGAATGTCCCATGGGCATGTGATCGTGGCCTCACGCTAGGCCAGCCTGGCCAAGGTATATACCTTGGCCTGGCTGGCAGGCGCAGTGGCGCGCGCCAACAGAGGCACGTCTTCATCGTCGTTCACGGGCCGCCACTTGGTGCTACCTCAGATGCAGAACGTCGGCAAGGAACGTGTGATCTCCCCCACCCCCGCAATACACTCTAAGAAAAAAGGGTGTGAAAACGTGATAAATTCTATAGTTACCACCTATAGGCCAACATAGCGTCTGATAATGGGTGTAAAAGGGTGGTAAAAGCAATTATCATATATCCAAATTGCTACAAAAAGGCGTACGCCCCCCTCACTCACCGAATCAGAAGCTGTAACCCTATCATTTGTAGGTAGCAGGTAGAACTTTGCAACCTTTTAGGCACAACATATACGACAACTATTACCTCCTAGAAGGTGTAACTGCTCCACCCTTTTTTCTGAGAGTGTAGTGGTGACATTGGCCGGCTTAGCGTGGCCGATTACGGCGATCAGTTCCACCATCACCACCACCAAGCGTAAGAACAATACTTCCCGTTTTACACGATTAAGGAAACTACATACGTCCCTGTCGTTTTCAGCACTAGTATACGTCTCGCACATTCCAATTGAATTCCGTTTTATATAACGGGCGACCCAATAATTTACTCACGTCTTCTGAGGCTTCTCCTCGCATACATTGCAGCTCATCCTTGAGTTCTTGGTCGCTTTGTTCTGAAATCGACAGAGAATTGCTCGAATTACACACAGACTTGAGCCCGTTACCCCCCCCCCCCAAAAAAAAGGAACTAAATACCGGTACCCGTTACTTCAGAAAAAAGTAACTAAATACCGTTACCCGTTACTTCAGAAAAAAGTAACTATATACCGTTACCCGTTACTTCAGAAAAAAGTAACTAAATACGTTACTCGTTACCGACATACAAAAGTAACGAGGTCTCGTTACTCACAGGTAACGAGTTACTTTTACGTTACCGCGCATAGTTAAAGGATCCACCAGACAAGCCGCCACACGTGTCAACGTGATTAGTGACCCTCTGCGTCGCGTCTTGGGTATGGGTCATTGTAATAAACCTTTTGCTGAGTCTGATAATGTGTCGTCCGTCCTTCGTGGTCCGTGTCTCTCGGCCCCTTACCATGAGTTTACCTGGACCCTTCCTTCTTTCCGAAGTGGGGGTGATCGGAGACTATGAAGACACAAGAAAAGACACCGGTTTTCGTGCCACCCATCACCAACGGTTCCCGAAAACAGACGAGGGGCTGCGTCATAATTTAGGGCGCTCAGAAGCTTAGCAAACACAAGAAAAGGCTAGAAGTCGAAACGCGTTTTTTTTTGTAGCCATAACACAATTGGTGCCCATTCTTGGGAAGAAGTGATGGTCGGAGATTACGGAAACAAGAGAAAAGACAACACATCCAGCCAGGGATTGCAATAATACTTTGAGTCCCACGTGGTCGTGGGTCACGCAGGTCAGATCCGCACGCATTGCGCCACACGGAGTGCCGAAATGTGCTGCCCCGCGCTGAAGAAAAGGAACGAGTAACGTCAGTAACGAGTTACCAATTTTTGTAACTGATTCCGTTACTATTACCATATTTTAAAAAGTAACTGAATCGTTACTTCGTTACCAAAAAAAGTAACCGTTACCAAGTAACGAGTTACTTGTAACGAGTTAGGCACAACGCTGATTACACATCATCTTCTAATTTAGGCGGTCGTCGAGTGCTGCTTTGGGAAGGGTGGTGATCGCGCGTCCTGAGTCGACTTCTCTACTACTACTATTACAGCCTTATAGTACTTTTAGAACTGCAAGTCTATTCGTCGAGACCCACCAATAAATATAACGAAAATATAGTTTGATACCGGCCGGTCGGGCCCTGTCGCGACTTAGGTCACTGCTGTTTTCTTATCTCCACTACCGCCATCATCATCACCACCAGGATTTTCCCGAGGGGGGGGGGGGGGTCCACTATGGACAAGTGCCACGTGCATGCTGGGATTGGTCCATTGAGCCCTATGTTCAAGTCTCGAATTGAGGGGGTCCGTGCCCCTCGACCCCCCCCCCCCCCTTGATTCGCGCAACATAAGAGTCAACACAAAACATCAAGTGAGGCTCATTACTTGAGACAGAAAGATTAAATTATGCATTACGAAGAGAAACCCTGCGCAACGATGTATTAACGAAAAACCCGAAACAGGGAAGAGTGACACACACGATCTCTTCCTGTTCCGGCTTTTTCGCAGCTCGCCATTGCCCTGTTACCCCGCTGTGTGTTGCACTGTTTGAGGTAAAACGTGAAATGCTATTGAAGGAGGTTCAAGGAAGTCAGCGCCTTCTTGGTTATGTGACTTACAGGGTGCGGTGTGAATTGGAAGGCTTAGAGCGGCTGTGTACGCTAGGTTTCAATGGAGCACCTCTTGCTTCCAGGTTGTACTTGGGTCAACAAGGAAAAGCGAATTTCGACGGTGTACAACATTCGATTAGCGCCGCGAAGCAACCGTGGATATGAGCGATGCGCAGATCCGGGGTGTGTTCCTCGCCACTTCTTAGCTTCGCCATTTCGCGTTGGCTCCGCCCTCTTCAGCGCTATGCCACAGGCCATCCAATGGCCATGGTGCAAGTGAAAAAAAAAAAAGAAAATGACAAGGCAATTGCTTTGTATTGGTTCAGTCGGCCTCGCCGACAGTCGTGCAGCACGAGAGTGCGTGCCGTCGCCAAATCCTCAGTAGAGGGCGTCAAGCGTCTTCTATTCTACACTTATCGTCCATTGGCTGGTTGTGTTTTATCCGCGATCTCTAAAGCTTCACGAAAATATTGCATGGAAGATGTAATCAGGTTCAGGTTGGTATTCGAGTTGGGTCATTTGCCAGGGTATGACACGATACATTGCTTACTTGGATCGCGTACAAGTTTAGTATTAACACGAAGCTTACAGGATTAATTCGAAATACCTTTGTCATCGTGTTCTCTTGCTTCCTTTTTTCCCCGCACGGTAGCGAAGGCATCCCTATGAGTGCGGTATTTCCGCACTGGACCGTCATAAGCGATGCTTTCCTAATTTAAAGGGACAGTCTCGTACCCCTTGCCCCTCTCATAGAGTGTACCATTCGGTTACCCTTTGTTGAAAATGGAATACTACGAACTACCTGACAAAGCACGTCACGGTTACTAGATAACCTAATTAAATTAATAAACATCGCAGAGCGTACTGCGATTTGTGTTGGCAACAGTAAGAAGGGCTACGTCGCCCAGAGGGAAAGTCCGTGATTTGATGCAGAAATCGTCTGCTTTTGCGCGTGCTAGTGCACCGGCGATGGGCAGACGGCTTTCAGAAGTGACTGGGGACCGCGGGAACTATCGTACATTTTCTTTCAGTTCTCAGACGAATGACGCATATTCTAAGAAGTGGCCCACTTACTGGTGTATAACAAATGTGTCAATCCTCAGAGACAAAGTTAAAAGTCGCAGGCAAACCCCACCCACAAAGCCACAATCTGAAATCTGAAGTCGTCCGTCATCGGCTCGCGTGGTCGCGTTACAGCTCGGACCAAAAATATATTACGCACGCTTCCATAACACTCCCCGTTGCACATTGATCATTTTTCGAAATTAAGTGTCGCTGACAATTAACGTACATGGAGAAGGAGTGGGTGTTTATTTAAAAACCGCATTAAATACTCGCGGAAAGAAAACACGTGACTTAGTTTCCACGTATCCAACTATGCGCCGTATTCTCGGAAATTCCAGAGTCAATGCACGGACTACATTCTCCACTCGCGGAGATACACGTCTGAGCGTCCCCATTTCGAGAGCAAAGGGAGCTTATGAGAATGACACAGCCGGCACCGGGATTCGAACCCGGGTACCTCCCAGTCTCGACACAACTGCCATGTCAACGGCGACAACTGCAAACTGCTACTTCGCTCTTCGCTCAGCCAATCGGCGATGTGGGCGACTGACCTGCTGACCGATGTCAAGCGTGACGTTGAATGAGAGTGACGTGCAGGTCTCGTCGTCTGCTATTACATCACTTGGACAAATTCCTCGAACACGACTTCGTTATTCTGAATGAAATTTTGACTTTGTAACTGAGACTTTGACACTTTGTATGTGGGTACAGTACTCGCGAAGATAGTTTTGGCTAAGTTTCGGAAATGCCCAGTCGGTATGTCCCTTTAACAGCGTATCAAGATTTATTTCCAACGCGAACGCCCAACCCAACGCCTACGATCGCAGGCGCACGGGCTGGCAGGGCGGAACGGCTTTTAAACGCTGAAGCGTACCACGTGGCTCGCTTGCTACTATGGTGATGGGCGGAGTCAACGCAAATTGCGAATCTGCGACGTGCTGTGAACACGCTCCTGACCATTAAACGGCCTCCCATGTAGCGCGGGCGAAGGCGGGCCAAAACCAAACTTCCGAAGCTATTACAAAATGGCGAGGAACGCGCCCTTGAACAGATGAAGAGGGAACAGCAAGAGGGAGTAAGAGACAGGGGCAATAGCAATAATCCTGGTCTTTCTTCAGGGGAGCTGTGCCGATATCCGAAAAGAAATTGAAAAGTTGAAATTGAAAAGTTTGTCGTAAATCCCAGAAGAAATTTGGAACAGCACCGTTGGTAGCAGGGTTGGAGCGCATTACCTCCCATTATATTTAGCACCACTTTTCAGCCTCGCACACGCATCCAAGAAGCGCAGTCTAAAGACGATCTGCTGTCTGCGAAATACCAGAAAAAAATCTAGACGTAGAATATACATACTGTACACCCACGTTTTAGGGAATAAGTCAGAGGAATCGGGGAAAATTCGATATATGCGTTTGTTCGATATACCCAAAAGCGTGACAGGAGCAGTGATAGCTGCTCGACCAGCGCGCGGAAACACAGTGGGAGCTTTAAAAAATGATTCGAGCTGGCCAACAATCCCTGGTGGTAAACAACTTGGCGGTCTTTTCATTTAGTACACGGAAAACTGTAACCGAGAGAGAGAGAGAGAGAAAATAAAACTTCAACGAACACGAGTTGTTGCTACGAGCCGTCCCTTCATACTAAACAGGAGTCGATGTGTAGGATGCTTCGAATTATCGTGTTCGAAACCATGTAAATCGGCCGGGACACCGTGGGATTTCGAATAAACTGATAATTTCAGGGTGTGTGGGGGGGAAGCGATTTCATTATAACGAAAGCGTACTGTATGTGTACTCCTCAGTTTACAGTATGTACTGTATCTGCTTTATATATAACCTCGTTGTGCACTTGTCCAAAAATGATTATCGTTGAAAAACGAAAGTAAAAACTCGAAATAAAAGGAGCATGACAATGCGCCAATAATTAGTCTCGGTGAGCAAATGTTTTATTGGTGCTTCTTCCTTCTTCATACATTTCGGGTTTTCGTTCTCGATTGAACTGAAAGACACATTACTCTATGGTTGCGTTGAGAAAGAAAGTTACATGGTGAAGAATCCCTCCCGTCCGACGTCCCCTTCGGGGAAAGCTGCCCCCAGGGGTTTTCTCAACATCCCCCACACCACTAAAACACCCTGAATACCTGCCAAAAAGGCCAGAATATCTCCAAAATAAGCAACCTTCCAAACCCTGCGGAAATCCTACGTCTCCACGTCTAACGCCCGACCACGCTGCAGCATGATGTTCAAGAACAGACCTGGCTAGCACAACTTATTTCCACACAAGACGAAGTTCAAAATAATACTCACCGCATATAGGTGTAGCGGACGCCACCAGAACAACCGCAGCCAGAATTGCAACGCCAAAGAGACCCTTCATGGTTGAGCAGTAGATGTCTTTTACCGTCTCGTAGATACTGCATGCTCTCTAGTCAACTTGTGCCGGCTTATATATTGACTACGTTCTGCGTCATCGCTGCTGATTCAGCAGACGAAGGGCAAACTCTCTGTTCCGACCTCGCTGGCCTGACCACGTTATAGGACGTCTACATTGCAGATTCAGGAAAGGAGAAAGACCTACGGATGTGTGCCACTGTCAGAATATGGTGAATAGAATATTTATTTCTCTCGTGAGAATATTACACCGGCAAGATGAACGGCAAAAGTACGTGAGCTCTTGCTGCAGAGCAATTACGTTCATTTTTGCTTTAGGACAGGTTGTTGCGCAACGTCCCCGATAAGCATACACCAGAGTTTTAAATCTTATGACTAGAGATGGGACGAATCCCAATCCGGATCCGAATCCGGATCCAGAATTTTACGAATCCGAATCCGGATCCGAATCCAACGAAGGTTCTGCGAAATCACGAATCTTCCGAATCTCGAATCTTCTCTTTAAAAAGATTGTAAAAAGCCTGAAAAAAACTCCTACTGAAATGTGTTTTGAAGCAGAATATGATAAACTTGTTCAATGAAAAAGGAATTAAAATAATAGTGCAGTTTCAGCAGACCCGTATAATTCTTCTTAAACGTAATTTATTTAACGTGTTGTTCAACGACTACAAGAAATACATAAGTTCTCGACTCTGAACTATTTCCATAAAACTAAGCAACTATCAAAAATAAAACCATGTTAGTTTTAAACTTGTTACGTAATTGTTCCTAACTGCACTCTTTACAGTCTAGAGCAATGTTAACAAACAAACCAACAAGAAAACACCCGTCGGCCAAGGAGGCTTTCGGCGGTCTCCTCAGGCGTCAATTTGAAAAAAAAAAAAAAAGAAACAAACAAACGTGGTTGGTGCATTCAAAAGATTCGATTCACCGTTTTGGGCACTGGGGTTCTGATTCCCGAATCTCGAATACCTACCGATTCGAGGAATCGCGGATTCGATTGGCACAGCCCTATAGTCATGACTATATAGAGCTCGAACTTTCATGCATGAAAGTTCGCGCATGAACGCACATGAAATTTCGCACATCGCACATGAGCTTTCAACTTGAATGCATGTTTTTTTCCCCGATATGGTTCCGCACCTGGACGATGAAAAAGTACGTTTGATCGTGGTTGTTATGGTAAAAATTTATTATGTGCATAATACACAAGTTGTACTCAGTATGGTAAAAATGTATTATGTACGTAATACACAAGTTGTGCTCAACACCACCTAAACAGATGGCAACGGGAAACATTAGAGACTGGACTTTCTATAGATAGAATGGCGTAGATGCAGGCTGGCTGCTGAATAAACTGAATGATAGGCAAGCCCGAGCGATGGGCAACACGCATGAAAATATGGCAGGATAAGCACTATGCATGCATTTTCGTACGGCTTGGATTGGAAAAAGAAAGAAAAATATGGAGAGGTTAGCCCCGACCCAGTCAGAACTGGCTACTCCATTTTCGTACGGAATATGTACAAAACCGTTCATTTATATGCACCATAGAACACTTCTAATTGGTCCCAACGTGACCCCAAACTCATGTCGGTCCCGACCATGACATAACGAACTTCCTGCATGCAGCACCGGGAGCTACACGTGCTCGGACGTGATCGGTTCGATAGGCTATAGCCTATGGGGCGCACGACCCTCGGTTTGTGCACAGGACGGCCACGTATCCATCGTGGGAGCCCCGCCTTGATTGTGCATAGTGTAATTATTATTTTTTCATACTTTCAGACCCAGGTATACAGGGTGTTTGCTCTAACTTGTCCAGATATTATTTTTAAAGCGAACGGTAAAAGGAAAGCAAGTGGTACTTTTCTGCTACTTGAGCAAGAAACAGGTACTGCTTCACTATAGTAGCACCTGTTTCATAGTCAAGTAGCTGAAAAGTACCGCTCGTTTCGCTTTTATCGCTCGCTTTAAATAAAGTTTGTGGACACGTTAGAGCAAACATCCCGTATACAGGGTGTCTCAGTTAAATCCCAAGGCTAAATAATTCGCGAACGGGTGCACCATTCCAAGAGCCTTCTTTCTGTCCGATACAGCCTACAAGCTGCGAATCGTGTGAATGAGTGGGAGGCGCTCATTATTTAAATAAAAACTCAAATGAGTTGCTTGAAAAACATAACTTCTAAAGCAGGGCGCCGTCGGCATTACAATGGGCACTGCACCTTTAGGGACCTTCTGTGGACGCCATTTTCAGAAAAATCTGTCAACGAAGCGGGTCATTTGTTGCAGTAAATAATTGGTTTCAGTTTACATATTTTTGTAACCCTGTATATGCGATATAGCCTATAGACTATATACGACCAATGAAGTTTTTATAGAGTATATAGTTAATCCCGTATAGTGCATGTGTTTTTGGCGTGTCGTATATACAAGGTATCTCAGTTAAATCCCCTTGGCTAAATAATTCGCTAATAATAGTCTATAGGCTATATCGTATACATGTATATATACCTAGGTCTGAAAGCATTAAAAAAAAAACACTATGTACAATCAAGGCGGGGCTTCCACGATTGATACGTGGCCGTCCTGTGCACAAACTGAGGGCGTGCGCCCCATAGCCTATCGAACCGATCATGCCCGAGCACGAGCAGCTTCCGGCGCTGCATGCAGGAAGTTCGTCACGTCATGGTCATGGACCGACATGAGTTTGGGATCACATATGGGTTTGGGACCGATTATAAGTGCATATAAATGAATGGTTTTGTACATATTACGTATGAAAATGCATGCATAGTGCATATCCTGCCATATTTCCAGATGTCCAGGTGCGAGATCTTTTTTCTGCTTTTCAATTAAGGTTTTGCTGTCTTCGGGAAGGTCTTGGGGCCTCTCTCTGGATAATTTCGATCAGAATAAAATATTTTCAGTTTTTCGGTAGGATGTGGTGTTCAGCCGCGACCCTGACTGCTCCACTGCGAAATAATGCACACACGACGCTAAGGCGTGCACCTTCGCATCGCGTCAGAATGCGTCTGCTGCACATGGTACAGAGCTGTACGTAACGCCTTAAGGAACGCGTTACTCGGTAACGCGTTATTGTCTTTGGTAACTAAGTCATGCCTTAGTTACCTTCTAAAAAATGTAACTAATAACGTACTTAGTTACAAAAATTGGTAACGCGTTAGTCCAAGTTACTTGTTCCCTTTTTCTTTTCGCTCACTGTCACCAACCACGACCGCCAGTTGTGGTTTTCCCCGCGCACATGGCGATATTCCACGAGGCTGAAGCAGGCGGAAAAATCCCCAGCGAAGAGAAAAGGATACCAGAGAGCAACGCCTTTCTCATTGCTCTAGCGTCCACAGTGTTTCAGCACACTCAAGGTGTAACTGCTTTCAAGTATTCACTGCGCTCAGGGCGTTTAGTGCTTTGTCTCTCTGTCCCCTACTCGGGAACTCATGTCAATGGCCTGTCAATGGAAGGCCTCCTTGATAATGAACGCCGTTTTTTTTTTCCTGAAAATCCCTCTTATGGATCACCGCCTTCAACCCTGTTCTTTGGTGTACATTTAGCCTAGGGCTTATTTGATGGAAGCGCAGGTCGACAGTGTACATGAGACAATCAGATATGTAGGTCATATAGATGTTGGTCACCGCGTTAAAGATCACGTTGCAAAAGAAAGGCTTCGAAATGCGGTGTTTAAAGGCATACACGTTATTAAATTTCCTGCTGTCTATCGGAAATGAATTCCAGATCGCAGGATCCGGATCGCAGCCCCGGCGGATCGCAACCTCAAAGCACTTTTTACCTTTTTCGACACCATAGGACTTTGATCCTTATTGTGAAAGGGCTCATTATTTCATTCCCCAGCAATGGGGTAGAGTATCGCCCCTGGCGATGAAACTCCCCATTCATCATCTTAGAATAAAGCTGTTGTTGTTGTTTTGACTGGTCGTTTGGTTGGCGGTGTGTTTTCTTTTTTCTCTTCTTCTTTTTTTTTTGAATTGCATTCCTCCTTCCCACTCAACCAACAAAACTGTTTGCTCGCGAATCGGAGTTTCGGTTTTAGGCTGAAAAGAAAATTTTCAGCACATGGGTGCCCTTCATATCGGCGGCGTGGGATGTGCATGGTCGTACTGAAGTTCTCCTCGGGCTTTACGCGAGACTTTCCAGAGAAATGTTGGCAAAGTTCCCACTGAAGTCGACCCACAGCCCACACTACCCCCCCTCCCCACAGTCTTCCGTTACTTCCTGTTGTCTTTTCCCCATTTGACTACGATCACACAACACCGATGGTAAAGGATAATACCTATGGTCACTTCAACGATCCCATTTATGGCCATACATTATCATGTCCGGTTCGCCCGTCGTGTTTTGCGTGCATATGTCGTTGGGTGAACCAAGTTCTTTTTTCTTTCTTCCTTTTTCTTTTTTTCAAGCTAAGAGTGAACGCCTATGGGCCTGTTGCACTAAAGTTTCGTCGGGCGACCGCAGCGCCAACTGCCCTCCTCTAGTGTAGAGTGCCCTTACTAGACGGTCGTGTCCGACGTTTTCCTTGACTTACCGGCGTACCGGGAATCCTTTGTGGAAATCCTTGCGCCACGATTTTTCAGGGCCGCAGTGTAGGTGATAGATGCCTATGTACGGAAAAACATACGGCTACACGACCAGATATGGCGCTGCAGAGTACGGTTCGGAGTGCCCCCAAACGTCGTGAAACAGCCCCATACGCCCTTTCCACTTGCATAATCTCGATCGTACCACGGGCATGGCCGCTCGTTGGTGGTAACCACGGTCGCGTTCAAGACTGGGAGGCAGTGGGTTCGAATCCTACCACTGACTGTGCGCTCTGAGGTTTCCCTAGGCTTTCCGAAGACTTCCCAGACGAATGTTGGCACAGTTCCCCCCTGGAGTTGGCACAGGACGCGTACTAACCCCTTGTCCCCCACTCCTTCCTGCTGTCCTCTCTCCATCAGTCCACATCTGTACGCCGCTCATAGCCACGGTTGCTTCGCGGCGCTAACACGTAATTTATAAAAAAAAGGTCTACACAAAGTGGTGCTTACGTGCTTATTATTTAAATTAATCGTGGTGACCACCCAAGAGCGATAACGAAGACGAATTTTCGCGGCACCTCACCCATTCCCCCCTATTACCCCCGATGCCACTTCCCCTGCAGTTTTTGCATCTTTTACGTGGCCCACTTGTCCCAGAATACACAGCCATTTATTGCAATAAAAAAGTCAGTATTTTATAAAATTCTGTCCGTAGTTGTCCCGATCACCCTGCGTGCCTTTTACTTGCATGCACAGCAATACCCATGCGAGATGGATGCCACACACGCCTGGGAAATCCGATACTTCTCGCTCATGCAGGTCCAACGGTACTGAAATTGCAACGCTCGTTCTTTATCTATGATAAGCGGCACACTTTCAAGATGTGCAAGTGCGGCAAAGTACGGCATGTGCGAGAAGGTTATATTAGCATCAGATATGATGAGGTAGACATTACATGCCTGGGAAACGCAGACGGCTATAGATAGCACATTATCGAGGCCAGCGCCATTAATTCACCTGATACGCTGGTAACGGAAGAGAACAACACGTGCATGCACGCATGAAGCGCTACGACAGGAGTACGAAATATATTTAAAAAATACAAAATGACCCCTTTCGCTTTTTTGGGTGTGTTAGCGCTGCGAAGCAACCGTGGCCATATATGAGCGGCGTACAAGCGTGAACAGATGGAGAGAGAGAGAGGACAGCCCAGGAAGGAGTGGGGGCCGACAGATGCTTAGAATGAGTCTCGGGCCGACTTCAGAGGGAACTGGACCCTTGCGTAAATGCCAGTACGTAATAATGGAGAGCCGTTTAGAATAGAGAACCCAAGAGACAAAAAAGCGTTGTCGACGACACTACGCGTGCCCAGGACCCAAACTTGTAGAAGTTGCAGAAAAATACCCAACGTTTATGTCCTAGAAACTTGGGCTATACCGCGTGTGGGCCGGCATCGACAATGTCAGCATTTTGACCAAGTTGCAAGCTTTGGAAAGAGACATCTTCCGACAATGCTACGACAAGCTGGTGCTTTCTCGGTACAAGTACCGCATGTTTATTCCTCTGGTGGACGTGGCAGCTTTTGTTTCTGGTTGCCGTCCAGCACCAGTGGCGAAATTGTCAACCATAGACACTACGGTAGTGTCCTCGAAAGGCTAAGAACTGCTGGTGATATCGTGAGCAGCGATGCTTTGTATGGCCTATTTCCCGTATATACAGTGCGTGTTGAGTGGTATATTCCCGTTTCCTTCAGGGAACTTTATTCCGATCAGTCTCAGTAGCACACGTGGCATGTGACGTGCTAGCGATGAGAATTTGGTATTCCCTGCGCTCCAAACCAACACCACCTAGGCAGAGGAAGCCTGCTTACTCGTCGACGTGGCGTTACAACTAAGGGTCAGCCAATCAGGATCGTGTTTTCAACGGTGGTAGCCATGGAGACGAACAGCCGTCGTCTGCGAGTAACGCCCTCCCCCCCCCCCCCTTCTAACTGGGAAAACTACCAACCTGAAGTCCAGCGTCTTATAAATTTACTTCGATTTTCTGGGAGCGTACCATGGAATGCGCCATCAGGCTATAATGTGAGAATTACCGTTACTTTAGCGTGTTCTTTATATTCCGGCGTTTTCAAGATATTTTTCGAGAAACTTTGACACCAGTCTCATCGTATATAGCGAAATGTTGACCAACGCGACGTCAACCAACAAATCTGGAGAGTCGTGCTTTCATGGACTTTAGCTGGTTTAGCAGTGTTCTACCCACACATGCTTGCATTCTCATACGAGTACTATGACTGAATGAAAACAAACTATGTGCATGTAGTAGGCGTGCTTCGATATGCTAGTAGATTTGCACCGTTAGTAATTAGTAGTTCGTTGCGCGTTTAGAAACAACAGATTGATTCGAAGTTAAAATACCGATAATGTATCATCGCACAGCGGCACTTCTCAATGCGAGCCATATTTCATTTGTTAAAATTTGCCGTCATAAAATTTGTCCGAAAGTAAAAGCACAAGTCGGCATGCTTGAACTCATCTCCATGAGAGCCCGAACATCTCGTAGATATTGTGTCTGTGTGCCTTCGCGCACCGTGATAGCAACCCCCCCCCCCCCAAAAAAAAAAAAAAATACTGTCTGATTCAAATAAATATTTCAGGGGAAAGTCATTTAAATACAGTTCCTTGTTATTTACTTATTTTTCCATTCCACTCATGTGTAGTCACGAGTTCGAATCCTGTCTCCGGCTTTGCTGTCTGAGGTTTTCCCTGGGTTTTCCGAAGACTTTCCAGACGAATGTCGGCACAGTTCCCCCTGAAGTCGGCCCAGGACGCATACTAACTCCCCTGTCCCCCACTCCTTCCTGTTGCCCTCTCTCCACCTGTCCACGTCTGTACGCCGCTCATAGCCACAGTTGCTTCGCGGCGCTAACACGTAATTAGAAAGAAAAAAACTCATGTATTGTGAATGCACGAACAATTCCGGAGAAAACGTATGACTAATAGGACGTCGCTGCCCAGAGAAACCTGCTCGAAAGGGTGAGCTGTTAACACTACAAAAAACTTTCGTTAAATTACAGCTTTCTAACCTTTGTGCACTGCTTCCTTAAAAAAATTTTTCATGTATCGTTTCACGAATAGTAATTGTTCATTGTCAGTGTTCTTGTATCACATTATTTCATTTCCACATATTTTCATATGAATGAATGAACTAATGAAACTAAATTTATTCCATGGTCATACTATATGTGTTTGGGATAAATGTGAATAGTGGACTTCTGAATAGCGAATATGTGAACAGTGAACATATGAATAATGGACTTCTATAAATAGCGAACATATATAGAGTGAACTTCTGAACAGCGAACATATGAATAGTGAATAGCGAACTTGCGAGTAGAGGACCTGAGACGTATTTTTGGTGGGTGGGGGTGGGAATTTATGTGAAAAGTAGCAGAACATTGCGGGAGATGAGTTCAGTTTCTATCTTTTTTCCTTACAAACAAACAAACAATGTGTGTTCCTGGAAGTCACATTTATAAGGTCTTCCATTTTTTAATTTTTCATTTTGATTTTTTTTTATTTATTTATGTTAGCCTAGCATGAGAAAACGAGCACATATCAAATGCGGCTCGCGCACATTAAAACCAGCCACGTAGAGCCAAATACCTGCTTTCTTTTTCTTCTTTTTTTTTTCACGATTGTAGCCTATTCACAGCTACTTTTTGCTTCTTGCAGGTATACGCATTCCAGAAACAAGATTCGTAGCATTGCGAGCTGTTTGGAAATAAATCAAGATTGGATCAGAAAAGTGTTCGTTCTTGGCCAGTGACTGCTGGATGACTCCAAAAAGTCACAACAAAGTTTATATTCACCTAACTCTAAACTCCATATACAAGCATGCTTAACAACAGCATCAGCAATACCTCGTGACTGAGCACGTTACACAATATGCCACACTGTGCTGTGTTAATATACTGTTTATCTCACAATATATACACATCCCTATATGTCTACTGTATAAACCAGACTGTGCTCTCGGACCATAATAAGATATGTTGCAATGTTGCAGCCCAGTATGGATGCGCGTTCAGCAGAGTATGTAGTGTGCCCTTATGGCTACCTACGTTGCAAACAACTTTATTTTTAAGATGAGGAATGGGGAGCTTCATCGTCAGGAGCGATACTCTACCGCTAGCCCATCGCTGGTGGTGACGTGGGGAATGAAATATTGAGCCCTTCACAATAAGGATAGAACTCCTATTAGGTTGCAATAAATACGACAACATTTAGAATTTTATTTGAATGTCCGTACCTTTGACCGTTATGAGACGCCTTCGGTCGAACTGGGATTTCAGCCGTATAATGCGGAGGTACCGCTTTGAAATCTCTTCGTGCCTTTCATTCCGCCATTGAAATTTCCCCGCGCCGCCTTTCATGTGGGCGGAGCGTTGATGGATCTGACGTCATAGCGAGCCCCCAACAACGGGCCGGCAAAAGATCCAAGACTGGCCAAACTCTCCCAAATAGAGGGATCCGATTCATCAATCCGCCCGCTACATGGTCTCCTCACCATGCAGCTGCCTGCAATCTAACAACGTGGATCGCCCTGTTGCTAGGAGACAGACTCCCGAGCTCAAGGTGACGTCATTTACTCTCGGGGAATCCGAAACTATGAAGTTTCGTGGCTTCTCTGGAAAATTCGCGGAAACGCGTAATGTTCACTTACGGCATTGTTTTTCACCCCGAGTCTGTAAGCGGGGCTTATGTATATGGTGTATTCACATGACGTCAAACGAACGCGTTTGACCACCATAGTTGTGGTCACTTTTTCGGCGCAGCTTCCGAGATTACCTAGCGTTTGCTCGAAAACAAAGCCTAGAATGGTGTTTTGAAGTCTGGTCGCCTCCATTCGCTTCTTTTATCCCGAAGACACTTCGTCATTGTCGTTCTCACGTTTTCTTTTATACCCTACTCACACTAGGCGAACAACAGCAGAACACGCGATGAAAAGCACGTGCTCGCAGATGTTTTGCATTTGTTCGGGGCCTTATCACACTGGGAAAACAAAAAACAGAGAGCAACAACAGTGCTGGCGAACACTGCTTTGCAAAACGTTTCATGTTCTGCCCGTGCTTCGCAATACACGCACACTGCACGAGCTCTCGTGAAAACGCGCTAGGAAAACAATCCATCATGGACGACGCTTTGGCGATGCGGCGATACTCCTGTGCTGTCTGGCTGATCATGGCCAACGACGATGGTAACATTTTGGCAGCACTTGCCATGTACAAATCAGAAACCAGGGACGACAACGACGAGAAACAACGACAACGAAGATGGTGGGTGAGGTCATGATTGCCATGTGGTGCAGGGATGCTGTGAGAACCTCGAGAAGACCATGATAACTATTGGCGATGAACCTGGGCACACATGTGAGGAGCTTCTCCATTCCGTGATACTGTTGAAGCAGGTCACGCCCTTCCGTCTCGTGACTGAACCCAGAGAAAGGCCGCCCATCACGTTCAGGTACCTCGCTACAGGTAGGTAGAGTACAACTACTTTGCTAGGCGAAATGCGTCATGTTACCAATGTACAATCTTCATACTAAGGTGAAACAGACCAGAGGACATCGCACGAAACTGAGACGGCACAGGAGGCTCTCTGGCCACTTATCAAAGTTAGTTGCAAATGTTCATCTGATGCAACCGCAGTTTGAGACACATTCAAGGCATATTTCTTCAATGAAGATGTAGTGAGTGCTCGAGGCTTTGCTGCAAGACAAGTTACAAGCTGCAGCTACAAAAACAGGTGCAAATAAATTGTCTGAAACAGCTCTTCTGAGAGAGTGACTCCGTTGAGCATGCACATACACCACATACCACATGAGCGAAGTTTTCTCCTGGAGACGACAGTGGCAATAGATCTGCCATATTTAATTTCTCTACGAGCTCGACCCACAAATTAAACGAAAAAGAGGTATTAACAAGGCTGTCCACAAAGTTCGCTGAAACAACACTTCTTCCGGAAGTCATACCCGAGGTCCTATCCTGCGGCACGTGCAGTATATCGCCGCACAAATGTGGGAGGACTCACCTTACGTGTAAATCTAAATCTCTACTGCCAACTTGACTTTTCTTTTTTTCGGAAGCGCCTGGTGATTACTCCAACTGCGCTCTCTGGGAGAGCGGAAGGGAGAGTGAAACAGTCGGACGAGCAAATGCGATGGCGAGTACTAATTTTAGTAAGTTACGTTCTTTTCGTCTTAAAAAAATGTCATAGCTCCTACACATGTATATTCTACGATATATAACTCCCTAGATTTTGAGTAAGAATTTTATTTTATTAACTATTATTATTATTTTTTTTTTGTCGATGCAACGTCAAATTCTATGGATATTAAGAAAATTCCCTAGTGCTCGCAACGCCGTACTGTGGGCAGCCATGTTTTCCATCTCGAAAATCGAGCAAAATCGAGAAAATTCCACACTGGCAAAACATTTGCTGTCCTCCGACGTTTTTTGTCTGTTTCTGCAGTGTGCGAGGATGTTCGGCGAACGTGCTCTGGAAACATTGTTCGCCAACAGTTTTGCTTTCGTGTTTTGCTCGTGCTTTGCTGCTGCTTCGTGTTTTGTTCGTCTAGTGTGAGGCGCCCTTAAAGGGCGCCTCACACTAGAAGCAAGATGTTCATCATCAGATGAACATTTGCAACTAACTGTGATAAGTGGCCAGAGAGCCTCCTACGCCGTCTCAGTTTCACAGTGCGATGTCCTCTGGTCTGTTTCACCTTAGTATGAAGATTGTACGTTGGTAACATGAAGCATTTCGCCTAGCAAAGTAGTTGTATATACTCGACCTACCTGTAGCGAGGTACCTGAACGTGATGGATAGCCTTTCTCTGGGTTCAGTCAGGAGACGGAAGGGCGTGACCTGCTTCAACAGTATCACGGGATGGAGAAGCTCCTCACATGTGTGCCCAGGTTCATCGCCAATAGTTATCATGGTCTTCTCGATGTTCTCACAGCATCCTTGCACCACACGGCAATCATGACCTGACCCACCATCTTCGTTGTCGTTGTTTCTCGTCGTTGTCGTCCCTGGTTTCTGATTTGTACATCGCAAGTGCTGCCAAAATGTCACCATCGTCGTTGGCCATGATCAGCCAGACAGCACAGCAGTATCGCCGCATCGCCAAAGCGTCGTCCATGCTGGATTGTTTTCCTAGCGCGTTTTCACGAGAGCTCGTGCAGTGTGCATGCATTACGAAGCACGGGCAGAACATGAAATGTTTTGCAAAGCAATGTTCGCCAGCACTGTTTTTGCTCTCGGTTTTTTGTTTTCCCAGTGTGATAAGGCCCCGAACAAATGCAAAACATCTGCGAGCACGTGCTTTTCATCGCGTGTTCTGCTGTTGTTCGCCTAGTGTGAGTAGGCTATGGTTGCCGCATTGAAAAATCGCGCAGTTTGTCATCTTTCAATGCCACTCGCACGAAAAGCAACCACCACTGGGAGGAGCTTGCGAGCATGTCACGCCATTGCCACGTCAGAATGTGACGTTTAGGTGAATACACTCTATAAGACGAAAGAAGATAAATATAAGAAGAAATATATTTTTTAAAGTCCTTCGTGCAATTTTAAATGTTGATCTATTAGGCAAAACGTGGTGCTGAAGATTACAAGGATGTTATTTGTAGCGCCCACAACTGCTGTAGACGGAGGAACGTGGCATTCTCGACGGGTATCTTCCGATTGCTTACTTGGCTATTCATCCTTGGTGTGGCAAATGAGTCTGATGATGAGTGAACAAACGGACAGCTAGCTGAGCAAGAAAGTGAGTGAGCGTGCGTGAGCGAACGGAAGGCGGACCGAGAGGTGAGTATAGTGCTGGGATCCGGGATACCCCGGGATCCTGCCCGCTTTTCATGTCCCCAAATCGTGGGATATTTCAGGGCTTGAGGAGAATACTGTAACCCAGTTGTTGAGCAGTCGGTAGCAAGATAGTACTGTGCAATATTAACAAATCGCTTAATTTCTAGTACTCGCCCGAATGACAATTATTCGTCTTTAACTGCCCCTCAAGCACCCTTAATACCGTAAGACCACTGAGCGGCTTCGATTGCTGACGTCCGTGACACACGTCATGGAACGCACCTGTGACGCACGTCTCGGAACACACCCGTGACACTCGTCCCGTTTATTGCATTTGTCTCTTCCACCAACGTCATGCGCCACGTGCCGAGCCACGGCTGGCGCGAGAAAAGTGACACGAATTAGAATTTTTGGCAGGTACGTCATCATAAAACGTCTCCTATGCGTGTTTCGGAGTGAATTATCGTTTTTCTTTTTTACACGTGATAAGGTACCGAACTTGGAGATTCGAGATCCATCTTGAGGCGTGTTTGATATGGATATGGGCTTTCAGAATATCACGGCCGTTTCAGTCCTTGTTCTTCTTCGTCCAAGCAAAAGAAGAAGAACCGCAGGAGATCGGCGCGTAGCTGTTCTTCTTTACTGTGGGATTTCCTGCTTTATTGGCGCCATGCAAATTCCACTTGGGATCGACGACGAGCACAAATTTGAAAGTTTAAACTACCTATAATAGTTTGGCTTGCCAATTTTCGGCTAACGCATTTACATATGCCGATTGTGTAGTAAACAGAAGAGGAAGTGCAGAAAACGGCACAAAGAGAAAAGACAACGACGAAATTGGTAATAAAAAGAAACTGTAGTGTACATACCGCCGCCTTCGCCTACAGTCCCTCACCCTTCCACTGCTAAGGTTCAGCGTGCCTCTCTCATTACGCGCATTACTCTCGTTCGGTGCGTCCCATACCGGAAAATGGAATCCCGTCATCGCAGATAATCTCATTTCCCAAGCAGCAAAATGTACCGAAACTCGAGTGCACCCAAGCAGCAAAATGTACTGAAAGTCGAGTGCAATAGGGGTGGACGGTATGTGTCTTATCAATGTTCTTCAGTGTCCCGAGTGTGTTCAAGGCCTTCCACCTACCCGTCCACCCCTATTGCACTCGACTTTCAGTACATTGTGCTGCTTGGGCAATAGGGGTGGACGGTATGTGTCTTATCAATGTTCTTTAGTTTCAAGAGTCTGTTCAAGGCCTTCCACCTACCCGTCCACCCTTATTGCACTCGACTTTCAGTACATTGTGGTGCTTGGGTTCATTCGTTGCCGGGTCCAACCGGTTCTAGCCCTTAGTGTCACTATCACACTAATGTCATAATGAATTAGCCACGGCCAATCTCCCTTGCGGATCGCGGCCATCTTCCTTGGGAGAAGAAGAAACGAAGATACCGTGAACGAAGATCATTGCAACGTTAAAAATTAAAAATGGGTGGAACATGTCACCGCGGCCGCAAGAACCGCAGAAAGAAGACCTTCGCGAGGCCCGGTGCCGTCGACGGTCCCACGACAGACTGTAAACGATGAAAGATGAAAGTCACTGAAAAGGACTGTAAAAGCGCGCGACAGTTCGCTTGACCAGGACGACGACGTCGACCTCGACGTCTTTATGAAAGTGATCGCGAAGGATGTGAAGTCCATCATATACCCGCCACTTTTGTGCAGCATGCTCATGTTTCAGCTCATCATCATCGCTGTTTTCCACTGCACTAACCTCATGCCTGTTGAGGTCGCAGGCACACCGAGGGGCCTTGAATACACCACGTCCGCTATTCGCCAAACCCAAGACAGGGAAATACTCGCTGTAGAAGAAGCGAAGCTTCTCACTCAGCAAGTCACTGTTCAACTTCAACGCCAAGATGAGGCATTTAGAGAAGCTAGAGACAACAGGCGCCACCAGAGCCTCTCCAAGGCGTGTATCATGATAACCAACGAAGTGACGGACACTGCTGTCGACGTGCAGAACCCGGAATCAAGAAAATCGTTATGATAAACGGACTGGTAGGAAGAATTCTCTTCAGATTCAACCACATGTCCTTCCAAACTTGTTGGATCACTATTGGGGAGCTACAAGTTCCCTGCGCTCGCTTCGGCTCGATCCGAAAAGTGGTCAGCGTTCGACCTTGTACTGCGAGCAATGGCTTTCGTAATGAGAACTACAATGACTCCGTTGTCAGTCACTACAACGCCTACTTTGAATTGGCCGTCATCGCCAAGGCATTCTCCTCGAACAACGATTGGCGACTCTCGAACAAAGAGAGGACCTGATCGCGGGTACGGAAGACAAGCGGAGGAAACATCAAGAAATGAACAGCATCAGCATGAAGCACATGCATTCGCTGATCAGTGCCTGCGCAGATACAAGACGCGCCAATGTTTCCCCAACGATTTTGTTGATAGCGTCATCCTCTTACCTGCTGGCCTTCTGGAACCGCGGTACTTGGAATCGAACGCCCTAAATGCTCGTGACGAACTCTGCGTGCTCCTGCTGCGCGAAATTGTAATCGAGTTTTTCCGTTTCTATTCAACGGTGGTAACGAACTCGAACATTCGGCGACAAGTGGACGACGAGAATGACGACAACAAACTCGGCATCGATATGTCATATATGTCATAAGTTACGTGGATCTGACCTGGCCTTAGTCCCTATCATTACTGCACAAACATAGACAAGGTGGTGGTGGTGGTGGTGAACGGGCTTGCCGTTGTCACAAACATAGACAAACATATCTCGCCCCTTTTGTCCTGGCCAATCTCCCTTTATGGCGGGCTAGAAGCCCTAGCCCGCCATACTCCCTTAGTGGTTCATTCTAGCCCGCCATACTCCCTTAGTGGTTCACGGCCATTATCTCATTGGTAGAAGAAGAAGAAGAACGGGGCGTGTCTAGCTTCACCTTCGCAATGACGCTTCGCTGGCTTTATACACAATCCACACAAAGCTTACTCCATTCTTCAGCGAGTTGAAGAAGATACTGAATAAATGTTCACTCAAAAAAGAAACAAAGTGTGAGTAGCTTTGATCAATACCTCACAAAATGCTTGAACGAAGAAAACGACGAACGAACGACGCGACGGGTGAACTCCGTTCCTTTTGTACTGGTGTCAAGGTAACATAATTCTTCATTAGATATTTTTCCGCTTTAGTGCTCCTTTAAAGGTATCGTACAACAGTATACAGTTGCATTCTCAGAAAATGTATCTATTCGATAGCCTGAGACAGCATCACTTAGATACAGAAAGCCTGCTTAGTCGTCGGCGTGACGTAATAACTAAGAGTCAGCCAATTAGGATCGTGTTTTCAACGGCTGTAGCCAATCACGAACGTGCTTTCAGCGGTCGCAGCCATGGAGACCAGCCACCGTGAGCCGCACGGGCAGCCACTGTCGTCTGCGAGTATAGTGAACGTCCTCGCAAAACAACATAGAGCGCAATACGGCCCCATATTTTTCTCAAGGCTAATTTTCTGGAAAGCGTGTTGGACTTTTAGTCTACAGGTTCAAATTTGCAAAATTTGCTGCAATCATTTGCGAGTTCTTGAATTCGCAGAACGGCGAATCGCGTTTGCAGACGCATTCTATGTGTCTACGTAGCGAAGGAGGGAGAGGAGGCAGTAAGCAGGCCTTCTATATCTAGGTGGCGTTGCCTGAGTTCTCAGTACTCTTACGTCGCAATTTTCGTCCGAATTGCGCTCATAGTTTTTTATATAGAAAATTAAAATTGAAAATTACGAACAACACTGTGCCCATGTTGCACCCAATTGTCAGGGCATTGTCCTCAAGTACGGCGGCAATACTACACTGCATGCTCATAACGCTGAGTCGAAACTAAAAGAAGTCGTCTGTATAGTCATCATATAGTCACCATGTGCAGCAAGCACATCAGGAACATGGATCACGGTTGCTTGACAAATATTGGATTATTTCCCACCAGACGTCGCCCCGAGATATTTTCCCGCAATTTAACAGGCAAATTAAAAACAGTTAGCGTTCCGTGCAGTTCCGCTCAAGAGTTCAAGAGTGACTCGCTAGCAGCGCATGGGACCTACGGACTTAGACATGCGCCTAGGTAACCCAGTCACATGTTTGCAAGTTCGTACGGAACCCTTCGCTGCTAGTGTGTCACTCTGAGGTAAGAATGCACTGGAGCGTGTTACGTAAACTTTTGCCCAACACTGTACTAGGTTTACAAGCAACTGGAAAGGTCTACTGGGCAACAAGCTGTTAGACTACGCCACCAACCTGTTTGTCTAGCTTATACAGGGTGTTTGCTCTAACGTGCCCAGAAAATATATTTAAAGGGAGACTCCGCACCAAAAACGTGTTGAGGTAACAGTGCGACATCAATCCGTATCGTATGATATTTCAGTGAACACAATTTCACATCCCCAAGTGGCCCAGATGATTTGAAAATGAATATTTTCCTCCGAGTGATTAGGCGCTCCTCCACGGAAAAGCAGTCCAGCAACACTGTGCTTCACCTCACCGGTATTCTTCGTGTACGGCTTTCTGTAGGTGCTGTTACGGCTGGCGAATATCTTAGAGCGAAATCGAGGAAGCAGACGACTGGCCATCCACGCGACATGAGGAAGTTACAAAGCGCGTGCCCGAAAAACAGCCGGTGGCCCCACTGATCTCTATCTAAATCTCTATCTAGTTCTCTATCTAAAGGCTGGATCGCGCATGGGAGAGGGGCTCGTGGGGGAGAGGCGTGCCTTCGGGCCGCCATGTTGGTGGGCCCTAAAGTGCTGTGTGTGCCCATAGAAAACAATGGGAGGCAACAGAGATTGTGAGTATTTATTGCGCTGCTAGCATTGATCGTTGTTTGTCATCACACAATTTTGTAAGGTACCAGTATACTGATGTATCCTAACAGTGTTTCACAGGTGTCCTGCCGTTCGATGCTTAATTACGTTATGTTTTGCATTCCGAAACTAGACCGTCACTGCAGTGCAGCGCTGGGGATTGTACTACAGCACGTTTAGCAGCCAATATTTCAATAAGAAACGACTTGAGGTTAACAACAACCATGTATATAATATCCCGTACTGCGTTCTGGACAAAAATTGTTCCATAAAGAACGGTCCGGGAAAAGTTATACTCGCATGGCAGAAAGAGATCGTTCTGTAGAATCACAGCCGTTGTTTTAGCCGTGCATGCGTTTAGTATGATTTATATCAAGCATCGCCTTAGAAAGAGTCTTTTAGTAAACGACAGCGGTGCTTTGCCTAGCAAATATGGACACACTGAAGCAGCCCAAATAATTACTTCACGCAATTAGATCACACTCGTTAGGACAGTTAATCAGGTAGTGATGTTAGCTTAATCAATTAAGTTACTTAGAAAGTGGTAACACCTCCTTGAGACACGGGACTTATCTCTTTTTGAAGTACAGCCCTTCTATGTTTGTTTGCTTCTTCCTTTATTTGTTCTGATTATTTGCAGGCGCGGTTGTGCCAAACTGAATGTCCTTCTCCAGCACTCACATGCTTTTGTTGAATACAACTGCAGCGTGAGAAAAGCTGCTTGGGGACGGGGTCCTGCTATCCAGTGCTGACTTTGTCATGCTTGTTATGTGGAGCATGTTCCAAAAAATGCAGCTCCACGTATGGTCTTCAAATTGCAACAGGACTATTTGGAGCTTGAAACAGTTGTGATTTTGGCCCTCGTGTACCCAGTCTGTGAAACGCAAACAAAAAAGTCTAACACGATATGCTTTTGTAATGAAGATCACTGATGACGAGTAAAGAGAATATACGAGTTCATGTTTATTCAATATTTTATATCATTCATTATATTATTCAACATTTTATGTCAAGTTTATACAACATCAGGTTTATTCAAGTTCAAGATTTATTTCTTGCACTTATGCGTTTCAGGATACAATGAACGTGCAGGAAGGTCGCAAAAGACTACATTTATTGTTTTGTGACCTTGCTACAATGGCAATATATATTTTAGGAATGACAATGGTGAGGTACGCTCTCTAAATTTGTAGCACTCAATTTTAGGTTGGAATGAGCAATGAATAGCAACTTCCCTCCTGATATTTTCTCATATGTATATGCTAAATTTAATGTGATCGAATATGTGATAATATAATAATATATAAGAATATAATATGTGATAAATGAATGTGATCAACAGTAGATGTAAACAACATGAGTAGCCAGACAAGTGCATTCTCAATAAATAATTTTCTTCTTATAGCGTATATGTGCATGCCTATTAACTGAAACAATTATCACAGTTCCCTGACAAGTTTTAATTTCTGAGAGTGTACTGTAGAGGCTGCTTAGATCTACAACAGTTCATACAAGGTATTATATACTGTGAATGCCTTTAAAAGTCCCATGTGACACATATGCCTTTACTTTCTGGAGGATCTGTGGTAGTCAAAGTTTGTTGGCATTACGCAGGTTCTGCACCCATTTCTTGAGTATGTCGAGGCAGCTGTGAAGTAACCTGCATTGATGGTGATTATTTCAATTTTTATGGTGCATCGACAACAAAGGAAATAATACATCAGAACATTGGTTTGGGTGCAACCAGTTAAAAATGAATATGTTGTTTGATAAATGCATTGGACAAATGTTAAAACATCAGTTTAAAACATGGTTTACAATCCCTGTATCTTCTAAAAATTAAAAAGATTAAAAACTCTTCTAAAAAGAATTATAATCTCTAATTATTATATTGCTGGGTGAAGGAGCCTAAAGTGTAAGGTGTGTTTCTGATGTGAACATGTAAGAAAATATGCAAAACTGAGAGAGGCTAAACACAGTGCGAGCACTGAGGTTGTTCCTTCCTGTAAAGTAGAAACCAGTGGATGAGGAACGTGGTACTTACCTGTACACCCAGCCGTATCACACTGCACAGATTATTCACTGGGTAGCCCTCATGACGAAACCTGTATTGAGAGACCACTTTTGCCTTGAAAACTGCTACAAATAGCACGACGCGCTACAAATTATTACTATCGTAACAAGCTGACGATACAGCTCAGACACAAAGGCGTTATTCAAATCGCGCCACACCACCGTTACGTAGGATTCTTTGTCACAAATCAAACCAAGGCACGAAACTATACAAATACATGAAAAAAGGTGACAATCGTGGTCTCATTATGACGTAATACCGAACTTGTGCGTGAAGGTAATTCAAAGAAATGAATGTGGCACTTGCTTCCGCGGAGAACACCGTGTACCATGTTAGCAATGCATGCAAAAAAGCGCTTGAGTGCTCGCACATATATTGATGACAACACTACCTGTGTAGTGTAACATGTTCTTTCATGCATATTATGCACTCAAACTGTATTTGCCGCCGGGTAAAATGCAAGTGTGCTCGATTGAACGTCGGAAGAGCGATCAAGCAACCTGCATCCAGTGCTCGTTTTGGGCAAAAAAAACACTTCATAATAGTCAACTAAACATACAGAATGGACGCCTATTTATTCCTCGATAAAGAGTGACTCACCTGTATAAATTTAGGCCCTGTAACCTTGCCAGTACGGTTGGTACGACCGTAATTGCAAGAAGTTGCCATGATCGCTGCGGCGACTGTTGTGGGTACAGTAAGATGGCGGCCGGTTTCTTCACGTTCGCGCTCCCTATCCGCGATCCAGCCTTTTACAATCGAGATCAGTGGGTGGCCCACACGAGACTACCGGTGACGTCACGCATGGTACAGGAGATAGTAGAGGGAACCTTCAGAAGTTTCGGTTTCGTTTTGAGCTTCCCAGCTGTTTTGGCAACCAACAAGTCCCCGATTGCCAAACCAACTGTATTTCTCATTTCGGAAGGATGTATGGAGCTTATTTACATAGTCATTATAATAGTTTCGGATTGTCCCGGAGTCTCCCTTTAAAGCGAGCGATAAAAGAAAAGCAAGTGGTACTTTTCTGCTACTTGAGTAAGAAACGGGTACTGCTTCGCTAGTAGCACCTGTTTCTAGTCAAGTAGCTGAAAAGTATCTTTTTCGGGTCCCGAGAGTGCCCCACCGGGTACGAGGCTCCAGAGTCTCCCGCCAAATTGAACACGAAGTGGACAGTCTGTACATAAGGCGTCTGTCCTTCAGTCTGTGCACGAGGCGTACCATGCTATGGACATTGCGACAACAATGGACAACTCGACGTCAAGACCGCGTATCTCCCCGGTGAATTGGAGGAGGAAGAGAGACTACATGGAACTGCCCCCAGGCACAGGTCACAGAGAAGCCCAACGGGAAGTTGCCTCCTATACGTGCATTGGGCACTGGGGTACCGCCTGCTGCTGGCCGGCTTCAGCCCCACTTCATCATCGTGCCTTTGTGTGTGCGTGTCTGTGTCTTGCCTCGGTGTCCGCGCCGCGTCACACTGCGGTCAGGTTAGTCCAGGTAGAGCCCTGCATGGTTCCGGGCAATGTCCGACAAAAGACGCCAGCACGGCGGGCCGGGCCACACAATGAAGGACTATTAGTTCATATCATGACGTGCTTGCGTCATTCCTGTGCATAGTACTAGCAAAAAACAAAAAAAAGCAAGGGACACTGCATTATGTGTATGATTCGACCTCTGTAACATTCTCAAAACCGCTTTACATTGCTCCTGACCCCCCACATTCGCAAAGCTTGGTGAGAAGGATAAGGATTGGGAGGAGTTTGTCTACATCCAGAAAACCGCAGGACGTCCGCGGTTTCCCGCGGACGTCATGGATTTAGTTTGGTCTCGTGCTGTTGTGGAGTTAAACCAACAGTTCCTGTAGTGGCCGTGTCTTCTCTTCCTATATAAATTTGTGTGATAAGCGCGAGAAATGCGTACGTCACGGCTGGAAATACTAGGCCGGGAGCTACGAGGGCCGCTCCGGGCTCTATTCGCTGAGTCACAGGACCAGGCCCGCATGTACTCACTGGGCCATCGGGCTGTGCCGGGCCGAGCCATTTTTGGATGCGCCGGGGCTGGGCCGCGCCCTGAAAAGTCGGCACGTGCAGGGCTCTAAGATCAGGTCAGGTGCAGGTTAGGGTAATGCAGCGCAGTCACGGAGTGTTCGCTGGTTTGCCGGTTATACCAAGTGAGGTTAGTCAAGGTTAGGTTCGTGCAGTGAAGTCACGGAGTGACAATTACGGTCGTGTGTTAACTGTGATGTGCCGAGAACAGGTGGGAGGAGTCACGTGGCAACGAATGCCGGCGCACATAAGCAAGAGCCGAGTGAGTCTCTTGACACACAGGTTCTTACATGGTGTCTTCCGATGAACTGCTCGATGAATGCAACAAGAGGTCGAGCCATGTTAGCTTTCTGTTGTTTGCTCCTGAATAACACAATAATAATTGCGTGTTTCTGTTCACTGCTTCTGTACACGATTTCTTTGTGATACAGCATATATATAGCAGATATATACAGCAGATATATCCGCAAATTCGTTGCTAAAACCATTTACGACTACAGTCGTGCAAACTTCCAAGCAATTAACGAGGGTCTCGTTACTCTGTATGATAATTTCTTCCACGACGCTTCACCACGCTCCGTCGAAGAAAACTGGTGCCTCTTTCGCGACAACATAAATCACCTTACTGAGCGTTACATTCCAAAAATAAAGATAAAATCCTACGACCACAATCCCTGGTTTACGAAAAATCTCAAAACACTGTTAAACAAGAAAAAGAGATTTTTCAGGATCGCAAAGCGCCGTGGCGATGATGTATCATGGGCCAAATTTCATGAATGTGCACGTGCGTACATGCGCGCGACAAAACAAGCGAAACATAAGTTCTTCAACCTTGACCTCCCTTCACTCCTGGTGAACAAACCTAAACAATTTTGGAAAGTTCTGTCCCCGCCTAAATCTCACTCCTTTAGCCTAACCTACCCCAACGGGGAGGTCATCCCCGACAATCTATGTGCCAACGAGTTTGCTTCATTTTTTTCGTCTGTCTTTAACACGGACGACGGTTGCTCACAAGTTTTATTACCAGTGATCCCTTCTTCCATGAACCTTTCTTGTCCCATGATGCCCATCGATATCAGCCCCCACGGAATTTTTAAGATCATTGAGTCACTCAAGCTGTCCTCAAGTTCTGGTCCTGACTCAATTAACTCTAAAGTACTATACAACACGAAAGTGATTTCAAGCGAACTGCTATGTTGCATATTTAGACAGTCACTTCAAGAATCCGTGTTGCCGCGGGACTGGAAGACAGCGATTGTCGTCCCCATTCTCAAATCCGGTAACAGTCAGTACGTTAATAACTACCGCCCCATTTCTCTAACTTGTATCGCATGCAAAATTCTTGAACACATAATCTTCTCAAACTTAGTCAAATTCCTTGAGGAAAAAGTGTTTTTCTACCCGCTGCAGCATGGTTTCCGTAAATACTATTCTTGTGAAACTCAACTAGCTTGTTTCGTTCATGACATATTTTTAAACGCTGACAACAACCATCAGACCGACGCCGTCTTCTTAGATTTCCGCAAAGCCTTTGATATGGTGCCTCACCCGAAGCTTATGTACAAAATCTCTCTCCTGAATCTCGACCCGCTTGTCGTCCGTTGGCTAACTCAATTTCTTTATAAGCGCTCGTTCGCAGTCTCATGTAATAACCGCATATCTCCATCTGTCCCTGTCCTTTCGGGAGTTCCTCAGGGTTCAGTTCTTGGTCCCCTCCTATTCCTCATATATATTAATGACCTTCCTTCAGGCATATCTTCCACTATCAGACTATTCGCCGATGATTGCGTTGTATACAGGCAGATCAACTCTCCTACTGACCAACAATCCTTACAAACCGACCTTGCCCTAATTCAGTGCTGGTGTGATGAGTGGCAAATGCCCCTGAATATATCTAAGTGCTGCATCGTGACATTTTCTCGCCGACGTGTTTCTTATCTCCCTCCCTTCTGCTACACAATTAGCGATTTAGTATTAACCAGAGCAGATTCCTACAAATATCTTGGCGTTCATCTCTCTTCCAACTTAACTTGGAATGAACACATTAATCACATCGTGGCCAATGCTTCTCGCTCCTTGGGCTTTGTCAGACGCACCCTAAGATCGGCACCTGTCCATCTCAAGCTTCTAACTTTCACCACTCTGGTACGAAGCAAGCTTGAATACGCATCCGCAATATGGGACCCTCCTCAAAACTATCTCTGTGATGCAATCGAAGCCATTCAAAATCGAGCTGCCCGCTTCATTGTCAACGATTACTCTTTCACTACCTCTGTTTCCGCGTTAAAACTAAGTCTCAACCTCGAGCCGCTCGAACATCGTCGTCGCTTCGCCAAGTTAACCCTCTACCATAGATTTTTTTTCACCTTGCCTGCTCGACAATCACCCATCACACGCTCGAGTGTCATTTTTCCTCGCTTTGATCACACTAACAAGGTTACTCGGTTCCTCTGTATTACTAACGCGTTCTCCAAATCGTTTTTTTGCACAACTACCATTGAGTGGAACAACCTCCCATCATCAATCGCTACCATTGACGACCATACAGTTTTCCGTAGCTCCCTCTCTCACTTTCTTCATCTTCAATACTAGTGTTCGTTCTGTTGTATTGCTGAGTTTATCGCTTTGTATACTTACTTGTATTGTTCTTATCCTGTTATTCCAAGATGTTGTTGTTATTTTGTTTCCTTATTTCTGTTTTCTGTTTATTTCTGTTATTACTGTTTTCATTCTCAATGTTCCATGATGTGTTCCAATATAATGTTCCCACCCCCCATGTAATGTCCTCCGGACCCTTGGGGTTTTTAGAAATAAATAAATAAATAAAATACAGATGGCATAGAGCGGCCGTCCCTCTTCTGCTCAAGACCGAAGATATAAGCATTGAATCTTCCTGATTGCTCTGCTGGTATCACTAGAACATGTGTCCCATTTACGCTCATCAGGCCTAAATTCCGACAAACGTCGACGACACTTTATTCATAAGTCGAATTTCAATAACGAGCATACACACAAGTTTTCGGGTGCTTGTTTTTTCTTCGAAGGCTTGCGTGACCTCACTTCCGGGTATATGTCCTCTCAAACCTACAACAGGCAAGGAACAACATACTATCAAGTAAGAAATATTATCAAATTATGGCTGACGTGAGATCCACCTTTGTACGACCATGTTGCCTTATACAAGTTCGAAATATTGCACGTCTAGACATCCCATATCTAATATCCTTGTTACATGGGCAGTTTTCAATCATAATTGGAACCAATGCAGTGGCGTCGCTACAGCGCATGGTGGGAGCTCTTTGCGTCAACCCTATTAATAATTAACAGTAATTAATAATTAGGGACTTTACGTCGCGAGGCAACTGTAACCGCCGCTATTAACGGATCTCTTTCCGTCCCAAGCGATACACGATAAATAACAGTATTACACCACACACAAAAAGAAAAAGAAAAGAAAGGAAAAACATCTTGCCATGGGCTCCTCACTCTGTTTCAGGCGTCACCGTACCGCAGAGAAAGGGAGGAAGCAGCGGCAGGAGGAGGAGGAGGATGGGGAGGGGAGAAGGGAGGATGCGGCTTGTCACCCCTTCCGTCGTCTCACCCAGTGCGGACCGCAACCCCCCGAAAACGCCTTCTAACGCCGCTGAACCAACGGCCATTTTGAACATCTAGCGCCATCAAGCGAGCCACACATGAGCCCCTCAGTTAGCACTTACTCCAGTGCTCTTTAGGAGGCCATTTGTTTCAATTGGCGTTCAAAACTGCGCATGCGACAAGAGTATTAGATATGGAATGCCTATAAATAGGGAGAAAGGGAGGACTTTTTCGGCTTTCCCCGCTCCGGCTATCCCCCCCCCCCCCCGAACTGACCTTCGACCAATTCGGGTTAAACCCGATTTCTCCCCGAATTCCAGTCGCTACGAAATCCTCAAGTGACTAAAAACGAACTAAACTGAGGACGAACAAAGGTCGCCACGTGTAACACATGTAAGAACGGGACACTTCCGTTCCGAGCAATACACCCATGTGTGTCAGCACCTTCGGAGATTAGCGCTAGTAGGGCACAAGAAAAAAAAGTAGAAGAAGACTTAACGGACAAGAGGAGAAACAAAACACCCGATAACACCCCAACGCACAATTATCGTACGATTTCTCCCAGAGCTGCAGATTTACGAATAGCGCCCGATTTTTACCCCCGAATCTGAGGAAGGCATTTAACCCGAAAGAGTCACTCCCTCCCTATAAACGAGGAGTTTCTGGCAATTAACCATCCGCATCCAGTAGAAAATGTATGCACGTGGACTCAAAGTTTGCTCGAGGATTTCCTGACGCGTCTGGCAGTACTCACCTTCGACTCAATGGTGGTGGTGGTGTACGTCGCAGTAGTCTGCGAGATCGTGCAATTCTTGGATTTCACTCTCCTGCAAAAGTCATGTGCAGTGAAGCCTCTTTTACGGATGATGATGATGATGATGACTGCAGTTTTTATGGCACGCGAGCAACTAAGGCTTTAGTGCGTCAAAACAGTGATATGTGTGGCAAGGTAAAGCTATAACTGCTCAGTTAAAACCAAATTATCTCTTTTACGGGAAGCACTCGGAAGCAAAATCTTGTAGAAGGTTCGTCTCGATATTCCATATGTACCGTGTGTTACTTTCGGAACGTGATGATTTCTAATCCATTCTCGCTCAGTTTTGAATGAACGCTAAAGTGCAGAAATGTCTCCACTCGGAATAGAGGATGCCGCCACGTTGAGAGGTATACTAAAGGAACGGGAGTCATCCTTCGCATCGTGCATGACTTAAAGGGGCACTAAACAGCTCCAGGAATATTCTCCAGTTATTATGCTCTATGAAAGAACGTGGCTCACGATATCCAATTATGAAATTCATTTACTTCTAGCGAGCGCCTTTACTACGAAACAATGCCATTCAAAGAGCATAATCCGCGTGAGTCTCTCCTTCCTACTCCGAGAGCACCTACGTCACACGTCTCGCACGTGTAGCAAAGCTGCATTCCAGTAACTGGAGGTGGGGGAGACTTCAGACTCCTAGCCAATGACGGGCCTCGTTGACACAAACAGCAGCGTGCGGGGAGAACCGGTTGTGAGAACACCGCTGTGACCTCGCGGAGCAATACAGCGCTGAAAACATAGTGCGCACATGAAATGGAATATTGTGGGCTTTTGGTACCTTTTGATCTGGCTACCTTGGGTTTGACAAGTGTAAATATGTTTAGAATTGACCTCACTACCCGATATTAAAACAAAATCACTGTATAGGCGCCCCGCATTTTGAATGGTTGATGGTGCGCGACGTCAAAATGACGTGTGGCTATTGTCGCAAGGGCATCGCAGGGCGGGGCATGAGCGCGAAAGAGTGCAGTGAATATTCGGTTGGTTTGGCGCCATTATTTACTTTTTTGCGACAAAAAGTTTTGGTAAACGTCACTGTAGGAAACGAATCACACTGCATTACAAAAAAGTGCACCTTGCATACCTGTTTATTGCCCCTTTAAAGTAGCACAGAAGTCATTTTTAACACCCAGTTTTCTTCCTATAAAACTGTTAAGTAGGCCAGTAAGATGCACCATGCGAAGTAATTTACACCACAGAGTCATAATTATCGCAGGAATTGAATTTAAAATACGCCGCAAAAAGCTACCGTGCGCAACGGTGGTGAAGAGCAGTACCAGCCTGTGATCTGCCTGGAACCTCGCGCTGACGCTATAAGGAGAACGCTCGCTGGTTGGCCTAGAGAAATGTCTGCTACTCCGCTGTCGTCTGCTACTCGGCTGTTCGGGGTTCTGATAAAGCCTTTCTACTTGCTCGGTATTGCTTCGGCCGCTCCTTCTATCCCCAATTCTCCGGGAGAACTGGCAAGACAGGTTTGCGGCGGCAAAGGGACAAGGTGCTGACCCCCACTGACCGGCGAACCAGAACGAGTCCCTTATACCGTCATCGGTGACGTGGCATCATACCTCCTCATCCTCGTTACTGCTGGAGTGGCGAGTTAAGGGTTATCGCGCGGAGCTATGTTTATGTGAGTTTTTTTCTGGGAAACAAATTGCACACATCAAAACCTTTCGCGCTATTCGGTATAATGACACACATACTTTCATCAGATGTCTTAATCTGAATTTTTTTTTGATGGCCCTCTGTACGCGAGACGCGATTTGCGCTTTCCTTTTTCTGTCCTTCTCGAGAGGCCACATCTCATGGAATCCACACACGATTTCCCTCAATGATTGGACATCCACATCACCTCTTGAGAAAGAGGGAGTGTTATTTGCGATTTCCTTTTCTCTCCTTCTCGAGAGGCCACATCTTATGGCATCTACACACGATTTCCCTCAGTGATTGAACGCCCTCTCCACATCGTCTCTCAACAAACACGGAAAGCGTGATTTGCGATTTCCTTTTCTCTCCTTCTCAAGGGGTCACGTCCTATTGGATCGGCACAAGATTTCCCACAATGATTGGACACCTTCTCCGCATCACCTCTTGAGAAATACTGTTGCTAAAGAAGTTCTCCAAGCCACACAAGAGAAAATTAAAAGCAATCGGATAACAAAAGATGGAAGCTTGGTTGTGTCTGTTTCCGCGCTACCTACAGCTGAGGCAATGCTCAAACTTACGAGCCTGGCAAATATCGCTGTAACCACACGTGTTGCGGAATCCTATGCTAGAAACATACGAAAAATCACGGGCCTTCGAACCCCTTACACGGATGATCAGCTATTGGAGTTTCTTCGTCCCATTGGAGCAATGGAAGCTCGCCGTCAGAAGGTGTACAAGCAACGAGACAATGGAGAAATGCACGTGAAAAACTCTTCAAATGTGATAATTACTTTCAAGTCTGACATCAAAATACCAGACACCATTACCCTGGGATTTGACACGTACACTCTTACAAATGAACTTCACCACATAGCACGCTCCTAGCCAACCATCATCCCGAATGACAACGTTCTCGCCCCTGATTTGTTGAAAACGGGAGGAGGAGGAGCCTATTTTGTGCCGTGCATAATTGGCACAAAATAGGCTCCTCCTCCCGTTTTCAACAAATCTAGAGCTAGAACCTTGTCATTCGGGGTGATGGTTGGCTAGGAGCGTGCTATGTGGTGAAGTTCATTTTTAAGAGCGTACAGGCTTCAGGAGTACTTTTCGCCCATCCTGTGCTTCAAATGCAGGCGGTTTGGACATCTTGCAAAGAACTGCAGAGGTATCACACGCTGTAAAATCTGTGCTGGGTCACATAACCACCGTGGATGCATATCGAAACGTGAAAGAAAGTGTGCGAACTGTCAGGGCCCACATGCAACTACGTGGGGGGGCTGCCCCCGTCGCAAAGCAGCCATCGCGGCTGGTTAAAGCCGACACGTACGGAGAAAAACAAGCAAGACAACAAATCGGCAGAGCTGCACAGAGTAATGTTCGACAAGCAGCCAAGATTCCCCCAACGGACAGCAGAAAGCTCTCCTCCGCTGCCTCAACGACCATCAAAGGCTGAACGACCTCGAAAGACCAGGGCTCCAGCAAAAGCAAAAGCACCCACCTCAAGCGTGTGGAGCACGGAGCAACCCAGTACTTCTAAACAAGCAGCTCCACCAGTACCGCCGAGACGGCACACCACTGGCGAATTGACATCACAGCCTACGGACACAGAAGGCTCTCTTGTATTGCAGGTCATTCCTTTCCTCCTGGCTGCATTAAAAGCAGTTATCGCCGCGCTACCAAACGCGAAGCAGCTTCCCGAAGTACAGAAGGTTCTAGCCTTTGAACCTAAACTCCTAGACGTCCTCAGCTGCAGCCAACATGGATAAGGAATGCAATGGAATTGTAACGGGCTTCAGGCTCTTATAAGTGACGTTCGCAACTTTATTCATCGTTATCCCATTCCCGTGTTTCCTTTGGTAGAGGCTGGAGTCCCTACATCCTTTACAATTGCAAACTACATAAACTAAATGTGTCTGGGCCAGAATCCAGGTTCGAAAAGGGGAAGATACGCTCCACGTGATCATCGAATGCCCCGCCTTCAAACAGCACCGAGAAAGACTGGAAGCTGTCCTAAGGAAGCTCGACTCGCGCCCCTTCAGTTTTTGTAAGCTGCTAGGTAAATGGTCCTGCTCAAAATTGCAAAAGAAAGCGGAGAAAGCCCTCTTCGTTTTTCTTAAAGAAAGCGGCATCGCAGACCGCTTCTAAACCTGGACTCAAAAACATGAGACCCAAAGCAAAAGTGTCACGTGTCATTCACTCAAGGGTGACACATGCTAACGACTTTTCTGTGGATATCACCTAAACAACCTACAAGAAATGGAGCTGCAGGCGACATATGAAGTCACCACATAGCTCCAGCAAACATTCAGTTAAAAGAAGAAGAAGAGAAAGAGGGAGAGCGTGATTTGCGATTTCCTTTTCTTTCCTTCTCTAGAGGCCACGTCTCATGGCATCCACAGACGATTTCCCTTAATAATTGGGCGCCCTCTCCACATCGCCTCTCGAGAAAGAGGGAAAACGTGATGTGCGCTTTCCCCTTTTCTGTCCTTCTCGAGAGGCCACGTCTCACAGCACCCACACACGATTTCCCTAGATGATTGGGCACCTTCTCCATATCGCCTCTAGAGAAAGAGAAAGAGGGAGAGTATGATTTGCGCTTTCCCTTTTCTCTCATTCCCGAGAGTCCACGTCCGATTGTCCTTTCTCTGCACACGATTTCACTCAATGATTGGACGCCTTTCCTTCTCGAGAGGCCACGTCCCATTGGCCTCTGTAAACAATATCCCGCAATGGCAATACTAGGGATGTAAAGTTTCCGGATCATTTGAGCCTCGAAAAAAAAACAAAAAAAAAAACAGCGTTTCTTCGTGTCTTTTTTTTTCTCAAAGATTTTGAACAAATGAAAATAACGAAGATACTGTTAGTACAGCCTGTAACTTGTTTAGTGACATGTAAAAACAGGGTGTTACCCAGTAAAAGTCTACCCGTGCCAGCGGGCAGTGCTCCTACAATTACTGAATGTAAGTGGAACACTGTGTCGTTTACAAAGCTCTGAAGACCCCTGAAGGACATTTAATCCTTTTACGTTTCAATGGGATTGAGCATCGCAGTGTAAAATTTATGATGCAACGCATACAAATCCCGTGATCAGAACAAGCAAGATGGCGGTGGAGCGAAGCGCAGTTGAAAAAAGTGGTCCCCAGAAATGAGTCCAACTAGAGTAACGTCCGACAGCGGACAAACTATTTTTCAAAAGTGCCACGAACAATGCGGTCAAAGCGATGACTGACGATGGCGATATTTCGCCGCTGCTCATCGAAGTACTTTGTAGGCTGAATGTAAGACCAAAACTCCGTCCCCTTACACTGTGCGGGCGCACGAAAAACGCCATTTGGATTTTTAAAGTTGTTTTTCAACCTTTGAGCGGTTGCAAGAACAACAACAACAACAACAAAAAAGTGTTCTTGTGTGAATATCTCCGTTTTTTCTTTCCTTTTTTTCTTTTCTGTCTTTACATCCCTATAGATAGGGCACTCACTCCGCATCGTCTCTTGAGAAGGAGACAAGAAGTAAAGGGGTGACTTCCGCTTTCCTTCTCGGATATCTAACGGACGACACAATGGATTATGTAATCCCCTTCCTTTTGTATTTATGTCAGAGTAACGGTATCTTTTATTCCGCAAAGAGGAGAAGCCTCTGCACTTCAATGCCTCTCTAATTCGTATTTTGCGTCAATATATTTTTTTTTTTTTTTTTTTTTACATATCGGCAACTCTAGAATACTCAGTTACTGGAGTAACGGGAAGTACGAGGACTTACAGTGAAGAACCTCTTCAGAGCTGTCTCCTGTCGTACCAAGAAGAAAATGCAATTAGGGTTTCCGAGTCACATATCAAGAAAATAAGGTAAGTTAATTTTCAGAGACTATATTCACTTCAATTCAGTAGACGAGTTCGTAAAATCCCAGAGTGCTTAGCGCCGCTTTGAACTGTGGGAGTTTACTAACACGAAAGAAACGGGTGGCCTCCAAGCTGTTCCGATTTCTTCCCTACTGGTCCATTGTTCACGACGTGTCAAGGTCAGCGAAAGCGAAATGTGAAGGATTATTCTTCGTTCCCCCGCTCAGCAATCACCCAGGATGCAATGCGTGCACAAAGAGCACTGAACTCGTCTATTCCTTACAAACAAACAAACTACATACACGAGTCAATGTCGAAGTTAATGTTGTTTGTCACTTACGAAGTCGGGTGCAGCGCACAGCTTACGGACGCTGCAGAGGTCACTGTCGCACTGGAGTTGACTGTTCACGCGGTCCAACTTCGTCTCGAGCTGTAGTTTAACAAATAGTTCAGCACAAGACAAAAATTATAGGTTTTCAATAGCAATTTGAGAACGCAATGTACTATGGGTACATCCCACATATGCTATATACTCTTTGCCTGATAGTGTTTGACGGTTAAAGGCGTCGAGAAGACAGTCTGAGCCGCATGTGTTGAAAGCATTCATTATAACAAGTATAGTGTAGACCATACACTGTTAGAAGAAAAGGTATAGAAGTGGTATAACGAATATATAAGCTAGGGCTAAACTATCATATTTTTACCTCCATCGCCAAGTCTATACCCAGCTTAAACCATGTGGAAGGGATAAGTCGCCGAGGCCGTACCTTCCACGGCAGTTGAGGGTATAATGAGGTATTTTTCTCTTACGTTTATACCTTCGGTATATTGTATACCTTTAGCTATGACACTGTGGTACCACATAAATTTGTGGTGGGGAGAGTGTCACCTCAGCTAAGCAATACTTTAATTCAGGAACACAGTCAGTAATACAGCTGCATCCTAATTAATAGGGGAGTGAATAATAGCAGCGTGCTATTTGTCCCTGAAATGACCAAATCTACGCGTCCTCACTCATATAGTTGCTCCCCGGGCGAAGGCGGCCTCACGTTTTGCGAAGCCACGAGGTCGCCATGTATTATACCAGTTTCTGTTCTCCACCAAGTCCTACCACGTTGCTTTGTGTAGCGAGTAATCTGCACGAGCCCTCCTCTCCGTTTTGCAGCTGCACTTCGTGAATATGAGTTTGTGGTTACGTTTGTGTGCGTGCGTGCGTGCGTGTCCAATCATTTTCTTCCTCTCTTTCCTTCTCGCCGTAGGTGTCGTTAATAAAACACTTGTCACTCAATATCATTTTGTTCCGTTACGAGCTGGATTAGGAACGTGCCACTCTGACACAGCGGTGAAATCAGCCTTTTTACACCCCGGGTTTGAAAGTATACCTTCTGGGGGATATATGTTTATACCCCGAGGAGCAAATTATAGCCTCAGGGAGGTATAAAGTTACTATACTTCGAAGGAAGTATAATACTTATAAATCAAAAGGTACGCGCCCTGGGACTAGCCGTTCGTACCCCAAAGGGTATGAATGAACGCACTATATATATTTTCCAATAACATTGCAATATAGCAGACTTCGACGTGCACCGTGGAATTCTCCTTGGGAAGAGCATCAAGTTACCATGAAAACACACACGCCTCGCATATTTCTAATGAAGAGGCGGCGGGTAACGCTACTTGGAGTAAACATAGCCTACACGTGACATAGTCACATCATGAGTCCGCCAGTCACGGCTGAGTTTTGCCAATCACGGCTTTGCTAAAGCGTAAGACTAGGAGGTGAACTGGGTTCGAATCCTTGCGCAGCTGTGCTGTCTGGATGTTTTCTCTGGGGGTTTCCTCGGACGCTTCAATAGAAATATCGGCACGGTTCCCTTTGAAGTCGGCCAGGAACGCACGGTCTCCACACCCGGCGATAGTGACGACCTTGCTCGATCGCCTTAGCGTGGCCGACTACGGCGATCAGTTCTACCGTTACCGCCACCAAGCGTATAAGAACAATCGCATTTCGCACAAGTGAGGAAACTGCATATGTCCCTGTCGTTTTCAGCACCAGTATACACATTCCAATTAAATTCCGTTTTATTTGCAATATAGCGGGCGACCCAATAATTTACTCACTTCTTCTGAGGCATCTTCTCGTATACACGCCAGCTCATCCTTGAGTTCCTGGTCGCTTTTTTCTGAAATCGACAGAGAATTGCTCGAATTACACATCATCCTCCATAATTTAGACGGTGGCCGAGTGCGGCTTTGGGAAGGGTGGCTCGCATTGCATTGTAAATAGTGCGGATGTAAACCTGTTCTATGTCAGTGTGATGTGATATCGAAATGTGCTAATAAGACCACTAGGGAAATCACAGAAGCCGAAATAATTGCAACGCTCGGTACATCATGCGTCAGCACCCCATCAGTGTCGTTATCAGATAAAGAACTTGCTTTTCTGATATCACCCGAACCCAGGGGTCGGGAACCCCTACAGTTCCAAGGGCCATATTCCCCCCCCCCCCCTCGTCGACTTTTTTCCGGGGGCCACAGATGAGATTCGACCCCATTCGAAAATAAGACTAAATTATCCTTCCGAAATTATTAATCGCTGTTGAATGACAAGCTGACCATTCTACAAGTGCAGCTAATACTGTAAGCTTGCTTGTTGCGCTCACAAAGTTATGGATTAGAGAATACGACAAACACCTTTTGTTAATTTTAAGCGCAGGAAAGGCAACACAGAGAGCGCACTTTTGCTTTAGGAATTCGCCCACCCAAACACCGGGATTTTCGTCGTGCGCTCGGTCTCCGCCAGGCCGCAACTGTAGCGCAGCTGGGCCGCGGGTTCCAGACCCCTGCCCTAACCATAGCCTCCTATATACTACATGCCTGCCCTATGATCCCGTAACACACAGGCGCCGGTCGTCCACAATAGTGGCGCTAGTTTCCTAGGTCGGTGGTAGCTACCTCGATGCGATATCACCAGTATTGGTCATGACACCGTCTTCTTACATACAGACTTCAGTGACAACCGGTGGCGTCTGACACGCGGAGAAATGACATGACATCCAAAAGAGACTGTACCAACGCTAACTGGCACGGCGTCTTTCGGTAGCCACTGGCTTATCGAGCAATGATAGAGCCTGCACAGCATGCGCTCATCCAGGACGCTTATCTCCGCAAAGAACTGTAGTGCAACATATGCACCAAGCGCACGGCAGCGTACACTTACGGGGTAGGCAAAGGTTGTCACTGCTCTGACTGTCCATATATCCGACCTAGGAAACTGGCGGCCCCCGTACGGTTGCCTGAATGACCGCATTTGCCTCATTGGGCAGGTATGTAGTATATAGGAGGCTATGCCCTAGCCCTGTACAAGATGTATAACCGAATTGTGGTTTCCGAAATAAACCTGTTTGAAGTTAGCGCCCGTCCGGTTTGTGTCTGTCAGTCTGTGTCTTCTCGTCTGCGCTTCCCTGCCTCGTTATGCTATACTAACAAGCCTAAAGGTTAGCTCCTTCGCTACTACCACCAGAGCCGGAACCGGAACCGAAAACCGCAACTAACCATTATTAATTAACTAACCATTAATTATTAATTAACTTACCATTAACGAACCGGAACCGGAACGGAACCATATTTACTAGCGCCATCTTGCTGCTGAACCGGAACCGAACCGATCGAAAAACTTTCAGTTACCGGTTCGGGTTCGTATGTGCCACCTGTTATCTATCCGATTGTCTGGTGGCCACATCCGTTTTATGTGACAATATACTCGACTCGTGGAAGGGGACCGTGAGACACAGAACAAGATGGACGGACGACAAATTATCAGCGAACTCTCTGAGAAATTGTCGTCCGTCTTTCTTGTTCCGTGTCTCTCAGTCCCCTACCATGAGTCTCTACCAGCTTTCCTGCTCCTTCTCCCTTCTTTCCATAATACTCGAGATCTGGCGGTCCATTCGGTAGCGCGGAACATACGATGCCAAGGACGAAGGAAGTTGTCCTCTCGCCGCCACTTATAGAATAAACATGTTTGGTTATTCTTACCTTCTAAGGTTTGCAGCAGCAGTGCATTGTAACAACATCAACAATAAAAACGTAGCCAAAGAACCACTATGTTCAGTACACTTACCGTTGTACACAGCTCATGTTTCGAAATGAAGTGTCGCTGACAACGTACATGCAGAAGGAGTGGGTGTTTATTTAAAAACCGCAATAAATACTCGCGGAAAGAAAACACGCGACTTAACTTCCCGTATCCGGTTATGCGCCACGTACATTCTCGGAAACCACACAGTCAATGCACGGGCTACATTCTCCGGAGATAAATGTCTGAGCGTCCCCATTTCGAGAGCAAACGGGAGCCTATAGGGATGACACAGGCCAAGATCCTTCTGCACGTTGCAACTGCCATGGCAACGGCGACAACTGGAAACTGCTGCTTTGCTCTTCGCTCACCAATGGGCGACATGGGCGTCTAACCCGCAGGCTGATGTCATACGTGACGTTGCACGAGAATGAATGGCAGGTTTCGTCGTCTGCTGCTATACAGCACGTTTCGACAAATTCCTCGAAGACGACTTCGTTATTCTGAATGAAACTCTCACTGTTGTATGTGTACAGTACTCACGAAGATAGTTTTGAAATCGCCCCGGCTGTACGTACCGTAATTTCGCGCGTATAAGCCGCAGGACGCGTTTTTAGGAACGTTTGAAATTTTTCTGGCGGATAAGCCGCACTGGCAGATAAGCCGCGGGCAATACGCGACGACAGATTTGTGCGACAAATGAGACCATAAAGAAGGCCATAAGCCCTGTGATCCATACTCCGAGTCGGCATAGTGTACAACAAAGGAGGTCAGCTCTAGAGTTTTACAAATATCGGATTGTGCCCTTGTTGGGCGTTTTTTATGGATTGATGGGTCAATGGTCTTCCAGTAGACGTGAATCACTGTCACCACTTTCGTTAAAGCTGCTTGGGGGAATGCACCTGGAAGGTCAACTTACTCGAATGTGGACCCGTCCCTGTTCGTGCACCGGGGTTCGGCGGGGTAGTGCTAGTCCAGAGACACTGTCATCCTTTTCGTTAAAACCGACGTATGGTGAAGATGCCAGGAAAAAATAGTCATCAGATAACCCCCACCGGTGGATAAGCCGCGGAGCGTCCGTGAGAGAAAAAAATCGCGCATAAGCCGCGGCTAATACGTCTGAAATTACGGTACCTTAAAAGACGCTATCCGCGACGAATCCGAAATTCTAAAGTTAATGTAATATCCATTTGGAGATACCTTCCAAGAAGAAAACACGAAAAAAAAAAGTTGGCAAAATTCGTTTCTCCATAAAACATCAAAAACATCGAATTCGAGACCAACTGTGGCCTATCGGTTTAAAACGGACCTCCCCAGCTTCGCCTCTGCAGGGGACGTCATTGGCATTGCCGGTGGGATTCCCCATCGCTCAGCTGACGGTGTCGCCACGCTGGTTGCAATCCTACACTATCGAAAGCATGAACGGAGATGCTTCTATAGGGACAGTTCGACAGCAGATTGTGAGTCGGAAGGCCGCATTTTGTGACGGACAGCCTGCCTTCGTAACCGACTCTAGTAACGTCGGTTCGCACACTGTTGACAGAGTTGAGTCGGGAGCGCGCAGCCGGCTGTAAAATCCGATTAAATTCATTTTCTAATGTTTGCGACTTTTTCTAAACTTAATATTCCGGTTACATGTATTTCATGCACCCACTATTTCGATCGCACTATCAGTTCAACTGCGCTTTTTAAGCTTTATTTCCAACGCGAACGCCCAACCCAACGCCGACGATCGCAGGCGCACGGGATGGCGGGGAAGAGCTCTTCAGCACTCACCACGCGAAGCGTACCACGTGGCTCGCTTGTTGCTATGGTGATGGGCGGGGTCAACTCAAATTGCGAATCTGCGACGTGCTGTGAACACGTCCCTGACCATTCAACGACCTCCCATGTGGCGCGGGCGAAGGCGGATCAAAAGCAAACTTCAATGGCGAGGAACGTGCCCCTGAGCAGATGAAGAGGAAACAGCGGAAGGAGTAAGAGGCAGGGGCACTAGCAATAATCCTGGTCCTGCTTCAGGGGAGCTGTGCCGACATGCGTTTAAAAAGTTTGTCGTAAATCCCCGAAGAAATTTGGAACAGCACTGTTGGTGGTTGAAGCGCATTACCCCCCATTATATTTAGCACCACTTCTGAGCCTCACACACGCACCCAAGAAGCGCTGTCTATGGACAGTCTGCTGTCTGCACAATGTTCAGAGCAAAATCTAGACGCAGAATATACATACTGTGCACCTACGTCTTAGGGAAGGCAAAGGAACCGGGGGAAATTCGATACAAGCGTTTGTTCGGTATATCCGAAAGCGTCACAGGCGCAGTGATAGCCGCTCGACAAGTGCGCGCTGAAACACAGTGGGAGCTTTAAAAAGGCTTCGAACAGGTTAACAACTCCTGGTGGGGAACACCTTGGCGATATTTTCATTTAGTACATGGAAAACAAAGAGCGAGAGAGAGGAAAAACTTTAACGAGCACGAGCCTCTGCTAGCTCGTCCTTCGCAGAATACCTCGAATTATCGTGCTCGAAACACATGCAAACCGGTCGGGACAGCGTGAGATTACGAATAAGCGGATTTCCGAGAGAAATATTTCAGGAGAGAGAATTTCATTATAACGAAAGTCTACTGTATATGTACTCCTCAGTTTACCTTTGGCACTGCTGCAGAAATGATTCTAATTGAAAAACGAAAGTAAAAAACTCAAAATAAAAGGAGTATGACAATGCCCCAATAATTACTCTCGGTGAGCAAATGTTTTATTAGTGCTTCTTCCTTCATCATTCTTTGGAGTTTCACTTTTCGTTCTCGTTTGAATTGTAAAACACATTACCCTAGTTGTGTAAGTTAACCGGTAAAGGGTCCCTCCCGTCCGACGCGTCCCCTTCGGGAAAGGCTGCCCCCAGGGGATTTCTCAACATCCCCCACACCATTAAAACACTTTAAATACCTACCAAAAAAGCCAGAATACCTCCAAAATAAGCAACCTTCCAAACACTGCTCGAATCCCAAGTCTCCACGTCTAACGCCCGACCACGCTATAGAGTGATGTTGGAGAACAGACCTGGCCAGCAAATCTTGTTTCCACAGAAACCAAAGTTCAAAGTAATACTAATACCATAGATTGAGAAGTTACCCGTCAAAAAGAACTCGTTACAAGTTAAGTTACTATGTGAAAAATGTAACTAAGTTAATAACGAAGTTCTTCAGCCTGAAACGTAACTCGCAGTTACTGAGTTACCTAAAGAAGAGAACGAGTTACTTCCAAGTTACTTCAGACACAAAATAGCATTACGCAGGTGCAGCGCGCATGAGCAGTTGAGTTAGACCTTGAGTTGCCTGCGGATGAGTGCAACACGCTTAGATCGTTGTCGCTTATGTCCAACAATAGACCTCTGCCTGTTTGTAAACAAATGACGTCATAGTGTTCGACAGCGCCACAAATTTGGTAGAATTGAACTACGCTCGAAGCTAGAGGTGAACAAGGTCCCGCCCGAAAGCCACGGTCTTGAGGGGACTACGATATGTTCCCTTAAAGGGACGCGACCCTTGGTCCTGCTCTTCCTTCAATGAGAGGCAGAGAACAAGTGCCCATTCGTGGAACCCAGCCTTCTCCTCCCGATTTGTTTCGGTTTCAGTCTGTCTACCAACGTCATGGTGACGTTTCTCTGGTAGAGGTCTATTCGAACGCTTTGCATCTTACTCCCTGTGGGTGCACAATGGTTCAGCTTCATTTCAATGGCAGCGGTTCTTACTTCCTGAATAAAAGACTGTCATTGATTGAATATCACGTTTCATGGCAAAAAATGCCATCAAGGAACCGGAGAGAAAGCAAGAAAATATGTGGATGTGAGTAGAAAGCGAGGAAAAATTAACTAGGCACTTAACTTAAGTTACTTAGGCAAAGTTACCTGAAAAAGGAACGAGTTCCTCTGAAGGTTATCATGGCGCAAAAGTACCGAGTTAAGTTACAGGTTACCAAACAAAAGTAACTTAGTTACAGTAACGAGTTACCTCGAACTGTGACTAATACTCACTGCACAACTCCAGATGGTGAGCCGACGCCAGCAGAACAACCGCGGCCAGAACAGCAACGCCAAAGAGACCCTTCATGGTTGAGCAGTAGGTGTCTTTTACTCTCTCGCAGACACTGCGTGCTCTCTAGTAAACTTGTGCCAGCTTATATATCGACTACCTTCTGCGCCGTCGCTGCTGATTGAGCAGACGAGGGGCTAACTCTTTGTTCCGACCTTGAAGATCTCAACACGTTATAGGACGTCTACATTGCACATCCAGGAAAGGAGAAAGACTTATGGATGTATGAATATTACACCGGCAAGATGAACGGGAAAAGTACGTGAGCTCTTGCTGAAGAGCAATTACGTTCATTTTTGCGCGAGGACAGGTTGTTGCGCAACGTCTCCGATAAGTATACATCACAGTTTTAAATGCTACGACTAGAGCACGGACTTTCATGCAAATGCATGTCCCCCCCGACATGGTTCCGCATCTGGACGATGATGGTGATGGTGATGTGATAAAAAAAATGGGGATGTGAGTTTCGACGAAGTCGAACTGGCTACCCCAGTACACTTACACACAGAAAGCACAAACAGATGATGAGATGAAAGCACGAAAAAGCACGTTTGATCGTGATGGTTATGGGAAAATGTATTATGGCAGTTGATGTCATGAGGCAGGAACACGTAGAAGGGTCAAATACATACAAAGCATAAAATGCCTAAGAAATTAATGACGAAAGAAGTCACCCTGGACCGGTAATCCAGAAGATGTAGGTTCGGGTCTTCTATAGCTTGCTAACATTTTCAGTGACTTCCTACCTCCGTCATTTGGAAGAGTCTTGGTGCATAGTTGCATGCATGTTTCAGGAGTTTTTAACGCTCTAGTTCGCTTTGTCCTTACCTGATTCTCTCACATAAATATTCTGAGACAAAGATCTCCTCTCCTTCTCCTCAGATGGTGCACCTCCTGTCTTGCTTACTTTCCGACACGACAGCGTATTAAGGAATCGCGCTAGTTTCGGACACGTGGTTGTTTGAAAACAAATTTTCAACAAACATTAGGCACGTTCGGCACACATTAGACATCACTAACCGGAAGTGTCTCATCTCGCCCGCGCGATGACTCGTCTTGCCCCGAGGGTTGGGGCAAGATGAGACAATCGGCATTTGTGAGTTTATTGTTCTGTGTATATTTTAGACCGGCTATGTCATTTCTGCCACTGAGAATGTGCCCTATGGCTAGTTTTTTCTGAAAAGCATCAAAGATACAGATTACACATTCAATTGCAAATTTCTGTCTCATCTTGCTCCACCTTACCCTACTTACAGTGTCGTGGGTATAATCGCAAAGGTATCCTTGTTTTTAAACGCGCGTGCTCAGCTATTGTCATAATATTTTAATACGAAAATCGTACAGTCATTTTTTTCCCATTCCTTCCTTCCTTAATTACTTTCTATTATGTTTTCGCTACAACAACGCAGCGGCAGAGGTACATGCAAAAAGCAGCCAAGCCTGTCCTTGGCTGCCCATAACCACCGAAAGGACGTTTCTACCAGTAGTTGATCCTACGAGCTAAGAAATAGTTTCCACCACCAACCAACCAACCAAGATAAACCACCAACCAACGCTCTGCCCTCAAATTCAAACTATGCTATTTCAACACTTGCATCAAAAAAACACTTTAGATGTGGGACTGCCAGGACAGGCCTGTGTTGCTAAAGGCACGATAAATACTTGGACAGATCTTGTGGAACAACATAACTTACAGGGTGAAATGTTACAAAGAAAAAGACGGATAAAAAGAAGAAAAAAAAGGACAGAATGGTGGCGGTGAAAACAGTATAGATACGAATATTACACACCACTGTAGTACAAATAATAACTATACAACAGGAATACTATTCACAGTATCCGCCGCGTTAAAGATCACATTGCGGTTTTGCAACGTGATCTTATTACGTGAACGTAGCTTTTAAGATGTGCTCTGATATACACGTCATTCAAATTCCCGATGTCTACCGGAAACGAATTCCAGATCGCAGTATCTGGGTCGGAGCCTCGGCAGATAGCAACCTCAAAGCTCTTTTGACCTTTTTCGACACCATAGGACTTCAGCCGTTATTGTGAAGGGGCTCATTATTCCATTCCCCGCATCACCACCAGCAATGGGGTAGAATATCGCCCCTGGCGATGAAACTCCCCATTCATAACCTCAAAAGTTATTTGTCTTCTTTTGACTGGTTGTTTGGTTGGTGTTTATTATTATTATTATTTATTATTACACACCATGCGTGTAAATACTGCATTGTCTGCGCGCGCCAACACCAAGGCTTCGGCTGTTCTTGGGCACATTAATAAAGGTATTATTATTATTATTAGTAGTAGTAGTAGTAGTAGTATTGCAATCTTCCTTCTCACTCAACTAACAAAACTGTTTGCTCGTGAATCGGAGTTTCCGTTTTAGGTTGGAAAGAGGATACACATTCTCTCTTCATATAGGCGGCGTGAGATGTGGTCGTACTGAGGTTCTCGGTCTCCTCTGACGCGGTCTGTCGCCTTCAATCATTTTATACCTGCTGAAAGATCTTTCCGCACCTACAGAGTTTATATGAACTTTATATGAAAAAGTTTACAATACATGCCCTGTGGAAGTTACATCTGTAGGACACCCTTTTTGTTCCTGAACTGTACATACTTTTTCAAGACAACATCTCAGACATCAAATGAAAATCCCCCCGTACCACCGCTAAACTGCACACGGGAGAGACACCGCCCCTTCCTCGGGTGAAGCATGCTCAGTAAACTCGGGCTAACGTTATCTTAAGCTAAACTACAACCTGTCTGTGTGTCCTGTGTCTGTCTGTGTTGGTCCTGGAGCATGGGCAATATCGTAAAGCAGGCTTCAATTTCGTAAAGCAGGCTTCATCTCATGCAGGACAGCGTCAGGTGAAGCCCACTTTCGGGAGATGTCGTTCACATTCGGCGAATAGTCGAATATTCGGAGGCCTGAATATTGGTTATGCGATTCGCGAATCGGATACTTCGAGTGATTGATATTCGATTCGAATTCGGTAACTCGAGTATCCGCACGCCCCCAAAAAATAAAGGATTCCGTGAAATGCCAAACGGAGGATTCCGCGATGAATTCCGGATTGCGTGAAATTTCGCGCAATCGCGGAAAACACGAAACCTTAGCAATACCCATGTGAGATAGACCCCCACACACACCTGGGAAATTCGATACTTCTCGCTCATGCAGATCCAAAGATACTAAAATTGCAACGCTCGTTGTTTATCTGTGATAAACGGCACACTTTCGCAAGATGTGCAAATGCACCAAAGTACGGCATGTGCAAGAAGTTTGTATGCATCAGATATGATGAGGTAGACATTACATGCCTGGGAAACACAGACTGCTATATACATATAGCACGTTATGGAAGCTAACGCCATAAATTCTCCTGATACGCTCGTAACGGAAGAGAACAACACGTGCATGCATGCATGAAGTGATACAACAGGTGTACAAAATATATTTAAAAATACAAAATGACCCTTTCGCTTTTTGTGTGTGTTAGCGCCGCGAAGCAACTTTGACTATATGAGCGGCGCGCACACGTGGACAGATGGAGAGAGGACAGACAGCGCAGGAAGGAGTGAGGGACAGATGATTAGTATGTGTCCTGGGCCGACTTCAGGGGGAACTGGACCCTTGCGTAAATGCCAATACCAAACAATAAAGAGATTTACAATAGGGAACCCAAGAGGCAAAAATAGCGTCATCGTCACCACGGACCGTGTCGTCACTTAGCGTGCGTGGAGAGTCATGCTTTCATGGGCTTTAGCTGGTTTAGCAGTGTGCTATCCACACATGCTTGCATTCTCGTATGAGTAGCTGACTTGAATGTAAACAGCCTATGTGCATGTGGTAGGCGTGCTTCGATATGTTAGTAGATTTGTACCGTTAGTAAATAGTAGTTTGTTGCGCGTTTAGGAACATCAAATTCATTCGAAGTTAAAGTACCGATAATGTATCATCACACAGGGGCACTTACCAATGTGACCTATATTTCAGTTGTTAAAATTTGTCCCAAAGCAGAAGCACAAGTAGGCATACTTGAGCTCATCTCCTTGAGTTACTGAGGATGGAACGTCTCGTAGATGCTGTGCCTGTGTGCCTTCGCGCACCGTCATAGCCCCCTCCCCCCGAGACAAAAAACCTGATTAAAATAAATATTTCAGGAGAAGGTCATTTAAATATAGCTCATTGTTATTTAGTTATTCTTTCCATTCCACTCATGTGTCGTGACTTCACGAACGATTCCGGAGAAAACGTATGACTAATAGGACGTTGCCGCCCAGAAAGACCTGCCCGAAGGGGTGAGCTGTTAACACTACAAAAATGCCACTTCTGTTGTGAAGTTCGACATTTTTAGCCTTGGTGTAGTGCTTCCTTCAAAATAGAAACGAAAAAAAAATACATATATCGTTCCATGAATATTAATTTTTCCTTGTCAATGTTTTTGTATCATATTTCATTTCCGCGTATTTTCATATGAATGAATAAACTAATGAAACTAAATTCAACCCAAGGTCATATACTATGTGTGTTCCTGGAAGTTAAGGCCTTCAATTTTTTTTATTTTTTGTCTCGATGACGATTTATGTTACCCTAGAATGAGAAAACGAACACACATCAGATGAAGCCTTGTGCATGTAAAAACCAGCTACGTAGAGCCAAATGCCTGATTTTTTTTTTACGATTGTATGGCCTACAGTTGCTTTTTCCTTCTTGCAGGTATACTCATTCCAGAAACAAGACCTGTACCATTGCGAGCTGACTGGAAATAAATAAAGGTTGGATTAGAAAGGTGTTATTTCTTGGCCAGTGACTGCTGGATGACTCCAAAAAGTCACAACTAAGTCTATATTCGGCTAACTCTAAACTCCATATATCAGCGTGCTTAATAACAGCATCAGCCATACCTCGTGACTGAACACATTACACAATATGCTACACTGTGCGGTGGTGTTTTAATATACTGTTTATCTCACTATATATGCACATCCCTATCTACTGTATAAGCCAGGCTGTGCTCTCGGACGATAAATATGATATGCTGAATGTTGCAGTCCAGTAGAGTATGCAATGTGCCCTTATATGGCTGCCTAGGTTGCAAACAAAAAACTTTATATTTGGGATAAGGAATAGGGAGTTTCATCGTCAGGGGCGATACTCTTCCTACCCCATTGCTGGTGGCGATGTGGGAAAATAGACGTCTACCCGAGTAACGTCATCATGACGTTGGTGGACAGGCTGAAACCGAAATAAATCGGAAGTGGAGGGCTGGGTTCCACGAATGTGCACTTGTTCGCTGCCTCCCATTGAAAGAAAAGAAGGACCAAAGGTCGCGTCCCTGTCAGGGATCATCGTAATCCCCTCAAGATCGTGGCTTTCGCGCGCGACCTTGTTCGCCTCTAGCTTCGGGCGTTGTACAGCTTACCAAATTGGTGGCGCTGTCGAACACTATGACGTCATTTGGTTACAAACAGGGAGAGGTCTATAAGGATCGAAGTCCTATTAGTTTGCAATAAATACGGACAACATTTAGAATTAGATTTGGATGTCCGTACCTTTGACCGTAATGAGACGCCTTCGACCGAACTGGTATTTTAGCCGTAATGCGGAGCTACCGCTTTGAAACCTCCCCGTGCCTTTCATTCCGCCATTTTGGAGCCGAGGTATACAGCCTTGAAATCTCCAAGTGCCGCCTCTCGTGTGGACGGAGCGATGACGGATCTGACGTCACGGCGAGTCCTCATCTCCGGGCAAAAGATCCAAGGATGGCCAAACTCTCCCAAATAAACGGCTCTCAATCCATCAATCCATCCACCCACTACACGGCCTCTTCACCATGCATCTGCTTGCAGTCTTCCAACGTGGAGCGCCCTGTTGCTAGGAGACAGACTCCCGTGCTCAAGGTGACGTCATTTATTCTCGGAGAATCCGAAACTATGAAGTTTCGTGGTTTGGAAAATTCGCAGAAACGCGTAATGTTCACCGACGGCACTGTTATTTTGCGCCCCAAGTCTGTAAGCTGGGCTTATACATAGTGTGTATTCACATGACGTCAAACGAACGCGTTTGACCACCATAGTTGTGGTCACTTTTTCGGCGCAGCTGCCGAGATTACATAGCGTTTGCTCGAAAACGAAGCCTAGAATGGTGTTTTGAAGTCTTGTCGCCTCCATTCCCTTCTTTTACCCCGAAGACACTTCGTCACTGTCGTTCTCACGTTTTCTTTTACGAAAACTATGGTTGTCGCATTGAAAAATCGCGCAGTTTGTCATCTTTCAGTGCCGGTTGCACGAAAAGTGACCACCGGGGGGAAGAGCTTACGAGCATGTCACGTCACTGCCACGTCAGAATGTGACGTAGGTGAATACACTCTATAGGACGAAAGAAGATATATATATTTTAAAGTCCTTCGTGTAATTTTAAATGTTGATCTATTAGGCAAAACGCAATGCTGAAGATTACAAGGATATTATTTGTAAAGCCCACAGCTAGTATGAACGGAAGAACGTGGCATTCTCCACGGGTATCTTCGGTATGCTCACTTTGCAAAACCCATTCATGCTTGGTGTCGCGAATGAGCTGATGACGGGTGAACTAACGGACAGCTGAGCAAGAAAGTGAGTGAAAGAAGGCGGATCGGGGCTTGTTGGTATATCCCAGGACCGTGCCCGTTTTTTCGTAACCCCAGATCCTGGGATTTCAGGACAATCCTTAACCCAATTGTTGACGCAGTTGGTAGCGACATAGAACCGTGCAAGATTTACGAATCGTTTAATTTCTAGTACTCGCTCGAATGACAATTCTTCGTCTTTAACTGCACCTCAAGCCACCTACCCAGTTGGAAACGGCCTTCACGGGAGAGGGCGCTACCAGTACTCCGAAACTTTAGTGCGGGGAGCCTGTACCCGTGACACACGCATCGTTTGTTGCACTTGCCTCTTTCCGCCATCGTCAGGCTCCGAGCCACGGCTGGCACGAGAAAAGTGGCACGAAATAGAATTTGGACCAGGTACGTCATCATGAAACATTGCTGTGTCCATGTGTTTTTAGGATTGCATTATCTTCTTCTTTTTTTTTCGCGTGATAAAGTACCGAACTTGGAGAATCCACGTGCATTCTGAGACGGGCTTTATATGGGCTTTCAGAATATCACAACTGTTTCAGTACTTCTTCTTCGTCTAAACATAGGATGGCTGGTTGCTCAGTTGCTCAGTACATCGGTGCGTGCGTAGCTGCTCTTCTTTACTGGTTGGATTTCTTCCTTTATTGGCGCCACGCCACTTGTGAATTCCACGACGACGAGCACAAATCTGGAAGTTTAAACTACCTATGACTTGCGCGATTTTCGGATAACGCAATTATACATGCCGATAGTTCAGTAAACAGAAAAGGAAGTTTAGATAACGGCGCAAAGAGAAAAGACAACGACGAAATCGGTAATAAAAAGAAACGCCCTTAGCCCTTAGTGTCACTGTCACACTCATATCATACTGAATTAGCCCTGGCCAATCTCCCTTGCGGATCGCGGCCATCTTCTTGGGGAGAAGAAGAAGAAGAAACGAATAGACAAACATTGTTTGTTCCTTTTGTCCTGGCCAATCTCCCTTAGTGGCTCACGGCCATCACCTCCTTGGAAGAAGAAGAAGAAACGAAGATACCGTGAACGGAGATCATTGCAACGTTAAAAATGTGTGGAAGACGTCGCCGCGGCCGCAAGAACCGCAGAATGAAGGCCTCCGCGAGGCCCGGTGCCGTCGACAGTCCCACGACAGACAGTAAAAGCGCGCGACAGTTCGCTTGACCAGGACGACGACGTCGACGTCTTTATGAAAGTGATCGCGAAGGATGTGAAGTCCATCCTATACCCGCCACTCTTGTGCAGCATGCTGGTGTCAGTTCATCATCGCCCTTTTCCACTGCACTAACCACATGCCTGTTGAGGTCGCAGGCACACCGAGGGGCCTTGAAGACACCACGTCCGCTATTCGTACATCCAAGAGGGGGAAATACTCGCTGTAGAAGAAGCGAAGCTTCTCACTCAGGAAGTCACTGTTCAACTTCACTGAAAGAAACTTCACTTCAACTTCACAAGTCACCGTTCGACAAGATGAGGCATTTAGAGAAGCAGCAGGAGACAACAGGCGCCACCAGCAGAGCCCCTCAAAGGAGTGTATCATGAATAACCAACGAAGTGACGGACACTGCTGTCGACGTGCAGACCGGAATCAAGAAAATCGTTATGTTAAACAGACTGGTAGGAAGAGTTTTCTTCAGATTCAACCACATGCCCTTCAAACTTCTTGGATAATTATTGGGGAGCTACAAGTTCCCTGCGCTCGCATCGGCTCGATCCGAAGAGTGGTTAGCGTTCCACCTTGTATACTGCAAACAATGGCTTTCTTAATGAGAACTACGACGATTCCGTTGTCAGTCATTACAACGCCTACTTTGAGTTGGTCGTCATCGCCACGGCATTCCTTTCGAACAAACGATTGACGACTCTCGAACAAAAAGAGGAGCTGATCGCGGGTACAGAAGACAAGCGGAGGAAACATCAAGAAATGAACACACTGTAAAAAATAAGGGTACAGGTGTTCCATTTTCCTGTCACATTTGCTCTTACAAAATCACGAGGTATTGCGGAAGAAATCCCGGAACTCCAGGACGCCAAAAATTGGCTGGGATCCCGGGGTATTCCGATTGACAACCCTACACCAGAGGATGCCCCAAGAAGTTTAACCGTATTTTACCGCCATTCTACTAGCAAATTAACAATATTTTGCGTATAATAAAATATATGCTTGGAAACACAAGTGCTCAGTGTTCTTGAGAATTACGTGAATAACATCCCCTTATATGAATGCCATACATTGCAAGTTCCCTGAGCGATGCGGGTCAAATGATCAAGCATTAGTTGTTTGGCCACAGAAGAATGAAAAGAACATCTACGTGTAGTTCGGACAGGAGATAGGGAATGCATCCCGTGCTAAAACATGTCGCTACGTAACAGTGTTTCAGTGAACGTGCCACAACAACCATGGGACCAATAGCGTGGGGGTAATATCATTATAAAATTGTCGCAATCTCTTGCAGAAGATAAATACCGTTGGTACAGACTCGCTAACACATTTTTGTGACACATAGGAGAAACACTTTGCATTTTTGCCATTGTGCTGGCTACTATACAGTCAATGATGACGGTGCGGAAAGGGTGACAAATGGACACAAACATCTTGGCGCGCTTTTAATAAAGGCCTCTATCCCGAGCCCGAATCGTACTGCCGAAAATGGCGGTAATAATTGTCGGTGAACTCCACCATGATGTCCCGCGTGCACTCCGGCATCTCTTCGGTCAGGAGTCCTGCACAGCAAATCTGCGTTATTCTTCTAAAGGAGCATTGCGTTAGCAAGTTTCAACTACAGGCAAGCTGTCCATTGGCTCAAATTTCTAATGCACCTACCAGGAGACCCTGAATAGACGGCGTATGCTGGCACCACTGTTTCTGGTGCTAGTACTGTATTGTCCGCTATCATACAGCAGTCCTTCAGAATGGACCGTCGGCCCTGGATAGACAAGATCAGACGGCCCTCTCGGACACATGCTTTATTCTAGCCACAGTGGTGTTCGCAAATTGTGATCCCACAAAACGACACTCACAATGACGCAGTTCTTTCCTATGTATGAGTACGAGCCAACGCTGGCAGCATTTACAACCGTATCTTCGTCGATAAATACGTGGTCGCCGATTTGCAAGGGGAAGAATGCGACACTGGAATTATCACCATTAGGACGTTTATTTTTTAAATTACAATTACCTAGGCATTCCTTACCCTCTGCTGAACTTCTTGAATGGTGGCCTTATCACTGATCCTTTTCCAATAACACAATGTCGTCCTATCCTGATGTTCGCCAAGTCTCCTCTAATGATCGCTCCGGACCTTACGATTGTCTAAAGATTCAAACAGAAATACTCACGGCACCGAGTTGATAGATTCCCTAATATCTGTGCTACAACAGGGACTACCTTTCCATTAAGCACGATGTTCTGACTGCCGCAGAGGACAGAACCTCTGCTAACCTTGTTTCCAGAAGCCTGTAAGAAGCATGAAAGCTTGCAAGACGTCAAAATCTAAGCATCTTCCGGTCCAATTGTCCTATTTTGACTGTACTGCTGGGCTATCTACAACTTGTCGTCTAACGCGTACTGCAAAGAGTTCCGACACGGAGTAAAAAAAAAAAAAGTTCGAAGCAACTAGACGTAATTCCTTCAACGTTACAGGTGGCGGATGATTCCATCAAAGCAGTCATTTATGCAGACCCCCTATACCCCAAAAAATCTGCAGGAGGCCCCTAAAATTTTCTGAGATTGCACAATATTGCGTCCAAAGCATGTAAAGACACCCCCTTGCGGGCTCAACCCCCCCCTCCCCCCCCCCCCAAGGACGAAATTCTGGATAAACCACTGCATCCAAGCAGGGCCGGTGCTAGGGGTGTGCGGGGCCTAAGGCAAAGGCACACGGGCACCTAGGCTTGCCCCGCTATGCGTGCGCGGGGCCTAAGGCGGTCGCCTTACTCGTACCCCACCCCCGAGCTGACAAGTACTGATGCAGAATTTACTTACTCTTACAACTTGAGTACTATAACGATAGGTATGCCACTGATCTAACTGTAAAATAACGCGGCCGATAGCCAAGGCAACGTACAGTCTCAATATAATCTTGCTTGTTGTAGAACACGTCCGGAAGCTCCATTTTCGAAGGGGCCACGGGCCACTTCGAAGTTCGAACCGTTGCGGATTGGATTGGAGCGGCTTTAGGCTTTAGACCTTCACACTTTACAGAATCCTGAAAGCTGTGAAGAGTACGTAGTAAGTACGTAGTATCCATCTTGCACTGCATTTCTTTTCAATGTTGACTTTTTAGCTTTTTAGAGAGATAACATATGGCCGTTGTCATTTTACCAAAGCCGATTTCTAATTTGCCGACAATTTAGCAAAATCTAGCATATCTCGTGGCTAGAATCTAGCAACAAACACTCAAAATGGCCGCCTCCGTGGCGCAAGAGCAAGCCGTAACCGTCGTCGCAAATAAGCAGCGAAAAGTATTTACCGGTGCATCCGGGCGTCAAAATATCCGACTAGCACCTCATGTGCCAACGGAAATCACAGAAAACCCGGAAATTATTGAGGCATTGCGATGTCTTCCCGCAAACTATAACTTCGAAGTGCCAAAGACCATATGGCGCATCAGGCAGCTCAATGCGAAGCGCGTCGCTCTGCAGTTTCCTGAAGGATTGCTCATTTTCGCCTTTGCTATAGCCGATATCTTGGAAAACTTTACAGGCTGCGATGTTGTCATTCTAGGTAGAGTATAGCGTCATGACAACAAGAGCCTTGATCTTCCTGTTTGATAATGTATCATATTGCATCTCATACAGTCATGCTGTTAGACGATATACAGTTACCTTGATAATGATACCTACATTACCTATAATAATACCTACATTTTGACTCAGCTGAGGAGCTATGCAATCTCACGAAACAGAAAAGTTACAAAACTCTCAACCATATCTGCTTTAAATTGACGCAGTGAAACAACTGTGAATGATCTTACTCACAGTGGAATGAAATGCTTAGTCACTCATTACATCACTTGTTTAATGCAGGTGACGTCACATATGGTGCATGCTGCATCGATGACTTCAGCGCAAGAGCGCTCGGCTGTGACCTCATGGTGCACTATGGTCATAGCTGTCTCATACCGGTGGACCAGATGGATGGCCTCAAAATGCTTTACATATTTGTCGACATTAGGATGGACATTCTACATCTTATTGAAACTGTGAAGCACAACTGGACACCTGTCACATCTTTGGCATTTGTCAGCACAATTCAGTTTGTGTCCACAATTCAGGCTTTGGTATCGGAATTGAAAGCAGAAGGCTACACTGTCAGTGCACCTCAGATACGGCCCCTATCGCCTGGAGAAATCTTGGGGTGCACATCTCCCAAGTTGACTGGGGTGGACGCTGTCATCTACGTTGGGGATGGACGATTCCACCTGGAATCAATTATGATTGCCAATCCAGAGGTTAAAGCCTACAGGTATGGACAGCCAGTGTATGATTTGGTTTGAAACGAAACCATATAAATGTGTATGCTACGTTCACATGTTACACACAGCTTTCAACTGAACTTTTAAGTAATGGTCTGTAGCCATCGATTCACTATTAAATTAGATTTGTAGTCAACTGTAAGTTATGTGCGGAGCTTCATGCTCGAGAGCTTTATAGGCTTTGGGATAAGTAAGTAAAGAACAGCATGCTGACGTCCTGTTTTGGTTTTATGGTAACATAAGCATTACATACTGATATGACAGCTTACATTACTTACAGGCACCACGAAGAGATTCCTAGAATGAAAATCTTTCTCAGTGGAGAATAGCTCTCAATGAGGACATTTTTTCGAGTTATGGGCACTAACTACTCTCAAAGTAGTTACACTACAACTACTAACTGCTTGTTTAAAAAGTAATCGAAACTACTAACCCACTACTTTCTAGGGCAAGTAGTTAAACTACACCTGTAACTACAGCAAAGTAGTTTCATCTACTTTTGCAATTATATTTCCACACAACATAGAACCTAATAGAGTTGCACTGAGTTTATGTCAGGCTGAATGTCCTGCTGACCATGTCGTTCAACTGTGTCATCCCCAGATTATGCTTGCCTCCACCCTCTGCCTCAATTTTGGAAGAAGGCATTAAAGGGGCACAAAACAGGTCGAGGAACATTCTCCAATTATTATGCCCAATGAAAGAACATAGCTCACGATATCCAAATATGAAATTATTTTGCTTCTAGCGAGTGTCTTTAACACGAAACAATGCCATTCAAAGAGCATAATCCGCGCGGGTCTCTCCTTATCCTTGGAACCGAGTCACGTCATTATATTCCAGCGTATAGCAACACCGAATTCTAGGCGCTGGAAGTGGGGGAGTTTTCGCTCTCCTAGCCAATGACGGACCCCACTGAGACAAGCTGCAGCTCGCGAGGGAACCGGTTGTGGGGACATCGCGGTGACCTCGCGGAGCAATACAGCACCGGAAACATAGTGCGCACGTGAAATATAATATTGAGGGGTTTTAGTACGGTTTGAACTGGCTATCTTATATTTGACAAGTGGGAATGTGTTTAGAGTTGACCTCACCTCTCGATATTACAACAAAATTGATGTATAGGCGTCCCACATTCTAAATGGCTGATGATGCGCGACGTCAAAATGACGTGTCGCTATTGTCGCCAGGAGATCGCAGGGCGGAGCATAAGGGCGAAAGAGTGCAGTGAATATTCAGTCGGTTTGGCATCATTATTTACTTTTTTACGACAACAATTTTTTGAAAACGTTCACCGTCGGCAACGTATCACGATACATTAAAAAAAGTGCGCCTTGTATACCTGTTTATTGCCCCTTTAACATTAAGAAGCATGACAGACTTTGTTACCTGCCCTAATCTACGTACATCTGTAGTACATACTTGAGTTATGCACGTACCTTTCAGATGCACCTTTCAAAACTCGTGCAATGTTCTCGCATCACGTGGTCGAACTTTGATTTGATAACATTCTTTATTGTATGGTTTCTATAAAGTACCTATTGAGACATGTGAGAGCAATCCGTAGAATCTAGCCACTAACGAGTTTTAGTAGAAGAAAGTACTCTACAAAAGGTGCATGACACAGGAAGTTGTCAAAACCAAGCTCACGAATGTGATGCAAGATATTTCAAAACAACAATAACAATAAATGAATGAAAGAACACTATGATACTATGTTTTCGGAGCTGCTATTATGAATACCTTCATATAGAGTAAGGCACCCCATTATACGATATGCGTGCTGTGTTTATGCGCTTGAGAAAACATTACCGTATTGTAACTGGCCCGAGCACTCCATCACTGACCAGACGTGAAACCCTTTGCACAGTTACAATAAAAGTTTAAATTCTATTGTGTATAAAAATATCACGAATCTTTCGAAAGTAGGCATAACGGTCATTACCAAACAGGACAACAGTAATCTCACTCACAATAAAGTAGAGACTTCGGTGGAAGTCTACTTTATTGAACATTCTTTCCCAGCAAAAGCGTCTTTGCTCACGGCGTATTGAATAAAGCCACGGCCAAGGGTTCGTAGTTAGACTACAGTAGTTAACTAGAAGACAAGTAGTTTAACTGCTTACTTTGAATTACTTTTTGTCAATTATTTGCAGTTACTGGTCAACTATATAAAAGGTAATTTAACTAGTAGTTGAACTAGTGCTCATCACTGCTTTTTTCCTGAAATATATATCCGATTTTTGTGGTACAGGTTTTTTGAAGAACACACACAGCCATTGCGGCAGTTGCGGTGCAGGATGGGAGTTGTCGGGGATAACATGTGTATGCCTTGCTTTTCTTATCTTATCTCCAATCGTCGTCGTTGTATTTCTGGTGTATGCGCCCTCACTGTCATTTTACACTACATTTCCCAACATGCCTTGCGAGGGCACGTACTGCTAACTGGAACTTTTTCAAATGGCCTATTGCATTCAGAGCGAGCGCAGCTTACGTGAAAAGAAGTGGCAACTGGCCGCCTGACGTTACTTGCATCATTTGCTGGTTCACCAGTGGGGGAAGGTCACCTGCCTCTGATGTTTCTCCGTCGCCCCGACAGTGGTCGGGTCGCAGCAGTCACCTTTTTCGATGTGGTTTTTAGTTAATATATTTGTTATTGTAGCCACCATTAAGTTCGTTCTTCGCATGGTGAACGTATTAGCTGCCAGTAATGCATTACATAATCTTATAGAGGATTTGAGGATCTCTTCATGGTGCTTTTACACTCGCATGACATACCGCAACTTGAGGTACATCACCAGGGTGCATGACGAAGATAAGCTGATGAAGTTTTCACGTTTTTAGCATGAATTGCTATCAACAAGCAAAAGTTACCAACTCGTTCAACAAGATAAGGATGTTTGATGACTGGTTTGAGGGGACTATAAAAGAAATCGGCAAGCTAATTTCCTTTACCTTATTAGTGTGAACAAAATGCAAAACGACATCAGAGTGGAAGAGCATGGTATTAATCTGTAATGTAGTACCAGAAAAGCAGAGTTGTACGCGTTACTCGAAAAAAGTAATTGATTACAATTACTGTTACTACTGCGCAAAAAGTAATTCTTTACCGTTACAAATTACTTAACCAAAATGTAATATGTTACCGATTAAAAATGTAACGCGTTACTTTTCCCATTACTTTCAAATTATGGGCAATAGCAAAGCCAACAAGCCTGCAGTGAATGCAACCATGCAGCTCGAGACACCAACATACATGATAAGTGAAATTCACAAGTACATTTGAAAGGAACATACAAAACACATACACACGTTCATTACAGATTTATATACACATTTAAAACAACATCGAAACATCCGCTTCGTTTTGTTACTATTATTATGTTCAGCCCGCACAATTTATAAATACAGTCACCTATTTTACTGTTGTTCCAGCAGGTCGTGGTTGTAAGGGATTATCATATTACTGTGGTGTGCATGGAACACGTGTGGACTATAGAGACCGCTGTCAGAGTGACCTCTACGTCATTGCTTCAGTCGAACTCGTGGTGGAACAGAAGAACAGATTGGTTTGCTGAAAAGGCTTGCCATTGTTGACAGAAGGTTAAAAAAGTAATCGATTACTCAGTAATTGATTACCGAAAATTGTAATCAGGTTACTTGGAAAATTACTTGCTCACAAAATTAATTGATTACATTAGAAAATTACTGAAAAAGGTAATTGATTACTAGTAACGCAATTACTAGTAACGCGTTACGTACAACTCTGCAGAAAAGCGAGGTGACACATTTCATACATGTTATGAGTCTGGTTTGGGTTTGAACTCTGCTTTTAAATGCACTCGAAAATATTTTGCTCAGGTACAACCCTTACGACAAGACCATCACCCAAGAATTCTACGACCATGACAAAATGGCTGCCGTGCGATGCAAGGCCATCCAAAAGGCGTCTACAGCTGGAACCTTCGGTGTTATCCTCGGAACCCTAGGCCGCCAGGGTAATCCACTCATTATGCGTCGTCTGCGACAACAAGTCACGGAGAAGCTGAACAAGAACGTTGTCTGTGTGCTCCTTTCGGAAGTGTTTCCTAGCAAGCTGGATCTGTTCGCCGACATAGATGCCTGGGTTCAAACGTCGTGTCCAAGATTATCTATCGACTGGGGACTCGCATTTTCCAAGCCAGTGCTGACACCATACGAAGCGAGTGTCGTCGTAGGTGATGTGTCGTGGCAAGAAAGGTATCCGATGGATTTCTACGCAAGAGACAGTTTGGGCCCATGGACTCCCAATCACAAACCAGCTTTGCCTGCTAGGACGATAAAGAAGGACTGTGAAGGGGGTGATTGCAAGAAGTGACTTCGTGTGCACAATCTGTGGATAAGTCCCACGGTGGCCTTGTGAACTCAGGTACTAGGCTGGCACTGTCGCAGCCTGCTGATGCTGATGCAGTGTGCTGATGAACATGCTTCATTGGTGCTGTTTCAACCCGTTGATCATATCAGTGTTTTCAAAGATTTTTTTTCGGTGGTCAATCTTGAAGCATCATAGTCACTTAATTGACAAGACCCTGTCGTCAACAGGCGTTATTAATTTTATCAGCGGAACAGTGAACATGAGTTCAAAGTTAGTGATGCACCCCTGTCAGTCCTAATTTGAGTGCCTAGATATTGCACATTTGCAGTGTCTGCTAGCTCACAAGCTGTCAGCGTGAACACTCAGAAGCATAGCAGACTAAAGCCTTAGTGCAGTAGTGATACGTACTGGTGTAAAGGCATGAAGAAAAAGCATTATGTATGGAACATATGACCACGTTTTACCAATCATTGAGCAGAATTTTTTGTATAACATTCGTACCTTTTACAAAAATTACAAAAACAAAGGCGAACATTTGTTTCTCCAAGTTTCTTACCTTAGATGTGTTATACATACTTAATTATTGCTATAAATGATATGGCACAATGTCGTGTCTGCAAAGGAACATTTGCAAACATTTTTCTGTGGTGGCAACCACTATTTGCCTATTTGCCTGCACTATACCCATGTTGTTACATTTACCTGTGTCGAGACACCAGCTCCCTCTGGCCAGCAAACAAAACTTATGCAAAAAAAAAATCATGCAGGGTTTGACATGAACATATACAAATAGATTAAATGAATGGCATGCTGTCCTTCTACATGTATACTTTTTGCTCCTGTTATGTCCTTAATTGGTGCCTAGGACAAGGAAGAATGCCTTTATTCCAGAACACACTGCATTCCTTGCTGCACTGCATACAGTGTACACACACTGTGTGTGGCCTGCATAACTTGCTGCGCATTTTATAGTTTCCAGCAGTGCCCCCAGAAGAAACCTTCCACTCGAGCGCCGCTTATCATCAAAATCGACAGCATGTTGCACACTACACAACAGCTGCTTGCACACTAAAAGTACAGAAATGCAGCCAACCCTAACATTTTAATATCGATTCTAACAATGTATCCGTGTAACTTGTTGCGTAAAAATCTACACAAAATACATTGCTTGCATTGCTTACCTCCCGTAGCTGAGTAGCTAGATAAAGTAGAGCTTTATGTGCAATCTGTGGGTTTGCCATTGGCAAAGTAAGAACATGGTTTAATGCATCTTATGCAGAAGTTCCTGTGGTTGAATGGTTAGGATAACCACATTCCACACTGAGACTACTGGGCAAACTGGGTTCCTACTTGAGCACTGTCTATGCTGTCTGGGCGGTTTAAGACAAAATATTGGTGCAACTCGCTATCGACTCGGCCAGACAGCATGGCTCAGTACGCACACAGTTTTTTTTTTTTGTTGTTGTTGTTGTCAGTGTCAGCGCAGCAAAGCAACCGTGGCTAGGAGTGGTGTACAGACGTGGACAGATTGAGAGGACAGCAGGAAGCAGTGTGGAACAGGGGGGTTACAGTGTATCTTGGGCTGACTTCAGGGGTTACTGTGCTGACATTCATCTGGAAAGTCATCCAGAAAACCTCAGACAGCACGGCCAGCGGTAGGACTCGAACACACCACCACCGTCTTCAGCATGACCTTGGCTACCACCAACTAGCAGATACTTTCACCCACTCTGCAGTGCCACTGGTCACAGCTTGGTAAAGGAACAACATTACTGCTATGGATTCGTTCATGCCACCTGTGAGTCCTAGTGCATCGTGCGTTATCCCTTACATACGCGAAGGCGATAGCGTACGATGCACTAAAGCTTATACTGCTGTCCCTTTCACAGTACCCTGCTCCTTAGTGCAACGATCCAGCAGCGATACTTTGGGGAAAGGTTCTACAGACACATGGGGGGAAAGAGGATTTATCCTCGTACTCCATCTACCAAATCCATTAAAACCATTTTGAGGGATTTGACACCCCCTGCCGGCTATGATCCTGTTGTGGCGTGTTATGTTGCTGTAGCGAGTGCACGCTTGGATACAGCGAAAAATGAGTTTTTACGTGCATTTGAATGTTTGAATCTGAAGTCCTGCAGTGCTGTCTGTGGTTGCGTTCGCTTATTGGACTCAAGCAACGTGAGAGTCAAGAGAGTCGTCATCGCCGTGGAAGTGACTCCTGTCAGGGGTGTGAGAAGTCCTTCGCAGCAAGAAGGGGGGGGCGAAGCATCAGAGTTGTGCCTGACTCATTACAAGTAACTCGTTACTTGGTAGCGGTTACTTTTTCGGTAATGAAGTAACGATTCAGTTACTTCTTAAAAAACGGTAATAGTAACGGAACCAGTTGCAAAAATTGGTAACTCATTACTGACGTTACTCGTTCATTTTCTTCAGCGCAGGGGAGCACATTTCGGCACTCTGTGCGGCGCAACGCGTGCAGATTTGACCTGCGTGACCCACGACTGGGTGTGAATACAAAGTATTATTGCGGTCCCTCGCTGGATGTGCTGTTGACATGCTGACTCATCTTAAAGGAAGGCCCTTGTCTTTTCTCTTGTTTCCATAATCTCCGACCATCACTCCTTCCCAAGAATGGGCACCAATTGTGCAATGGCTACAAAAAACACGTTTCGACTTCTAGCCTTTTCTTGTCTTTCCTAAGCTTCTGAGCACCCTAAAGTATGACGCAGCCCCTCGTCTGTTTTGGGGGAATGTTGGTGATTGGTGGCACGAAAACCGGTATTTTTTCTTGTGTTTTCATAATCTACGATCACTCCCACTTCGGAAAGAAGGGAAAATGTCCAGGCAAATTGATACAGACTCATGGTAAGGGGCCGAGAGACATGGAACACTAAGGACGGACGACAAATTTCGAGTATCAGCTTCTTCTGAAGTGCAATTCCTCATTAATAAAGAGTAGAAGGCAAGTGACGGCTCATTTGACTATGCGGTGGTAACATAAAAGTAACTCTTACCTGTGAGTAACGAGAACTCGTTACTTTTGTATGTTGGTAACGAGTAACGTATTTAGTTACTTTTTTCTGAAGTAACAGGTAACAGTGTTTAGTTCCTTTTTTTTTTGTAATGGCACAAGTCTGCTAACAATAACCTAACCTAACCTTGAGGAGAGTAATATCATGCATGGTTCTGTTGAAATATGGCAGACTTTAAAAGTGCCAGACAGTGGCAGGCTTTTTTGACAACTGCCACGTTTAATTGTTCAATATCCTTAGGCATGGATTAGCATGGATGTAGTTTTTGCTGTTGAGTAATACGGAGAGCAGGACATCTCTCGAATGACCAAACCAGCGGCACGGCTAAGCGGGGCATCCCGCTCGGTGTTGGTAACCAATGTCATGCTCATAGGCAGATACAGGATTTTTCGGGGGGGGGGGGGGGGGGGGGGGAGGCGGGATCCTGCCTTGGAAAGCATGCTATTATACTACCAAGGTCAGTTGATACTCCATGTAACGACTGAAATTGAGGGGGTGGGTCCGGATGTCCTGACCCACCCCCGCAAAGCCCGGCCCGGGCTCGTGGCTTTCGGGTAAGCCCGTGCAGTGCTCTACTATGCGGTGAAGTTCTGTTTTTAGACTGCAGGGGAGATCGTGCGTCCTGGGCCGACTTCAGTAGGAACTGCACTCTTAAAAATGAGTGTGTGTGTGTGGGGGGGGTAATGGATGGATCGGCTCGCCGTTGTTGGCCACACAGAAGTGGGCGTCGTCACGACTATAGCCAAAAAAATAGAAAAAGAACGAAGACGGAAGAGAGAAGGACGGACCGCTGGTGGATAGAGGACGAACGGTGGAGGTGCTTAGAGGGTGCATGAGTTCGTCGGGGAGGGCAAAGTATTAGATGGGTCACTGAGCAAGACCTGCCTTCTGCGGTAAGAGAATACGGTTTCTTGCTTTAGCGAAACGCTCGGCAGAAGAACCACCGTGGTAGGGGATGTCAGCTAGCGTGCCCGAGGTGGAGCGAGTGAGATGGGCTTCGCGCGCAGAATGGTACTCTCTTAGAAATGAATTTCACCGCATAGCATGCTCCTAGCCAACTATTGTCTCGAATGATATTGTTATCTGCCCTGATTTGTTGAAGACGGGAGGCGTACGCCTTTTTGTGACACTTATGCGGTTCATAATACAAAAAAGGCGTACGCCTCCCGTTTTGACAGTTTTCGAAGGGTGTACACTCTAAAAACTGAACTTCACCGCATGGCACGCTCTGCGCCAACCATTGTCACGAATGATAGGGTTATCGCTCCTGATTCGAAGAGAGAGGGAGGCGTACGCCTTTTTGTGCTAATTATCATATATCCAAATTGACACTCCCTCTATCCTCAAATCAGAAGCGATAACCCTATCATTCCTGGCAATGGTTGGCGCAGCGCGTGCCATGCGGTGAAGTTCCGTTTTTAGAGTGTACGGTCAAGGTGGTCCCTCCCACGGAAACAAACAAACTGCCACCACCTGTTTTAAATGTGTACTACACTCTAAAAACATAACTTCACCACATAGCACGCTCTGCACCAACCATTGCCACAAATAATAGGGTTATTGGTTCTGATTCGAAGAGAGAGGGGGCGTACGCCTTTGTGTGTCAATTTGGGTACACGATAATTGTTACAAAAGGGCGTACGTCCCCTTTCTCCTTGAATCAGAAGCGATAACCCTATCATTCATGGCAATGGTTGGCGCAGTGTCTGCTATGCGGTGAGGTTCAGTTTTTAGAGTGTAGTACACATTTAAAACAGGTGGTGGCAGTTTGTTTGTTTCCTGGGAGGGACCACCTTGACCGTACCACCTTCAAAAACTGTCAAAACGGGAGGCGTACGCCTTTTGTGTGACAATTAGTGTCACAAAAAGGCGTACGCCTCCCGTTTTCAACAAATCAGGGCAGATAACGATATCATTTTTTAGATGTGCGATAGACGTGTACTTTACTATATACTTTAGATGTGCGATAACCTCTTTAATTAACTTACCTCTTAATTTAATTAATTAGCTCTTTCAAGGAGCATGGAAGGCGAAACGTGGTACGGAACTACTGCAATTTTCTTGTTTTTCTCATTTTCTTCCATTAAGCGTTTCGGTCAAGCTCGAAACTGAGCAAGTAGATTGTGCTGTATTAGCTTAAACTCATATCCTGCTCTTTGTAATTTGGCGGTCTGTCGCTTGAGAGCACTGAACACAAAATGCGAGCAAGATTTGGTCAATGCACTGGTCATTGGATGTCAAAGATCTGTACTATTCGCTTAGGAAACCTTTGCTGTTGAAACGGGTTTCGGATCTTTTGAAGGTGAAACGTACTCAAAGTTACCACAAGTTTATTGACACCACTTAAACCGTTCAGTGCTGGCTCCAGACTGTGCTATCTCCATTTCCCTTCTTCCTCTTCACCTCGGCGTCACCAAGGGTATGAAACTCGCGAGTTCACTTGCGGACTAAAGTGAGGCGCTGCGAGCTTTTCGCGTCATGAAACGTCATGAAACGTCATGAAACGTCAGGTGGTGGTGGTGATGGCGATAGGGCTTGCCGTTGTCGGCCTCACGTATGCGGGCAACGTCACGACTGACGCCCTGGGGGAATGTGCGTCCTGGGCCGACTTCTAAGGGAACTGTGCCGACATATGTCTGAAAGCGTCTGAGGAAAACCCAGGAAAAACCCCAGACATCACAGCCGGCACCGGGATGTGAAACGTCAGAATTTTTACGTCGAAGCGCGAGTTCTCAACCGTCACGAGCCCATTGGCTCCTGAGGCCGCTCCCCCGGTATGCGAGCGCTCATTGATTGGTTTGAAATTATGAACTTTCCTTGGCGCGCTCAAGCCGGCGACCGTGTCGGCGGTGCCGGAGCAACTCCAGCAACTCGCCGCAAAGTTTCGAAATGTGTTGGGTGCAGCAGGGACGCAAGCAAAGCATCTACGCCGGTACCGCTTTGGATGGTTTTTAGTGTCCTTCCCTAACATGTTGTCGATACCGACTCTGAAAAAGTCGGTGCCTCATGGATACTTCTGCAAGTCAATTGAGTGGTAGATAAGTGGAAGGCAGGTGTGCTTCGCTTGCTTGGTGCGACAACGATTCAAGGAGGACGAATACTGTGTTTTTCCGCTACTCACTCGATGACAGGTAAGTCAGTTCCTATTCTATTTTGCCGCTTAGCATAACATAGCGCCGCACCTGTGGCAGGTAGAATTTTTGGTTTTCACACTTTTGATCCCTATCTTTCTTGTTCAGGTATAAGCACTCAACTCATATCTGCTTCAGAATAGCATCTGCATGGATACAGTAGAATGGATATGACACGATGACACTCAGAGTGGTTGGATCATCATCTTTCGGCGTAGCAGCTTCACAGTTTCCTTTGTGACGGATCAACCAGGCGCCTACACAAGCAGCAATATGGACACGTTCTCTGTGATGCCGGACCTCTGAATGTGTGTGCCTGTGCAGCCAATATACTGTTGTTCTACTGCGAAATCTTCCACGTGAGACATCAGCTATCAGTGAATGCAAAGTTGCTTCGGCATTTCATTCGAACTTCAGAAACAATGTTCATATCATGCTCGTGTTGGGCACAGCTACAGCAGACTTCATATTTGTGCTTTGGAAATACCTATCTCGGAAAATAAAGCACTTTGTGTAACAGAGACAGCCAACGCTTCCACATTTTGTTATTTATTTCACTCGACGCGAACGGAGATCCACAACCACCCAGAACTGCCCCGAACCGCCAAAGCTGGGGAGAGGGAGAGAACCGGTGGGAAAGGGAAAGCCTTGCCAGCGTCACAGGTCACCCAGGGAGACAAAAAAAAAGCAAAGCAAAAAGCTACTCAACCGACGTCCAACGATTGGCCCAACGCTTGAGGTCACGTGAGTTTTTCCCAACAATAGAATTATACTACACGTTCATTCCCCTGGCGCATGGAGGAAGGAAACTAGTTTCCTTCCTCCATGCCCTGGCGTCACATCTTTCTCTTACCAGTTCTATTTGTTCTCGAGTCCTTCTGCGTGAGTGTGTTGCCGCGTACTCGCCAGGGGGGGGGGGGGGGGGCGAAAGAGAAAGAAGTGACGCCAGGGCATGGAGGAAGGAAACTAGTTTCCTTCCTGGCGTCACTTCTTTCTCTTTCGCCCCCCCCCCCCCCCCCCCTGGCGAGTACGCGGCAACACACTCACGCAGAAGGACTCGAGAACAAATATGTCGAGCGAACTAAAAATTAGGGTTGCACGTCCTGGGACACACATTGGCCATGAAACTACACTGTTAGAAATTACCTTCACCGCGTTGCATATCCTACGCGGTGAAGTTCACATTTAATTTCTGAATGATATCATTTTGTGTCATGATTTCTTCAGGGGGAGGCGCTTATCTGGGACATATTATAATATGTAATAATAGTCCCAGATATAGTCCCATATAATACGTCCCAGATAGGCGCCTCTTCCCATTTTCAACATAATTGTATCATTTGGAATGATGGTTGGCTAGCTCCGTGCTATGTAGTGAGGCCCTGTTTTAACATATATGTCTAACACTTTCAGACATATGTCGGCACAGTTCCCTTAGAAGTCGGCCCAGGACGCACATATTCCCCCAGGGCGTCAGTTGTGACGTTGCCCACTTATGTGAGGCCGACAATGGCGAGCCCTCTCATCACCTCCTGTTTTAACCAGGGCTAGGAACCGTTATTTTTTGGGGTTCGGTTCAAGTTCCGGTTCAAGGTTATCGGTTCGGTTCGGGTTCGGATTCAGTGCAATCAAAATAATGGTTCGAACCGATATTAATCGGTTCTAACCGGTTTACGTGTGCTGTGCTAATGCATATACCACATGTGAGAGGTAATATCAGGTTCCGACGATGACTTGCTCCTCCTTCCTTCCTCTTACTCCCTCGCCTCTAGACTTCATAGGTACAAAGAACCATGCAGTTCACAGAAGATCATCCTTTACTGTACCGAAAAGTGCTGGTAAATGGCGTACGGCATATCATTGGACTCCATTGCAAAAGGCTTATCACCAATTTCTAAAGAAAAAAGGAGAAGAAAGCGGTCAAGTGGTAGATTGTGCGCGGCCATTGCCCTGAGGTAGAAGAAGAAGAAGATCGTGCGCAGGCCGGCACGCCGCTATGGTGAGCTCATTGAAAAGAGGGCGAGAGGCCGCTGATGTGTTTCCTTCCTCCATGCTCTGGACCTCACGCCAATCTCTTTCCCCTGGTCGCTAGAGGTTTACGTTGCTTGTGGATGTCACTGTGAACTATTAAATTAACGTTGTCTTCACACTGCGACGCTGAATGAAAGGAAGCAGCCGAGGCAACAATGCAAAGTGTAGCTGTCGTGTAGCACATCTTTATTTTTTTTTACACCTCGAGTCACAAAAATGTACAGGGATGTTGTGAACATTCTGGAGGCGAGCCTGTAGGAGGTGCATGGACTCGCCACTTCTTGTTTTACCAATTTGTCCGTTCTATGAATTTGGCAAGATTCCGAGCGATGCAGGGAGCTGGTGTGCGGCAGTCGAGTAGGAAGGTATAGGCGTTTTTACCGTTTGGCGAACCGGTTACCGCATCATATTTTTTCGGTTCAGTTCCGGTTCGTTCAAGGGGAGAGAAAAAATGCTTAGGGTTGGGTTCGGGTTCGTTGCGGCAAAAATAAGGGTTTTTTACTGTTTTCAGTTACGGTTTAGTTACGGTTTCGGCCCCTGGTTTTAACAGTGTACTAGTGCAGCGCATAATCCTAGAGAGCAAGGGAGCTTTCAATCTCTCGGGTCAGAAAACCTGCTCTCCTCGGCTGCCAGTCTGCAACGTCATGTGCCTCGCCAATACCGAGTCGAGCGCATTCTTTTTTCTTTTTGCCGTCGCATTTCACGCCGCCCGTCCCGCGTCTCGACTTGTGGCTTTCGCTAGCAGGTGATTATCGGTGACCAATGAAAAGTGCTCTACCACCTGACGTCACGAGCCGCTCGGCGAAGTCGCCGCCACCTGCGTGCTCTCTTGCAAAGCAATTTTCTCAGAAAATTCGCACTTCTCAAAGGAAATATTTTTCGTGATGCTTCCTGAAGGTAGCATGCTCATGTGATGCAGTAAAAAATGTACATGCCCCAAGTGCCTTCCATGCTCCTTTAATTACGGGCTTTCGTCAAAAAGTGAGATGGCAGAACGAGAGACCGTCCTCGTGGAGAGCCATCCTATTGCCTAAAAAGCCCAGAAATGTGCACGTACAAGCAGCAACAGTGCAGGGTACTCTATTTAGTGACTCTGGCGCAGGGAGGACAGCGTTAATTCCACGTCACAGGGTCACGTGCTTTGGAACGATGTATTTGATTGGAGTAGGTCCGGATCTGCTGGCCAGGTCAATCGCTCCGCGACACACACTCTGAAATCAGGTGGTGGTAGTGGTAATGGAACTCACGACTATCGCAGAGGGGGGGGGGGCATCGTGCGTCCTGGGCCGACTTCACAGGGAACTGTGCCGACATTCGTCTTAAAGCGTCTGAGGAAAATCCAGGGAAAACGCCCAGAAAGCACAGTCGGAGCCCGCATCGCCTAACACGGTGAAGGCGCACCATTGCATGGAACGATATCGTTACCACTCCTGACTTGCGGGAAGCACGGGAGCGTGCGCCTTTTTGTGACACTTATGTACACTCTTAGAAATGAACTTCACCACATAGCACGCTCCTAGCCAACCATCATCCCGAATGACAACGTTCTCGCCCCTGATTTGTTGAAAACGGGAGGAGGAGCCTATTTTGTGCTCATTATGCACGGCACAAAATAGGCTCCTCCTCCCGTTTTCAACAAATCTAGAGCGAGAACGTTGTCATTCGGGGTGATGGTTGGGTAGGAGCGTGCTGTGTGGTGAAGTTCATTTTTAAGAGTGTACTTACGATAATAGTCAGAAAAGGGCGTACGCCCCTCGTTTTCAACAAATCAGGGACGAGAACTATGTCATTCGTGACGACGGTTGGCCAGGATCGTGCAATGCGGTGAAGTTCTCGTTTTAAGTCGGCGAGCCCTTTCACCACTATACCACCACCATCTTGTTTTAAGAGTGTGTGGTAAAACGTATCTTTCCAGCCCTCTCTATACCTGGATTAATCAACCCAGTGAAAGAAAGTGGTAGTCCATTCATTCATTAAAGGGACACTAAAATGCAAAAAAAAAAAAAAAACTTGCTCTCAAATCAAAATTCGTGTTTCAATTAGTACAGTTCAAACAAAATTGTCCGCACAGCGCTACCGTTTAGAACAAAAATGAGATGAAAACAGAGCAGGCAACGAATGGGATCCCCAAGAGGCAAAAATTGGCGGCATCCAATGAGACAACAGGAGAAGCGAGCACATGCCTATCGTGAATGTGTGGATTGGAACGAGTCCGATCGTTGTGTTCCGTATATGCGCGGCATGATGCGCACTGCTGCATTTTTCAATCGCGATTCACTGAATTGTAGCCCACAACAATCCTTGCGAACGTTCCACTGACAACATTTATCTTCACGTCCTTGGGAAAGCGGCGCCAGTCCGATTCGCAACGCGCACTATATTTTTCATCGGCGCTGCTCCATGGCGTGGCACGCGCGTCGGTGTACGAGCTGAAGCGTCGTTCACTGCTTAACGCCGAAGCACAAAAGAGTCCGGTACAGTTTTGCTTGTAGCATCGTAACGGAATCAAAGCTTTGGATTATATGATAATAACTACGAAAGTAACGTAGCGTGTAACGTAATTTGAAGTGAACTCGTTTTTGTATTTAAAGTGCCCCTTTAATACCAAACTCATAGTTATGGGTCGATATGTGCCAGATGGTGCGATGAAGGGCAGCGTAGTCCTCAGCCCGTTCCGCTAATGGAAGCTGACAAAAATCGTGGGCCACATATCGAAAGCAGATATACATACAGCTTGATGTGATTTCATTTGACTTTAAGGAAAAATAAAACGGTACCAAGTAACCACTGGCTATTCTTTTGGACCTCGGTATTGAGGGTTGTTATGCCGTTTATTTTCGGCGACAGAGTTATGTTTCTGACTGTGTGTAGTCGACTCTGATATCCGTATCCGGTGGTGATCCGCCCTGTTGTCCACTTCGGCGAATTCCCATTTCTGTATTTCTATTTTGTTTCAGTTGTAAGTGCACATAACAGCATAAGCGCCTTAGGAGGTTACATTTATTTAAACATCGAACAAGTCATTTTTAAGAATAAGGCGAAGAGGCATGTCTTAAACTCGCTCAGAACAACAACCCAGTAGTTGGGGGGGGGGGGAGATCAAACATCCTGAACTAGTGGGGACGCTTGTCACAAAGGGGGACCAGAAAGTGTCACAAAGTGTCAACCAGGTGCGTCTCTTCAAGGAAACGTAGTAGCGCTTTCAGTGCAGTTGCTTGATGATTGAATGGCTGTGGACGCAGGAGCTTTACAAGGTCAAATGGCTGAACGTCCAAGCGAGACAGACTTACTTCTAGGGTCATGCGACTGTCGGCATTACTTGGAGCACCTGAGGAGGATGTGCTCTGTGTCCTCGACAGCATCGCACCCACTGCAGTTTGTAGACGGTGACTTGGCCAGTTTGTAGAGCAACCAATCGCTGTACGGGACATTCAGCCGGAGCCTGTGCAGGAGACATGCTGCTTGTCGAGGAAACGGCGGAGACGCCTAGACGCGTAGCTCGGGGTCGACCCTGTACAACAGCGAAGATCGAGCGGATCCTGTCAGCCAAGAAGTGTTGCACATTTGTTGTCTCAGTTCACAGTTCTTCTTTGCGTCCCCTATTGTGAAATAAATGGCCTTTGTTTGTACGTGACTGTATGGAAGTGCACGGCGCGCAGCAGCATCCACACTCCCGTTAGCGGCTATGCCGCGGTGACCAGGAATCCACTGTAACCTTGACGATGGTGAGTATGTCAATTGATTTGCTGGATAAAGGAGCGAAACACCTCTGTTACCCATGAGAGGCACATAAAAAGATAAAGGAACGAGAAATTCCTGACAGACACTCTAAAGTGCCATGTACAACTTGGCACAAAAACAGAGCACCTCGCATGCACCTGCGTCGGTAGAGCGTACTCGAATCAAGCTGTGATAAGATATGTGCATAATTGTAGTAATATCTACGCTCAAAGTACCTCTCATAAACAATGCGAACAAGACGCTTTTGTATGTTGTCGACCTCAGCCTCGTATGGCACCTATAGGTAAACAGTTCCACACAGCAGAGGAGAACTGGAGTCTTAACCGTGCAATGGTAGGTGAACAAGACAATGGAAACCTTTGAAACGCCGCGTCAGTGCCGTGAGTCGACTATGAAGAAATGGTACCACGCTTACAGCTGGTCGAGTACATTTCGGGTGGGGGTGGGAGGGGAGAAGCACCCCCTTCGCGATTACCCTGCCTAATACAACGTAACTTCACCGCGTAGCACGCTCCTAGCCAACCATCATCCCGAATGACAACGTTCTCTGCCTTGATTTCATCAAAACAGGGCGCGTACGCCATTTTTGTGGCAATTATGAACTGCATAATGCCGCAAAAATGGCGTACGCCCCCCCCCCCCCCGTTTTCAGCAAATCAGGAGAAATAACGATGTCACTTGGGATGATGATTGGCTAGGAGCGTGCTATGTGGTTAAGTTCACTTTCATCAAAGACTTTCAACCATAGGTCGGCACAGTTTCCTTAGAAGTCGGCCCAGTACGCACATTCCCCAGAGCCTTAGTCGTGACGTTGCCCACCTCTGTGAGATCGACACTTTCAGAAGCACCGTCACCATCATTTTGAAGAGTGGGCTCCTTGTGCATGCTAGCTTTGAGGCTGAATTTTCTACTGAAAATTCTAAAATTTCCAAGAAGCCGTTTTCAAGCACGGCTTCAACCTAGGTCCCCCCTCCCCCCAAACGGGCTCAGTATGATCCAACAGCTCTTTGACTCAAAAACGCTCCTGATTGTTCGGCCTTTCGGTAGTTATATAGGTCTTCTGGATTTTCAGGAGGTACCCGGGTTCGAATCCCGGTGCCGGCTGTGTTGTCTTGGGTTTTTCCTGGGTATTCCCTAGACACTTTCAGACATATGTCGGCACAGTTCCCTTAGAAGTTGGCCCAGGACGCACACTCCCAAATTTCCGATCGTTCGGTGTTTTGTGTTTTCGGTCTTTTAGTTTTCGGCCTTTTGGTTGTTCGGTGCTTTGCTTTTGCGGCCCTTTCAGTCTTGGCCTTGTGATAGTTCGCCTTTACGAATTTGTGCCTTTTGATAGGGTTCCGTTCACTCAAGAAAGTCCAATATTTCGAGCAGGTATATCGGTGTGGCTCTTCGACATTTTCTGGTTCACACACACCTAATAGGATTTCCCCTCAGTTTATCACGACAGCACTTTCTCCTCTCTCCAGAAATCTCTGCTATATGAGAAGCGAAAGAGAGATAGAGGAGAAAGAAGTTTGTCACACATATTCATCTCGACAGCTCCTTATCGCTATTCGGACCGCCCCATGCATGTTTACCACTGGGAAGGCACGGGGAAATATGAAGACTGAAGCAGACGACATATCAGTGACCCGTCTATCTTCCTTTTGCTATCTGCGGAACTCTGACAATTGTATGCTCATCGCTGGACGAAATGATAAGCTGCTACTCGGTAGTGTCGCATCTGCTTTGGGGGGACTGTGGTCGACGTCGAAGCAACTTCTACAACACCGCAAAAAAAGAGGTAAGTGCTTCCACGTTACTTGCCGTCACGTGACATGAGTTGCTTTCGGAAAGAAGGTAAATTAGAGTGCCAGTAGCTTGCGCCATCGCTGGCAGTGTGTGATGTTTGTAACGAAACATTGACATGTAGCCTCTTCGTAGCGTGGCAGTCACGACTCGTGCAGTGTCTACCTTGACTGGATTAGCATTGGAAAGCTCTTACACGACTGGAATATCATTTTATTTTTACCAAATTGCCACAAGGAATGACGCTGAGCGTCGCCTGTGGCGAACGAGACACCCAGACATCATCATCATCATCAAAACAAAGTAGTACAGTTGTTGTGCTGTTATGTGAGAGAGAGACATGTGGACTTGATACGAAGATGAACGCAGACTGATAAGACTATATACATGCGATCGTGGATTGTTCTCTTCTTTTCTTATGCTTATAGGCCATTCGACAATTTAGACGCGGCACTTTAGGTCTTCAAAATCATATAGCCTATTTTCCATTCGCGATGAGTATGTGTGCACAAATTACAATCCTCCTCCGTCTACTATTTGCGCGTGCGCATTTCTCTTGTGTATACGCTGGCTGCTCAGAGTGTTCGCTCTCTCTGGGGGACGACTGCATAAACATTTAATCTACTCACTGATGCTTTCAAACAATTCAGGGAAAAGAGGTTCGCTCGGAGAAATTCGTAAATTTCTGGGAGTTTGAGGCTTGCCTTTCTGTGTCGACCCCAATTGTGGGCTGCCTCGGCCAGTTCTCATTCATGACGAAAACCCGAGACTGGGAAAAAGACGAAAAACAGACGACACAACACAAAGTCTCATACAGTGCATTGAGACTTTGTGTTGTGTCGTCTGTTTTTCGTCTTTTCACCAGTCTCGGGTTTTTGTCATGGATCTTAGCCACCAGCTCGCTTGCTTTTTAACCATTTCATCTGTATCAGTTCTGATTGCTTACACTCATGCTTTCCCGAAAACTGTCCTGCTCACCGATCCATCAGAATGGCACGCCACACCGAACTTTTCTAGATCGACGCCGTAAAGGCTTCTTCTTCTTCTTTTTTTTTCTCTACTCGTTGAGTGTCTGCCACATGCTATAAGACTCGTGGAGCAGCTCAAGGTCTGAAGGGTGTGTCCAGGGATGCATTTGAATGCAGTTCGGTAGCAATGAACTGAATACTGAGTCCAGGTGTAAGACACCAGCATTAATGTAAAACTGTCCAGAACGCATGTTCTGTGCAATTTTCCCGCTGCAATTCGTCATTGACCGGGTCTTCTCCAATCGGTTCCTACCCGTGTTGTCTGCTCATGAGGTTCTTAACCAGTCTCCAGCACAGATCCCCAGCAATCCTGAGCGACAACATCGGAACTTGCCGGTGGACAGCGTACGGGAACTTCGCGAACACACTGGAACTCTTCACGAGTTCCGCTACCTGGTTCCTCTAAAACGCTCTGCAGGACCAGGCGACTTCATTTGAAACCCTTCACAATCCAGCAGCGCGTCATCTCGTTCTTGACAAGTAGAACAGTTCGGTTACCGGAACAGAACGGTTCGTCGTGTAAAATCGCTCGTCCAAGGGAGTCATTCGGACCATACCTGGATAAATTACTTCAGCTAGAATTTAATTAAATTACATTACTCATTACTGCAATTGAAATGTAATGAAATTACATTACAATTACTACGAAAAAGGAATGACATTACGAAGTCATTACTGCGAGCTTAATTGTAACGATGCTGAGGATGTGGAAATTCATTGTGGGCGTTGGAATTCTTTTAACTCGCCAGTTGCCAGCTCTCTTTCTGTCAAGTGCTAACACAGAACACCGACTCAATTCTTTCGTAAAAAGTAATGAGTAATGTCATTAAAATTACTGCCCAAATGTAGTTAAATTACACTACAAATTACATAATGTCAAAAATAATTCATTACATTACAAATTACCAGAAAAAGTAATTCATTACTGTCATTTCAAGGCATTACTTTTGGCTTACCTTACCGTACCTTACCTCTGAATCACACCTGATGGGTAGTCATGTCGTTACTGTAATTTCATTACAGTAATGACATGACTACCCAGGTATGATTCAGACGTACACGGTCGAGCCCTCCACTGTTCAGAAGAAACTCTACTTATGAAGTACATCCTGTGGAGCAGTGGTGCTTGTGGCCATACTTTTTTTCGGGCTTCTAGAGCTAAGGTGTGGCTTCGTATTACCCATAAAGGTTGCACCATGTCAAGCACATCCGAGTATATAGGATTCACATCGTCTCCTTGTAATTCAGTGTTCTCGTTTCCACATAGGCATGGAGGAAGTCGCGTCGTTCTCTATGTGGAGTCTGTTTCCTATCGTGATCCTCTGGATCCCCGCTGCAGGAGGAAAATGCACGAGCGGTGACAACGACCCCGTGTGGCTGTGGACGGTGGACGAATATCCGCATCCGATTCATCATCCGCGTTACTGCAACCGATACGGCCCTTCTTTCGTGTGCGATCCTGATAGGATACTGTGCACGCACGAAGGTTAGTGTAACTATATGACGACTCGTCTAAGATACATTGAAGTCATACGAATACGAATGTAGCGGATGCCCTGGATCGGCTCATCGAACGTATCCGCAACGAGACCGTCTGCATCTGTCCCAGCTGTGAGACGACGCGGAGACCACATGGGATCACTCTGGGTGTCGCCCTCATGGCGAATCTCTACAAATCTAACAAGTAAGTAGAACCCTGTGAGAAGCGTCAAAGACGTAATCGATGGCTTGCTTGTTAAGAGTTCAGAGAGGTCAGTCAACGCATGACTGGCGTCGACGTGTAAATACCAGTACTACGTATATTTTCTATACCCGTGTTCAGCCCAAGAACGGTACGAAATGTAGTGCAGTATTCTAAGAGTTACTCCGCCGGAGAAAGGAGCGAGTATACATCTTAAAATTGAACTTCACCGCATAGCACGCTCCTAGCCAACCATCGTCTCAAATGGCATCGTTATCTGCCCTGATTTGTTGAAAACGGGTGGCGTAAGCCTTTTTTCTGACACTTATGCTGTGCATAATTGTCACAAAAAAGGCGTAGGCAGTTACGGGTTTATTGTTCAATTCTTCTCCTTCATAACTCGTGCAGCGTTAATACAAAAACGCACCCGCTTTCGTATTCGGGCGCAAAATTTCGGTGGAATAAACCTACGGTCGAAGCTGGAGGTGAACAGGTCGCGTGTGAACATTTTTGCGCAACGCGCAAAAATTTGGTGGAATAAAACTACGCTCGAAGCTAGAGGTGAACAGGTCGCGCCCGAAAGCCACAGGCTTGAGGGGATTACGACATGGCCCCTTCAAGGGACGCGACCCTCGGTCCTACTTCTCTTCTAATGGGAGACAGCGAACAAGTGCCCGTTCGTGGAACCCAGCGCTCCTTCCGATTTGTTTCGGTTTCAGTCTGTCTGTACCACTGTCATGATGACGTTTCTCTGGTAGAGGTCTACTCGAACGCTTCGCATCTTAAAGGAGGTAAGAACTCCTATCTGCATGTACTTAGTTACGGGTTTAATAGATGTAATATTCTTCTTCTACGCTTCGTAATTCTATTTACAATTTATTGTTCAATTCTTCTCCTTCATAACTCGTGCAGCGTTAATACAAAAACGCACTCGCTTTCGTATTCGGGCGAGTAGACGCACCGCCGTCCAGATACGTCATCTCTCCACCGTTACGTCATCTGAAGAGCACCCAATCAGACGCCAACGCGGAGGTACACATAACGTTCTGCTTTACCCTCTTCAAGTTGAGGAAGGTAATGGCAGGGTAGGCTCGCCGTTGTTTTCCACACAGAAGTGGGCGTAGTCACCACTATAGCAAAAAAAAAAAAGAGAAAGAACACAAAACACAAAGAAAGGGCGGACGGATGAACTTCACTACATGGCACGCTCCTAGCCAACCATAATCCGGAATGACAACGTTCTCGTCTCTGATTTGTTGAAAACGGGAGGCGTAGTCCATTTTATAGCCGCGCATAATAGATACATAATAGGCTCCGCCTCTCGTTATCGACAAATCATGGGCGAGAACGTTGTCATTCGGGTAGATGGTTGGCTAGGAGCGTGCTATGTGCTGAAGATACGTAACCTATCAAATTCGTCAAACCTATCAAAAGGTGCACGTACACGTTGCAATCGCCGTTTGGAGCCGACACAGTCGGCGAGCCCGCTTGGTACACACTCTAAAAACAGAACTTCACCGCATAGCACGCTGTGAGCCAACCATTGCCACGAATGATAGGGTTCTTGCTTCTGATTCGAAGAGGGAGCTGGGCGTACGCCTTTTTTGGCAATTTGGATATATGAAAATTGACAAAAAAAGGCGTACGCCCTCGTCTCTCTTCGAATCAGAAGCGATAACCCTATCATTCTTGGCAATGGTTGGCGCACAGCGTGCTATGCGGTGAAGTTCTGTTTTTAGAGTGCAGTTCATAGCTCCTTCTAGCCATATTGGAAGTGTCTAGAGGTCCGTCGGACGGACACGATTGTTTATACATCGGGGTTTGTCGGCTCAACATTAAGTCGTGTTAGATTAAGCTAGTTTAGGTTAGGTTAGTTTAGGGAACAGTCGAGTTCCTCATATCACAGACGATCCGACGGACCCCGCTGCGTAAAGAATGGGGTCCGTCGGTCCGACGGACCCGATTGTTTATACATCGGAGTCCGTCGGGACACTCCGCTTTCAACATTATGTCGTGTTAGATCAAGTTAGTTTACGTTAGGTTAGCTTATTCTAGTCAGGTTAGTGCAAATTAGCTTCGTGCAGCTCTAGGTTAGGCTGGTTAGGTTAGGAAACAGAGTCTAGTTCCTCATACCACAGACCATCCGACGGACCCCGCTGCATAGAGAATCGGGTCCGGCCGACGGACCTCTAGACACAGCCTTAAATATTACGATAACGATCGCTATCTCAAAGTTCCAAGATCATAGCCCTGTGGCTATGTGACAAGGAAGGGTATGCAGACTTGTACGCATCTTGAGTACGCACTCAAAATACAGTATTTTAAATACTTTTTTCCGGTATTTTGGTACTCTATACTCAATACTTTTTGAGACGAGTGTTTTTAAAGTATTTAAGATACATTTTTCAGTATTTGCTACTCAGTACTCAAAATGCTTTCCTTCCTCGTGAAGCCGTATCCAGCGCACTTCCCTGCCGTGTCCAGATTTTCAGCTTACTGGTACTTAACCTCCTTTCCCCCCTTCTTTTATATGTTTGGGGGGGGGGGTGATTCGCGCGTCTCTCATATATGCTGCTGTACAATTGGCTGGTCCCACACTTGTCCTTGCTTGTCAATAGCCCGACCCCTTCGTCAGAAAACGGTTCCTATTCATATTGCCAGGTGAATCCCCAGGGGATTACACTCTTAAAAATGAACTTCACCGCATAGCACGCTCCTAGCCAACCATAATCTCGAATTATATCGTTATGTACCCTGATTTGTTGAAAACGGGAGGCGTACGCCTTTTCTGTGACAATTATGAACAGCATAAGTGTCACAGAAAAGGCGTACGCCTCCCGTTTTCAACAAACCAGGGCAGATAACGATATCATTCGAGATTATGGTTGGCTAAGAGCGTGCTATGCGGTGAAGTTCATTTTTAAGAGTGTAGGTTCGAGAGAATACCGGCATTTATTTCCTTGGTCAGCAAAGCAATAAACACGCACCAGCGGTTGAGAAACCCAAGCTGACGTGCAGGAGGGATTGCGAAGTTTCGGGTCAGAACATTTCAACAAAGTGTACTCGAGTTCACCAAGGTTCACGAAATATTACTTGACGCCAAGACCTTACAAAAAAAAAAAAAAAAAAAGAGAGAAGAAGAAGAAACGCTTGAAGTTTATTCCTTTCATTTTTACGGCGACGTGCAGAATACGCGTTTCACTTACACCTAATACTAAAGTACTTTAAGGAGTATCTTAAATACTTCTTAGATTATTTAGTACTCTACTCAGATTACTTTTCATTATTTTGTATTTTATTTTAAATGCTTTTTCACGCGGAGTATTTAGTGTCTTATTTTAAATACTTTTCCGCAGTAGTTTGTACATGTCTGCCCCTGAGCAGAAGACCACCACTTCTTTTCCTAACAAACAACCTCCAACACCACAACTATCCCGTATGGCCACGTTCTCTCCGTTGATTCGATGAAAACGGACGGCGTACGCTATTTTTGCGGCAATTATGAACTGCATAATGCAACAAAAATGGCGCATTTTCATCAAGTACGAAAAAAAAAAAAGAAAAAAGAAAGAGGCGTACGCCCCCGCTTTCAGCAAATCAGGGGAAAGAACGATGTTGCTGGGGACGACGGTTGGCTACACTCTTAGAAATGAACTTCACCACATAGCACGCTCCTAGCCAACCATCATCCCGAATGACAACGTTTTCGCCCCTGATTTGTTGAAAACGGGAGGAGGAGCCTATTTTGTGCTGTGCATAATGGCACAAAATAGGCTCCTCCTCTCGTTTTCAACAAATCTAGAGCGAGAACGTTGTCATTCGGGGTGATGGTTGGCTAGGAGCGTGCTATGTGGTGAAGTTCATTTTTAACAGTGTAGGTGCGTGCTGGTCAGAATAGGCATGTTACATTTCCAAGGGAGGGAAGTATGGGAGGAAGAAAATAAGCGAAATGGTTAAGAAAGGAAAGAGGAATGAGAGGCGAGGGGCGGGAGAGACGAACGCTTTTATTGTTAAAGGAGCTATGAACTGTACGAAGCGAGCCCGCAGACTGTGTCGGCTCCAAACGGTGATTTCAACGTGTTGTCTGTGATACCTTTTGTATTGGTGAATTTGATAGGTGCGTATCTTCCGCACATAGCACGCTCTTAGCCAACCATCTTCCCGAATGACAAAGTTCTCGCCCATGATTTGTTGATAACGAGAGGCGGAGCCTATTATGTATCTATTATGCGCGGCTACAAAATGAGCTACGCCTCCCGTTTTCAACAAATCAGAGACGAGAACGTTGCTATTCGGGATGATGGTTGGCTAGGAGCGTGCCATGTAGTGAAGTTCATCTTGAGGAGGGTAAAGCAGAACGTTATGTGTACTTCCGTGTTGGCGTGGGTGCTACAATTCTTCAGATGACGTAACGATGAATAGAGGTGTCTGGACGGCGGCGCGTCTACTTGCCCGAATACGAAAGAGAGTGCGTTTTTGTATTAACGCTGCACAAGTTATGACGGTGAAGAATTGAACAATTAATTGTAAATAGAGTTACGAAGCGTGGAAGAACAATATTACAACTATTAAACCCGTAACAACATACATGCAGATAGGATTTCTTACCTCCTTTAAGCTTCTGCCACACCGGTAAAGTTGGATAACTAGCACTGATGGTATGTAGCAGTGGGCAAACTGGAACTATACCGCTTGCGGCAGTCGTCGCACTAACAATACCCGTCTGTCACGGACGATGTTCGCCTAAGTCCCATCCTACAGTTGGCGATACAAGTCCCATCCCATAGTTGGCAATACAAGTAATGACTGCAAATAAAACATTTTCGAAAAAAAAAAAGGCACTCCTGATGCATGATGCCAATACATATATAGGCAGCACTCCTGCTTCATAAATAAATAAAGCGAATCAGTAAATTAAGGATATAGGGAGTGGTATAGGCTAAAACGATCGCTTACTGCTAACACTAGAGTACTTTAAAGAGTATCTTAAATACTTCTTCGAGTATACAGTACTCTACTCAAATTACTTTCAGTTTTCAGGATTTTGTACTCGATTTTAAATTCTTTTTACGCGGAGTATTTAGTATCTTATTTGAAATACTTTCCCGAAGTATTTTGTACATGTCTGGGGTACAGTAGCGTGATAGTGTTCACGTTCAATAAATGACCTAAAACATCAGGAAGAGTGACCCTTTACACGATGCAACAGTCTCTCATTTGACAATACGCGCCGCCTCCATATGATATACGGGGGGGGGGGGGGTATATATATATATATATATATATATATATATATATATATATATATACGAGGTAGCTTGCCGTTGTTGGCCGCACTCAAGTGGGCATCGTCACGACTATAGCCAAAAAAAAAAAAAAGGAAAAGAAAGTGGGAGAAAGATACGAGTAACACTCCATCCTTGTCTCTAGCCATTGGGGTCACTTAATAGGGTATCCTGTTTAGTGAGAGACACGAGGACATCTTGAGGTCACTTCGAACATTTCCCAAGTCTATTGGGGAAAAAAGTCCAGAGCGCGGCGTGCCTAGGGATTTCCTTTTCCTGTGAATCATACTTTCCCCTCTTCTCAATGTGGACTGGGGAACACAAATGACGCAAGAACTGTCTTCCTGAAAGGGTATAGGTAGTCGTTGGAATGCAGACAGTAACATGGGACGTCATTGTCTATAAGTTCGTTTTGCAATGTAGTCTCTCATTCTTTCTGTGAGTATCTGTCGCTTTACAGCCGCAACATCTTCTATATGGATTTTAGACATTAACTGAGTGGTAAAGAAATAGATGACGAAGAACTCGGAATCCTCAGAATATAACAAACACCGAAATACACACTTCGAATATGCTAAGAAATAAATCCCGAAACCCTAAACTTAGGTGTTCATTTTACAGCGAGCCCATATCGGAGGCGGTGCGCCGGTTTGCCGAGACTCTTCGCAACAAATGGAGCTTGGGCCACTGCAACGATGATATCATCTTACTTATCTCAACAGGAGATAGCGAAGTAAGTGTGGGACATTGAACTCTCGTTGAGACCATGTACTTTATCGTAAAGTCCTTTCCACAGCAACACGTGTCACCATTCGTGCAGAGATGACAATAATCACTCGTACACGTGCCGACGGCTGATTGCGAGATGGGAGCCCTCTTATAGGAGCAGTGAAGTGACATTTACCGCGTATTCACCGGATCGTCATGCCAACGGAAAATATCCGAATTTTCCCCGCCGAGTCTCGCGTCGATTGTCCAGAGAGGGACGTACTGCCGACGCCGCCTAGATCTACTACCTCCTCTTTCTCCCGAGCTATGTTGACATATACAGAGGCGAAATTCAAGCAACCATCGCGCCCGATTATAAACACACACATTTTCTGTGCTTACAAGAACAGTCATGATTGATGGGCTCTTATTTATTAGGGGAATGTATTTATGTATGTATGTGTGGATGGGTTTGTGAAGAAAAATATAGAGATAGTGATACGTCACGTCACTTAAAGCGATGAGACTTTGCTTCTAGGCGTTGTACTGCGCACAGAGCAGACGACACCACCTGCCCTGTCGTCTGCTGCGGAATATATCGCGGCTGAGCTACACTAGAGTACACTACGTGGACACATAACGTCAGAATTCGTCTGCTACCGCGATTTGCAGTTCTGCGAGTTCAATAACTCGCAAATGATTGCAGCCAACTTTGCAAACTTGAACCTGTAGACTAAAAGTGCAACACGCTCCAGAAAATTGGACTTGAGAAAAATATGGGATCATTTGGCGCTTTATTTTGTTTTCTTATTTAGTACGCGGGGACGTTCATTACACGCAGACGACAGTGACTGCCCATGCGGCTGGCGGTGGCTCGTCTCCCGGCAACGACCGCTGAAAACAGGATCTGATTGACTGACTCTTAGCTGTATACGTCGCGTCGTTGCAACGTCCTTTGAAGGAACAGAGAATTCAGCTCAGTTGCTTTTTTTTTCTTTTTACGTACCTGCCTAGTAAAACTAGCCCCGTTGAAGTAATTCATTCCGCAGATTTATAATCATTGCGGTGTTTTGCACACATGACACAAAGGGCCGCCGTACACATCAGTGGCGCGGTACGGAACCAGCCGTACCAGTTGCACTGACGTCATTGTCGTACCCTTCGCTGATTTGTTAAGAAAAACGCCGTCTGCTACACAGCTATTTCCTAGTTACTGATGACAGCTAAAAATTAAGTGCCGCCAATGCGGAAACATGGCCATCACAACAACAGGAGATGCGCTGGCCCTGATCGGGGTGCCACTATATGGTGAATTAGGATTTCTAGCTCACCGGTGACGTTTTCCCTCCACCTCCTCGTTTCACCCAGCAAGGCCAAAGGGTGAATGCACGCGTCTTTTTTTTTGGGGGGGGGGGATATTGCGTACAGAGAAATATTTGATCTTAATCGGTAGGCAGTAGCCCCAACAACACCGAATATCCTCTTGATGTGCGAATAATGTCCTAAGGGATTCGTATGTCCTACGGATATACTGAGGACATCCATCGGACGTACGAATGCGTTACACTCTTAAAAATGAACTTCACCGCATAACACGCTCCTAGCCAACTATCATCTCGAATGATATCGTTATCTGCACTGATTTGTTGAAAATGGGGGCGTACGCCTTTTTTGTGACACTTATGCTGTTCATAATTGTCACAAAAAATGCGTACGCCTCCCGTTTTCAACAAATCAGAGCCGATAACGATATCATTCGAGGTAACGGCTATAGGAGCGTGCTATGCGGTGAAGCTCATTTTTAAGAGTGTAGGACATACTTACTTAGCACGTACTTCCAGAGGATATTTGGTGTGGTTGGGGAGGGGATCGTCTGTCACGATGCGCCCAAAGCGAAGAATATTTGTGACGGGTTTCTGTTTTTTTTTGTTTTTTTTTTCACGATTTTTGCAGTCGTACACGCTGGTTGGGTCGGCCGTATCCGGCGTGTTTCCTCAGGAAGTGGCCGACCAAATCTACCTCGAGAGCCGTGGTCACTTTATCAACGGGTTCTACTACCAAGGGCTGGAATCCATGATTCAGGCCTACTTCGAAATGCTGAGGCGTCTTCAGGACCAGGTGATCCTTATACGGCAAACGGAAGGCAACGGAAGTCAAGTGGGCCTCATACTGGGAGCGGTGTTCGGAACTCTGGCCCTGCTGACGGCAGTCGGGGGTGGAGTGTTCTGGTACGGCTCGCGCCACTGCGACTACAACTACCTGGTGGCATCGTTGGCTGAATCAACGCGGAAAGGACGTCGGAGTAAGTTAGGAGGGTATAGAGAACAACAGGATGGTGGTTGTACTACCATTCATACTCTTCGACTATAGACTATAGCCTTCAGCAGCGCAGGGACTCCCCGAAGTTTTACGCCGTTGAGTTACTCAACCCAAAAGGGGTTGACTTCAGTTTTTCTGTAACATGTGTGACCTTATCAAACGGCACGCACTCTTAAAACAGGAGCACACCACATAACGCACTGAACACATTGCGCAGAATGATGCAGTTACCCCTTCCTAATTTGTAGAAAGTGCGGGACGTACCCCATTGCGTCAGATCGGGAGGTGGGAGGCATCCGGGTTCGACTCCCGGTGCTGGCTGTTCTACGGGTTTTGATTAGACGCTGTCAGACATATGTCGGCACAGCCGGCCCAGGACGCACATTCCCCCAAGGAGGTAGGTCGTGACGTGAGGTGGACAACTAACGGCGAGCTCTTTCAGTAGCACCACCGTCCTTGTGACATTTAAATTAACATTCATAAGTGCTGAGTAATGTCCCCAGAAATTGGCCTCTGGGGGTACCGAACTTCCAAGGGGGGGGGGGAAAGGGGGTATGTATATGTTTGTCGTTTTTGTGTATGGGTAGCTGAACTGTATTGTGCAATATCAGAAATTTCAGGTGGGGGTGTTGCAAAAAAAAGAAGGGGTTGTAGGGAAATCCCTGTAAGTGCCACAAAAATGTGTACGCCTCCCGTTTTCATCAAATCACGGGGGAGGACGAGGCCATTCGAGATGACGGTTGCCTAACAGCCTGTATAGTTCTGTTTTAACAGCGCGTCACATCATCTGCAAATATTAAGAAGTTCCAGAACTCAACGTCACTCGTTATTGGATAATGAATAAATCGAATAATTAGATTATTCCACTTCTGTGTCTATACTCTTAAAAATGAACTTCACCGCGTAGCACGCTCCTAGACAACCACCATCTCGAACGATATCGTTATCCGCCCTGATTTATTGAAAACGGGAGGCGTACGCCTTTTTTGTGACAATTATGAACAGCATAAGTGTCACAAGAAAGGCGTACGCCTCCCGTTTTCAACAAATCAGGGCAGATAACGATATCATTCGAGATGATGGTTGGCTAGGAGCGTGCTATGCGGTGGTACATTTCTCAGAGTGCACTATCTTTCTGAAGATGACGTGCGTTCGACATGTGAGCGTTACCCATGGTTAGGTCCTGAAGTTATCCTGAAGTTATTCGTAAAGTCCTGAAAAAAAAAAAAGAGAATAAAACTGCTTTATTATTCCGTAGGATTATCAAATTTACGGCGCAGACGGCCACCAACAAGGACACCCGGCAAGCAACCAAATGGCAACAGCGCCGTACAGGAAGTCACGTGTCCGTCCACTTCCGTTGCTCTGCAGCCTCCAGAGCCACCAGGCGACCAACACGAAAGCGACGGCGAATCGGACGGCGAATCAGAAAGCGGATCAGCGTCTCAGGACGAAGAGACAGTTGATGACGAAGAGTACACGTCAGAGGACGGCAGCAGTTCGTCCCCTGCTTCACGAGTGTCACGTGACGCCAACACTGACCTTACCAAGCGAGTGGGAAGTGCACCAGTGCTTACCACGCCAGTATGACGAAAGTGTGATGTCAGGAGGCAATTTTGTGTGACAATTCGGAGTACTAACCAGAAACGGCAGTTGCTTCCCATGTTGTGGAGCATGTGTGAAATTCTGTCACGGACGCCGCCTCGCGGTCGGTCGCGACACTAATCACGTGACTTACATACGACGGAAGCGTTCCTTTTGCCTTTGTCGTTGACAAGTGGTTATACACGAATAGGCAAAAGAGGTTAGAGACAGTTGGTGTTTTCTCAAGCCGGTGTAGACGAACGTTAGTGTAAATATCGGACATTTCGTCGTGAGTGTTGAAGTGCCACAAATCGCAAGCACTACGGAAGTGAGAATGTCTGCGTAATGGCGATTTTCACATTCTCGCTTCGGTACAGTGTGTCCTTATGGATAGGCGATTAGGTGCAGCAGGACAACTCCCCAGCTGGAATGCTGTCCGTGGTATAAAAACTGTGGACATATAAGGTCGTTCTAGATTACCTAATACACCACGACGGAAAATCTACTTTTTTCACGTGTCACCGAAATCTCCCGTTTCCATAAAACTATATCGGCATTTTCCGTGCCTTCATCTTCATGTCTTTATATGCATTCTTAGTTCAAAAAGAACTCAAACAGAAAAATAAGTAGTGACTGTGACGTCATTCTGCGCGATTCTGGAAGTTTGGGTGAGGGGAAACAACTGTGACAAACAATTGTCCTCTCCTTGTTCGCCGCAGCTCGCAGAGAAGCTGAATTGTAGAGACACTGCTACGAAATTTACCGCATCACTGGTCCGTCTCTTGTATCTCGTATCTCCGGGACCGGGTGTCCCAGAAAACGTGTCATTGAATTATAATAGTAATAATAAAAAAAAACTACACCACCTAGAATTATGCTGTCAACGGCAATTGTTCTTACTAGGTTTTTGCCACCTCCTGATGTGAATGTCATGTAACCTAAGTTTAATTATGTAAATGTTTGCGAATTGAACTCGGAAATTTGCCAAGTAAATGTCACTTTTTTACCCCACCAATGTGAAGAGCGTGCCGAACTTACTCGAATTAATCATAATTGACAGGGACCGACATCGGAAAAAATAGCCGAACATCATGCTTCTCGGAGCACCACAAGCATAGCGCGCGACGACTTTTTGAGCGCAATCGCATTTAGGCGGACGAAAGGAGGTTTGAGACCCAGCCAACAGAGTGATAGTAGAAAAAGTGACTAGTGTCAGTTGAAATTGGGAAAGGGAAGGAATGATCCCAGCGGAAGCCAGATGTGATCAGCCATGCCTGTGTTATCTCTTTCTACTATCCCGGTGTGGCACGGGTTTTCAAACTCCTTTCGTCGGACTGACAACGATTGCGCAGAAAAGTTCGTCGCGCGCTATGCTCCGGGTGCTAACTATAAAGCATGCTGTTCGTCTATTTTTTCCGATGGTATAGCTCCTCAATATCCCTGTTGATTATCATGAATTCGAGTAAATTCGGCACGCTCTTCACATTGGTGGGGTAAAAAAGTGACCTTCACTTGGTAACTTTGCGAGTTCAGTTCACAAAAATTTACGTAATTAAACTTACGGTTCATGACATTCACACCAGGAGGTGGCGAAACCTAGTAAGAACAATTGCCGTTGACACCATGATTCTAGGTGGTGTAGTTTTCTGATTATAATCCAATGACACGTTTTCTGGGACACAGATTGGTCGGCTCCGATCACCTGATCTATATGACGTGCGCAATATGTCGTCACTTCCACTACACTTTCGTGATTCGTGTAGAAACAACTGTGCTCCCTCTGTTTTCCTTGCTCCTTGCTGCAAGTTCACATCTGACGAGAGGTGCAAGTATATGGGAATTTAGAATATCGTGAAATATTGTTATCTGAAACATGATATCGACAAACAAAAGTATTGTTATATTGTTCATACATACCGATATTCAATAAGATATCCGCATGTTTACAGAACTAATAAACAATGAATGAAACATAAAACATCGGTATCATTCCATCCCCTTTCACCATTCCCCTTTTCCCATTCCGATTTTCCTTTTTTTTCTTTTTGCTCTCCATAGATCTACTGGGGTAGCCAGTCAGATTTACTCGTGACTCACCTCCCCATTTTGTTTTCTATAAATCACCATCACCAATCCCAGCCTCTGACGCTTGCATGCGCCATGTACACTCTTAGAAAAAAAAGGGAGTCAAAAGGGAGTCAAATGATGTAGTCAGAGAGCGCGTTGCAGCGACACCCTTCCGTGACCGTATTTTATGCGAGGTGTTGGGTGCACTTCCCTTCGTGGAGGTGTGTGAGCCTGACTCCCCAAAGTTAATGACGAAGTTCTTCCAGACTATGCAACAGTGCAGCCCCGTACTTTTATTAGTTTGTTAAGATTATCGAGACACAGCTGCGCAAACAATGAAAAAAATGAGATGACCAAGCTTGTGTCTGACATGGCCAAAGTAGTTGTATCCCTGCAGAGGACATTTACTTTTCACATGTCCTGGCTGTACGAACAAAAGGGTGTTGTTGGCAGTTATCCTTCGAAAGTACCCAACATTACGTACTGAGGAACAGTTACTGTAACTGTACAAGCATGCTGGTGCCTGCATCTTGTTTTCTTGTGCTCATGCCGCCTCGGATCGGTCGTTTCATTCGAGGGAAAACGTCCGTGGAAATACTCTGTAATGACAAGGGAAGTGGCAGGTCAGGTAAGAAAGGCAATTGTCCTTTAGAACGGGATATCTGTTCTGTAACGCTAAGTGCCCTGAAGTTACTGCAGATGCACTGCCAGTTCATGAGGCGTATGCCGGTCACCGTTACGAAAGTGTTTCGCTTCTTTTTACTCTATAGGAGCGGGTTGCAAAATTTAGAGTGCAATCCCAATGACGGCTTCTGAGGAATGGACTAGATAAATCCGTCGTTGCCGGCTGACTTCCGATGGCCCAGACTTCGGAGACGCAGCTATATTTCAGGCTGTCAGGGCAGGTCTTCGTAGCCCCATCGTCCGTGAAGAGGTGCTGTACGACCCAATCAGTGGTCTCGAAATGGTCACGACCCAAACCACAAGGAGTGCCCAAACCCGGCAGCGAGGAGATGCGACAACTACGGTGGACGCCATGCGGCCACTTACGGGGGGTGTCCCACCAGGAAGGCGGCGCTTGCAAAGAGAAAAAGGCTCACCTTCGAGGGCCACCCGAAAAGAACGGCCGACAAGCGCCGGCTGTTCCGCGGCGCTAGAGGAAACGTGATGTTGCCCACAGCCTCTCAGTCATGGAGAAGCGGGAGGCCACTACCACGTCACAAGCACCCACGGCTCCGGCATTCTACGAACCCCTAACCAGCCCCACCAAACGACGGCGGACCGATGAGAAGGACTGGCGGCCCGGGGAAGCCGGCCACCACCACTCCCAAACCGGAACGCATGACTCACAATCGACCAAACGCCACACATGAAGTAGACACCCTCGATTAACTTTACGGAGGGCCCTTTGCGGTGATCGCACGGTCACTTCTGTGTCATTTTATGGGATAGCAAGCTTCCGCGAGGAAGGCTGACCTTCCCTAACCCGTATCAGGCAAGCAAGCACACTCTCAGAAAAGAAGGAGTATGCTGGACTCCTTTGGTAGTGTTCACGCTCGTCACACATATGACTCCCTTTAGGATGTTTAAGTTAAACCAATCCTCAGGGTGTTCCTTCGACTCCCCTATCTGTGAGTGTTCTCTTGATTCCTCTGTTTAAGGTTGTTCTCTTGACTCCCTTCTTTGAGAGTGTTCCCTTGATCTCCTTTATGGAGGCATTCTCTTTGCTCCCCAATGTAAGGGTGTTCTCTTAGTTCCCCTTTCTAAGGGTGTTGTCTTGACTCCCCTTTGTAGAGGCATTTTCTTTACTCCATTTTGTAAGGGTGTTCTCTTCACTCCCCCTTCCAAGGGTGTTCCCTTGATTCCCCTTTTTGGGAATGTTCCCTCGACTCCTTATGGGGTACTGTCTTTACTCCCGTTTGTAAGGGTGTTCTCTTCACTTCCCCTCCTGAGGGTGTCCCTTCGATTCCCCTTTCTAATGGTGTTGTCTTGACTCCCATTCTTGGAGTGCTCCCTTGATTCCCTTTTTTGAGTGTGTTCCCTTACTCTCCTTTTGGAGAGCGTTCCCCCGACTCTTTTTACTGAGGGGGTATTTCTCAAAAAACAGTGCACCAGCGGCCTATTCCGTTGCAGCACTATCATTATATCAATGTGTCTGCTGTATTTCAAAGGATGAGTAGAGCTAACAGTGTGATTCTCTTGCTAGAGCAATGTTGCACTGGTACATGGAGGAAACGTCGCAGTTGCAATGCGTAATAGAAATGTTACCTCTAGGCAAGCATTTCAGCAACATTGAAACAAACGTATTGCTGCAATGTTACACGTTTTGCATACAACGTTGCCGAAGCACATGCTCCGAGTCCTCCAGGAGCACAATGTTTGCACGATCTTGTTTATCTGTACTTCCCCAATAAACAATGAATGAAATCTTCGGAACTTCCCGTGACGTTCACTCGTCATTTATCAGTTTGTTTTTAACGACGTGTTCAAATGTCGCGGCAACGTTTCATGCACAAATGGAATGCTACCACAATGCCTCTAGTTCAATGTTGGTGCAGCATTTTGAGACGATGCATTATAGAAACGATTATGCTGCTCAGGCAATGTTTCACGTGCTGCAGTGAGGGAACATTACAGTTAGTGTGGCCATTATGGGGAGAATAGACCTCTGCCTGAGGAACGTCATAATGATGTTGGTAGACAAACTGAAACCGAAACAAATTGGAAGGGGAGGGCCGGGTTCCACGAATGGGCACTTGTTCGCTGCCTCCTGTTGAAAGGAAAGTAAGACCGAAGGTCGCGTCCTCTTCAGGGACCATCGTAACCCCTCAAGACCGTGGCTTCGGGCGTGACCTTGTTCGCCTCTAGCTTCGAGCGTAGTATCAACTCTACCAAGTTGGTGGAGCTGTTGAACAATATGACGTCGTTTGTTTACAAACAGGGAGAGGTCTATTAACTCCGACTGTGAGCGACATATTCTGGGACAACACTGTGGACGCACTATGGGAGATGACTATGGAGGATCGAGACGAGGACAACATAATCTCAAAGAAAATTTATCTGACCAAGAACTTGTAATTAATTACAATCCATTCTTATGCACATGTGAATGCGCGCTGACCCTTTATATGGCGTTCTTCCGTGGCGTCAGTGCGACCACAGCCCTTGAGCCTTCGCGTGACATAGTGCTCAGAATGATCGCCTTCCGTGCAAAGACTGGGAGGTAACACGGGTTCGTATACTGACTGTGCTGTCTGCGGTTCTCCCAGGGCTTCCCGTTAGGTTTTTCGGACGAATGTCGGCACTATTCCCATGACGTCTGCCCAGCAACAGGACTATTACTGAATATATAAGCTTACTGCGCTCACTTGCACATACATCACCAAGACTGTAATGCTTCTCCGGTGTTGCTTTTGTAATTTGTGTTTTGTGTTTTCCAATGCTGTTACTGTAATATTGTTGCAAAATAACGGAGCCGGTCTTTAGCAATGTGACATCAGTATTGCAATGTCACATTTTTGCAATATTGTTTCATTAACATCGATGCAGCATAACGAAAGCGGCCATTAGGAACATAACATCAATATTGCATGGCAATAGTGGTGCAATGTCACTGCAAGAATTAGTGCTGACTGGGTGGGTATGTCTTCCCCCGAAATTTGTGTTTTATTAAACAAAGATATGAAATACTGCTTCAAAACACGTTTCGGTAGAATATTTTTTCCCCTATCTTTTTAAAATCTTTTAGAAGAAGGGATTCGAAAGATTCGAGATTGGTAAGATTCGTGGATTCGCAGAACCTTCCTAGGATCCGGATTCGGGTTCGAGAAATTCTGGATTCATCCCATCTTTAGTTTATTTCTATGGATAAAGCGGACGCACGACGTATATATTTCAGTGATGAAGCTATGTGCGCAGTGATGTGCCAGAAGGACAAAAGGAGTACGAGACTCAGTCAAAACCATGATGCCACAAGTGGCTGGAGTCAGAGAATTGTACCTAGCAACAACAACAACAATAGATGATGACGATGAGACGGGGTGCTTCACCGCGACATTATATGAAGACGATGAAGGAAGGATGAAAATACGAGAGATAATTAAAGCGTCTGGAGCAATCCAGTGGACGACAAGAAGTCCATGAACAGGTGAAGAACCCGGCGATGGAGCACAGGATCTTCGTAGGGGCCAATGAGTGCAACTAAACTGAGCGGCCTCACGCTGATACGGGCAAGCTCATCAAACGGCCTGTGCGGACAGTAGAGTGCACATTCCATAAGAATGTGCTGGGTGTTCGCCACGACACCGCAGGCGGAACAGAGGCTTGTCTCACAGCATCTGATCATGCACTTGAATTGTGGGGTGAAAGCCACATCGAGGCGGAGTCTACTTAGGAGGAAGGTAAAATGGCGTAATAAACGGGCAGGGAAAGAAAACGACAAATTTGGGTCTACCGAATACGTGAAAGATTCAGCCGTGATGTCCCGGGCCATTGCTGAAGAGCCAAGGATTGAAACCACGCACTTAGTAGGGTCCTTCTGTCACCTCTCGACAGCACAATGGGCACGGCTGTCGGGGACTCATGGGCAAGAAGGGTAACGGACGTATTTTCGTTACCGTTATCATTTTCGCTACCGCTATATTTCTGTTTCCGTTATCCGTTTCCGATACCAGCCTTTCAATTTCTTCTCCGTTACGCTTCCGTTACCGTTTCCGGTAATGGAAAGGCTGTTACAGCATTTTCTGGGCTCTGTTAGCATCTTGTTTTGCCCAAGTGTTTTGCTTCGGTGTCACGTACACACTACGCAAGTAATTTTACGTCGTTGAGATGCGCACATCTTGCAAGATTAAAGAAATGTAGGAACATGCCTTCAGTCTTCACTCACCCTGAGTCCAGCAACTCCAAGGTGGGCGTAGCCTTCATCCAATGTCGCATTCATAAGCGGACGCTCTCATTAGTAAATAATACTGCCATAGTCACAGTGAAATGAAGAAAAAAAGTAAAAAATCAGTAATGAAAATTTGTAGGCTGTCATCCTCGTGCTATGGTGGAGTATAGTCATGTGTTGATGTCATGGAGTTATGAGTAGAGCTGAGCGCGGGTGCGGGTATACCTGCGGGTACCCGCAGTTACACGCACATCGTCACGATTTGCGGGTAGCGGGTAAAATGCGGAAGGACCCGCAATGCGACCGCGGGTAATGCGAGTATGCCCGCATTACCCGCACTCCATGGCCAACTAAGTGATACCTCTCTGTCAAACGCCAGCTCAGCAGTGCCCTATGTCGTTGGCCGTATAAATCCATGTGTCAGACTGCAGCAGGCAAGTGCTGGCGGGCGAGTTCGATTATTAATGCAGACATACATGGCTCTTTGTTGAATTGCAGTTTTATTGGCATACGATTCAAGCCGCCCGAGACACGTAGCCAACACTCAGAATTCCCATTGTTTCAAAATAGAAACAACCGTGTAGAGGAGGTGGTGTTCCCCTACATGAGTCCTGACCGGCGATGATGGAATGTCCCAGCGGGCAGATGGTCGTGGCCTCACGCTAGGACGGTGCCGGTAGAACTGAGGCAGGTGCTTCAGGCGCGTGGCCATCTTCGTCATTGTCCACGGCCCGCTACAACCGTAAAGTGGACGAGGGGACGAATGGACGTTCAATAACGAACAGAAGGAACGCATCCATTGATTTCGGGTAGCCCGCATCGTCATCTTCATCACCAAGAGGGTGAACAAGAAAACGGGTGTTCGAGCTGGCGGCCGAGCCCGTGTATACCGCTCACTTCCTCCTGCGGGACCCAATGCGGGTACAGCACTGCGGATGCGGGTCGCCCAGATTGAATTCTTGCGGGTGCGGGTCACACACGCGCGGGTACTGTGCGGGTCCGAGTTTGCTTACCCGCACTCACCTCTAGTTATGGGGACTGGGACGAGGTAAGCGAGGGATGCACCCTCGAGATCCAATATTGCGCTTCGTTTCCATGCTCGATTAGTATTTAGAGGCATTACAGGCGATGAAGTCATCAAAATGCAAAAATAAAATGAAGTGTCACTCAAATGTCATTGCACAACAGGAATAGCTATTGCCGGAAGTCAAAATTCAATACCGGACGATAATTTTCGTTTCCGTTTCTGTTTCTGGTAATGGAGGACCGTGGTATATGCGTTTCCGTTATCATCTCCAATTTCGGTAATATACCGTTTCTGTTTCCGTTACCATTACTATTACCCTTCCCTGTGGGCAGCAGCCATTGCTACTCTGTCAGCCTCCTCATTGGCTCTTAAACCGCAGTGACGAGGAATTCACTGCAGGGATATATGATGACCTTCATCATGTAGACGCTGAAGTTGGTAAAGAATGTCTACATGGAGGCTAGCGACCCACGAAGCCCCATGGTTGCGACACACTGCAGATCAGCCCGTGAATCGGTGTAGACCACCCAGACACGCGGAGGAACCTGGTATATCTGCTGCAGAAAGAGTAGAATGGCATACAGCTCCGCCGATGTTGATGACGTACGATGTGAGAGACGCTATCCGCGTGAGACTTCATCAGATGGGACGACAAAAGCACACGAGGAACACTCCCGTGTGGTAGATTCATCAGTGAAAACGGCAGTGTGGTCAGGATATTTACGGTGCATCATGTCTGCTGCAAACCGTTGATGAACTAAAGGTGGCACTTGATGCTTTGGAAGCTTGAGGCCAGGGACAGATAGGGAGAGTGATGGGAGCGGTACGAACCACGGAGGGGGGGGGGGGATATGTTTAATGATAACAAACAAACAAACAAAGAAGAGGAACGAGGGAAAGGTCAGCCAGACAGGGTGTCGGCTTGCTATTCCCCCCAAAAAATAAAAAAGATAAAGAAAAATAAAAAAAGGAAAAAAAAAAGAATGAAAAAGAATCAGAGAGAGTGTACCACGGAGGGGTTGTGGGGACTCTCGGGTACCAAGACTTTGCTAGCAAGCTATGATTTTGTGAAACATCAAATAACCATCTTCTAGACGTATCACTTACAGGTGTTTTGACACAGACGGACGCGAGGGGCTGTGCCGCCATGCGCCCTGTTAGACGCGTTATAAATACGGTGGTTGCTTCTGCGCGGTTTGTTTCCCTTTTCTTCGTTCGCGCCCCTGAAAGGTTCCACATTATTCGCATTTTGCAAATCGGTCCTTCTAGTAAAGCTCTACCCGATAAACGTCATCATGACGTTGGTAGACACACCGAAACCGAAACAGATCGGAAGGGAAAAGCTGGGTTCCACGAATGGGCAATTGTTCGCTGAAAGAAAATAGGACCGAAGGTCGCGTCCCTTTCAGAGATCATCGTAATCCCCTCAAGACCGTGGCTTTCAGGCGCGACCTTGTTCGCCCCCTATCTTTGAACATAGTTCAACTCTACCAAACTCGTGGCGCTGTCGAACATTATGACGTCATTTGTTTACAAACAGGTAGAGGTCTATTACGGCGGTCGCCACGCAAACGTACGGTTCCGCTTGAGAATGGATAGAACGGGCGGCGTGGTATCACGTCGCATACTCCCAAGACCGCCGCTGGCGGCGCTGTCGCGACGGAACAGCGCGCCTCCTTTAGGTGTCGCACGTACGTTCCCTACATGGACTAGCTCCAGAGAGTCGAATAGTATAGAATAGAATAGAAATAGAAAAAAAAAAAGGAACGTATAGGTCGTACTGGTCGCAGAGTCGAGTTTAGAACGCTTATTGCGAATTTATGTGGCAAGCAGATTATTTCTCACCTCAACTAATCAATGGTGAAGGACTAATCCTGCATTGCGGACTTTACACTTGGCGTTAATTATGTGCTTTCATTTCCTTTTCACTTTTTTAATTTTATTTCTACCAATCATGTGAGGGATCATGGACAAAAGGCTGTAGACAAGACAGCTTAACAAGAAAAAAATCGATTACATAAGAAAATGTAATTCGATTTCGACCATTCAAAAAGAAAGGAAAAAGCAGAGATATCGGGTGCTGGGTTATTGTGTCCGTTTATTGAACCCGGTTGACAATAAGCTAAAATGAAAGGTGAGCTATAGGATCGATCCCCAGAGAAACTGTTGAACGTCTCCAGTGTTCCTTTCACACAAAACTCGCATATAATATAAGACGGCCTTCGCAATGCCGTTGTTGTTTGCGTAGACGAGGGTGGGCTTCTCCTCGGACGAGTCGGGCTCTATACGGATGTCTCTTCTGTTCCCTGTTCCCTTGCATGCTCCGTCGTCTCCGTACTGGTTCCGCATTCACAAACAGCTGGCTACAACGCTTCAATCTGACACCATCGTTTGCTTGCCAAAGGAGCAACGCTCCTCAAGAATATATCCAGCACGCAGACTTTTACGTATCTTGAGCACGTACTCGAAGTACAGTAGTTTAGATACTTTTTCCGGTATTTTGGTACCCTACTGAATGCTGTTTGCGACGAGTGTTTCCAAAGTATTTAAAAGACTTTTTTTCGGTATTTCCTACTCAGCGCTCAAAATATTTTCCTTCCTCGTCAAGACGTAGACCAAACACCCTTCCCCGCCGTGTCCAGATTTTGAGCTCTGAGAAACGTCCCCCTTTTTGTTTTGAAGGGGGGGGGGATTCGCGCATCTGTCATTTATCCTCTTGTACGATATGTTGGCCCCAGGCTTGGCCTTACTTGTCAATAGCCCGACCCCTTCGTCAGAAAACCGTTCCTATTCATGTTGCCAGGTGAATCCGCAGGGGACCATGTACAAGAGAATCCCGGCAACTATTTCTTTGGTCACCAAAGCAATAATAAACACGCGCTAGATGCTGGAATACCCAAGCTGCAGCATACGGGAGGGCTAACGAAATTTTGTGTCAGAGCATATCACCAAGGTTAACCATACATTACTTGATACCAAGTAATCCTTACCTAGCATCTTGGTACCAAGTGTCATCCTTGCAAATAAATGGCGGGCGAAGTTTATCCCTTTCATTTGTACGGCCACGTTCAGAATACGCGTTTCACTTACTGAGGTACTAAAGTACTTTAAAGAGTATCTTAAAATACTTCTTAGACTATTTAGTACCCTACTCCCATTACTTTTGCTCCCATTACTGTAATAGTAAATACTTATTACGTGGGATATAGTACTACAACAACTACTCAGTAGTAGTTGTTGTTATGGGCAACAACAAAGACAACTACATGAATAACGATGAGATGAGGTGTTTCATCGCAACACTTGCGATATCATTCTACGAAATGGAGAATATATATAGATGTATATTTAGATTCAGATATATTTATAAATGCGCAGAATTTAGATAAAAAATTTCTCCGAAAATTTCCTGCACCGGCTCCTAGCAAATATTGTAAGGGAGCAAAATAACCGGTAGCATGCTTCTCGAACAATCTATAATGAATGTTGTCTATATATATACACGGAAAGTTTTAAATCGGCTGTCGAGACTATACAGTTGCATAATGGAATGGCGTTTACACCGGCTTTCAAACACCTCCTCGGTGTCGGCGCGTCCAGCCTCTGTTCCACGTGTGGTGTGCGCGGTGACCTCCATCACGTCCTCCTGGTCTGTGGACAGTACGATCGCGCCCTCATGGAAACTGCTCTTCAACGCGTCGATCAACGCCTGTTCGACTTAGCCAAAATTCTCGGGCCATGGTTGGACCCTTCACATCTGATGCAAGGCCTACGAGACGTTGCTGAGTTCCTCTCCAGCACTGGACTAATGGACAAACTCTAATAGGACACCTTGCCATCATCATCACTTTCTCATCCCTTCCACAAGCGCAATGGGACAATGTATACCGCCATAACGGCGGAGAATGACCCACCACATCATCATGCCATTTATGTGTGTGTGTATAATGGAAAATCTTTGGCTCATGTCCGGGTGTGTTCAGTCGTCATTGCTCGATTGTGTAAAAGTGGCGCAACATGCTCATTTTTACAAATATTACACACCATATACGTCCTCTACAAGTATAGCCACATTGTTCATCAGATTATGTAGCTTCAGAGATGTCTAAACAGCGCTCACGAAATTTTCGTTGCAAAAATTGCCGTACACGAATCACGTTCAGAGTCAGTCGTCTCCGCCAAGTTCGTTTCTATATTTTTTTTTTCTGGGCTCTACCGAACGAGGGACAAGCGATGACCGTTTGCTACGCTATTTTTGTGCGCAAATATACAACGACCATCCTTTTCTAGCGTATGTTTTGTTTCCTGGGGAACAGGAACATGATATACCGTACCCACTCGCGATTGCGACAGCCAGCAGCAAGTTTGCCCCGGAAGTAGTGCACGACGGAGAGCTTTCGTCACTAATTATAGCGAAACCGACACCACCAGATTGCACATATATTTTGTGAACGTCTCAAACTTGCTATGGGTGACTCGCTCGAGGAATACCTCATCTTTGCTGTCACTTCTACCATGGAGAGTAGCACCATTCTGAATGGTAAACTTTTCGTGGTGCCGACATTCGTCTGGAAAGTCTTCGGAAAACCAAGGGAAAACCACAAACCCGGATTCAAACCCGCGTCACCACGGCGTAGAAGGCGATCATCCTAACTACGCCCCGTGAGCTGGTAATGTCAAATATGCCACAAGACGTTCTTCGACCATATGGTGCTTCGACCATACAGGAGAGCACTCGAAGATATTTTTGAGAAAATGTTCAGACAGAGAGTTTTCACTTTGAGAAAGCCAAATAGCCAGTAATGCATCTGTTGTTTCCTACAATACGCACTGTAAATTGTGAAATAAATGTCGTACGCCCTGAGGGGGGGGGGGGGAATAGACCAATGGGGAAAAAAAGGGGGAAAGGTCAGCCAAACGGGACTTCGGCTTGCTATTCCGCAAAGAAAAAAGGAAAGAAGAATAAAAAAAAAGAGAAGAAAAGAATTAGGAAATAAAGGACTGGACTTTTCAAAAAAAGTTACGTATTTCTTTATTACCATAATGTATTATAATACATTATTAGTACAGTATTAGGTATTATAATACACATTTTCAAAAAGGATTTGTATTAGTATCATTACACAAAAAGTAGTATTACTGCCTTCCCCTGCCACGTGGTCTGTCAGGACAGACACACACACACACACACACAAAAAGAATAGACGACAAGCAGCGCCTCTCGAACCTCCCAAGATACCTTGCGCTGGTCACTTGGGGGCGCGGGCGCTTTTCTTTAAAGCTGGACGAAATGATAAGCTGCTACCCAGTAGTGTCGCCTCTGCCTTGGGGGGACTGAGGTCGACGTCGAAGCAACTTTTACAACCCAGCAAAAAAAGAGGTAAGTGATTGTATGTTAATTGCTGTCACGTGACATGAATCGATGTTGCTTTCGTAAAGAGGGTAGATTAGACTGTCAGTGGCTTCCACCATCACTGGCAGCGTGTGACGCTTGTAGCCGAACGTTGATTATGTAGTGTCTTTGTAGCGTGGCAGTCACGGCTCGTGCAGTGTGTACCTTGACTGGATTAGCGTGATAGCTGGATAGCTCCTACATGAGTGGATTAGCATTTTACTTTCAGCAAATTTCCCCGAGGAATGGGGCTGAGCGTCGCCTGCGGAAAACGAAACACCCAAATCATCATCATCATCATCATCAAAACAAAGTTTCTGTTTTTGTTAGGTTAAACGGAAACACATGGAATTCATATGCAGATGAACACAGACTATATATTCCACTATCCACGAGATATTTCCTGTTCTTATGCTTATATAGACCATTTCAGCAATTTAGATGCAGTTACTGTAGATCAGTGTTTCTTAAACTTTTCCAGTACGTGACCCCTTTTAGTAGTACCAAACCAACCATGACCCCCACTTCAATAATCCTTCTGAAAATTTACTTTTCTCAATGACGCAATGACTTTTTTTTTCAATGATATATATTTACATTTTAATGTATTTAAAAAACATTAACCACCGCTACCAAAAAATGCTTATGAATGCTAAAATGCAAAAACAATTTGCTCTCAAATGAAAGTCTGTGTTTCAATTACTGTAGTGCAAGCGAAATTAGTTCACACAGCGCTACCGTTTAGAAGAAAAATGCTTGAAAACAGCCATCTTTCGCGGCAGCGAGTGGTTGCAACCGTGCTCGCAACCGTTATTTTTGGGGGTTCGGTTCAAGTTCCGGTTCAAGGTTATCGGTTCGGTTCGGGTTCGGGTTGCGCGCGACCAAAATAACGGTTTGAACCGATATTAATCGGTTCGAACCGGTTTACGTGTGCTATGCTAATCAGTGTACCACATGTGAGAGGTGACATCAGGTTCCGGAGATTGCTTGCTCCTCCTTCCTTCCTCTTACACCGTCGCCTCTACACTTCATAGCTACAAATAACCATGCATTTCACAGCAGATCATCCTTTACTCTACCGAAAAGTGCTGGGAAATGGCGTACAGCGTACCATTGAACTCCAGTGCAAAAAGCTATCGCCAATTTCCAAAGAGAGAGAAAAAAAAAAAAAAGAGAGAGGTCGCGTCTCTTGGTTCGGTGGTCGGCATCTATAGCTGGTGCCAGAGCTCGCTCCTCTGCACCACGCTCTGGACCACACACCAGAGCGACATTTTTCCCGTGGTCGCGGCTATAGTTGTCCGCGTTGCTTGTGGATGTCACTGTGAACTATTAAAATTTAAAGAGTGATATTAAACGGTAGGTTAGAGGTAGGTAAGGTAAAATTTACGTGGCCTTCACACTGCGACGCTGAACGGAAGGAAGCAGCCGAGGCAACAATGCAAAGTGAAGCCGTCGTGTAGCACATTTTTTTTTTTTACACCTCGAGTCACAAAAATGTACAGGGATGTCGTGAACCTTTTGGAGGTGAGGCTGTAGGAGATGCATGGACTCACCACTTCTTGCTTTACCAATTTGTTATATCCGCTCTATAAATTCGGCAAGATTTCGAGCGATGCAGGGAGGGGGTGGGCGGCAGTCGAGTGGGAAGGTGTATGCATTTTTACCGTCGGCCGAACCGGTCACCGCATCATATTTTTTCGGTTCAGTTCCGGTTCGTTCAAAGGGAGAGAAAAAATGTTTACGGTTCGGTTCGTGTTCGGTTCGGCAAAAAATATCGTTGTTTTGCGGCTACACTCTTAAAAATGAACTCCACCACATAGCACGCTGCTAGCCAACCATCATCTCGAATGATATCGTTGTCCGCCTTGATTTGTTGAAAACGAGAGGCGTACGCCTTTTTTGTGACACTTATGCTGTTCATAATTGCCACAGAAAGGCGTACGCCTCCCGTTTTCAACAAATCAGAGCAGATAACGATATCATTCGAGATGATGGTTGGCTAGGAGCGTGCTATGCGGTGAAGTTCATTTTTAAGAGTGTACGGTTCAGTTCCAGTTTCGACCACTGAACCCCAGGAAGCAAAGACTGGCGGCACCCAATGAGACAGCAGGAAAAACGCGCGCATAGCTATCGTGGGCGTGTGAATTTGGAACGGGTCCTATCGTTGTGTTGCGTATATGCAGGGAAGGGTAACGGTATATACTGCACTCTTAGAAATGAACTTCAAATGAACTTTAAAAAAGAAAACTACAAATCAGGGCAGATAACGATATCATTCGAGATGATGGTTGGCTAGCAGCGTGCAATGTGGTGAAGTTCATTTTTAAGAGTGTGGTAACGGAAGCAGAAACGGTATATTACCGAAATTGGATATAGTAACGATAACAGAAACGGAAACGCATACTACTGCCCTCCATTACCAGAAACCGAAACGGAAACGAAAAATATCGTCCGGTACTGAGTTCGGGTAATGGATGTTACTGTTGTGCGATGACATTTCAGCTACTTCTCATTTTATTTTTGTATTTTGATGACTCCATTCCGTGTAATGCTCTAAATACTACATGGGAGCATGGAAACGAAGCGCAATGGATATGGAGGGTGCATCACTCGCTTACCTACTCGTGACATTACCTATACAGACATACACGACATACATGACCTGAGACCGACCTACATGACATGAGACTTACACAAAATAGACTCCACGCACTCTACTCCAACACAGCACGAGGATAATAGCCTATAATTTTTAATTTTATTTTTTATTTTTTACTTTCTTCATTGCACCGTGGCTGTGGCAGTATTTGTTAGTACTGAGAGCGTCCTCCTACGGATGTGACATTGGATGAAGGTTACGCCCACCTTGGACTAAGAGTGACTGCAGAGAGAAGACTGGCCGAAGACATGTTCCACCATTTCTTTAAAAATCGCGCAAGATGTGCGCGTCCCAACGACGTAAAATTACTTGTGTAGTGTGTACGCGTGACACCGAAGCAGCACCTGGGCAAAGCAGGGTGTTGACAGAGCCAGACGGGCCGTCCTTCCGCAGCTCTGTAACATCAGTTCCATTACTGGAAAGAGTAACGGAAACGTAACGGAAACGAAATTTACAAGCTGGTGTCAGAAACGGATAACGGCAACTAAAATATAGCAGTAACGCAAATGGAAACGGTAACCAAAATACGTCCGTTACCCCTTCCCTGCGTATATGCACGGCCTGATGCGCACAGCTGCGTTTTTCAATACCGATTCAGTAATTGTAGCCCACAACAGTTCTCGCGAATGTTCCACTACACTCTAAGAAAAAAAAGGGGTAATTTTACTCCTTTTGTGGAGTAAATGCATTGCCACAAAAAATAGTCCATTTCGGGAGTAAATGCACGGGAGTAAATGAATGTCACAGAGTGGAGACTGCATTTCACTCTCTGTGCTAAGAGTCTCAGGAACAAAATTCGTCTGCATATATGAAAATACTTCGAATCAAACAGCCAACAGTGATATGTCGAGTGATATAAAATCTTACGACTTCCATAGGGCACAATTTGCGAAGAAAGAATTAAGCGCTAAGTGTTTCTTACTCTGTAGGAGTGGAAAATTGGTAACTTGGCTGAGCAATACAGCCTTATGCCATCAAATTGACCAAGAGCACATATTTATATACACTGTTGCATTCGGAAGGCCATTTGTGAAGTTCAGTGACAATTTGTAGTCCTGGGGAGCAAATGTCGGGGTTAGGGGACCAAAATGGGGAGTAATTGCAGTCTAGGGGACTAGAAGCTGCAATTACTCCCCATTTTACTCCTTTTTTTCTTGGACTGTATAAAAACATTTATCTTCACGTCTTTCGGACGGCGGCTCCAGTTCGCTTCGCAACGCACACTATGTTTTTCACCGTGACTGCTCCATGGCGTGGCACGCGCGTGCACGGACTAAAAGCACCGATGCACGAGCTGAAACGACGTTCACTGCTTCGCGCCGAAGCAAGAAAGAGTATACTTTCGATTGTAGCTCCGTAATGGAATCAAAGTTTTGAATTATGGTAACAAGTACGAAATTAACATAGCGTGTAACGTAATTTGAAGTGAACTTGTTTTTGCGTTGTAGTGCCCCTTTAAGAAGGTTTGATCTAATCATGTATTTTAACGAGAAGGATGTATTTGCTTTCTTGATGCAAGCAAATCAATACTTGGGTCTGTGTGGCTCAAGGCACATCACATGTCTGCTTCAGCATCCAACTTGTTTCTGGAGTTTTTGGTTTGATTACTAGGGAGTTGAGAAACCACTTTCACAGACGTAAGTTGATGAGAAAGGAAGGATAATTTTCACGCCGAATTTGCTGGTCTTGGGGCAAGCGGAAAGCATTTTTGGCAGTTTTTGACAGTGTTCTCTTTCACCCTCTCAGATTGGCGGTGAAGGAAAGACGGGTCTCTGAAGATGCACAATGAACAAAATGAAGAAGAAAAAAAGGTGTTCCTTCACGAATTTTTGCGGACGATCTACCGAACGGATTTTTGTTCTGAAAACGGCTACGATATCACGTGACCGAAAGGAACAGATGTACTCATTGGGACAACTTCGTAGCTTTTATAATTAAAAAGTCAATTAACGATTTTTAGGTAATTAGTCATTCGACGGTTGAGCAACAGATGGCCAAGAACGCCCGCCGGCCCAGATATGATAGAAGTGAAAACAGGATGTCTATAACCCTTACAGTTTTTTAATGAAAAATCTATAACAAAAAAAAAAGACACCCTGTGCTTATATGACTCTTAAAGTAGCACAGAAGTCATTTTTAACACCCTGTTTTCTTCCTATAAAACTGTTAAGTTTGCCAGTAAGATGCACCATGCGAAGTAATTTACACCACAGAGTTATAATTATCGCATAAATTGAATTTAAAATACGCCGCAAAAAGCGACCGTGCGCAACGGTGGTGAAGAGCAGTACCAGCCTGTGATCTGCCTGGAACCTCGCGCTGACGCTATAAGGAGAACGCTCGCTGATTGGCCTAGAGAAATGTTGTCTGCTACTCCGCTGTCGTCTGCTACTCGGCTGTTCGGGGTTCTGATAAAGCCTTTCTCCTTGCTCGGTAATGCTTCGGCCGCTCCTTCTATCCCCAATTCTCCGGGAAAACTGGCAAAACAGGTTTATGGCGGCAAAGGGACAATGCGCTGAACCCCACTGACCGGCAAACCAGAACGAGTCTCCTTATGCCGTCATCGGTGACGTGGGATCATACCTCCTCATCCTCGTTAGAGCTGGAGTGGCGAGTTAAGGGTGAAGGCGCGGAGCTATGTTTATGCGAGTTTTTTTCTGGGAAACAAATTGCACACATCAAAACGTTTCGCGCTATTCGGTATAATGACACACACACTTTCATCAGATGTCTTAATCTGAATTTTTTTTGGATGGCCCTCTGTACTCCTTTAAAGAAAACGGCGTTGAAAGAGTATGGGCACCGAGACTGAAAATTCATCTCTGTTACGATGAGCAGAAGGCACATATAGCTGGACCCTCCATGACCCCCAGAAAAAGGCTCATGACCCATTTTGGGGTCATCCGTAGAGGGTGCGTGAGCTCGTCGGGGAGTGCAAAGTATTAGAGGGGTCGTTGAGCAAGACCCGCCTCCTGCAGAAAGACAACAAGGTTTCTTGTTCGGCATGTTCGGAACGTTCGGCATAAGAACCACCGGGGTAGAGGATGTCCGCTAGCGTGCGAGAGCTGAAGTGAGGGAGATGGATTTCACGCGCAGAATGGTATGCTCGGCAGTCTCGCAGGATATGTGATCGATTGTTTCAGGATGTTGACAGTGACCACAGCAGGCGTCACCCCTATAGAGCCGATCTTGAATAGTTGAGAGTTGGTGAACCTAGATACAGTGCGTAGCCTATGGAGCATGGTCTGCATGCCTCGAGGAAGGGTCTTCATGGAAAGCAGAGGGTGATGATGGTGGATGATGTCCCGTATCCCAGGGTGGCGCAGGTCAACGAGCTGCTGAACGGCCATTTGCCTGTCGGTGTCGTCCGGAGTTGGTAAACAAGGGCTGCGGCTAAGGTGTGCCAAGAACGCTAGCTGATCCGCCCTTTCGTTGCCGCCGATACCGACGTGGGACGGGATCCATTGGAAGGCGATATCTCCTCCTGTTTGTTTATGCTGAGCGCACGATCTTCTGATGCTTCGCGTTAAGATATGTTGTCACACATGGGGTTCATCACGTCCCATAGGACGCTTCTCGAGTCTGTAAGTAGGACTGCCCTGGCGTATCCTCGAACCTGGACAGCAGTATCTGCATGCAGGAGAGCCAGGAGTTCAGCTGTTGTAGAGGATATCGTGTAACGCGATGTTCTCCCTTGCCAGGCCGCGTTCGCTGATGGAATGAAGAATGCACAAGCAGCACTTTCGGTACGATCGTCAACAGAGTCATATGTGAATACTAGAGTATGTGAGTAGTAGACATCGCTTATCAGGTTCTCATCCGACACTCCAGCGACCAGGGGCAACACTCCCTCTTTTTGAGAATGCCTGGAAGCGTTGTAGCAGGTACAAACTCCCGTCATTGCGCCGAAGGTGATCCAGTAGGATGTTGAGGCGAGCTTTCAATGTGGGCCAGGGAGCTAGTGGCGTATAAGCTCTCCAAGCGGCCGAGGGACGTGTGTGACCTTCTTACGAGGGCAGAGAAAAGGGAGTGCTTGCTTCCGGACGTGGACAAGTTGTCCAAGTACCGGAACCCCGTAAGCTCGGAATGGATACTAACGGGCTTTTCCTTGGCTTCCAGGTAAGTCTGGGCAATTCCAGAGAAGTTAGCTATTCCAAGCGCCGTTCTTATTCCTGCCCGCATGGACGGCAAGAGTCACATTTTGGGATGGGTGTGCCGTCGACGGAGAGATTAGGAAAACCCTCGCCCACATACCTTCGGCGGGGAATGCAAACCATGCATTGAGACTCTTCAGGTGATACTACCAGTCCTCTTTCAAGAAGTGCCGCACTGAGGCGGTTCAGGGCAATTTCGGCGGTGTCACGAAGCTTCTCCTTGTTGTCTCCCACAGCGTGGAGGCAGATATCGTCCGCGTAGATAGTAAGTTGAAGGGTATATGGAGATGGGCGAATCCTTCGGCGTGGACTCTAGCCATGATCAGATTGAATAGCGTGGGCGACAGAACACTGCCCTGTGGGACCCCGCGTTCGAACTTTTTTCTTTGAGCTGATGCACCCAGCTCAGCCTCTTGTGGATTATCCGTTTCAACAGCTTGCCGACACATGAGGTTAAAGCAATAGGACGGTAGGAGGACAACTGTGTGGGACCTTCTTCAGGACAGGTATCACCCTAGCATGCTTCCAGTCAGGTGGTATGGCGCCAGAGGTCCAGACTGAATTGTATAGATGAAGGAGAATATCCAGCTGCTCTTCACCCAGATTCTTCAGTGCCAGATGGGGGCTACATCTGGGCGAGCCGCCCCCCCCCCCGGTTTGAGGCTACGAACGGTGTATTTCAGTTCCGCCACAGTGATGTCGTCGTCCAGCGGATAATTATCAGCGACAGACTAACGATGTGTGGGACGATGGTCCCTGGAACTGGCGACCTGCGCTAATTCTCTGGCGACTTCAGTGATGACCTCGGTGGTCATCGGGAATCGGCATGGTCTTGGGGTCACGTTAACAGCGACCGAGAGCGTGACTAGCGGGTTTACGGGATCGGGAAGGCTTTCGATTGCCAATGTGCTCCAGACCCTTGTGGTCGGCGTATGAACGTTGAGGGACTCGCTGCACTGTCGCCACTGGGTCCGCCGTAATTTCAGGCTATGTCGTCTGTGGACGGCCGAGACACGCTTATAAGAGATCCAGTCGACCTGAAGACCTGCCCCCAGAGCCCTCATCTGTGCCCGTCTATGTGCCCGTCTATGTGCCCGGAGACTGAGATAATGAAGATCAGGGGCAGGCCTACGTGCCAGGTAGGAAATTGCTTTTGAGCTGTTCACCAGGGATTTCCGAACACCATCGAGCAAGTTATCGGCGGTGGCTGCAGTCAGTCCCTGCCTAAATTTTGCCCAGTTTGTGACAATTTTCGTTCTCCTGGCACCGTTACTCCGATGTGGCGGGGAAAGCAGAATCGGAAAGTGGTCCGAGCCCCATGTGTCCGCTTCGGCTTCCCACTTTAGGGTGATATCAGGAGTAACCATGGTGAGATCAATGACGTTTACATAGCGTGGTGGTCTCATGTAGGTGGGCGAGCCAGTGTTAAGTACCACAAGGTCGCTGGTAGAAAGGTAATCGGCAAGGGCAATCCCTCTTCTACAGTTTTTCTTACTACCCCAAGACTGTGGCACGTATTGAAGTCCACGCAAGTGATGAGAGGACCAGGACAAGCAAGGTGCAGCGCTTTCAGGGTGTCGACACAGGGCTGGGCTTGACACCAGTGGTACACTGAAATCACAGACACATATTTGGAGCAACACTCTTAAAAATGAACTTCGCCGCATAGCACGCTCCTAGCCAGCCATAATCTCGCATGGTATCGTTATCTGCCTGGTTTGTTCAAAAAGGGAGGCGTACGCCTTTTTGTGACAGCTATGAACAGCATAAGTGTCACACAAAAGGCGTACGCCTCAGGCGCCGTAGGCGGTGGTACACTCTTAGAAATGAACTTCATCTCATAGCACGCTCCTGGCCAACCATCATCCCAAGTGACATCGTTCTCGCCCGTGATTTGTTGACAACTGGAGGCGCGGCCCTCATAATGGCACAGAGAAGTACCACCGCCTTCATCCGTTTCTTCTCGCCTCGATCATCAGCATAAGGTTCGAATAATAATTTGTCAAACGAAAACGTGTTTTCAGTCATTTATTCATTCTGCACTCTTAAAAATGAACTTCACCGCATAGCACGCTCCTAGCCAACCAGCCAACCATCATCTCGAATGATATCGATATCTGCCCTGATTTGTTGAAAACGGGAGGCGTACGCCTTTTTTGTGACACTTATGCTGTTCATAATTGTCACAGAAAAGGTGTAGGCCCCCCGTTTTCAACAAATCAGGGCAGATAACGATATCATTTGAGATTATGGTTGGCTAGGAGCGTGCTGTGCGGTGAAGTTCATTTTTAAGAGTGTGAAGAGTGGAACCACCTTCCCGGATCGACCACATACATACAAGATCCCCTTCGGTTTTAGCCACAATGCTCAATGTCACGTAACAATTAATTAAATGTTACGCTCTCGGTAAAATTCTATGTGACTACTTTGTAGCCTGTATACAAGGGTTGTGTTTGTTCATACTGCACGTTTTGTCATTAATTTGTATTCGTATGCGCCCACTCCCCTCTGTAATGCCCATGGGCCCTGAGGGCATGTAAATAAATAAATAAAAATAAATAGAGGACCGTGTTGTACGTGCCGCAGAGCAGGACTGGACTATAATTCAACGGAGTATAGGATTAACACCGTCTCCTTCTAATTGAATGTTCACGTTTCCACATAGGCATGGAGAAAGTCGCGTCGTGCACTGTGTGGAACCTGTTTCCCATCGCGATCCTCTGGATCATCGCTGCAGGAGGAAAATGCCCGAGCAGCGACAACGTCCCCGCGTGGCTGTGGACGGTGGACGAATATGCGGATCACTGCAAACATCCCAATCTTTCTCTGGTGTGCGATCCCGATAGGATACTGTGCGCAAACGAAAGTGAGTGTAACTCTGACGATTATTTGAAAGCACATTTTAAGTCATACGAATACGAATGCAGCGGTTGCCCTGGATCGGCTCATCGAACGTATCCGCAAAGAGACCGTCTGCATGTGTTCCAGCTGTGAAAGGACGAGGAGACTAAGTGGGGCCACTCTGGGTGTCGCCCTCGTGGAGAATCTAAAAACATCTGACAAGTATGTACAACCCTGTGAGAAGCGTCAGAGACGTAGTCATTGCCGTCGCACGAAAACGTGTAAATTCGAGTACTTTATATACACGCCTTTTTCACCGCTTACGGTTTGGTGCCGAAACGACATCCCGTTTCACAGCAAACTCGCTCTGCGCCAACCACCGTGCCGATTGATACAGTTATCGCTTCTGATTTGAGGAGAGGGAGGGTCGTATACGCCTTTTTGTGGCAATTCAAATTATCACGAAAACGCGTACGCCTCCCGTTTCCAACAGATCAGGAAAGCGAAAGATATATTTCTGCATGGCGGCTGCTTTCGAGCGTCTTTAGTCGCGGAAGGACCGGAAGTCTTCGTGGCACCAGAGGTTGTGGCGTGGGCTTGTTAATGTTGACCCGAGAATGTCATGTTGTGTTCAGCCTAAGAACGACACGAAATGTAGTCCGTCAGCCGGCTAACAGAGTTACTCCGCCGGAGAAAAGAGAAATTATACTGCAGCACCATGAAGTACCACCGCATGACCGTTTACAGCAGAGCTGTCTGGGCGCCGCCATCTTAGCGCACGTGACCTTGCGCGCCACTGCTTGCCTTCTCTTTCGGCTGTCTGTTGGCACGGCGCACGTAGTATTGCGGTGCAACCCAGAGAGCTTTCCCAGATTTTAAACTTTGTGCAATGAATTCCGGATGTAAGGATGACACGAGGCTTTGGTCGAAGCTTCAACGGTCAGGTGAGTGCGCTTTTTTATGTAATGTAAGTTGATTTGCTTGATTTAGAGTGATATTTCTGTCCTCGTATGTCCCACATGATCGGTCCCACTACACTCGAGTTACTACACATTTCGGCCTTTTTTTTGTCTTCTTTTGTTGCGCATACGTTAATTTGTGGATACCTTCATAATGTAATAGCGAGTTTTAGTGCATCGTACGCTATGGGCTTTGCGGACGTAAGGGATAGCGTTGTGGTTCTGCGCACAGCGCGAAGCTCTCTTTATGGTTTGCGCGTGCGCAGAAGCACCAACGGTATCTCTTACGTACGCAAAGGCGATAGAGTACGGTACACTAAAACTCTCTAATATTGCAAGATAGTTATTTCTTGCTTTTTATCGCAAGAGTTGTGGTAGATAGATAGATAGAGGAAGATATGCATGTAAGGGCTGTTATGTTTTCGTTATGGAGCAGCATTCTTTTATTTTGATTTCAGACGTATACAGCTACATGATCAAAAAGCCATGCAACGATGGTGTGTGCATTCTAAAGACGGACATCGTGTCGTCACAAACAGTGAGCAGAACGTATAGTCCAGAGACTCGCTTCGGGCCCACTTTGGCGGCAACATGCACATGTAAAGCGGGTTTGAGCAGCAGGCGCAGTCATATTTGTACACTGCTCATCAAGGTTGTAGAGGCGACAAACAAGAGGCTCACGAGTACTTCCTGTACTGACAAGGCATGTACATAGAACCGTTCAACTGCAAGGAACGTGACCCCCGCTACTATGGAGGAAGTTTATTCTTACAAACAGCAGCCAACGTCTACAGCGGAGTTTGGGGCCCACACAGAAATGCTGCGCCACTATGAGGGCTCAGGGCTGCATTGCTTACCTTCGCCTTTACCGGTTTGAAATCGCTCCTCGATTCGATATCCACCGCTGTCGGATCAGCTTGTTTTTCTCTCCTTGTGGGAACCCATGTATTGCGAAAGGCCTCAAACACGGGCAGTCTTTGTATAGCGACGGCTCGTGAAATTGACAAACTGCTTCGTCCCACACGATCACGTCTCTGTCACAGTTTCTACACACAATCACGGAACCCTCTGCTCTTCCAGATTTTGCACAGAACTGTAGCACAGCGGCTAAAAAAGGTCTGAAGCACTCACATAGGCAAAGCACGCAGGCACTCGCAGAAGGCAAGCAATGGCAGGGCTACTGTGGCGCCATCTATTAGCGCATGAAGCAAATGGCTGCTGTAAACGGTCTATAGCGTCAATGTCGACCAGTCATGGGTAAAGGACCTCAAAATTGTACTTCAAGTAAAGTATCAAGTATCTGACATCACTTGTACTTGGAGTACTTTATGTTAGGAGTAGCAGAACAAGTCGGGAGACAAGTTCAATTTCTCCTCGTTTTTTTTTTCATTACAAACAAACAAACTTTCTTCGAGAGGTCGAGAGGCCTGGCCGTAGAACTCATCTAGAAAAACGACATCTATGCTGTTCTTATAGTTTTTTTCAATAAAAATTCTATAAAGACAATAAGCACCCTCTATATCGTGTTCCACCAGAGCAAGCCATCATTACGTGCCACAAATAAAGTGTAACGGTAACAGATCATTGAACGAATCAAGGTAACAGATTATGCGCGTTCAATATTACGAAAAGAAATATTTCAACAAGTTTCTGTTTCATATATTCTAGCGGGCCGTGCTGCCCAGAGCTAACGTTTTGGTACAACGTTATAATGGCTTTGTACGTAAAATCAGAATTTCGATCCGAGCTTTTAAATTATAATTAGGGAAAAAATTTTCAAAAACCCCGCGTTTGTGAGTTCCAGTAGCCGAGAAACTCAACAAGGAAAGCCATTCCCTGATTCGCGGTTCGTTTCGTTTTGTGCCGAGCTTGCCCGGCACAGCAGGTTCCAAGTCCCTATATGTGACAAGGAAGGGTGACTGTTTCCCCAGTGCAACATCTTTCACTTGACAATACGCGAAGCAGCCATATGGTACGGATAACACCCGTCCATGTCTCTGGACATTTGGGTCACTTAATAGGGCAGCGTATATCTAGTGAGGGACATGAAGACATCTTGAGGTCACTTCGAATACCTCCCAAGTCCGTTGGAAAAAGTCCAGCGGTTAAGCATTTCCTTTTTATTTATTTATTTTATTTATTTATTTCCAGTACTGTTAGTCCTAGTAAGGGCTGTTACAGGGGGGAGACATGACAGGAATGACACAGGTACCAACACTACTAACAGATGGCAGTAAGAAAACTAACCCACAAGAAAGTGAATCATACTTTCCCCTCTTGGATTGGATTGGAAAAAGAAAGAAAAATATGGAGAGGTTAGTCCCGACCCAGTCAGAATTGGCTACTCCAAAACGCGTTTGTGGGTGAAAAAAAAAGAAAGAAAGAAAAAGGTTAGCTACGAAAGATAGGAGAACAAACAAACAAACAAACAACCCTCTTCTTAACTCAAAGTACACAGGGAACATAAATGATGAAGGAATTGTCTTCTTGAAAGGGGGGGGGGGGTATCGTTTATCTAAAGAAATAAAAAAAAAGAATAAGAAAGAGAGTGCGGTCTGCCTGCCGAGACGGGCGGCAAGTTGCCACAGAGAGAGAGAGAAAAAAAATACGGGACACAGCAACTAGACACACGACACATGGCGATGTTCACAGTTTTCATAGGTTGTTGGTAACTCAGTTCCCAGCGTTGTCTATTTCTTCTTTGCTTCTTGAAAGGGTTCTAGTTTTTGGAACGCAGACAGTAACATGGGACGTCATGGTCTGCAAGATCTACCGCGTAGCAGTAAGCGTTTTGCGAGGCAGTTTCTCATTCTTTCTATGAGTATGTCGCTTCACAGCCGCAACTTTTCCTACAAATTTTATGCATCCAGTCCGTCGTCAAAAAAGAAACGACGAAAAGAAAAGCCGGAACCCTAACTATAACTTGGGTGTTAATTTTGCAGCGAGACCATATTGCAAGCGGTGCCCAGATTTGCGAAGACTCTCCGCAACGAATGGAGCTTGGGCCACTGCGACGATGATGTTATTATCGTCTTACGTATCTCAAGAAGACACAACGAAGTAAGTGTGTGACAGTGAACGCTGGTTGAGATGATGTGTCTACGTGATGTGATGCAGGGTTGCGGAGTCGCCACTCCGGGTTTGGAATGATTCCGGAATCATTCCAGATTTATCAGAGCCCGGGGAATTGGAATGGAATGGCGGGAACTGTCCGGGGAATGGAATGGGAATGGAATGGGAATGGAATTAGACATTTTTTTCGCAGGCGGAATGGAATTGGAATGTAATGGTCTGGGTGCTACACGGTCAAAGGCGATGGTTTGGATTGGTTTTAAGAAAAAAATAGAATGAAGATTTTGGCTTCACTAGTGTGAGGCCCGCAACCCCACATCACTTGTATCAGTAATCAGAAGCGATAACAATATCATTCGCGGCAATGTTTGGCTCACAGCGTGCTATGCGGTGAAGTTCTGCTTTTAGAGTGTACCAGTGCCATGTATGTCAAAGGGAGTCTGGCGATTGGGAGGGGCCTAAAAAGAGGCTCGACCGTCAATCAAATTGAGCGTTTTTCATTGGCTACTAGTTTCCTATGTGGGCCGCCATGACATCAAAATATTCCCGAAAATGGCGACGTAGCTTGGAACGGAGAAGCGAGGATTTCATGACAAATTTCTTTCACAAACTACTCCAATTTTATTCAAACGCTACGGACAAACGCTAGAAAAACGCTACGGATGCCCGAAAATTTGCGTTTTATGACATACTTTTATTTAGGGATGTGCCAAACGAATCCGCGAATCCTAGGCAGGGATTCGAGGTTCGCGAAACCGAATCCCAGTGCCCAAAACGACGAACCGAATCTTTCGAATCCACCAACCACGTTTGTTGTTCTTCTTCTTGTCTTTTTTTCAAATCGGCGCTTCTGGAGTCCACCGAAAGCCTCATTGACCGGCGGGTATTTCCTTCATTACGAACCCTGAGACTGGGGAAATAACACACAATACAGAACTGTTTCATTTTTCATTAAACAAAGGTATCATATCCCGCTTCAGAACATTTTTCACTAGACGTGTATTTCTTCTGGCTTTTTAAAACGCTTTTTAAAGAAAGGATTCGAAATATTCTAGATTCGTAAGATTCGTGGAGTCGTAGAACCTTCCTTGGATTCGAATTTAGATTCGCATTCGAAAAGTTTTGAATTTGTCCCATCTCTACTTTTATTCATATACATACCTTTGCCTAGAGTCAATAAATATGCTAGGCTCCAGAGTATCGCCACTGAGGCAAAAGGGCGAGTTGGAGCCGCTATGTTGTTTCCGTTTGACCTCCAGCCCCACCTCTACTTCGGCAGCAGAAATATATGAAGATGAAGTTCGACGGAGGAAGAAGAGAACCCTTCGAGCTCTTCATGGATGGCGCTGGAGGTCAAAAGGAAACAAGATGGCGGCTCCAGCTCGCCCTTTTGCCTCAGTATCGATACTCTGAAGCGTGACATATTTAGTGACTCTACCTTTGCCCGTTCTTGATTCAATCTTGCTACGTTTCATAGTTAAAATACGAATAATACCGGCAGTCTGTTCAAACAAGCGGTTCTGCCGGCCAATCAGTTCTGCTAGCAAGCACTTCTGCTGTTCTGCGTCTTCCAGACATGCCCCTCTCCGCCCACATGGAGTCGATACACGTGGCTGCAAAATCCATCATGTTGGTAGGTCGTCAGGGAATATCATGTTCAATCCAATCCAATCCAGTTTCCTGAAAATGTCGGCACACAGTGAATAGAGGTGATATATACTTTGGATAGCCTGGGATTAAAAGCGCACTGTATTTTAGCTGGTGATTGGCCAGAAAGCTCAAAACTGAAAGACGATTAATGTAATTAATGCGGCGGAAATGCGTTAGCATTCAGCCGACCCACCCACTACCACTATCCACCCCTATCCATCTGTATCCACCCCTAACTATCACTAACTGTTACTAACTACACAGCCACAACGGCGACACAAGCCTTCTTCCACGCCGACGGCGCGTATTTTGAAACGCTGCTTTCGCTCTTCCTCCGTCTCGTTCGCCCGCTTTTGGCGGCATCCGCTGCCTGACGTTGCTTGCGTTGTTCCTCAGTTTGGGCAGCTGATCGCCTTCGCTCAAAATTCGTCTTCTTTTGGCGCCTACTTGGCCCGGCACTCGTACTTGGTTCACACTCCATTGTGTACTTGAATTCAGCCCATACGCGCCTTGCAAACCTGCAAGTTCAAACTCGCCCACGTATCTGACGCGCCGCCAAAACCGCTGCCGCTGCGTGACCTACTTCGCCACTGCCCTCCTCCTCTCTCATGTAGCGTACTTCCCTTTCCACGTTTTCACCACGGATCGACACCGACACTTTTCGTCGAAACGCCGCTTCTAATGCTGACGCATTAAAAGTAGGCGGAGCTCCCACTCTTAGAAATGATGGTGGTGGTGGTGATGGTGAAAGGGCTTGCCGTTGTCGGCCTCACGTAAATGAACTTCACCACATAGCACGCTCCTAGCCAACCATCGCCCCGAATGACGTCGTTCTCTCCCCTGATTTGTTGAAAACGGGAGGCGTACGCCTTTTTGTGACACTTATGTAGAAATGTTAATTGTCACAAAAAGGCGTACGCCCTGCGCTTTCCGCAAATCGAGAGTGACAGAGGCCTCACTCTGTGCATTCTAAAAACAGAACTTCACCGCACAGCACGCTCTGCGCCAAACGACTGCCACGGATGATAGGGTTATCGCTTCTGATTCGAGGAGAGAGTGAGGCGTACGCTATTTTTTGTGTCAACTATCGTATATCCAAATTGACACAAAAAGGCGTACGTCCCCCTCGCTCTTCGAATCAGAAGTGTTAACCCTATCATTCCTGGCAATGGTTGGCGCACAGCGTGCCGCGTGGTGAAGCTTGGTTGAGTGCGGCCAACAACGGCAAGCTACCTCGACACCCCCCCCCCCCCCCCCCCTTGGTTGTAAGAGTGCAGAGAAGCTTGCGGAGAGTGCAGAGGAGCTTGGTTGTAAGAGGCAGGTCCCATTAATGACCAGGCTTCATTTGGCATACACGCACTGGGACGTACTGCAGGCCAACGCCACTTTCGCTTTCTTTCTTTCGTTTTTTTTCGTTTTCTTTCATGCCGCCTTCTTTCCTTTTTTCGTTTTCTTCCTATCTTTTCGTCCCCCTTCCTTTTCCGTTCCTCTTTACGAAAGGAATAGCAAGTCGGCCTTTGCCTGACTAACCTTTCCTTGTTTTTTTTTTCTCAATAAACATATTCCCCCCCCCCAACGCCACTTATAGATAAGCAAAATGTACTTATGCTTCCTCTTTCTCCCTCGATACGTTGACATATACGTTAAGCGACCAGTCTTTGTTTCTGGGTGGTGTTAGTGTTAGGTTGTGTTCGTTTATAGGACTCGAGCAACTCGACAGCCGAGAGAGTCTACTCTTGCTGTGTGAAAATGCCCTGGAGTGGCTCTCGTGACGTCATCGCCCTGGCAGTGACTCACTTTCTAAAATTCGCCGAACAACTACAACAACAAATAAGTTAATGATAATGAATGGGGAAATTCGCCACGTAAGGTGCGGCTCACTACCCCAAGGCACAATGGGGCGGGATGAGATGTGTCCTGATGATGAGGAATGAACGATGCTAAATAGGGTCGGTAGTCAGTGGAGTCATTAAGACATCAGAATGGTAGGCAAAACCACAACACACAAAAACACAGCGCACAGGTGCGCAGGCAGATCATAGGGTAGAGAGGAGACCAATGTCACGGAGAAAAATCTTGAAATACTCAAGAGCTTGGCGATCGTCAATCTGGTTAGACCAAGGGCCGAGAATGGTTGCCAATGTGAATGGTGCGGCCGTGATCGACTGCAGGCGACACTGTAGAGCTGCTCTTTGGGAGGTGTAAAGATGGCAGTCGAGGAGCACATGCTTTGTATCCGCCAAAACAGCACAGCGAGAGCAGAGCATCGAGTCGGAGCGGCCGATCAGATGCTTGAAATGGTGGGTGAATGCAACCCCAAGACGAAGCCTGTGTATCAGCGACGCAAAATGGCGAGGCATACGAGAAGGCATGGTGAAGCCAAAGTCAGGGTCCATTTCACGCATCAGAACTCTTGATGGAACGTCCCGAGACCATTACGCATGTGCAAGAGGCCTCACCACATCATTTAGGAAGGTTCGCCTGTCGCCTTTGGGGAGGGTAATCCGCACGCTTGATCGGGAATGATACGCAGCTGCTGCAGCCTCGTCAGCCTCTTCATTGCCGCGGATGCCGCAGTGTGCAGGAACCCACTGGAAGTAGATAGAGTGCCCGCTGATCTCAAGACGGCTTAGTTCCTCCAGTATGTCCACTACCACAGGCGCAAGTGATCCACGAATACCCATGTTCGCTATACATTGGAGAGCTGCCTTGGAGTCGCAGTATATCACCCTGCTGCTGATAGCGGCGGATGCAATGTGCTTGAGGAAGAACAAAATGGCATGTAACTCTGCAGACGTGGATGAGGTGCGGTGCGAGAGACGGTATGCGTGGCACGACGACATAACCGGGATTGTAAAATTCGTCGAATCAACACTAGAGGTTGTGGGAACCAAGGTTCTCACTCTCGGGGCGTCAGCCCGTCCGTTCAGCGACGAGAGAAAACCCAGAGTTTACCCCAGAGAGGACCCAGTCAATTCATCTGCTAGGGTCAGCACGCAATCCCATCAGGACCCGCTGCGTCACGGAATGTCGTAGACCTCACTCATTCTTTTACAGGATCCCGGAAAGGATGAAAGGGACCCTAGAGAGCATACAGAGTAAACACGTCCCGCAGGCTTTGCACACAGCAACCATCCTACTTTCTGTGGAAGAACAAATGTTGTATGAAGTGCAATCCGTCGCAGCGGAAACCAAAAATTTATGGAGTGACCTTCACTGCTCCTTTAAAGGCAGACAGAAGCCAACTCAATCGCTATTTTTTTATATACCAAGCGGGTAACCTACGTAGTAAAAGAAAATGCACCACGCTCGTAATTCATTCCACAGATTCATAATCATTGCAGGATTTGATTATAAAATGTGCCACAAATGCGGCTGAGTGCATCTGTGGCGAAGCACGGAACCAGCCGTCCGAGTTGCTCTGACGTCGTTGTCGTACCATCCTGTGATTTGTTAAGAATAACGTCTGTTACACAACTGTTCCCCATTTCCGAAAGCGAAAAATGGGGTACTGCCTACGTGGAGGCATTGCTGTCAAGACAAAAAAGAAATGCGCTGACCTTGATCGGGGTGCCAGTATGGTGAGTTAGAATATCTTCGTAGCTCACCACAATACCACAGTGTCGTCGGTGGTGACGTTATCCCTCCTCCTTCTCCTCCCCGTTTCACGGCGCAAAGCGTCAGGGTGATCTTTTTCTTCTTTTTCTTTTTTTGAGAAAAAATATTGAGAAACGCTTGATGTCACTCGATATCGTATCCCTCCTCAAGATGCTCCCAAAGTGAAAAATATTTGAGAGAGGTTTCTGTTCTGCCTTAACATCCTGTCCTACCAAGTAAAATTTCTACTAGAATAGGAACCTTGAGCGTGAGGGCCACGAAAATGACGACACGACACTGGTCTTGATGCTTCATGTCGTATCGTCCTCTCCGTGTTCCTCAATCTCAAGGTTCCTACTCTTATGGTACGAATGCCCACCAGCTGGCTGTTTTTCTTTTTTAATTTTTCTCACATTTCAATTGGAAGATTTTTGTTACGTATTTTTCTCGAAAATCATCGCCAGTATACAGACTCTCGTTCAAGGCGCACCGGTTTTGTTTCCTAAAACTACCGTTGTACAACAAACCCTATACTTGTCGCACACTTATCAAGGCTGCGTGCCAAACAACAACGCCCACGAGCAAAAACCAGCACAAAACACTGCACTCCTTGCATGCAAGAAACGCACTTGTATGTGTAGTCGTTAAAACCGAACTACTATCTTTGCAGTCACAGTCATACACGGTGGTTGGGTCAGCCATGTCCGGCGTGTTTCCTGACAAAGTGGTCGACCAAATCTACCTCAAGAGCCAGGGCCACTTTACGAACGGGTCCTACTACCAGGGGCTGAAATCCATGATCCGGGCCTACTTCGAAAAGCTGAGGCGGCATCAGGACCAAGTGCTCCTTACTCGGCAAACGGAAGGCAACGGAAGCGAACTGGGCCTCATACTGGGAGCGACGTTCGGAACTCTGGTCCTGCTGCTGACAGTAATCGGGGGAGGAGTGTACTGGCACGGCTCGCTTCACTGCGTCCACACCTACTTGGTGGCATCGTTGTCTGCGTCAACACGGAGTAAGTCAGGAGGGTAGAAAACAGCAGGATGGTGATTGTACAGCTTAGGACAAAAGTTATGGGGCACCGGGACGTCGCATTTCTCCATTGGAGCGACACCCTATCAGCAAACAGGATCGGACACACACACTGAGAGATGGACAGAGTAGCCGGTTACCCGTTTGTTATTCGACCTCTTCCTGTCAGCTAGCAAGGGACCGGTCCGTTGGCAGGCACCCGGGTTCGAATCCCGGTGCCGGCTGTGCTGTCTGGGGTTTCTCCTGGGTTTTCCTCAGACGCTTTCAGACATATGTTGGCACAGTTCCCTTAGAAGTCGGCCCAGGACGCACATTCCCCAGGGCGTCAGTCGTGACGTTGCCCACATACGTGAGGCCGACAACGGCAAGCCCTTTCACCATCAACACCACCACCGGTCCGTTGAAGATTTGCGCCAGTGCCATGTTCTGTAACCTTTTGTCCCAAGCAGTACAACATTTCGTACCCTCCTGTAGCTTTAGAGGCCATACCAGACGGGGAGCAACTCCAATTCACGATTTTCCCGACCCTAGATGGCGCCACGCTCGCCGTACCTTATCACACAGTTCGCCTCCGACTCCGAAATAATCCCCATTGTGCACGGTTGAGGTCGCGAGTTTAAGGCGGCACGCTCCCCTGCGCTGTTTGTACTTGTGTGTATTTGTTAATAAAAGGTGAAAAAAAAAAAGCGCTGTTTGTCGAGAGGTGAAGTGTTGGACTTTGAGACGAAAGGTCCGCAGTCCGATTCGGGACACTCACGTCTTTCTGCTTGTCTCCTGTTGCTGTATGACTACTTTGCTATTTTTATTTTGTTGCTATATATTTATGCTGTATTTATTGTTTTCACAAGTCACTGGCGTCTGTACTGACTGATTAGGGAATTCTTTAGTTGCTCTTTGTATTGTTGTACTGGTGCATACTTACTATATGCCGACGTACAAATGTGCTCGGATAGTATGGATGGGAATATGGGCGATACAGTTGGTATTATAAACGAAGGCTGCCAGCACTGAGTCTGAGCGCTAGTCGATTGCCAATTAAAGAAATCAGGAGATGACAACGGAAAAGTTACTTCATATGCTATCAAAGCTCTCCCGCGATGTCGGTATCTCGGAGGTTCTCAACTGGATGTACTAGCGGCTGTATATTAGGCTATAAACTAAAGACAGGACGAATCCAAAATTTTTCGAATCCGAATCCCAATCCGAATCCAAGGAAGGTTCTACGAATCCACGAATCTTACGAATCACGAATCTTTCGAATCCTTTCTTGTAAAAGAGTTTAAAAAGCCAGAAAAAAAAAAAAAACTTCTAGTGAAAAATGTTTTGAAGCAGAATATGATACCTTTGTTTAATGAGAAACAAATTAAATAATGCTTCATATTCAGGAGGAAATATACCCATATAGTTCTTCTTAAACGTTATTTATTTAACATGTTGTTCGTCGACTACAAGAATTGCATAAATTCTCAAGTGCGAATTATTCCCATAAAGCTAAGCAACAATCAAAAGCGAAGCCAGGTTACTTTTAAACTTGTAATGTAACAGTTCCTGCCTGAACTCTTTCAGTCCAGAGCAATGTAAACAAACAAACAAGAAAAGACCCGTCGGTCAATGAGGCTTTCGGCGGACTCCGGGGGCGCCAATTTGGAAAAGAAACGAACAAACGTGGTTGGTGGATTCGAAAGATTCGATTCGTCGTTTTGGCCACTGAGATTCGGATTCGCAGATTCGGTTGGCACATCCCTACTATAAACATTGCCTGCACACCGCCCTTACAATGCCGATCTGGAAAATCTAGTGCTCGAAACAGTATTTTAATCCTGCACCCGCCTACACGCAATTTACCTTGATAATACCTCTAGTATTCATGCAAAAATGACATTTTAGGATATATATTTCTGGTAAGTAAGTATTACCAGATATCCGAATTCATTTTCAAGGCGTTGGTGCAAAATACTTTACAAAATTTCTGTCGCAAATTACACTGCTTATTATTACACACGTAACATGATTATTAACACACTTATTATTACCCGAAAACTTCACTAATATATTTTACAGACTCCTTTCCCCCCTGTTTTCCCATCTTTTCCTTTCACATTACAGGAGCCCCGAAAAATGACGTCAGTGGAGAACCCCCAGTGACAGGGACCTTCCTCTCTGTTTTGGCTGGTCCTCCTATTTAGTGAATCTAATCTTATCAAGCCATACAAAGAAACGCGGATATGGGGGGGGGGGGGAGGATAAAGGCTTTGGGTCGACACACACGAAACCAGCCAAGGTCGAACGGAGGGGCCTCGCAGCGGGAGTCGCAATATTTCAAACAGAGACTATTTCTTTTTTTCCCCTGGGCACCAAGAAGAACGATGCGACAAATAATAAAAGGACATAGAGTAAAATAATAATAATAATTGTCACTTGACAACAAAACATGTTGTTGTTTCAGTGTAGGAAACTGCAGTTCGACCTTTTTATATTTCATGTGGAAAAATCAATTTGTGTGTTTTTATTTTTTTTGTTTTTTTGTAAAAGAACTCATGAAGCGTAAATTTTTTCCTCGTGATTTCGTCGAGATTTCGTCGTGTTGGACGCTGAGGTCTCAGTTAATTCAATCCAAACTCGAAAACGTGTAATTCGGTTGTGGAAAAAGCTGAAGAATGGGACATCTTGACTCCTAGACCAACTTCTCGGGCCACGGAGCAGCATTCCACAGAACTGGGAGGCAATGAAGCAAGGAAAAGATAAGTGAGGCAATTAAATCCCCTTGAGAGAAGTCAGCCCAGGATGCACAATCTCCAACGGGCAGCATGCCGCAGGACAAGGTTAGTTCCGTTGAGGGACCGAAAAGAAGGTCTAGGTAGAAAACAACCATTTATTGTCATGAAAGTTAGCAACGGCTCTGCAACGGCAATTAAATGCTCTTGAGAGAAGTCGGCCCAGGACGCACAATCTCCACGGGACAGCATGAAAACAAATATATATTGTCACGGAAGCCAGCAACGGCCTCGAGATCGAACTGTAGGTGGCGCTGCGGCGGAGCTCTAGTGGGGATACGGCATCATCCGGCGCAGCAGGCGCAGGCTTGTCTACGCGGGTATGGCAGTGTTTCTGGATGAAATGTCGCTGTCAGTGCTTCACATATTGCAGATGTGCTGAAATGCGCTACTTAGAACGCTGATAAAATGTGAAATTTGACAATAAGTGCTGCACTGCGAAACGTTGAAGTCGCGAAACGTTGAAGACGCGAAATTGTGAAAAGAGAATCTCCTTTGTGCGTTCGAAGGGAAACACTGCCATGCCATTCCTTTGTTGCAAGCGAGATTTTGTTTTTATCTTTGCCTGCTCTCACTCGGATATTTATTCGTCGTTCGTATAGCTGTGTTTCCCTCTACCTTTCTATCTTAGATCAAGACAAGGATCGAAAAAAAAAAAAAAGAAACCCAAAAATCCCTGTCTACATTGGTCTTGGCAACCTAAATGTAAAAGTGTGCAAGAACACAACGTAAGGGCAGAATAGCCCAATAAGTATTGAAGCCCTTCGCTCTAATTTTTGCGTCGTATAACAGCGGTGGTGATTCCCGTCGTGCGAGTCTGAAAGAGGTTCGAGGTTGATTCGTCTTCTTTGCAGGCATTGGTTAAACGGTGCTAAAATATGTTACGAGATGACCACACCTGTGTGGGTGGACTTAACTTTGTATGGGGTACTATATACTGGTCAGGTATGAACTACATAAAAACTAAGTTTTTGGTTCCAGCGGCAGGTACATTCTGAAACATGCCGTTGCACACGTGCCTCATACCCCACAAAACACACCTGTTTTACAATGAACGTTCGGGGATGGTGATATCATTTTTACCTTGAGTGCGTGTGTTCCAATGATTACGTATGTGAAAGACAAAAGTCAATACGGTCAGATAAAATGAGATGAAAGCTAGAAATTCACACATTTAAAAACACCCATATCATGCATATATTCCACGCGTTCGATATATTCATACATTCGATACAACGTGTTTTAGCGCGCGTAGGATATAACTGGGCATTACGAAGTAAAATGAAATTGCTAGCACAGAAACCATTCCATAAATAACTGTGACATTGTTACATGATTAAAAACCAGTTACAACATTGACCTTAGTCTTCGGTATATTTTGTTCGACACACAGAACCACGACAAATATAACAAAGGCCGAGTGGAATCCGTATGCTGGAACATGCACGTTCTGTAGTTTTCTTCCTTCCTAAGCACGCTTGTGCAGGGAACTAGAAAAGTTGAAAAAGGTATCCACGAAGTCATTTTCACTCACTTTGAAGCGATTTGAAAAACTCAAGCGGACAGACATGCACGTTTTCGAGCATTATGACCACAGCGCAAGCACCGGCTGAAGCAGCGCATCCCCACTAAGGGCAGTTCAATGAGCAGCCGCACTGTGGCGACACTGTTCGATCTCGAGGCGAATAACAGGAACTTTCATTTTGCAGTGAGGGACGGCAGCCGGGGACACTTTGTCTCGGGACATTTCGTCCGGGGACGTTTTGTCCGGATCCCCCGATCAAGTGCTATCATTCGTCCACATTATTTGTTTAAATTGGGAGACGGGATTTTTTAAATTAACGTTTATTAATGAATAGTAAAACCATTGAACGAGGAACATAAATGCGGTTACACCCGCTGCACCGCTTGCATTGTGCGGATTACATCTGTTCTTTCTGTTCCTCTCTCTCTATTTTAGTTTGCTGAGTACAGACAACGCGGCAAGATTAGGAAGCGGTTCTCCAACAACAAATAAATGTTGACTATGACACGAGGTGATTCATCACTGGTGATTTTCCAAGGTCCTGCTACCTTCTACGTATTTCTGGCACATATGTTGGAAAAATGGTGGCGGCGTTCTTTTATAAAGGGAAGTACTACAGAATACTGAGCACAATGACAAATTACCTTCTGTATTCATGCCAAAGAAATGAAAGGCATATGCTCACTATCCTGAGGCTCTGACTTCACGCTCGCTGAACGTGGATGTCGTCGGACGTAGTTCCCAACTCAACCGGAATACTAGTACTTTCATATATAGTTTATTTTGCTGTTGTTGGTCAGACAATGATGTTGTAGGTGTTCTCTAATACTTTGTATGTTGATGAACCGTATTTTCAGATCTTGTCATAGAGATCCTATGCAAGCTTATTTTTGTATAGCAAGCGATTCAGACGGTTACTTGTTCAAATCACGTTCGGGAACTCACAAATGTAGAGAAACAACATCTCCCTCCAGTTCATTCAGTGGCATGCCACCATGCACTTTCTTTTCGTAGTACACATGTTGCAGATTATGGCTTTTTTGTCTTCTCTGGCTAGTCTATTTCCGAGCACCAAATGCTATGCATTCCAGTTATTTGATTTCTAATACAAGAGCCACAAAACTTTTTCATAATCTATACCATCCCATCCCATTCGTGATGGTCATTCACTGGGGTGTTCACCCTGTCTCTCTTTGGCCTTTCCATTTTCAGCCTTCTGATTTTCGGCCTTCTGACAGTCCGGCGTTATGATTTTTCGGTCTTTTGACTTTCGGCCTTCTGATAGTTCGGCGTTATGATTTTTCGGCATTTTGGCTTTCTGCCTTCTGATATTTCGGCGTTATGATTTTCGGCCTTTTGATAGGCTTAATACTTACACTCAATCAGCCTAAATAAATGCATTGCATTTGGCAACAACTATTCAAACAAACAAAAAAAAGAAAATGAGAAGAAGGAAGCTCCTAAAACTCCTTTAACTTCGTCTTTATGTACGAGGGGTGTTCAAGACAAACCGGGACTTTTTCTTTTTCGCAAAAGTAAAATGAACTTACGGGCGAGAAATTAGTTTCATTTTCAACGTAATCTCCAGCTGCACTAATGCACTTGTCGCAGCGTTTCACGAAGGCTTGGATGCCAGCAGCGTAGAAATCCTTACCGGCGCGTAGCAGCCATGATCGGACCACATTCTTGACCTCGTCGTCGCAGGTGAAGTGGCGCAACCCAAGGAACGCCTTCAGTGGCCCAAAGAGATGGAAATCGCTGGGGGCGAGGTCTGGACTGTAAGCGGGATGTGGCAGCAACTCCCAGCCAAGTTCCTGTAAGGTGCGTGTCGTGAGATGCGCGGTATGCGGGCGTGCATTGTTCTGTAGGAGGACGACTCCTTTGGTGAGGCCCGGCCGCTTTTGCTTCAGCGCCTTATGCACACCCCTGAGAACCTGGCAGTAATATGCACTATTGTTGGTGGTACCACTGGGCAGAAAATCAACATGAACAACGCCAGCCTTGTCCCAGAAAACCGTGGCCATGACCTTATCCGCAGACGGGGTGCTTCGGAACTTCTTGGGAGCTGGCGAGCTTGGCGGATGCTTCCACTGTTTTGATGCGCGTTTAGACTCAGGAATGAAATGGTGCACCCACGTTTCGCACGTGATGATTCGATCATGGAACGGCTGTCCTTCAGTGTCGAAACGGTACCTTAGCTCTTGGGAGATTTCCAGTCTTCTCTGCCGGTCAAACATGGAGAGCTGACTCGGGACCCAACGGGCACTAACCTTCCGAAACTGGAGGTGTTCATGAATGATAGTGTTCAACGTTCCCACAGAAAGGTCCGTCTTTCGAGCCAGTTCGAGACATGTTATCCGTCGGTCTTTGAGGATCAGGCGCTCCACAAGTTGGATGTTCTCAGGAACTCTGACACTGGGCACTGAGCCGCCTCGGCCGGGATCGTCCTGCACTGATGTACGGCCGTCTCGGAACCGTTTGCACCACTCAAACGCTTTGCTGCGGCTAAGTGTATCGTGGCGATACTGAGCCTGAAATCGTCTGTGGATTTCAGATGACTTTACGCCTTCATTCACGAGAAACTTCATGACAATTCGCTGTTCGATGTGCGCGTTCATCTCGTTGTCCGCCATCTTGTCCAGCACGTGTCTTCTGTTTTGCACAAACTTTGAACTACCACGTGGTGAACGCGGAGGCCTGTCCCATGTGAAAATGACGAAAAAGAAGCATAGGGCGAGCCATTTGTACACTAAGGAGACAGAAAGTCCCAGTTTGACTTGAACACCCCTAGTATAAATGAACAAGATAAAACGAAAGGAACTTGACTTGCGAGAAGGTCTCGGAGCACAAATTCCGTCTCATAACGCGCTGATTATTACCCGTACACTTCAGTACTATATTTTTAGACACTCCTTGGTTTTCACAGGGTACTTCACATTACACCAAACCTTTCGTTCAGCGTTGAGTCACTAGTTCAGCGGAGAATCCCCGGTGACCCGGAGCTTTTCCTTATCTTCGTCAGTAGGCCTCCCTTTGTGTGCCGTGCAAAGACCAGTCTTGGGTAAGTTACTTCCAAAAAGTAACTGAGTTACAGTTCTAGTTACTTTCTTGGTCAAGTACTAGTTACAGTTACAGTGACTGAGAGAAAGTAACTTAGTTACATATTACAGTTACTTTTTATAAAAATGACCATGAAACGGTGATACAATTGTTAAAAACATACAATTATTTACATTTACTTAAGTGCGATAAAGGTATTATTGCACTTAACCAAAAGCTGTATAAGTCAATATGCGGCTCTCCCACAGGGAAAAATATGACATGTGTACGCGACCTGGCGCATCGCGGTGAAAAAGAACAGCATGGTGACACGCACGCGTTTCGTAGCGTATAGAGAGAGACATACACAAGGATAAGGAAATCGCCTCATGATGCTTTTTCAGGTTTGAAGTTGATGTCCTGTTTGCCGAGAACGTCTTATTCCACATCTTGTACTTTACAATTAAATTATTTTCATCCTTCCATGATAAAAACTCGAAGATTGCTTCATAGCGCACCCACGGAACTTCATAGCAATGATAGCAGCAACCAGGGCAGGATTAGCTATTGCACGGGTCGGTGCGCACGTGAGCTGACCGGAAAGTTTCTCCTTGTGCATAATCCTTCCCTTGTTCATATCCAGAGGAGGCAGGACCCCGTGCCAGGGCAGTGACACCATTACTAATATATGACTCACTCCGACCCTTGAGGGTAACTATATCTTCAACTGATTTCTTTTCGCAAAGCTGGAATTCCGTGCTTGGTCAAGAGCACAGGGCACATACCGATTACCGACAGAAGGAAGGAAGGCACTGTTAGGGGGAAGTAGGGTACGGTAAGGTAAAGAAAAAAGCGAACTACAACATTTATTCAAGTAACTAGTTACATTTTGCAGTTACATTCACAGAACTAGTAACCAGCTACAGTTAAAAGCTACTTTTCTAGAAGTGTAACTAGTTACCCCCAAAAGTAACTAGCTACAGTTACAAGTTAAAAGTAACTTAGTTACTACCCAAGACTGGCAAAGACAGACGGGTAACGGTTTTGGGTCATCCCACGCGCAACCAGCAAGGAGTGTCGAAAGATGAAAAATCCAGGGAACCGGTATCGAAAAATTGGGTGTACCTCAAAATAACGTGATCGAAATCCCCGGTGACAAATAAACTGGAAATAAATGTTATCTGGCTATAAAATGCACAGTTGTGCGCGGGAAACTGCCAAAGCGCACTTAGACTAACCTGAGCATGAAAATGCAAACACTGAACTTGTACTAACCTAATAATAAACTAACCAACGTGTTGCAGTTGTAAATGCCGTTATCCTAAGGCACGTTTATCTCATGTACTCCGCTTGCTCGTAAACACATTCCTCATGCTAATCCACTTTTTCGCACCCAAAAGCGGTTCAAGGGCCGCCTTGTTCACCCTAGCCCGTTCGGCAACTTGATAGGCTTTCCGGCTCTGACACATATAGTGACTAAGCATGCCATACATGTCTTTCATCCCTAATCCCCAACCCTTTTTCAAGTAATAATTGATGTCAAATAATAAACATTTTTGACAAATAAATCAGTCAAATGAATAAATGACATCTTTGGATGACGCTCACTGGGTGGTGCTCCAATATCGCATATCGTATCTCCTGTATCGTATTTTCCTATTGTAGGTCAGACACACACTTTGCAGTTGTTCTCTCATACTTTCGATGTCGATTAACCGTATCTTCAGCAGAAGCAGAGTTGTACGGGCCATGAAACAATGAATAAATGGGTGCGCAGCTTTCATTGCACATAAACATCGGCACAGAAAAGATGCAGGGGACAACTGTAAAACCCGTGTCTGGCCAACTGTAGAAAAATACTAGCATCTAGAGCAGTGTTTCCCAAAGTGTGGTCCGCGGACCCCTGGGGGTCTGCGAGAGTGTCCGTGGGGGTCCGCGACCGTCTCTCACATTTCAGTGAGGATTTTCGTCCCCACAAACACGCGCTCGTACATGCTGCCCGATTTCCAAACACCCAGAACTTCCAAAATTGCTACAAGCATGCTTCAACGGCTAGCTTCTAATTTCTGATAGAAAAGTCCTGCAATGCACGTTTATGCTGTTTATGCATATTTATGCTTGCACAAATGTAATTTCGTTCCTTGTTATACCCTGTCGCGCATATTAAACGCGGTCTGCAATGCAGTGTACACAGCGCGTATCCCGGTATATTTGTGTGTGTGTGTGGGGGGGGGGGGGGGGGGCGTGAATTGGTTCTCATCGCTTCCGGGGGTCCGTCACCGCCAAAAGTTTGGGAAACGCTGATCTAGAGGACGATATCACTAGCGAACTAGTGCAGCGAATTATATCGATTTTATGTTGCCCATTGAATGGAATTTCAAATCAGGAGAGCGAATGGTAACACTTGGTCGGCTGTGATGTGCTTCATCGGCTATCTGCAAGTACGCCCCTGTATTTTTGGCAGCGCAGGTGCTTGCGGGACCATTTTTTCCGTCCACACAACCAGGGATCATATTTTTTCTTATAGCCTGCGAATTTCGAGATCGTGGATTTCGCAACCGGGAATATCGAGGTCCTCCCGAAAACTTCAGAAGTTTGGAACTGACTGAGGCTTACACTCTTAGCGAAAAGAAAAGGAAACGGCGAATTATTATTATGGGAGGCGACGGTAGAATTTCTAGCATTTTTTCAGCATTACGAACATTACAGCACAGCGCTGTTGAATGTTACTGTAAAGAATGACTGTACATCCCCGCAGACATGTACGTACCTTGAGTATTGTATTTGAAATACAGTAATTTAAATACTTTTTCAGTATTTTGTATCTTGCTAATTACTTTTCAAGAAATGTATCTTGTAATCTAATTTAAATAATTTTTAAAGTATTTTCTACTGAGTATTTCGATTACTTTCATTATTCTGGGTCATAGTCTCGTGAGGATTTTTTTCCGAAGTGCCCTGACGTTTCCCTTCTCCTCATCCTACCGATGACAGGTCAGGGTAGGGCAGTCAAGAGATGACCTCACAATTTTTGTTCTCTGTGCGTGTACGGAGTAGCAGGACGCATGTTAATCCTCCTGTATGTTCTATACTCATGTGTGGAATGGGATCCCCTACAACCCTCCTGTGACCCAGAAACAAAGCGGGACTTGTACCTCTGGCCGGTTTCCATGCAAGAAGTGGCTCTCAGGTCGATGGTCTAACCGCTGCTGGAATTCGGTGAATTCCGGACCTGCTTTTGGGATATGCCATTGACCTGAGTGCTGACCTCCTTCAGCTTTGGAAGGTACCATATAGGGAGACGATTTCTAAGGGTTGTTTTCAGTTACTGTTGGCTGCGCGCATGATCACATCTCAGGATGGAGCCCCACACGAAGGCTGCGCCTCTACTTCCTTTGCCTTGTCTGAGGCCCTATTTCGAATGCGTTGCCGAAACAGAGAATAACGGCTATAAAGGCTATCGTGGTGTCTGTTCTTTATGCCAAGTACGAAAGTATCTTGTGAGTATCTTAATTACTTTTTCAAGTATTTAGTATTTTACTCTAAATACTTTTATTCGTAAGTAATTCGTACTGTATTTCAAATACATTTTCGCTTATCTCTGTATCTTATTTCAAATACTTTTTTTGCGGTATTCTGTACATGTCTGAGTCATCCCGGCTTGCATTAACCGGAAATACGAGAGATTTCAATACGAGGCAGTTCAAACAGTTGACTGAGTCCGCACAAACTCGAACCGGCAAAACCGGGCAAATTGACGTTTTCACGTGAAGCTAATAAAGTCGTCTCGCTCTTCTATGCGCGCACCGTGCGCAGAGAGAGAGAGAGAGAGAGAGAGAGAAAGAAGCGGGTTGTTGGTCTCGAGGAGGAGGGGGAGGAGGAGTGTCGTTGGGAGGAACCCGAGAGGTCTGCCTGCCTGATTAGGCGGCATGTTTCTCGGGAAGGGAAAGGTGGTGGAGAGGAGGAGAGGGAAGGGTGAAGTGGAAGACCGAGCGGAATCCGCTCGGTGGGAGGATAGCTGCGTCCATGGTCCGACTTCAGGGGAACTGTGCCGGCATACGCCTATTACACATCTGAGGGAAACCCAGGAAAAACCCCAGACGGCACAGCCGGCCCGCGGATTCGAACCGCGGACCTCCCAGTCTCCAAGCGCACTACCGCAAGCGCGCGTTACCGCTGCGCCACCGGAGCTGGTAGGTTGTTGGTCTCAGTGTGCTTTCTCTTTGTATTACACAGGCCACGACTATGCAGGTTCAGAGGATAATCCCTTTACGAGCAGCTAAGCAACCTTTGTACTGGTGTCCAAGGCCATGCCCTAAGTCAGTGGGCCATGAAAGTAATGAGAAGAGAGAGAGAGAAAGAGGATGCAGGAACCAGCTTGTCATCCACACCCCCGCGCCACCCATACCAGCCAGCACTATGCTGTGCATGCGCACCGCTAGCTCGGCAGATGGATACGGTCCGCGCGGTTTTTTCCTGTGCGTCACCAGATGGCGACGCAGAGTGACATGGTCCAATGGGCTTTCAGTCGGTGTGTATGTGTACTCATATTTCGTGCTTTTTTATAAAAACGAAAAGTGTTAGACATATAAATTTGGTGTCTATCGATTCCTGAAATATTTCGAGAGAAAGTAAATACGAGTTTTTTTTTTTTTTTCGAAATGGCTATCGAAGTTTAATAAAGACCTGTTCAAAGAGGGACGAGAAAAAATGTATTTTTTTCACATTCGTGACGTCGCGCTAAAATACATACGACACGTATCAGAAATGTATACGCGTTATTCAATTCATCTTGTCTTCCTCTTTGTAGTGAAACCACCCGCGTTAAAATCTGCGCGGTGGTTACCGAGAATAAGCATAAAACAAGTTCCACAGGTATACATTGGGACGGAGGGCTGGTATGCCCTCTTAAGAGTGTATCCCGACGTCATCCGCAAATATTAAGAAGTTCCAGAACGTAATGCACTCGTTATTGGATAATGAATAAAACGGATAATAACATTATTTCTCTTCTGCGCCTACGTTAATGTAGAGATGCCCTTGGTCTCCTTTCAAATCCGCGTACTAATCTTTCTGGAGATAACGTGTCTTCGCCATGTGAACATCGCCCGTGAACAGAATTCCGGAACACCCCCCGGAAACCTGCACTCCTAGAAATGAAGTTCACCGCATAGCGAGGCGGGGAAGCGCTATACCAACAAGCCCAAAGATTCGCTTTTCACCGCATAGCACGCTATTCCCCAATAGCGTGCTTCGACAATGAAACTACGCCCCCCCCCCCCCCCCCCCAAGCCCGGATGTGAACCCGCCCCTCACTCTGATGGGTGTCATGGACAATTTTATCAAGTTGTATAGTTTAATATCAAAACGATATAAAATGTAAAACCATCACTGTTTTTATATAAAACAGTCCATGGTGCATAGTTGTCTATTCTGTAAGCCCTTTTGGAGATCCGCAAAGAATGCCCCTTAGCCTTTCGGACTCCTTCGGACCGGCCGTAGAGTCTTAGCGGATGCGTATTACGATAATACTGGGCCCGTGGAGCGCCTAGGCGGGCAGTCGTGTCTAGGTCGCATCCTTGAAGGCCCTGGGTGCATTAGGGTTCACACCTACAAGTCGTGCGGCGGTTGGCATCTGGCCTGGAGGACGTACTCACTCAAAATAGGAGATGAAGTTTACATAATTTGACTTTCTTTGTCGAAAAATCATACTTTAAACATGGGCCCTGCGGTAAAATGGACGAAATCCTCATAGGCGGAATGCATTAAAATCCATTTGGCCTGGGTGCACTAGATTTATACCCTGTTAGCGCCTTTTATGTTTCCAGGGGTTCTTTACATGGTGTTGTTCCGTGTTAGACGATGTCATCTTAAAAATATTATTCCCTTTCGCTGTTAATTGGCATAAGCGCAATTTCCAAATGAAAGCCAGCTTTCCCGCATAGCAGCCGAGCATAGCAGCGGAGCGCGTCTACGAGACGGGTGACCGCGAATGCCGAGAACCCAAGCTTAGGTATTCTCGATATGACGTTTAAGGGCTGAAAAAATCCAATCAACCAACCAGGTTTATCGTCCCTTAGGATTATCACATTTACGGCTCGGACGGCCACAAACAAGGACACCCGGCGAGCAACGAAATGGCAACAACACACTACCAGAAGCCACGCGTCTGTACGCCGAATCAGAAACTGGATCAGCGTCGCACGACGAGAAGACAGTTGATCACAAAGCGTCCACTTCAGGCGACCAGGACGAAAACAACGACGACGAATCGGACGGCGAACCAGAAACTGTATTAGCGTCGCACGACGAAGGCACAGTTGATCACAAAGCGTCCACTTCAGGCGACCAAGACGAAAACAACGACGGCGAATCGGACGGCGAACGAGAAACTGGATCAGCGTCGCACGACGAAGGGACACTTGATCACATAGCGTCCACTTCAGGCGACGAAGACGAAAACAACGACTCCGAATCGGACGGCGAACCAGAAACTGGTTCAGCGTCGCACGACGAAGGCACAGTTGATCACAAAGCGTCCACTTCAGGCGACCAGGACGAAAACAACGACGGCGAATCGGACGGCGAACCAGAAACTGGATCAGCGTCACACGACGAAGGGACAGTTGATCACAAAGCGTCCACTTCAGGCGACCAGGACGAAAACAACGACGGCGAATCGGACGGCAAACCAGAAACTGGTTCAGCGTCGCACGACGAAGACACAGTTGATCACAAAGCGTCCACTTCAGGCGACCAAGACGAAAACAACGACGGCGAATCGGACGGCGAATCGGACGGCGAATCGGACGGCGAACCAGAAACTGGATCAGCGTCACACGACGAAGGGACAGTTGATCACAAAGCGTCCACTTCAGGCGACCAGGACGAAAAGAACGACGACGAATCGGACGGCAAACCAGAAACTGGATCAGCGTCGCACGACGAAGGGACACTTGATCACATAGCGTCCACTTCAGGCGACGAAGACGAAAACAACGACTGCGAATCGGACGGCAAACCAGAAACTGGTTCAGCGTCGCACGACGAAGGCACAGTTGATCACCAAGCATCCACTTCAGGCGACCAAGACGAAAACAATGACGGCGATCGGACGGCGAACCAGAAACTGGTTTAGCGTCGCACGACGAAGGTACAGTTGATCACCAAGCGTCCACTTCAGGCGACCAAGACGAAAACAACGACGGCGAATCGGACGGCGAACCAGAAACTGTATCAGCGTCGCACAACGAAGGGACAGTTGATGACGAAGCGTTCGCTTCAGGCGACCAAGACGAAAACAACGACGGCGAATCGGACGGCGAACCAGAAACTGGATCAGCGTCGCACGACGAAGGGACAGTTGATCACCAAGCATCCACTTCAGGCGACCAAGACGAAAACAATGACGGCGAATCGGACGGCGAACCAGAAACTGGTTTAGCGTCGCACGACGAAGGTACAGTTGATCACCAAACGTCCACTTCAGGCGACCAAGACGAAAACAACGACGGCGAATCGGACGGCGAACCAGAAACTGTATCAGCGTCGCACAACGAAGGGACAGTTGATGACGAAGCGTTCGCTTCTGGCGACCAAGACGAAAACAACGACGGCGAATCGGACGGCGAACCAGAAACTGGATCAGCGTCGCACGACGAAGGGACACTTGATCACATAGCGTCCACTTCAGGCGACCAATACCAAAGCAACGATGGCGAATCGGATAGGCGAACCAGAAACTGGATCAGCGTCACACGACGAAGGGACAGTTGATCACAAAGCGTCCACTTCAGGCGACCAAGACGAAAAGAACGACGGCGAATCGGACGGCGAATCGGAAACTGGATCAGCGATGCACGACGAAGGGACAGTTGATGACAAAGCGTCCACTTCAGGCGACCAAGACGAAAACAATGACGGCGAATCGGACGGCGAACCAGAAACTGGTTTAGCGTCGCACGACGAAGGTACAGTTGATCACCAAACGTCCACTTCAGGCGACCAAGACGAAAACAACGACGGCGAATCGGACGGCGAACCAGAAACTGGATTAGCGTCGCACGACGAAGGGACAGTTGATCACCAAGCATCCACTTCAGGCGACCAAGACGAAAACAACGACGGCGAATCGGACGGCGAACCAGAAACTGGATCAGCGTCGCACGACGAAGACACAGTTGATCACAAAGCGTCCACTTCAGGCGACCAAGACGAAAACAACGACGGCGAATCGGACGGCGAATCGGACGGCGAACCAGAAACTGGATCAGCGTCACACGACGAAGGGACAGTTGATCACAAAGCGTCCACTTCAGGCGACCAGGACGAAAAGAACGACGACGAATCGGACGGCAAACCAGAAACTGGATCAGCGTCGCACGACGAAGGGACACTTGATCACCAAACGTCCACTTCAGGCGACCAAGACGAAAACAACGACGGCGAATCGGACGGCGAACCAGAAACTGGATTAGCGTCGCACGACGAAGGGACAGTTGATCACAAAGCGTCCACTTCAGGCGACCAGGACGAAAACAACGACGGCGAATCGGACGGCAAACCAGAAACTGGTTCAGCGTCGCACGACGAAGACACAGTTGATCACAAAGCGTCCACTTCAGGCGACCAAGACGAAAACAACGACGGCGAATCGGACGGCGAATCGGACGGCGAACCAGAAACTGGATCAGCGTCACACGACGAAGGGACAGTTGATCACAAAGCGTCCACTTCAGGCGACCAGGACGAAAAGAACGACGACGAATCGGACGGCAAACCAGAAACTGGATCAGCGTCGCACGACGAAGGGACACTTGATCACATAGCGTCCACTTCAGGCGACGAAGACGAAAACAACGACTGCGAATCGGACGGCAAACCAGAAACTGGTTCAGCGTCGCACGACGAAGGCACAGTTGATCACCAAGCATCCACTTCAGGCGACCAAGACGAAAACAATGACGGCGATCGGACGGCGAACCAGAAACTGGTTTAGCGTCGCACGACGAAGGTACAGTTGATCACCAAGCGTCCACTTCAGGCGACCAAGACGAAAACAACGACGGCGAATCGGACGGCGAACCAGAAACTGTATCAGCGTCGCACAACGAAGGGACAGTTGATGACGAAGCGTTCGCTTCAGGCGACCAAGACGAAAACAACGACGGCGAATCGGACGGCGAACCAGAAACTGGATCAGCGTCGCACGACGAAGGGACAGTTGATCACCAAGCATCCACTTCAGGCGACCAAGACGAAAACAATGACGGCGAATCGGACGGCGAACCAGAAACTGGTTTAGCGTCGCACGACGAAGGTACAGTTGATCACCAAACGTCCACTTCAGGCGACCAAGACGAAAACAACGACGGCGAATCGGACGGCGAACCAGAAACTGTATCAGCGTCGCACAACGAAGGGACAGTTGATGACGAAGCGTTCGCTTCTGGCGACCAAGACGAAAACAACGACGGCGAATCGGACGGCGAACCAGAAACTGGATCAGCGTCGCACGACGAAGGGACACTTGATCACATAGCGTCCACTTCAGGCGACCAATACCAAAGCAACGATGGCGAATCGGATAGGCGAACCAGAAACTGGATCAGCGTCACACGACGAAGGGACAGTTGATCACAAAGCGTCCACTTCAGGCGACCAAGACGAAAAGAACGACGGCGAATCGGACGGCGAATCGGAAACTGGATCAGCGATGCACGACGAAGGGACAGTTGATGACAAAGCGTCCACTTCAGGCGACCAAGACGAAAACAATGACGGCGAATCGGACGGCGAACCAGAAACTGGTTTAGCGTCGCACGACGAAGGTACAGTTGATCACCAAACGTCCACTTCAGGCGACCAAGACGAAAACAACGACGGCGAATCGGACGGCGAACCAGAAACTGGATTAGCGTCGCACGACGAAGGGACAGTTGATCACCAAGCATCCACTTCAGGCGACCAAGACGAAAACAACGACGGCGAATCGGACGGCGAACCAGAAACTGGATCAGCGTCGCACGACGAAGAGACAGTTGATAACAAAGCGTCCACTTCAGGCGACCAAGACGAAAAGAACGACGGCGAATCGGACGGCGAACCAGAAACTGGATCAGCGTCGCACGACGAAGGGACAGATGATGACAAAGCGTCCACTTCAGGCGACCAAGACGAAAAGAACGACGGCGAATCGGACGGCGAACCAGAAACTGGATCAGCGTCGCACGACGAAGGGACAGTTGATGACAAAGCGTCCACTTCAGGCGACCAAGACGAAAACAACGACGGCGAATCGGACGGCGAACCAGAAACTGGATCAGCGTCGCACGACGAAGATACAGTTGATCACAAAGCGTCCACTTCAGGCGACCAAGACGAAAAGAACGACGGCGAATCGGACGGCGAACCAGAAACTGGATCAGCGTCGCACGACGAAGGGACAGTTGATGACAAAGCGTCCACTTCAGGCGACCAAGACGAAAAGAACGACGGCGAATCGGACGGCGAACCAGAAACTGGATCAGCGTCGCACGACGAAGGGACAGTTGATAACAAAGCGTCCACTTCAGGCGACCATGACGAAAACAACGACGGCGAATCGGACGGTGAACCAGAAACTGTATCAGCGTCGCGCGACGAAGGGACAGTTGATGACAAAGCGTCCACTTCAGGCGACCAAGACGAAAACAACGACGGCGAATCGGACGGTGAACCAGAAACTGTATCAGCGTCGCACGACGAAGGGACAGTTGATGACGAGCGTCCACTTCAGGCGACCAAGACGAAAACAACGACGGCGAGTCGGACGGCGATCCAGAAACTGGATGAGCGTCGCACGACGAAGGGACAGTTGATGACAAAGCGTCCACTTCAGTCGACCAAGACGAAAACAACGACGGCGAATCGGACGGCGAACCAGAAACTGGATCAGCGTCGCACAACGAAGGGACAGTTGATGACGAAGCGTTCGCTTCAGGCGACCAAGACGAAAACAACGACGGTAAATCGGACGGCGAACCAGAAACTGGATCAGCGTCGCACGACGAAGAGACAGTTGATCACCAAGCGTCCGCTGCAGGCGACCAAGACGAAAACAACGACGGCGAATCGGACGGCGAACCAGAAACTGGATCAGCGTCGCACGACGAAGAGACAGTTGATCACAAAGCGTCCACTTCAGGCGACCAAGACGAAAACAACGACGGCGAATCGGATGGCGAACCAGAAACTGGATCAGCGTCGCACGACGAAGAGAGACCCAACCAATTGAGCTAAGCTAACACTTTTTTTTCACACAACTTTTATTGAGCCATGTAGCCACACACACAAAACACAATTCAGTACAGAATAAACATATAAGAATGATTGTTGATGGTGTCCATTGTACAGATGAAGATCAATTATGTACAACTATATACAAGTCCCTTTAGAGGCTTAAAAAGTAGAGATGAACTACAGGGTTATTCTAGCAAACGTTACACATTTCGATCGCACTGTAAAAATAGAAGACTAGGTTTGACCGTTGCGAAACTCTGCAGACTGATAGCCATTTATCTGAAGTTTCATTCTAATTTTTTGTAAGCGCTATGGTCATGTAGGAGGAAAATTAAAAATAAAGCAAAATCTCGCCCCATGCGTTTTCAATGGCCTATCCTCCACAAACACCTCCAGTTTTTCTTGTGTCTGCTTCACATTCACATCACTTCACAGAGGTAGCGCTGCCTACAACGATGTGACATGCCGGTTCTGACGTTATGCACCAATCCTCTTCTTCTATTCTTGTTCTGTATGCTGATGCCACCTGTGTGTGGTGCAATGAAAATGAAGCGCACACAGCAGAAAATGGCGGCTCTTGAGTGAGATAGGCCATAGAAAATGCACAGAGTGAAATTTTGCTTGATTTTTAATTTTTGTTCTACAGGACCATAACGCTCAGAAAAAATTCAAACAAAACTTCAGACAAATGGCTACCAGTCTGCAAAGTTTGATGTTGGATAAACCCAGTCTTCTATTTTTACGATGCGATCAAAATGTGCAACGTTTGCGAGACTAACCCTGTATATACACACATATATAAATGTTCAAGAGTAGCAGAAGACAAATCACAAGTTCGAGCGTGCACATGAGCTCGAACCTGACCAACAAATTATACAGCCGCACACAGAGGCTTTCAACCCATGTTACATTTGAAATAAAATTACATTACAATTGCCATTTGCTGCCAACAACTGCATATACTAACCGCATTCAATAGTCAGTTGGACTAATAATCAACAGTTCAAGAACGCGATATCAAGGAGATTCTATGTCGCATCCCGTACTTGAGAGGATGAACTTACAGGATTATGTAGCGTACCTCCTGAAGAAATGCCAAGATCCAAAAGGAGGGTCGTTAAGATCATAAATGCGACGGGCAACCCACAGAGCGTACAGACCCAGCAAGAGAAGAACGTCCCACGGTAGCTCACTGTCAGGCCTCACAGGCAGGAAACGGATACTAGGCGGACATAAGTAGAGATTCTTTCTGAAAGCACGCTGGAAGGTGTCCCAGAAGAACACTGCGTCTCGACAGGAGAGAAAAGCGTGTTCGACCCCTAACACACCACTCCTACGACTTCCAAGGCATCGTCATCTGAAGGGACAAACCAGCCACTCTCTCACTCATCCTTCTTTCACTCTTACATTTTTTCTTACTCACAACTAGGGTTCGGAACCTCGAGCCTTTTTTACAATCCTGGGATTTCGGGATTACGAAATGTGGATCCCGTGATCCCGGGACGGGATCGGGATTCTTTCGCAACTACACCCAGGATGTCGTATAGGTATCCACTGTACTGTATCCACGGTATCGTACTGTATCCACTTGCACAACCATGCTATCACAAATAGCTATATAGTTCGCGTCTTCTGCCATCCCCACGGAACATTCTAGTGAGAGAAAAAAAAAGCGCAAAAACTGCTCACGGGGCAAAACCTGCGTATTACATTGAGCATTCGCACCGTGCCGGAATGTCGACTTTGCAATGGAATGCGTCTCTTCTTGTGGTCTGTGGTCTGTGGTCTTGTGGTGCACCTTTTTGGAATGGGGTAAGGTCCTGCATTCAACGCAGGGAAACATCTCACATCATTATCATCATCCATTCATCTATGTTGTTGTTGTTGTTGTTGTGGTCTGCTCTGGAATATCTTCTGGCGGCGCCCCAGTATATTTCCCGCAGTTAGTAGTGCACGACATGATATATACTTATGACGTACAGCAATTCTACTTAGACAGCCGCTAAAATCAATGACGTATTTCGCATCATCCGCTGGAGTATTCTGGGGAATATCGCTTGTGTGAATACATGGAATGGTGCGTTTTGCTTTCCTTTTATTCATCACAGTGACTGTTGTGTTTTATTCTGCTAGCCGAGTCTATATAGTTTTCTAAAAAGGCTGCCTCCATTCTCTTTTTTCACTTAAAAAAAATATATATATATATATACGTATTCGTGCAGATCAAAACAACAAAAAGATAGCTTCTGCAGAGAGAGAGAGAGAGAGATTCTGCAATATTTTTTGTTGTAGGATTGCAAGACTCCTTCTGGTTTCATGGGAGTTTTATGCTATTTGTGGGCTGTTCTCCGCTATGGCATGCGTAGTTCACATGAGTCAACAGCTAACGTCGTTGTAATGTGTCGTGGACGATAAGGTTGGTTCGGTTTCGGATTGCAAATCATATTTTTCGGGGAAGGAACGCTTGAAACAAAAAGTCGGTTGGACACCGTTCTTTCCCTTTCACTCGTACCACCGAATATTTGTTGTGAGAAAAGCCGAAATTTAGAATCCCGAAATCCTGGGATTTAGGGACATGAAACTATGCTGAAATGCCGGGATTTCGGGTTCCCGGGATTCGAACCCTACTCATAACACATTCATACGACGGGATCGACGCAAGCGGCATCAGTTGAACATGAGACAATTGATGTTCTGACGCTGGAACACATAGAAAGGACAAATACATACAATGCCTCAAATGCCTAAGAAATTTATAAGAATAATAATCCAGAAGGTGTGGGTTCGATTCCTACAGCTGGCTAACCTATTCAGTGACTTTCATCTTTCATAAATACGCACTAGTTTTTCGCAAATCTTCGCTTACTTCCTCTCTTCTCTCTGCTTCTTTCTCCTTAATCCTCGCTTACTTCAAGGTCGGGCATATCCTCCACAGGGGTTAACCGTCACCGCTTCTATAAGCTACCATGTTATACACCGCGTGCTCTGTGCGCCGCGGCTCCTATACGGCCCCCGTGGCCCACCGAGAAATGGACATGGAATTTTCTTTGGCTCAAAGCAGCGCTGTGTTAATCTCGAGCCCGATCGTCGCCGGCGAAGATGGCACTGAAAGACTCTGGCCTTGCGTCTGCCCTCTGACTGGGCTTTCTTGTACCATGTCGTGCCTGTGCTGCACTACCTGTTTTCTTTCTTTTTTTTTTTCCTTACTTTTCCTTTCCTTTCTTTTTCCCTTTTGTTTTTGTTTTGAGTACCTTTCTTTTTTGGAATAGCAAGCTGGCATTAGCCTGGCTGACATTTCTATTATATATCTATATTCTATACTATTTAACCTCGTCATGGTGGGTCTGAAGTCCGGCATAGCCTCGAAGGTCAAAATCTCGATGTATGCTGATGATGTTTGCATGTGGACAGTTGGACAATCAAGACCTGCAATTCGGCGTTGTCTGCAGAGTTCACTGCTCGGAATTATGCAGTACTTCACCGAAGCCGGCATGGATATATCGAGAGACAAATCCGCAGCTCTCGCCTTCACAAGGAAACATATGCACCAGGGTTGCGGAATGGGGCCACCAATTCCATTCTGAGTAATTGAGATTTGTGATAATTCCATTCCTTACAATTCCTCGGAACGAAAAGGTGTGGTCAGTTCCCACTCCTGGAATGGCTCGGCAAGCCCATTCCATTTCTTAAGTTATCACACCGTACGACATCGACTGCTGCGGAGCTTTATGCAACGGCTCTGGCACTCAACTACAACGAGTCTTCCACCAGTGCCATTTCATGGATTATTTATAGCGACTCGAAGAGTGGCCTACAAGCGTGGCAGAGTGTGTTTGTGTCTGACGCCATTTCTGCCCCCCTGTACGAGGTCATCACGTCTTACAGCTCCTGCGCTTCGGCTGGCCACGACGTGATATTGCAGTGGGTACCAGGTCACTGCGGAATTCAAGGAAATGACGCAGCTGACGCTGCAGCGTGTCGGGCACACCAGCTTGTGTCTACGCGGAAGGTGTGCTTTTCGCGATCGGACGTGAAATGCATGCTTCGTTCCCTTCGAGAGCGGCTCAGTAGGAACTGATGGTTTTCTGGCAGTGCACGGTCCTCTGTGCTGTTTACCATCGACCCTGAGTAAAGTTTCCGCGCCCCTCAGTCTCTTCCGCGTTCCATGGAATGCCTTATCCACCGGCCTCGGCTGAATGTTCCCTATACTGCTCGGCTGCTTCACAAGATAGGGAAGGCGGATTCCCCCAACTGCCCTGACTGTGGCACCCTCGAGGATTCAGAGCATATACTGGTGTTGTGCTTGCGATACTCTGATGCCCGATGGAAACCTCACCGCTCGCTCGCGGCCCTCTTGGGCTATCTACGGTTTTGGGTGCCCGACCTCCGCATGAAAGTATGGTTGCGCTGCATGCCTTTCGTCTCGTTCCTGTATAATATTGGTGCCGACTTTGCCGAAGTTGTGACTTTTGTGCTTTTCTTTCCATTACTGTTCTTTTTTTCTTTTTTTCACTGTTCTGACTTTGTGCGACTATTGGTATGTTTTCTGAGCTGTCTACGGGGTATGGAGGAGCCGGCTTCCACGTTGGTGGTGCCAATTTTCTCCATTTTTTTTTCTTTTTCACTCACTCACTCACTCATTCCTTTAATTCCATCAATAAAAAAGAGAGAAAGGAAAAGGTAACTGTACTGGCGAGCCCAGCAGTGTTAGAAGAGTTTGGTATTATCCAGCACGGAAGAAGCACAAAGAGGAGGTTCCGGAAGGATTCTAACATCATAACAACATCGATACACTACTAACTGTGATGATAGCCTTTTTTATTTTAATTCGGTCATGTGAGCAATCTTGCTGATCAAGGACATCGTGTGTTCAGGTTCGCAAACATGGGGTGCTGGAAAGAGGTGCCTGATAAGATAAGATAACCAACTTCGCAGTGCTGTCATAATATGCGAAGCCGTGCAAAATACTTTTTCTACGTCTGCTGAAGCTGCGTGGGGTGACCGCGGAGAGCTCCCATGTATTATTATTTTCGAAATGAAGGAGAAAGGGAGAGAGAGAGAGAGAGATACATGATGACGATGATATGGGGATGACTTCCGCACATTGAGCAGAACGCTACCCCATTGCTATTGGGGAAAGATGAGAGGATGGTGATGAGAGGAGAAAGGGAGCCCCGTTTATACATGCCGAATATTGAACAATATTATTTCGCTCTTGACCATGTGCGCAGGTGCAGTGGTGTGTGCAAAGGGCGCGTGGGCAGAAACCAGTGGATTGAAATAAAAAAAAATACCACCGGAGCACCCAGACCATTCCATTCCAATTCCATCCCCATTCCAGTCCCAGGACAGTTCCCGCCATTCCATTATAATTCCATTCCAGGCTCTGATAAATCTGGAATGATTCCGGAATCATTCCAACTCCGGAGTGGCAACTTCGCAACCCTGATATGCACCGCTATCAGCTTTTTCTTGTTGGATCGCCGATCAAGCAGGTGAAACATCACAGGTTCTTGGGTGTCGTCCTCGACTACAACTTGTCCCGGAAAAATCACATTGATCACCTAGATAAAAAGGTTCAGCGGCGGACATCCGTCCTTCGTCACTTTGCTGGCGGTAGTCACTGAATAGCTTCAGAGTACACTCTTAAAAATGAACTTCACCGCACAGCACGCTCCTAGCCAACCACATTCTCAAATGATATCGGTATCTGCCCTGATTTGTTGAAAACGGGAGGCGTACGCCTTTTCTATGACAATTATGAACAGCATAAGTGTCGCAAAAAAGGCGTACGCCTCCCGTTTTCAACTAATCAGGGCAGATAACGATATCATTTGAGATGGTGGTTGGCTAGGAGCGTGCGAGCGTGCGTTGAGATGATTCAGGCAAGACTGGGCATGCAACCAATGAAATTATCATTATTATTAAAGAGCTCGCCGTTGCCGGCCTCACAGATGTAGGCAACGTCACGACAAACGCTCTGGGGGAATGTGCGTCCTGGGCTGCCTTCTAAGGGAACTGTGCCGACATGCGTCTGCAAGCGCCTGAGGGAAACCCCAGACAGCCCAGCCGGCACCGGGATTCGAACCCGGGTACCTCACTGTCTCGACGTGACATGGGGGGGGGGGGTCGTAGTAGCTTGCCCTTGTTGGCCGCACTCAAGTGGGCATCGTCACGACTGTAACAAAAAAAAAAAAAAGAAAGAGAAAGAAAAGAGGGAGAAGAGAGTTGACGAGTTCAAAGTGAGGCATAGGCAGGATGAACAATACCGATGGGACGGAGGTGCACTGTAGATGAGAGGTGCACTAGAGTGGTCTTTCCGCGAGGCCCGTTTCTTGAAGAAAACGCACGAGGTTGCGAGTTTTGCTAAGTCGTTCTGCATAAGAACATTCGGGGAGGAGGACGTCCGTCACTATAACAGTCCTGGAGTGGGAAAGGAGAGTTTCCCGCATAGTATGGCATGCGCGGCATTCTGTCAGGATATGTTCGATAGTCTCCGGATGATGACAGTGACCGCAACTGGAATCCTCCCTGGAGCCGACCTTGAACAGTTGCGAGTTCGTGAACGCTGATTCTGTGCGTAGCCGATGGAGCATTGTCTGCATGAGTCGGGGAAAGTCTTTCGTGGGAAGAGAAGGTCGGTGATTTGCATGATGCACTGTATGCCAGGATGACGCACTTCAACTCGCTGTTTAACGGCCATGTGCCTGTCGGTGTCGGCCGGAACTGGTAAGGATGGGCTGCAGGTAAGGTGTGCTGAGGATGCTAGCTGGTCCGCTCGTTCGTTGCCCTGACATGAGACGGGATCCACTGAAGAGCAAGATCACCTCCGATTAGCTTATGCTGGGCACACGACCTCCTTATACAGCGGGCTAGGATGCTACCACACATGGGGTTCATCACGTTACAGAGGGCACTTCTGAAGTCCGTAAGTAAAACGGCCTTAACTATTCCAATGACTTGGACCGCAGCTGCTGAAGCAAGGCTAGGAATTCGGCCGTCGTAGGAGATAGTGTAACGAGCTGACTTCCCTTGCCAGGCTACGTTCATTGATGGGATGTAGTACGCACTGGTAGCGCTTTTGGCAAAGTTGTCAATGGAGCATTCCATGAACACCAGAGTATGCGTGTGGTAGACGTCGCTTATCAGGTTCTCAGCCGCCATTCCGGCCACCAGGGGGTTGGACTCACTCTTCTTCCGTAAACCTGGGATGTGAAGCGTTGTTGCGGGCACGAACTCACGCGATGGCGGCCTAGGTGGACTAGCTGGGAGCCGAGGAAGAGCCCCACTGTTGGCCAGAGAGCTGGTGGCGAGCCCACTAGCCAGGTGCCCTGGGGATGTGTGTGTCCTTTGTTCGAGGTCCGTGAAGAGGAAATGCTTGTTGATAGATGTTGCCGCAGGATCGGCTCGCCGTTGCTGGTCACGCAGAAGTGGGCGTCGTCACGACTATAGCAAAAAAAAGAAGAAGAAGGACGGATGAAGGGTGGAGATGCGTAGAGGGTGCATGAGTTCGTGGGGGAGAGTAAAGTGTTACATGGGTCGTTGAGCAAGACCTGCCTGCTGCAGAAAGAGAATAAGGTTTCTTGCTTTAGCGGAACGTTCGGCAGAAGAACCACCGGGGTAGAGGATGTCCGCTAGCGTGCCCGAGCTGGAGCGAGGGAGATGGGCTTCGCGCGCAGAATGTTATGCTCGGTAGTCTCGCAGGATGTGCTCGATTTTTTCAGGTTGTTGACAGTGGCCACAGCAGGCGTCACCCCTAGAGCCGATCTTGAATAGTTGAGAGTTGGTGAACGCAGACCCAGTGCGGAACCTATGGAGCATGGTCTGTATGCTTCGAGGAAGGTTTTTCATTGGAAGAAGGGGGCGATGATGGTGCATGATGTCCCGTATCCCAGGGTGGCGCAGTTCTACATGCTGCTGAACGGCCATTTGCCTGTCGGTGTCGTCCGGAGTTGGCAAAATATTGCTGCAGCCCAGGTGTGCCGAGGACGATCCAGCTGGTCCGCCCTTTCGTTGCCGCCGACACCGACGTGTGTCGGGATCCATTGGAAGACGAAATCGGTTTGTTTATGCTGAGCGCACGATCTTCTGAAAGAAAAGGTAGGTAGGTGAAGGTAGGTAGGAAAAGGTAGGCCAGCACGCTGACCACTCAGCGCAACCAATGAAAATGAACTATGATGCCTACCATTCGGCCAATCAGGAGTCTCTCAGTTTGACTGGCCTTTCGGCCGGTCTTGGCTACCATCGGCTTTTACTGATTTTTATGCCTCACGCTCGTTATTCCGTATTCCAAAACAACTAAGGCAAATTTTGGACGAAGTACACATTTATTTGGTTGCATCGTGTTGACTCAAAAGTCTGACAGAAACATTCACCGTGCGTACAGAGCCCAAAGCGTTGCGTTCCTTGACAGACTGCAACGAAACCAAGTTCGAACTCACAAAACACACACACACACACAGTCTACTCCTAGAAGCGGCGAGTGAAGCACATGGGTGCATGCGATTTCACGGTGAGCATCTTCTTTCGTTGATTGCAGTGCATCAAAGGTTACAATGAAACGGGAATTCTTTGAAACGCACCAACACCGACTTCTGTCTCCGTTGTCACTGCATTTGAAACTGCGACGGCGCTCAAAAGTGTTCCTTAGGCGTCAGCTCACCACTGCATCCCAGTTCCGAACTGGAGAGACCGTTTGTAGGATATGATACTTGTGTCGGAAAGATCCACAACAAGCGCAAAGTCACTTTAACACACGAACAAATCCGCGAACACACTTATCTTTGAACACAATAACAACACGGTCATACGGTGCTGTCAACCGACATCGCCGAGACACTGCCGACTCTGCTCGCAACTGCCCGCCAGGCCGGCTGCCCGCCAACAACTGCTATTTCGAAACTTTGCCAACCAATCGCGGGGCACGCAATCTCCTTCGGCCAATAGGCATCTACTATAATGCCTGACGCAGTAATACCACGTGGTTATGACGTGGAAACATTTTTTTTTAGAGCCGCGAAATGGGAGTTGTGGAGGTCTGGCGCCAAGTGGGGCATGGATGAGCAATCACTCCTGGTTGTTCAACCCAAGCAGCACACCATCATTGGTTCAATATCGGTCCAACATTGGCAGCCAATATAAGTTACACTGGTCCAACATTGGCCGTGCAACTCTGTCCGATATTGCGCCAATGAAACTGCCAATATTGGTCCAAGGTTGCAAGCCCGTGGTGGGCCAATGAAAAATATGAATGATCTGTAGCTATAGTAACTGCCACACCAGTCTAGTTTTAATTGGTTGTAATATGTAGCACGACAACAGGAGCCATCCATTATAGGAATCATTAGTTTTCCTTTCATTTCTTTTGTTACCCTTACAAAAATGAATTTCTAGTTTCTATAGGGGTTTTATAGAATGCCTATCTAGCGTATCCAGTGTCTATCTTGTAGATAAAAACTGCATAGGATCTACATAGAGAGCTTAATTAGTGGGTTCTATATGTTTTCTATAGAAACATATGAATCCAGTATGTATATATTCTGTATCCATTATTTATAGATATAAATCCTCCATGAAACATATATTTTCTCACCATTATGTAGCTAGATACCTGCGCACTATCAGTAACAGGCTGTGCAGCTATCAAATTAATTTATTTTCTGTGGAGACATCCGAATCCAGAATGTATATATTCTGTATCCATTCTGTATAGAGACATATCCCCTATCGAAATGTATCTTCTCACCTTACGTAGCTCAATACCCGCACAACAGTCAGTAACTGTCTTTGCAGCTATCAAATTGATTTATTTTCACAAAATAAATTAGTGAAAAGGAAAATAATAACTTTCAGAACAAAATTGAAAAACATTGAAAACATTTACATTGTTGGCCACTCACAACAGTGATTTTGTACATAAAATGTAAATAAATCTGAGTGTGTTTTACCTTACAACATCGTCACTGTTGCATGTTCCTCAGGGCTATGCAGTCAAACACCAAGCATCACAAATAAAGACAATGTATACGTGCTGTATATACATCGAACAAGAAATGTATAGAATCCCCCCCCCCCCCGGACAGCTACTCAATTCAATCTCTATTCAGTTTCTTTTCAGTTCCTAACTGCTGTGTATAGGATTTGTATCCACCCGCCTGTATCCAGATTCTATAGAAACCAGTCACCAATTATCTATAGAAAATATATTTAAGAGTACATAAAAACTGCACAGTATTCCTATAGAAATTCAATGTGCTTTATCTAGGCATTTCTATACAACTCCTATAGGATCTAGTTAAATATTTTTGTAAGGGTACACTTTTTGTGTAGATACTCAAACTTTGCCATCGGCGGCACGCGGTGGTGAGATTGTAAGATCCCGCTTGGTGTAGGATCCAGGTACACCCACAGAACTATACCGATCACAAAAAACATATGCGAGCATCCCTCTTGGAACTTACGGCGAAAATGGCGGCGTACTAATGGAGTGCCATTGAAGGTGCATTGGTTGAAAGCTGGCTACATCGGCACTTTGGTTTAATAGCAAACCAATGTAACGCCAATGAAACGCCATCGTTCATTGAGCAATTCCAGAACGTAATTATAAAGGGCGACATGGCTTCAAACTTCAATAACAATGGTATTCCGGTCATTCTTTAACATGATGCACTTTATTTGTTTGGTTTTGCATTCTTGCGGCTCAGCCAAGATAACACCAATAGAGCCAATAAACCGCCATTTATTGGCTCTTCGTTGGCTTGATTGGGCCTCCTTAGGCTCAATGAAACCGGGATAGTGCCAATATTGGACCAATATTGTGTGTGGCTTGGGAAGCGTCATGAGTTCATGCCACAGTTTCTGGCTCGATTAAGTTGAGGAGATGGTCACTCCTCCGACCGTCCAGGCCGACCGCCCACGATAAGTGTACTGGATACATCCGTCGAGCCAAGCGTGATATCCAGACTGTCTGACAAAAGGAGGAGACATTAAAGAGATGAACTCAAATATCTTTAATCACGTCCGCCTGAATCTTTGTGTGTCCACTTTTCTGCTGTTCCACAGAGGGTGGTATGCATTGACATCGCCGCCCAAGAGGAATATGGGCCAGAAAGAACTTGGAAGATACCTCTGGATACTCGAAGCCGGGACAGCAGCCGACGGTGGAATGAAAAAGTATAATCTGTTCATCATATTTTTACATTTTTTTAAACATGCTGTTACTCCCGAAAGAACACGTATTAACACTTTACAGTAACTTCCCGTTACAATGCTATTTCCAACTACCGCATAGAAATTTACAAATGTGAAATGGACGTTTTTCACAATGGCCTATGTGCATGCGTATGACCTTGAGGCACCGGAGAGGATTATCTCCGTCTTCACTAGATGGCGCTATGGGGACGACAGAAGCGGGGACCAGTGGGGAGACCGACTAACGGCGCGAGCTTGTCGGCCCCACTCCTGATTGGTTTTGGTCCCTTGTGCTACCCACGTGGATTTGTTTTGACGCGCGCCGAGCATGGTTCGTTGGAGAGCCGCTTGGATACGACGCGTATGTGAAAAAGGTCCATTTGAAAAATTTCCAACCGCTACAGTCCCTCGTCGACCTTATTTCGAAATTTAAAAGTTCTTCCTTTCGATTCTGTTGTGAAACAACGTACAGCTCTACTTATGCAAAGTATTGTTAATCTTAATTTTTCGTTTTCGGTTCACTTGTTACAACCCAAACTGAGGTCGATCTGAGAGGGAGGTTTAGTGAACTTTAACCTTAGGAAGGTCAATAATGTTTATGGTCGCGGGTCTGTGGCATTTCAAGAAGTTAAGATATGGAACTCTCTTCCCCCTAGACACAAAAAGAGCGCGTAACTTTAAACCCGCTCTCACTAGGCTCTCCAATAGATTTGTCCTAATCGCGTTATGCATTCTTCATAAGAGTGTATAAATGTGTTGTTCGTATTGGTTTTTAGTTGTTTCGCTGTTGAGTTTTCTTTTTAGTTGATCCCCTGTTCTTGAGCCTTCTTCTTTTTAGATGCTTCGCTGTTCGTGAGTTTTCATGCTGTTGTACGTGAAATTGTTTATGTAAATTCTATAGTAGCAGACCCACTACTAGCAGACTGCTATGGATCTGCACGTGTTCGGTAGTTATACTCCTGTTCATTATCGAAATAAACAGCCAATTAAATTAAATTCAATATCTCTAATACGCAAACACCAGGTGTCGTCAACAATCCCCCGACGTTGCTGCAAAAGTTCCGGAATTTTCTCCTTCCGTGGCATTGAGTAGAGGACTATAGTCTTATTATTTTCATTCAAACAAACTTCCGAACAAGCTCCATCACCAGTGAAGTTATGCAGCCTCCTTATGCGAGAAAGCGAAAACAAAAGAAAAGATAGAGCGAAAGGAACGTTGTCTCCAAATTTGTGTTTGCTGATCCTACGTCGTCAATTTGCGACCTACGTTGGTGAGCTGACTTACTTCCTACAGATTTTGCCACTTATCCCTCATGCACTGTGCTCTAGTGCAGATATTTCGACATAGCTTCAATGCCGATTTCATTCGCCTTGGCAAGGCTACTCAGACAACATCGTATCACGTTACTTGAAGGTTACCCTATACAGATTGGTTGAAATCAAGAACCAACCGCTTTGGTGTTCTGAGGAATGCACATACAGCCGTGCCTCGTACCGATTTTTATGAGGACGCCTTTCCAGTGTGGTGTGTAGTGACAGTGCCACGTGGTACCAAACCTATATAGAGAGCCCTATATGTATTTTTGCCTCGTTATTGTGGACGGCATTTATGTATCGACGGAAATTCGCCCTGCACTGTCGAGCAAACGTTCCGCTGCACGCAACATATAGGAACAACATCTTCAGAGTACGCAGCAAGAGGGACACAGGGTTCTGAACGGGATGTTCTAGCCACAGAGGTGTCTGTTTAACTTATCTGAGAAAGTGACAATTAAATTACATCGTGTGTGCAGACGCCTCAAGATCATCCTCACAGGTGTCACGGCTCATGAGGTGGCGCAAACAGCGCTGAAGTTTTCTTTTGTTAGCAACCAACAGCATGCTCTCCATGTTGCCCGGACTTTGAACATCGTTATGCATGTTAACAAGTCCTGATTACCTATTTTGATTGATTGATTGATTGAAAAATTTACATCTTCTGTCGCGGACACAAGTAAGTAAGTAAGTATTATCTGAAAAAAAAAAAAGAAAAGAAGGGAAAGAGAACAGTCTTGGAACAGGGTGGCTGCCACTACAGGCGCCTGCAGCTCCATGTCATTTGGTTTAGATTCTGTCTCAGAGACGCGGACAGAAGTATCCATGATGATGAGGCACTTCTGATTGTTTGACACTGTTTTGAAATGAAAGCCGACGGGTAATTCGTGCTGTACCCTGATTCGTTGCAACTGAGAGGTGTGCGTCTTTTTGTGACACTTATGCGGTTAAGTTAATTGTAACAAAATGGTGTTATATCAATCCGCACGATGGTTTAACTTGGGCGTGTTATGTAATGGTGCAGTGAGGATACCGCACTTCGCACAGAGACTACATTCCAACCACTTGGTGTGAAATTTTCGAGTCCGTGTAACTTCCTGACTTCCGGTACGTTCCGGACGGTCTTGGATCCAGAAGTGGCTTTCTTTGGTTATCTTTTCAAGTTTACAGACATATTGCCTATACACCGTAGTACCTCGGTCTTCACTCTGAGGCGACTCATTATCATGTTTCACCGCATAGCACCACTACCAATGGGGTATAGAGTATCGGGCCTGGCGATGACACTCCCCAACCATCATCATTAACATAATGTTGCTCCTTGCATTAGCTGCTACGCGGTGCAGCCACAACGTAAAGCTTGACGGGTGACTTGAAGAGTGTTCGAAATACTGCAGTGTCTGACGCTGTTGTTGTGCTCATTCACCCCCTGAAACAGCAACAGATAACTTAATGATGACGAATGGGGGAATTCGCCACATGAGGTGCCACACTCTGAAAACGTAAGGTCATCAAATAACAAAGAGCAAATTGCAAACTCAAGGCAAACCATACCGCACAGAAGGATGCCGCTACCACCCTTGTCACTCCGGATTTGAGGAGAGACCGGACCTGTACTCTTTGTGTCATGTATATAAATAATAAAAAGAAGAAGAAGAGGAAAAGTCAGCAGAGAGAAATATGCGATTCGGAATCACGCCGTGGAGTTTTACTCTCTGAGGGCATTTTTGCATTGCCACAGGTATAGTTTTGCATTGCGTGTACAACGTGTACCTATATCTACTTTTCTCGTGTTCAAACACTCACCATGCGCTCCAGTATATGGCATTCGAACAGAACACCACAATCATTATAACGTAGTTAAATATAACCTTATTAATGCCTTTCCAGCACCGTGTGTCGGAGAGTTTCGGCGCACGTCAAAAGAACTCCAGGTGGTCGAAATTATATCCTCGGTCCTACCCTGCGTAACGTGCAGCATGTCGCCCCTCACAAAATAGGCCTCCTCACCCTACGCGTAAATCTGCTCCCAAGGATTACATGTTATGTAGTAATACCATGATTACGACATAATTCCTGTAATGTAATAAACGCAGAAAAATGTGGTGACAGACAGCATGATCATCAACCGTAACTCGAGACACAAATTACATGGCTTTGTCGAATCTGTGAGTTGCTCATACGTGCGATCAACGAGCGCTACAACCTGAATAGCCCTCAATCTGCCGCGCAAATGCGATTTAACTGGCAATGTCGAAAATGCTCGTTCTTTCTAAAGGAAAGATTACGATCCCCCCACTCCACCCCGCACAAGAGAGCGACTCCTCCGCCTCCAACGAAAGCAGACAGCAACGCGAGAGGGCAGCACCAGCGAATCCGCGCGCAACGTCGTCTGCTTTCATTCTGTCGCCCGGTGATCGTCGGCGTCGACATCGCCGTCTCTCGCCCAATGTGCACCAACTATCATCATGTATCGCCGGCACACTGTGTAGTGACGTCGTCGACGTCATTTTATCCACGCGACTAGGGTTCGAGCAGCGACCTGCGTCCCCAACAACCAGTAAGTGAGACGAAATTACTTTTGCGCTTCCGTTTGTTCCGTTAAAAATACCGCTCATATTTTTGAAGTTTTGGGTAAAAGCGTGGCAACTCTAACCACGATAATTTTTCATTGAGCTGAATTATAATTTGCAGTACACTAGGTAAGGTGAGGCAGCTCATATGTGTGTGTAGCGACACGCTGCACGTGCTGCTGAGTGCGGAAAATTTCGACTACCTGTCGATGTATGTCCGTGTTCTTCTGTCGTGTGCCAGAAATTTCATACACACGGTGCTGCAAGCAAAAAAGCGAAAAGTGCAATAATTTGCTTTAATGCAGATGAAACAGAAAAACGAAACAAGGTGACAAAAAGTGTCGACTTCTTGTCAGAGCACTAATTCCATATGACATTTTTTGGCTGATATGTTCAATTTGAGAGACAAACCTTAGGTTTGTCTCTCAAAAGTGCAATAATTGGCTTTAATGCAGATGAAACAGAAAGACGAAACAAGGTGACAAAAGGTAACGAAAGAAAAACGAGAGCGGCATAAAACTTATGCTGACCCACGATATGTCGTTAGTGAAGCATGTCTTAAAAGTCAGCAATTTCCATGAAATCAAGAAAGCAGGAGTGGTTCACAAGCAAGGCGCGAACGATTGAAGGCTGCCACGACGGTGCTTAATTGAACGTGTCAGCGATGGAAACTTTGCTAATGAACACGCAAGCAGCAGGCTGTCGCGGAATGCGATTTCACGATTCGAAGCCACGCGCACAGGTAGTGGCCGTAACGTCTTCCTAATATAGCCTTGGGTGCCGGAAAACATTGTTGCGTAATACAGCTGTTTTCGGCTATCGAATTCGTTGCGTTTGCTTTATGTGTATACGCCGTTCGAGAAGGACAAACAGGTGACCGCAAAAACGACTTTTTAGCTGCTGCATACAGCAACTCAATTTTCATGGCTGCCGACAAAGGGCAGTATTCGTATGATTGTTCAAACGGCACGAACTGTCGCTGGCTGCACCCGCCCCGTGAATTTCTATCTTCGGTTCTACGTTTTATCTGGCGCTGAACAGCAGCATCAACAACGCCGTACGTTTGACAACATTTTAAGCTTGAACGTGAAATATTTCTCGTATTCAAACCAGCAACTGCATCCCCAGGAAATATTCCCGTGGAAGAAAACGCAAAAGAACTGCTCGGGCAGACGTTCTACATCGTTCCGACACATGCTGGTGGCGAGCATTCGCGTGATGTCACTGAATATCGGAAGTGGCGCACTGCGTACTGAGCAGACGACAGCGCCTGTGGTGTTTCCTGTCGTCTGCTACGAAATATTTTGCGGCCGTGCCGCTGGATACCACGCTTAGCAGTATACACAAAAAATCATGACGTTGAGCGCTTACATGGCAGCAGAAAGCTCTGACGTTTCGGCATCTTCCACTGGAGTATTCCAGGGAATGTCGCTCGAGTGAGACACGGATTAGCGTGTCTTCAGGCAAACCACGTCTTATTAAAAGTCTTGTATGCAGATGGCTCAACGGAGACGAAATGTTGTCACATATATATAGATTTTAGATATATTTTTTAAGCTTCTTAATGAGATTAGAATTATCCTTCATTGCGTTTTTATTTGTCGTGAGCGGGCGATTCATTTATAAATCGCGTATGTGGTAGACAGGTTAACTGATAAGGCGGGTGTCCGTACAAATCCACCGAGGTGGTAAGGAAGCACCTTTTACCCATAGTGTCTTATGACTGCTATGTCTCGTCCTGAATAAACAGGCTGTTCGCGAGTTCGGTTTCGCGTTGTTGCACTGGCGACAGACGATGGGGTAACGTAAAGTGAACGCGTAAATATTGCCTCTTACCACAGTGGAATACCTACGGTGGCGAAAAGCTCAGCAGGACAGACAGGACAGCAGGACCACAGCCCTCGTAGAAACTGCCAGAGGTTCTTTTTTTTTTCTTCTTCTTCTTTTTCATCTCCCGGAAATGTCTAAGTTTATCGATGACGTTTCTATGCCGTCAATGGGTTCGTCGACGACATGAAAAAGCGAGTAGTCATAACATTTTTGGAAGGGACGGCATATGTCGGGCACCGAAACTTGGTTTATCCGAAAACCGCTTCAGAACCACAACTCAGCGGCATCATTGGAACGTTGAAGAAGCACTACAAATCAAAACGTTCCGTGGTTATCGAGAGCTACGAGTTTCAGCGCCGCATGCAAGCAGAAGACGAGACAGTATCGGTCATACTGGGCAGAACCCTTCCAGATATGTTCATCTGTGGTGTCACTCGCCATTGACAACGGCAAGGAGTATCCCTTTGACAGAGCTGTACCACCGGCAACAGCGATGGAGGCTGCAGAGAAGCAATCAAGAGGTTTGCAGACGGGAAACCGCGGGGTCGAGCGATACAGATGCGTTAATCAACTGGCAGGGCAAGAGCACCATACAGGAAGCCTAACACCGAGAAGACTACCGAGAAAAGAAAAAGTAAACAGTGTTACCGGTGTGGTAAAGGGCATTCGCCACACACAAACGAAGTATTTTCTTCTGTGTTTGTGAAGTGTCGAAACTTAAGCTAGCTTAAGCTTGGCCACTTCTGGAGCTTATGCTTAAGCTTCGACACTTCGCTTGGGCTTAAGCTTAAGCTTGGACACTTCGCAAACATGTGCAAAGAAAAAGCCACTGCAAAGCTACATATCGACCCGAAAATCCGCTGAATGTGCAGGGCATCAGGATGAATAAGCCTTACGTGGCTCACATGAACGGCAATGGCAATGATCGGCCTGCAGAAATTCGGAAACTGATGCATGTTCTGTTGTTTCAATAGTCCTCTACCCGAGAAACGTCATCATGACGTTGGTAGACAGACTGAAACCGAAACAAATCAGAGGGGGGGGGGGGGGGGGGCTGGGTTCCACGAATGGGCACTTGTACTCTGCCTCCTATTGAAAGAAAAGTGGCACCGAAGGTCGCGTCCCTTTCAGGGTCCATCGGAACCCCCTCAAGACGGTGGCTTCCGGGTGCGACCCTGTTCCCCCCCCCCCCCAGCTTCGAGCGTAGCGTAGTTCACCTCTACCGAATTGGTGGCGCTGTTGAACACTATGACGTCATTTGTTTATAAGCAGGGAGAGGCCTATTATGTCTGAGTGAGAGTTGGAACGTGTATTTGGCGATGTTCCGTGTAAAGCATCTGGCTCGAGGTTGAAGACCCATAACCGTACTCCGGTAAAGGTTAAGGGCACGATTGACGTCGACGCTGTAAATGGGCGCGTTAAGTAAGCGCCCCTCTTTTGGCGCACTCAAATCGGGGGCATGACACACAGGGAGCGGCCACTAAACAGCGAAAATCACCTTTGGAGCGCTACACTGCTCGCTAGCTGATACCCACTTTCGGTTGTCTGCTCATGCAGTGCACAGACGGAGAACACGTTGGCTTTGTTTGAATCTGTATAGTAACGTTGGAAAAGACGGTTGCGGTTGTGAAGACTTCTCCTAGTAACAGTGAATGAAATGGAAAAGATGGGAATTTGTAACATACGTCATAGGAGCTGTTTACTGTGAAGATGGCTGCATGGCGTGAATATGTCTGCATTAAAGCTCTGCATTTTCCGCGAATAACCGCCGATATCCATGTGGAGGTTTCCCACTCATAGAACACCATGATAATAGTTACAAAATATTACAGTTTTCTGAAATCGGGGCACTGGGTAACACGAAAGTCCGTATATCCTGCCACCCACATGCACTTCGAAGGTCGTACTGCCACCGCTCAACAGGAAGTTACGTCACGAAAAATCTCAAGCACCCGGGCGCTTGTCGTCTGCTTCCAGCAAGGCTTCCAGGCACCAGAATGAAACGGGAGCGCGAAAAGCATCTCTCACACTCCCGGGTGCGCGAGTGGCGCTTGTGTCGCGTTAAGTGAGTGTAGTCTAAAACACACGCGCCCCGAGGCGCCTACTTAGCGCACCCATTGAAAACCAAGGGGTTTACACTTCGTCCGGTTGTCCCACGGCAGCAAAGAGGATGTACCATATGCCTACTTTGCTGGGTAGAGACTGGTTACCCGCAGTTAACCTCGATTGGCATAACATAAGAAACCATGTTCCAGACGCAAAAACGGGCATCTGAACCCGGGCTCGGTGACGTTGAAGGCAACGCTTGACTGGAGCCTTCGCGTACTAAAAGAAAAAGCAAGGCCGCTACTTTGCATAGCCAGAATCGTCCCGTTTGCCTTCCGCGAAAATGATGAGGAAGAACTGCGCGTAATACAAAACGATGGTATTCTGTATCATGTGCAACAAAATGAATGAGCCACGCCACGAGTCATCGTCCCGAAAAAGAAACTAACAAGATTAGATTGCGTGACGATTATCGAGACACAGTGAAACCGCATTTGAAATTGAATAATCAATCCCTACCCCTTCCTGAAGATGTGGGCGCAAGTATATCTGGGCGAAAATATTTCACAGTGTTTTATATATCCGAAAGGCCTGTCTACAGCCAGAGCTACTCGCGAGAACGAATAACTATGTAAACACCCACCTGGGATTGTTTCGCTTCGCGCGTTTGCCCTCGGAATTGTGAATGAAGATGGATCTGTGCGTGGGGTACCAGGAACTGTCTGTTAGTTACACGATGTGTTAATCTGTGGAAGGAGCAGTTACGAGTGTTCGGAACGTGTCAGCGCCATCCGTAAACGACTGCGGGCACATGACATTCGTCTCAACAAGTCAAAATGCCAATGTTTTCAAGCGCAAGTAAAATACTACTTAAACACCGACGTTGAACGTATGCGACCCACGAAGGAGCACGTGGAAGCTGTACACTCTTAATGTGGTTACCTTTAGTAAAGGGTAAAAAATCGCGTCCCACCAACATCTACTCTGTGGTCGTCTGTTCTTAGCGCTATCTTCGCTAAGCGCTATCTATATAACCTTCTATTTCAGAAGTTACAAATTAACGATGCAAGTAATTTGTGTAATTTCTTAGGAAAATTGAGGCTTTGTATGTATTTGTCCTTTCTATGTTGTTCCAGCCTCAGAACATCAGTTCTTTCATTACAAATTAACTTTTGAGCAGTACCTTTTATAAATGCTAACCAGGACGCCTATAATAGAGGTCACTGTCTCCTACCCGCCATACAGACGTAAAGGTTACAATTTGGCCAGGCACGGTTGCTTCTACATAATAGACGCCTACCTCCTCACGGATACGAATATCACGGGTGCGGAGGGGAATATCGCCTTGCAGAGGCGATCGCGTACTCTTGAAGATGGCGGAGAAAAGAATGATTGTCAATGAATGAATCAACCTGCTTCATGCCTTCTTTCACGAGACACACTCTTCAAATGAGGATACGCATGAGGACGTCACAATACAAACACCTGTGCTGTGTGAACGACATTTAGTTTCAAAGAGGGACTCTTTACAGTCCTCACGTTGCACCTCCCTCCCAGTACGTCGAAAAAACGTCCCTATTCCTTTGCGACATCCGACGATTAGACTATGGTAAACCAGAGGCACATGAAGAAGTAAAACACAAAGATGACAATTGATTAAGTAAAGAACGGACGTAATAACAGAATGACGTCGAACTGCCTTGGAGCCCGTTGAACCGCGTTGAAGAGACCCAGCGATCAGTGCGGTCCAGAAAAAGTGGCGCGCAATAACCTCGCAATTACTTCAATATTTTGCTTATATACTTCACAATTCTTAACACGATCTGCAATTTATACAGAAGCAGAGACAAAATGACGGAACGCACACTGATCTGAAACTCCCGTGTTCGGCTAGAACGAGAACATCGTAACCTTTTTGAGCAGTACCTTTAAGGGTACTTTGCAAATAAAGAAGAAAACCGAACGCAGAAGCAGACGCGGATCTCGTTTAGTAGTTACAACGTCCCTATAGAGGTTACGTTTATAAGTTACAACGACTGCATTTGGGATCTACTCAGAAGTAGATTTCTGCGCTGGCCGAAGAAACCAACGGAAAAGACAACGGCAGACTGCGAATGCTTGCTCTGGAACGGCCGTGTCGTGGTGTTAACGGTACCGGAAGACGTAAAAGTGTTGTTGCACGAAGAACACATTGGCGTAAAGCAGGATGAAAATGCTGGCTCGAATGTGTGGGTATGGTGGCCAAGACAGGGATCAGAAGATGACAAAAAAGGAAAACGCATTTCGTGTCTCGTTCACGTAACAACCCCCCCCCCCTCCCCTTCTAGAAGGACTAACAACAGTAACAAAAGAAAGTGCTTTATGCAACAGTACCTTCACAGCCGTGGATTTATCCCGCAAATAGCTGGGATCATCAACAAAAACAACACACAAGATCGTGACTATACGACATGGGGTGATTCACCGCTGGGATAGCGTCCACACGTATTTCGCAGAAACCGAAGGAGAGCACATGCTCATCATGGTCGACGCATAGTCGAAATGGGTAGAAATTGAAGTGATATGGACTGATGGACTCAACACACACACACACACACACACACACACACTGCAAGCGCTCAAGACGGTACGTTCAGTGTTCGCTCGCGGTCAGTTCGCTGTCGCGTTCGTCATCATTCACCATCTTCTCCCCCTCAAGCAATATGATAGGGTGCCGCCTTAGCGGCGAAACATCGCACTATACATCATCATTACTTAATACTTATTTGTTGTTGTTCGCGCTCTGTGGGCTGCTAGTAGAAGTGGTCACTGACAATGGCTCACCATTTCGTTCTAAGGAATGAGAAGACGAGAAAACAGTGTCCGACATATTTGCAGCAAACCGTACCACTAGCAATCCAGAGGAGCAGCAGGACGAATGGTCCAAACCTTACAGGCCACATTGCGCGGACTCTTGTACGTCATGCCGCGCCGGGCAGTGTACCGCCTCAGCGGCGGTGAATCGCCCACCCCATCACCATCCAATGTATGTGTGTGTGTGTGCCGCGTCGGGTAACTTCTTGGTGTCTTTTGGATTCCCTTGAATCACTTGCTTTTGGTGACTCCGGTGAACGTGGTTGATTCATATTTGGTACGCGCATGCGGTAGACAGGTAACCCGAGAAGTGTGCCTGTAACGATGCCACCAAGGCGGTAAAGGAAGCTGCTTGCAACTACACAGTGTCTTATGTCTCCTGTGTCTCATCCTGAATAAACGTATGGGTCTGTTACACGAACGAGACACGAAATGCGTTTTCCTTTTTTGTCATCTTCTGATCCCCGCAGGATAAGTTTCTGGGCCAACAAAGAAGAAAGGAAAGGTCTAAAAGACCTAGCCGCACGAAACACTAGAAGTCGCTGAAACCTACCAACAAAGACATGTTTCACGCAAGTTAAAAGGTTCCTCGCAATTTCTTCTTTCTTCCTTTTTTTTTTTTTTTATGTATGCGAGGCCTAAAGGGTGCCTTGCCCACTTAACAAGTTTGATCTGACACCGCGTTGCGAAAACGGGTATCTCGAACAGCGCTGCGCGAGAGCTACCTATCGAAAACGCAACGGAAAACTCTGGAAAGAGGGTACTCTGTCCACGGCGCAGTGTTGAGACAGCATAAAGCATCTTGGGTGGTGGTGGGAGTGTCCATGTGGATCCTCTCTCTCGAAGACCTTGTACGTCAAAATGTGACAAACCTGAGTGTTCTTGTGGGGTTTGTTGCACGTTAGACAGCCAGAGCGACCGTTATACTGATTAGAATTTGAATCGCCGAACAGTTTATGACATTCAGACCTAGAAGTTGGACTTGCGGAAAGTGCGTGCTGTGATCCCTCCAAGAAACCTCTGCGACGAACAAACGGTGAACCCTTTCTTTCTCTATTTTTTTCTTTTTTAGAGCATTGCATAACGAAAGACCAACAGTCGATTTTTTATATCTTTTTTTCAAGTTTGTATTTTTGCGATTTTTTGAGTACGGTACGGTACTGGTACCAGACGACAAAGTGCGGAGTGCCATCAACAATAAAAAGAATATGTTCATCATCATGATTTGGAAATGATGGAAACTAAATGTTCTGAGGCTGGAACACTCACTCTGACCAACACAATACACAACACAACACAACTTTAACCGGTAATCAAGAGGTGCGGGTTTGGTTCATGCTGCTTTCAAATCTTTTCCACGACTGCCTTATTTCAATCTTCCATCATCAGTTCTTTTCTGGACGGTTAATGTATTCCTTACCAGGAATTTGTTTCTCAACGGCGAACGGAACATCTCCAGCCGTGCTTGGCTTCCAAGGGAAGTACTTCGAAGCGGGTTATGCTGATTTCTAGCTCTGTTGTTCCGAGAATGTGTAGCGTCAGTCTCGTATAATACCCGGACAAAGTTCTTTGATATATTAGAAATAAACGAGCCGTTCAAAGTTACGTTCTCGTTCATATGGGCGGTAGAATTATACCCTAGTCAGTCGGCAAACCTAAGTCCGTTAGCGGAACGGCCATTACTTCGCCTGTAGTCCAACCATCATTTCGAATGATATCACTCTCTGTCCAGATTTGTTGAAAACAGGAGGCGTTCGTCTTTTTTGTGGCAATTATGGACTGCGTAATTATAACAAAAAAAGATGTACGCCTCCCATTTTCAACAAATCAGGACAGAGAACAATGCCATTCGAAATCATGATTGGACTACGGGCGAGGTAACGGCCGTTCCGTTAACGGACTTGGGGGATATATGTTTGTTAAGAAAAAAAAGGGACGAAAGGTCAGCCAGACGGTGGTCGGCTTGCTATTCCAAAACCAAGGGAGAGAAAAAGAAAAGAAAAAAGAAGAACACAAAACTAAAACTGAAAAATCACACACACGGTTACACAATCACAAGGCGTTGACAAGGTTCGAAGCGTGGAGAAAGCGGAGGAGCGCAGTGGTGACGGCCCACTATGGACTTAGGTTTGCCGTCTGACTAGGGTATTACTCGTTCCCTGTATGGTTACCAGGGCAGGAATTGACGTGGTACGTGGTTGCCCGTTTTGCGGCAAGAAAGTGAAACACCGTGTGAACAATGACTTGTGGTAACGAGAATTGCTCCATAACTGGTTGAATGTACCTATTTTAAGGTACCCAGCTCTCATTACGTCCACTTCAATTTCAGAATGCCCCCACTGCGTCAGCGTGGCCCGTTACCTGTTGTGTGGTTTGTGCTGGTTGCTGTCCTCTGTTGTCCTGGGGGGGCCTGGCATCCCCAAGGGGCCCTGCGACCAGCGCCCTCCCATGACCTCCCGGTCATCGACCTCATCGAATCCCCCGACCGCATGTACGACCCCGGGCCTCAAGACCTCGATCCCGTTCACCTGAAGAAGCTGCTGGGGCACCGCTTCGACGCCAATGTCATGTCATTGCACAGACCCAAAGAAAGCATACGACATCCAAACGGTATTCTACTTCAAATACGTCACCATGAGAATATTGCAGATCGCGTCATTCAGTGCTGTCACACGTCAAGCGTCCTGGAACAGCTGGTCGCACTAGTGCGACCTACGTTTCTATTTTTTTCTTTCTATTTCTATTCTATTCCATTCTATGCAGATCGCACATGTCAAATACATGTCCCATTTCCCTTTTATGGTATGATAAAGTAGTGTTAGCCGCTGAATCTTGTGGTTAGGTTAACTGACATCATGAATCCAAGGGGCTTAGGCGCCTGAAGTGTTCTAGACATATCGCGGTGGGGAAAGTAATAGCAATACAGAGAGATTCAATCAGGATGTTCTGGTGACTTATAGATACCATGGGAAGCAATGAACACGCGAAACAGAAACAACAGCAACGAAATCATGACGATGATTTACGAGACATTTAACCATGCCGAGAAATTTCCTTCTCTATGGGAACAGAACGTTATCTCACAGCCGTTCGATCTATAGATCGTTGAGGATCATAATGATAATTAAAAAAATGCAGAAAGGAAGAAAATCGAGAAAGTGTTCAGGGTTGCAGTGGAAGGTGCGAAGACTATAAGATATCGAGCAGGCCGGTTCATTGCAAAGAGTTAACAGCAAAGCAGCAAACCCGCAAATCCGAAAAATAGTGTATACGCAAGGCGCAAAATTGTGGTTGCTTGCTGCGCATTCGTAGTGTGAGCGGAGCTCTTTCTTGCTTACGCGACTTTTTGCATATTCTTTTGTGCGCAGTGTTAAAACCAGAGATGCGGAAGTTAAAAGGAACTAGTTACGAGTCACGCTATTTAGCTGAAATTGTAACTAAGTTATTAGTCAAGTTACAAGTTCTGAAAATTATTGGATTGGATTGGATATGAAAGAAAAATATGGAGAGGTTAGTCCCGACCCCGTCAGGATTGGCTACTCCAAGTTACTGGCTACTCTTCAGTTACTTAGGAAAGGGATGGAGTTATGTCCAAGTTACTTGGTATACCATGCCGTAATTAGGTCTTGACCTATGCATGCGTAATCCGTTCAGACCTTGGTGCCATCACAGTTGGGAGCGGGGGACAGCAACAGGCTCAGAATGCTTTGGGTATCAGGGACTATTCAGTCTCGGCACCCGAGACGGAGTTTGAACGGTGAAGGTTCCCGAATACTTTGCTTAAGCACGTTAATACACAACATTATTGCTCTCACAATGAGAATAAGCTTATGACAGAAAGCAAATACACGCACAAAAAACCCCTCGAAGTCGTATGAGACAGCAAAGCATTATCAAACTAGGCCAAAAATATATCGATGATCTGTTTGACGGAAGAAGCCGTAGTTTTATGTGCTTCCTTATTGGTTCGCGTGGGATAACCTTACTTTGTCAATGGGGTACAAAGCAAGCATCGGAATTTCAAGTTTTGTGATCTAGTCTCTCTCTTTCGTGCACATTTCACAGAACCTTGCCAAATGTGGCCCTGTCTGACACCTGACTCTCAAACACACGCCGGAAACTCTGTAGCGTACATCGCGCAGCGACTAGAAAGGGAAGCAGACAATCAGGTGCCGTGCGCGTGCAAGCGGCGGGCTGACTGCCATCGCCTTTTATAAAATACAAAAATAAAAATAAAAAGAAAGTAACTTGTGACTTTGCTCAAGTTACATTGGCGAAGATACTTCAACAAGTAGTTCTTCCACAAGCTACTAGAACAGGAAAGCACCGAGTTAAGTTGAGAGTTACCGAAATGAAAAAAAAAACAAAAAAAAACAGGTATAGTCAGAATAAAACTTACATGCATGGTTAAGAGCGTTTAAGTTTAATGACGAGATTTCGTGCAGAATCTGCGAGCTACGCTTATTAGAACTTTAATGACGGACACGTGAAAAAAATGTATACGATATACTGCTTGTGTTCATCATCAAAACTTATTCGATTCTGTTCTGTACAGTCACTACATAAATTTTAACAACACAAATAGTGGGTTCTTTCATTACAAACCGACGCATTGTATAAACGTCTCACAAATACAACGGTTCTTTAAAGCTATGCTAACATTATTAAAAAGGTCCGTACACTCCATGCACTATTAGCTGCACACGAGGGTTAACTTCACGACATTCTTTTTTTTTTTTTCTTCGTCAAATATGCCGATGCCATTCCGTTGCTGCAAATAGTTGTTTTTTTGTAACTAGTTCCGACTTGCTTCTCCCACAGGTACACTCCAACCAGGATTCCGCCTCAAGCGCGGCCGCCTTGTTCCCAAGAGCAAGATGCCGCGCGATATCCAGAAGCTACGTCTTCGTAACCTCCACTTTCCCGGTGGACATAACGTCCGCCTCGACGCCGGACGTCGATTGCGACGCAAGATGCGGCAACTGCTGTGGACATACACATACTGTCCCCTGGTGTACCGCTGGAAGGACCTTGGCATAAGATTTTGGCCTCGATGGATACGCGATGGGCGATGCTACAACGGCAGGTCCTGTTCGTTTCCCGCGGGCATGACGTGCAAGGAGAAGTCCTCAGCGGAAAAGACCATACTTCGATGGCACTGTCGGGACTGGCTGACACGTACCGACTGCCGGTGGATTCCTGCAACCTTAACGATACTTGTGGAGTGTGTGTGTGCGTGCTAAATGTGACATCCAGAGCGTGAAAGAGACATCTTGATAATGCTGAACGCCGGACGTCTGGTGTGACATCTGACCTGTCGTATGGCACCCTAATGTGAGTGCTGTACAGGTCCATTTCAGTCAGGCCGGATTGATAGCTTGGACCCTGACAGAGGTTGTATGCCACAGCAGGTCGCATAGAATACAAGAAATCGCTAAAGCGCAATAGCTATGCAGTCTGAGGAACTGTAGGCATTCTCGTGAAGTACACAGCAATGGCTCTCCTCCTGTGCAAGGCCTATAGCTTGGGACATGTTTTGTGCAATAATTCATTGGCCTCGTTCTGACATGCACGGGATTTCGTCGTACCTTGAGACGCCCATGTGGCCGTCCAGCCTTGAGGCACCCTACAACTTGAGTACATGCTCAGAGAATGTCCATGACGAGGTACTTCGTGTTGCATCCAGTTCTTCTAGGCTTAGGATGCCTTGATTGCTACTGTACCTCTGTCGTCCCTTACAGATGAGTGCCATGTTCTAAAGGCATATTGATCTCATATATGCGACCAGTGTTCCTATATCCTCAGGAAAGTGACACTACTCTGAACAAAAAAGCACGTACGATTATACGTGATGTCGTGTTCGTGGTCGTTGCCAATGTGTATCTACGTCGCCAGTGCGAAAGTCTACGACTGTACTGTGGTGAAGACTGCATCGACACTGGGCAGGTCAAGTGGTAAGCACGAAATAACATTTTTTTAGAAGCTTGCGGGGAATCTTGCGAGGAATGCAAGCTTATGCTTGACGATCGTTAAGACGAGACACCTCCTGGCTCTGTAACAAGAGCTCTAGTCGAGTCTTGCAAGTAGAATACCTGCTTCGTAGTCTGGGTGGCGTTTTTATATCACGTCTTTTTACGTTACTAGAGCTGGCTAGGGCTCTGTATACTTTTACTGGAAGGCTGATGCAGCTCTCACCACCATGCCTGGAATTACAACTAATCCACATAGTCCGGAACATAAAATGCAAAATGGCGTTTGACGAATTCTCGTAGTTTCAAGCCTGTGTTTAGAGGGCGTTAATCTTCTTGCAGCTCCCAACCCTGGAATTGCGAGCGCAAGAACAAGGCAGATGACAACAGCTGCCATAGCAGTCGCCATCTTTGTTCCATTTGCGCCCAATCAGGGCGTCGACACGCATGCAGAACCCGCTTTTTTGAGGGCCCCCCGGGGACCTATTTCCAGTTTGACATCTTTATTTACTTTTTGCTTTACCGTTTTTCATTACGGTAAGCTCGGAAAGGTTCTCTGGTGATGTTCCGTCTTCTCAAAGACCCCTCTGTGTGGGTTTGCAACGGCATTGACACTGGGAAAAGTCGCGAAGGCAGAGGGCTCGCCCACGTCCACCTTGCCAGGTGTAGAATAATCACAAAACTAAAAAAAATAAAGAAAGTCCGTACGTCGCTGCAGTAAAAGAAGGAAAAGCGAGAAACAAGCACAAGTGGGCGAGCACGGCGCGAGCGGGGGGAAAGTGAAAACGGGGCCCTCCATTGGCAGAGCGCCGTCACCATGTAGAGCACGCGGCGCAACATTCTCCGTAGTACGAGTGAGGAACTGGGCGGAGGTCGAAGGGTACGTTGGGCCATACGCCACGTACACCAAAGTCACCTTCCTCGTTATCTCTCGGGAATCACCACTTCCTACTCGGCCTTCCTTTATGTGGGGGAGATTAGCTCTCCTGGTAAGGTTTTCAAAACGGGGAAGTGTGGGACTTTTCTTTGGTACTATACGTCCGTCCGTTACCCAATGTAAAACCAAGTGTCGGAGTGGAAGAGGTTGAAACTTCCGTCAACGATTTATGAAGAGCCGAGAAGTCATGTGTGACTTTTTGACGTTGTTTCGCAGCAATATATATAAGCATAAATAATAATAATAATAACATATAAATTTCGCTGCGAAACAACGTAAAACAATCGCACATGATTTCCCGGCTCTTCAGAATCATTGACGGAAGTTTCAACCTCATACTTTTTTACAGTGATCGTTTTCGCATACCTGAAGTCGTTCGGAAAGTGAAAAAATCGCACCATTTCAAGAACAGACCCTCTCGCTTAAAAAAATAATGATACAATTAATAAAAATAATAAATGCAAATAAGCAAAAAAAATACAAAGCACAACTGGATGTCGAGGTTTGCTTTGTCATTTTTGTCACATCCAGTCGAGTATTTGCTTTTATTAATTTTTTTTTCTCACTAAACCGTACCAGACGAACTAATCTAGGCTTTGCATACAACGCAGGCCATTGGAACTGTCACGTTTTTTTTTTTCTTTTTACTTTCCAAGATTTATCTAAGAGAACTGCTCCATAGCACAACTTCTTCCAACGTATGGTTTAAGTGCGTTTCTCATTCGTTTCCACACTTCTGAACTGGAATAAGCCACGCAAGAAGATAGCAGATTTCGTTTGAAGGGGATCAGACACGTGCGGATGACGTATATACATACGCGCATGATGTAATAGTGACGAAAGTTTCGTAGGACTCTCTCCTGGATAGGAGAAGGAGGTGAAGTGTGATGAGGTACGTGATGAGACATAAAACCCACATCGAATGCATAAAAAATGTAATCTACTGTATCATGACTTGCATGATGATGTTTGACCATAACAGCAATGGCCATCGGCACTTCTGCGGTCAACGCAGGATAGCGATAGCAGATAGCAAACGATGTAGATATTTTATTTCGTTTGTGTCATATGGAGCAAAAAAAAGATCCCGAACTTTATCAAGGCCATGTGTTCTTCGTAACACTACTTTATTTAGAAGATATTTGTTTCGGGATTGTGGAACTGGTGATCGGGGGGAAGGAGGTACGTTTAACGATGATAAATATCAAAGAAGGAAAAGGTTAGGTTAGGTGAAATTCCTTAATTCCTTAATTTCTTAATTGCCCCCAAGTGCATGCCCTGCCGCTACAAGACGGAGAGGACAGAGTGGCATCGCGATTCGCTTATGACGTCTACCTTAATCCTGTAAGGCAAACAGTTCGTCGGAGGGAGATCAAGCGGCTCCGCAAGTACCAACTGCGCATGCACAAAACGCGTGATGATTTTGGACAAGTATCAAAGTGTCGCAGCCGTGCATCGAAGATTCGCCACCTGGGGATCATACTGAGATTTAATTATGCATTTGGTTCATTCGTCCTTTAATAGGGCTCCAAACGATGTTCCGGCCAACCTCGTAACTGGACAAGTTAGCGACGTAGGACATCGTAAAAAAATTGAAGGGGATCCTTCAGTCCTAAGGACTATGGTACTGATATGCAAAATGCATTCTCTGGTCTCGCTATATGGCATCGTAATTACATTACGCAAAATAAATGGAACGGTTAGAAGCATCAATATAGTTTAATTTGACAAGCTGTTCCCCTTTCATTTTCAAGTTCCCTTAGAAGTCGGCCCAGGTCGCACATTCCCCAGGGCGTCAGTCGTGACGTTGCCCACAGATGTGAGGCCGACAACGGCAAGCCCTTTCACCATCACCACCACCATCACCACCACCATCATTCTCAAGAGAGTAGAGCAGAACGTTATGTGTACCTCCGCGTTGACGTCTGATTGGGTGCAACAATTCTTCAGATGACGTAACGATGGATAGTGGTATCTAGATAGCGGTACGTCTACTCGCCCGTATCCGAAAAAAGTGCGTTTTTGTATTAACGCTGCACATGTTATGAAGGAGAAGTATTGAACAATAAATTGTAAATAGAATTACGAAGCGTAGAAGAACAATATCACACACCCGTAACTAAATACATGCAGATAGGAGTTCTTACCTCCTTTAGGTCTGGTAGAGCTCGCCTAATGAGATATGGCTGCATGTCGATGCCCTCTTTTCACGAAATCATGCAAAATTCACCTGATAAATATCTTGACAATTTGCAGGTAGCGACGACCTCGCAAGTGACGACCACCTGGAAGAAGGGACGTTGTCCATGGTTGACCACCTCCAGGACTGCCGCGTGTTCGGAAACAAGAAAAACGCATTCCCATCTCCATGAACGTTGTTATTTATATAGGAGTTACACGTGATCATAACATAACGGTCCACGCAATAGTGCTCTATTTACACTGCGTAATATTAGTGAAATAGAACTAAGGTAAACCCTCGCTATTACGAAGTAAATGGGACTGGGGGGAAAAATTCGATATAAGAGGCATAAACACGGTGGCAGTACAGCCACGGAAGAAATTCGATATACGAGGCATAAAACACGGTGGCAGTATAGCCACTTAAGAAATTCGATATACGAGGCATAAAACACGGTGGCAGTATAGCCACGGAAGAACGTCGAAAGCGTTAAATGGTATACATGCAGGGAAACTGGCAAACCTAGTGAGCAGTAACCTTGGCAGTCTTTTACACTATACCGGGTGTCTTAGTTAAATCCCGGGGCTAAACAATTCCCGAACCGGTGCACAAATCGAAGGACTTTCTTTTTTTACAAGTATCTGTCCGATACCGCCGACAACCTGCGCACCGTGTGGATGAGTTGGATCCGCTCATTATTTAAATAAAAATTCAAATGAGTTTCGTGAGGAAAAAAAAACCTAACTTCTAAAGCCGGGCGCCGTCGGCATTAAAATGGGTACTACCCCTTTTGGGACCTTCAGTGGACACCTTTTAGAAAAAAAAATCTGCCGCTGAAGCGGGTCATTTGTTGCAGTATTTAATTGGTTCCAGTTTACATATTTTTGTCGCGGCTCGTCGCGGTGAAGCGGAAAAGGACGCTCTTCCACTGTCATGTCCACCAATGAATTACGTCCTTTTGCACTTCGCCGCTACCAGCCGCGACAAAAATATGTAAACCGAAACCAATTAATTACTGTAACAAATGACCCGCTTCGGTGGCAGATTTTTCTCTAAAAGGTGTCCACAGCAGGTCCCAAAAGGGGTAGTACCCATTTTAATGCCGACGGCGCCCTGTTTTAGAAGTTATGTTTTTTCGCGAAACTCATTTGAATTTTTATTTAAATAATGAGAGGCTCAACTCATTCACACGGCGGTGCGCAGATTGTAGGCGGTATCGGACGGATACTTGTAAAAAAGAAAGTTCTTCGATTGGTGCACCGGTTCGCGAATTATTTAGCCCGGGGGTTTAACTGAGACACCCTGTATAGGCTTTTACACTCGCCCTTCGCACCAAGCGGAGTCGGCTTCCAGGATAAATCGAATAATCCAGTTCGAAACGCACATCTTTCGGTTGGAGCGGCGTGAGGTTTCGAATAAAGCAATAATTCGAGGGGGAAAAAGCGATTTCGTTATACCGAGGATTTGCTGTGGATGTTGTTTTACCTTCGTATCATGACCATTTCGGACGTCTCACAATTATCGACGGTAATTCCTTCTAGCGTCTATTCATTGCAGCCACTTGTTATACTCGAATTTTATTTATTGTAAATTTTTTTAGTAGACGCTGGCGTCTATTTTGTGACACTATGTTGACGGTGTGTTGTAGATGAAGTGTTCAAGAGCAACAGTGCGCATGCGCCGAAATGCGTCACGAAACGCATACCTCAGGTGTTGTCGAAGTGTTTATACCAACTGTGTGTACAGTGAAGCGTTCGATGTACAAATCTCATTTACCGAGTTCGTACGTGCCATACTATCTTGCAACTTGCGTCCGGCTGACTGTCTCGTTGTGTTCCTCTCCTAATTGAGACATAGAAAATAATATAATACAATTAGAAACTGAGCAAGCTTTGTGAATTACTTTTTTTGCAAGTGAGTTGTTAACCAACTGCACTCCTAACACAACACTTTACTACATAACACGCCCCCATATAGTCAGCCCTCCATCGAAATAATGTCTTTCTTGTTTGCAGATTTGCTGAAAATGGGCAGCCTACCGGTCTTTGTACAGATGTTGCGCACAATTTCCGTCTATGACCATCGTAATCTCCCTCTCGATATGTGTTCTACCCGATAATGATAACGTTATCAACGTTATGCAGTGAAGTTCTGTGTTCCGTGTGTACGTCACGAACACCACCCGAAAACAGACGTCTTGTTCCACACACCGTACACAGGTATACAGGGTGTTCGCTCTAACGTGTCCAGAAATGTTATTTAAAGCGAGCGATAAAAGAGAAACAAGCGCTACTTTTCAACTACTTGACTAAGAAACAGGTGCTACTACTGAAGCAGGACCTGTTTCTTACTCAAGTAGCAGAAAAGTACCACTTGCTTTTCTTTTATCGCTCGCTTTAAATATCATTTCTGGACGCGTTAGAGCAAACACCCCGTATAAAGTTCCGCGTTTGCAGTCTTAATAGAAAAACTCTGAATACAGAGGGACATTCGAAGAAAGATGACAGAGATATATTGCTGCACATGCCCAGCAAATTGTTGATGCAGATCAGAAAAACATACAGAAATACGATGGTTGCGAAAAATGTCCGTTTACTTGTTCGTTATCCGTAAAACGCCACCGTTAGATGCACAGCACCGAAATTACATTGTGATTTCTGTCGCCGACAATTGTCGGGTAAAACCATGTACACGTCAGGAAAAACACCGAAAAACACCGATTTCGTGAAAAAACATACGCTGAATCCGCTCAAAAATAAAAACCGAAAACGCCGAACCCTACAGATATATACCACGTAGGGTGAGCCGGTATATACCTATATCATCCTCCCTTGAAAGTCCGAGACACACCTGGAGTGACCGCAGGTAGCGCAGGTGGTTTACATCACTTCCTGGTTACCATGACATCAGTGACTGTTACGGTAACCAGTTATTGGGAAAAGGCGACACAGTTACACGTTTAACCCACACCCGACTAATGAGCTCCCTGAACCCATTTCAACACACCCAGGTCGACATGATTGAAAACAGCTGCCAGACTTCCCATCGATGGTATCGGAGGATCATCCCCGTGAAAAGCGGACACTCCCTCTCATTCACGTATTGCCCCCTCTCCCTTTTCTCAATTGCGGTCCGTAGTATATACCCGGCCCATTGCGTGGCGCCGGCGTGCCGAGAGACCGCGCACTTCGTAAGCCCCTCTTGTGTACAACTGGGTGTGCCTTCCAAACTTACGCGACCGAAAAAGACAAGCAAAGGCAACAGACGCCACTGAATCCCACGCAGTTAAAGACCGGTGCGACCTCCGAAAGGTCAACGCGGGCTTCGGGGCCTGAGCGACATGCCTAAAAATGGTGGCAAGCAGATTGGCAGGTGATTATTGCACTCCATCATTTGAAACGACGACTGTTCGCCCCCGAAGAAAATGCGCTTCGAAGAAAGCCCCGTGCAGGGATGTAGGTTTTTCGGTTAAGATCCGTACAATTAATTACCCAGGTAAGGTGGGAGGGCTTGCGGGAGCAGCGTATGGCCCATCTATCACCAAATGGTTGCCGTGCTCCCACTGAGCATGAACTATTTCCGTTTATGGACGACGTGCTTAAATTTGCAACCAGAGCTCCCCCCTTTTTTTTTTTTTTTTTTACTGCAGTGGCACGTAACTCAAGAGACATAGTAAAACCACGACCTACTAGAATATAACGACCATGTCATAGGCACCCTTTCCCAGCGCCGCATTTGGAAGCTAGCGGTGGCGCTACTCATCGGCCCGGTTATTGCTTCCTCAATTTCTGAAATACTTTGTACTTCACCTTACCTTAATATTTTTGCACAAGCAATTGATGTCCCACGGGAGATGCTTCTTTCTAAAGTTGATTATCATCATCATTCTACGCGTTTCCATATGGGCTGTTGCTGTCGTCTGCTACGGAAGTCGTGGTGGTGATAGGGCTCGCCGTTTCTTTGCCTCACAGAGATGGGCAACGTCATGACTGGCGCCCTGGGGGAATGTGCGTCCTGGCCCTGTGCCACGGAATGTGCTGGGGCCTGGGCCTGGGGAATGTGTCACCAGCTCCCGTGGCTGAGTGGTTAGCGTGCTGGCCACGTCACGTCGAGACTGGGAGGTACCCGGGTTCGGTGCCAGGTCTGGGGTTTTTCGAGGGTTTTCCTCAGACGCTTTTTGACATATGTCTGCACCGCTCCCATAGAAGACGGTAGTCCGCTTCTGCGCGTTCAAAATTCAAATTTCCATTGTCCAATCATCATACAGATACCGTGGGCCAATGAGTAGCGCTCCTAGCGGTTCGTGCGGACGGACGCCTCATAGGGGTTGCCGATTATGCGTGGTCGTTATAATCCAATAGGTCGTGAGCGGCACGTAACTCAAGAAACATAGCAGAAGCATACAAACAAACATATTTTCTGTTCATAGCGGACAGGGCTTGTTCGACGCCAAACCGTCGGCGGCTTAGGCTGGCGTGTTTCTTGAAATCTTGCGTCGATGTCTCCCTTCACCTTGTTCATTTGCGAGGACGCAGGGCCACCCGTCTAGAATTACCTTTTAGCCGTAACGTCAAAGCCTTTATTTCGCTACCTACAATTTTTGCGAAATGGACGCCGAGCACATATTTGCGGTCACTAAATTTCGTCAAACTGCGCGAGCAAAAATTTGTGACTCGATTGGTTCAGTTTGTGATACACTCCCGAGATTGTCATCCCTTACGTGTAAATCTCCTTCAATTACCCCAACCACGCCTGATAAAAGCGGCTTTATACACGATCTCTGAAAAGCAGTTAGAATGCTTACCTGTGTGCGACTAACTGCGAAAATGAAGTTCGCAGTCGCAGCATTGTGGTTGAAGGGCAAATTCTTGCTCGAAATTCGCGCGTACTCTTAGAATTCGCAAAATGTGTGGCTCGCAAGCATTACGCTGACTCACTCGCAGCATCAAGGAAGGTGTCACCATATTTCACTGGAGCCACTCAGGCGTTTGCGTGTTCAGGTGTACTTTAGGTTAGGTTAGGTCAGGTCAGGGGCCGATACAGGGTAGTGGCGGATGTCCTGACCCTTCCCTCGACTTCTGTCGCAATGCTTCTATTGACCTTTGCCAGTGTCGCAGAATATGTAGCACGCCGTCCCAAAACTGGAACGCCCCTCATCCCCCTCAGAAGGATCATGGATCTGCGCTTGACTGAAGTATACACCCCAAACCACGTGGAACACAGCTGTTTCTGCACATGCTAGGCTGTGTCCCACACTTGTCCACACTATGTCCACACTTGGTGCACACGAGTCACAGAGCCAGAGTATGTAGCCAGCTAATACCTTAGTCAGACGGCAAACCAAAGGCCGTTAGCGGAACGGCGGTTACTTCACCTGTTGCCTAACCATCATTTCAAATGACATCGCTCTCTGCCCTGAATTGCTGAAAACAGGAGCCGTACGCCTTTTTTTGTGGCACTTATGCCCCCAAAAAGGTGTACGCCTCCCATTTTACCCGTTACTTTACCACGAAGAAAAGACTGTCATAATGCTTGCCAAACCCGTGGCAACTGTAAAAATGAAACGTGAGAGAGATGTGGAGGTGCGTATTTTGGTCCTGCGCGGCTCTCCATTCTAATTTCACGTCGTCTGCATTTGGTACGGTGTGGTAAAATGGATATGCAGTGGCGCGCACTACCAGATAACCAGCGCCAGAGATTTACGTTCGCAGCATCATTCCTTCCGCACTACAGGAGCGGACAGCAATATCCGCACTGTAAAACCCATTTATCAATCAGGCCATGCGGGTTCCAGTTTGGAAATCAAAATTTTCCTCTTTCAGGGCACATCTGCCGCTGTGTGAGCCTCGGTCGTCAGAACGGAATACGCAATGAGTATACATATACACAAAAAATTAAGGGACGCAACGAGGGTTGGATACAAACCATTCAATCCTACGTGCACCTTTTCTCTTCTGCTCTGCGTGAGTTATTTTCAGGAGACGCGTTCCACAGACTCTGATGAAACATCGAACATCGAGGAACGCCAGCACAAAAACAGTTTGTACGCTAGTTTTCCAGTATATCGTGTCGCTCCTGCATTAACCTCGAATGTCGGAAGTCACCGACGAAGGCATCATTTGTCAGCTAAAAGGAAAAGGTACGATCAAAAATATAATCGTGCGTGGGAGAACGAAGAAGAGCTACGCAGTTGGCTAGCTCCGAGCTAGAAAGGCCCCACTTTCACGTTTTGCAAAGACATGTGGCATGGACTTGTCGATAACCTCTGGGCGCGTCAATCTGCAATGCCACGTGGCAACAGCAAAACACGAAGAAACTTGCAAAAAAATTGTTGGACAACTTCGACTCTTCTGGACGTTGCAGCACTAAGCCGAAGCACGTCCGCTGAACAGTCGTCTACAGAAGGGGAGATCAGGATAGCCACTTTTTGAGTCGAGCATAATCTCTCGTTGCTGACCATCCACCAGAATTGATATAGAAGATATATGCAAGGACTCTGAAATTGCAAAGAAGATGGCGCACGGAAGAACTAAAGCGACAGTCATTGTAACAAAAGTTACAGGAAAGCAGAATTTGCCTGTGTGAATCCCTCCACAACGAAAACTCATTTAAAAAAACGCTAAAGCTCCTCAGAAGCTCTTATACGTCCTTCGCAAACGCGATGGCTGTCACTGCACGCAGCAGCAGTTAGAGTGCTTGAGCAATATGACGCATTGACAGCGTATTTCTCAGCCGCGGCATCCACAGAACGTCTTCTGGCGCCTGTAACCATATTCGAGAGGCTGACGGAACCAGCGAACAGACTCTTCCTAGAGTTTCTTGACCTCATCCTTCCTATATATTTAACCACTTAAACACGCTGATGCAATCTGAGGGGCCCCATGCAGCTGCCGGAATTCCGCGAGGCTGTAGTCACTGGTATTAGGACAGTCATGGACTGTCATCTGCAACATACCTATGTTATGAGCTACATAATGTAAAAGCATGACACACAGACGGACGACACACAACCGTCTGTGTGCCCAGGCTCAGGCTTTTGCATTATGGAGTTCATCCACCAGCTAAGCCTGCATCTACGCCATTTTGTCTATGTTATGAGTACTCCAGAGGACCAAGTACACTACAAGGACCCAGCACATTACTTGCCGATTGATGACACCTACCTTGGCGCAAATGTCAAAGCGACTTTGTCTGGCCAGAAACTTTCACGTGAGCGTGTGAATTTTTTCAAGATGTGGTGCATTGAGTTTCTGGTTGAGAGTGTGGGACAGATCATGATGTAGGTGCCCTTTGAGAGTACTGTTTTAAACAATGTGGCCATACTCGCACCAGCGAAAATCAGAGAGGCACAGATCTCTTCAGCAATGCCTTTAGCTGCAGCATTTCTGCGCCTGGTAAAATGAGCTGCGCGCCCAGTCTCTGGATAACGAGTGGCGAAGCCTTCGGAACATCAGCTTGGAGCACATACAATCAGACTTGCCTCTGGTGACATTCTGGAGCAAAGTGTTCCGAACCACACGTGACGACAGCTGACCAGCATTTCCGACGCTGCAAAAGTTTGTGTGTGCGATGCTGTGCCTACTCCATTAAGAATATATTCCGCAATTAATTTGATGAGAACTAAGCAAAGAAACAGGCTCTCAACGACCACCACAACTGGCCTCCTGCACACAAAACGCGTGCTTGTTGGGTCAAGCTGCTTCGCCTTCGCCGTTGACAAGGATTCGATCCGTCGATCACGAAACTGGCGGGACTCGCCGGAGGAGAAGGAAGTCGACAGCGGGTGAACCATTGGCGAGCCTCAACGCTAAATCAGTTTTTTTTTTTTTTTAGTGTTGTGTGCTTATGTGCGTGTTACCAGTTTGCCTCATAGACTTTACTTGACTGGCTTTGTATAGTGAAACCACAACGTTTATAATTCGTGTCACGCATGTACGGTTTCATTATGTTTGTGGAAATAATATATCGAGCTTTGTTTATTTAGTCCATTGCGGTCCTCGCTCATCAGTGTGATGGTGGAACGAGTGAGAGAAATGTCCCTACTAGACGCGATGCGTTATTATTGCATTGGACCGCCACAGCTGATGTGAATGCACATGTCAAACTATTAAAACCTACGTGCGGTGACCTTTTTTCTTCTTCTTTTTTTGTCATGTAGCGGATTCCAGTACGCGACGCCGCAAACCGAAAGCGAATGTTCCAATGCGTAATGCCAGTGCGCCGCGACAAATTCCGGTTGTGGTCTTCAGCAGTGCAACAAAAATAAGCCCTCGCTCTTCCACTAATTTAAAGACACAGGCAGACATTCCAGATTTGAAGGAGAAACGCTAAAAAAACTGAGTTTTGAGTGGCTACAGATTTTTAGCACGGCCTACAGATTTTTCGGACTCCGATCTACAGATTTTTCATTTTCTGTTTTTTTACGTGTGGCAACAGTGGGTCACATATCACAGACGACGCAAACAACGAACACCGTTCATATATATTGCTGTCAAGGTAACGCCATCAGCCAGGACAAATTTTTGAACTTCAGTGCCACGTGTTCGTGACGTCATCCTTGTCTTCCAACCTCGCAGTAGTCCCTATACACGGCACGATCAACAGCCACAAAGGCCAAGCCCAAGTCTCAAAGCACGCCAAGGAACAAGCAAAAGACATTCCTCTGTGCAGGCAACAACCTTCGCTGAAAGACATAGAGAAGGTCGCCTTCCCATTCAAAATTGCATTAGAAATGTGGCCACGTTGGTGGTGCACGTATTTAAACGCATTCTCCACATAGCGAACACCACCAACACTTCTTTCTTTCCTCCTGCCTTCCTGTGTACCCAACGTACGTGTGCGTGCCGAGTGGACGTCCGCGATCTTTCCGGGCCGTCGACTACGGCCGCCGCCGTCGTCTCGGGGAAGCGACGTGCCAGTGGGCGTCTCCTCCTCACACCACGGAGAGCAAGGAAGAGCGACACACACAGAGGGACGTGGGCGGATGTGGCGCCTAGCGTCCGTGCCGTCCCACGCCGCCCGGATTCTGAGTACATACTGTAGAAACGGATTATAGCCAACATTCGCAGGTACACTTCCCTCTCACTCTCTTTCTCTCTCACACACACACATACACACACCATTGAAGTGTTTTCTGTTTCCTTTTTCTTTTCTTTTTTTTACTCCGTTGTTTCGGCGTAAGTATACACATACTAGGAAAACGTAGGATAGTTAGTCATAAAATGAGCCACTCGTAAAAATGATGTTTCGTAATGAGGCGGGTTTCTCGGTATGCGACGGTATTAATTGTCTTCGGGTCGCGGAAAAGGAAATGGGATTCGCGAACCACTTTAAAATCGTTAAAATCCCTATCTCACTTTGATACTCTCACGCAGTTTTAGGCTTGGTGACCTTCGTAAGAATGCCATCTGACTTCGTTCTACGGAGCTGTTCTACATTGACGCGTGCGAAAGCGAGCATGAGAATGAAATGATGGTTAAGAAGCTAGCAAGCTGGTGATATTGATGCATAATGTGAATGACTGACTGAGAGTCTTTGTCACTCATTGTTCTTATTGTAGTTAGCCATTTTTGTTTTTCCAAGTGATCTGGAGTAGCCGGCTCTCGTAATGAGTGCCTATTTCTCCTTTTTTTTTTTTTTTTCAACTCAACTCAACTCATGATAAACCCCAGACTAGGAACACGAAAAAGGACGACACACACAAGGTCCTTTCTGTGTTCCTAGTTTCGGGTTTGTAACTATGCAAAGAGAGTGTACGTTTCTTTTGAACAAAACAGCGCAACAACGAACGAGAGAAAACCAGAACGGGCGCATTCTAACAATTAATTCCGTTAAGTCACATTAAATAAACAACAAATAAATACCATTAAATACATCCCCTAGGGCGCGGCACCTGCCGGCAAGATCCCACTTGCATTTTTGACTTATTAGATGAGTCGCAAAAATAGCGATCCTAAATACTAGAACCATTCCGCTCATGTCTCAAGAAGACGCTCACCGTGAGATCAACTGACGCTCTGCTATAGCACGTTAGCTGTGTCATGCATCATAATAATGGCGCCGTGACATTACACGTGACGTTTGTCTGCCTTTAGTGTGGCGACATGTTGCACGTGCCGCATGGTAGGACATTCCTTTGACATGCGCCGAAAATCTCCAACGCGCGGTGCTGGAAGCAATACGTTTAACTCACCCACATTGCTACCGTCCTCAGCCGGGTTTGAACCCGCGATCTTGAGCCCGCATGAGGCATTTGAACTTGAAACTGCAAAACAGGTAAAAAAAGTATACATATAGAAAAAGAAAGAGCGGTGGTATCGGTAACTGAGGCAGGCGAAATGTCCGAAGCGGCCAATTCATTACGAAGTCACGTACGAAAAATACGCGTGAGTATTTTCCCGGTTGGAGGAATTTCAGCTGTTTCGAAGGACATATTTTGCAGCTTCAGCAAGCTGCCGAGCACAGGATCTGGTGTTCGTTCCACTGACACACGGCGACGAAGGCAAGTCCAATTGCAAATGACATTCTCGAAACGTAACTTCGCATTATAATAATACTTTTTTTTAGTAATAATAAGAATATTTTTCATTTGTTTTCGTATTCAAGAACGACTGCCTTGGCCTTGACATTGGCGCATGACTCCGAAAACTGGTAAGGTGACGTAGTGACACAATCTGCACACAGAACGGACTCGACAAGGTGCAACAGGAACAACTACCAGCTCGCGCGGCATAGTGGTTTGGATGATCGCCTCCCGCGCCGAGACTGGAATGTGACACGGGTTCGAATCCCGGCACCAGCTGTGCTGTCTGAGGTTTTCCCCGAGTTTTCCGGCAGACGTTCCAGTCGAATACCGGCACAGTTCCCCAAGAAGTTTGCCCGGACTCATACTAACCCCCCTCCCCCACTCCTTCCTGCTGTCCTCTCTCCGTCTGTACGCCGCTCATAGCCACAGTTGCGTCGCGGCGCCAACACCGAATAAAAAAAAAACACAACAAAGAAGACTTTCCACATACGACACCGGTACAATTCCCCCTGAAGTTGGCCCCGGACGCGTAGTATCCCCTTTCTCTTCCACTCGTTCCAGCTGTCCCTCTCTCCGCTTCCGTACATCGCTCATAACATAACATGCTCCTGGTCATCCATCATCTCGAGTGACATCGTTCGCATCTCCTCCCATCATTTGTTGAAAATATATATATATATATATATTTTTTTTGTGACACATACGCGGTTACGTTAATAGTCGCGAGAGGGGGCTGGCGATATTGGCTTGGCTGGCCGTTTCTCACCGCACGGGGAATGGGCATCGTCACGGCTGTAGCCAGAAAGGATGAAGGGATGGGAGGAGGTGAAGGGAGGATTGAAGGATGAGGTTGAATGAGGGATGAATTTTGAAAGTTTCCCGCTGTGAACGGGTTACGTCATGGGCTTTCCCTTCTGATTTGTGCAAAGAGTCGACGTAAGCTGTTCCTTCTGAAGTCGGCCCAGGAAGCACGATCCCCCCTGCGAAAGTAGTGACGTCACAAACAGGCGTATGCCATGGCTGGCTACGAGCATGTTATAGGTACGTTCGGCTAGAGTTTGGCACGGCGACACTGGCGCAAGCTTTCTTCCCTGGTGGCGGGAACTGGAAAACTTTTCCTCGAGGAAAAGATTTCCAGTATATTCTACAATCGTAGATGACGACGTTGGCGATTTCACACGTCGTCGCTTGAATTCTGTCTTGTGTTCGACCTACCTCAGTGAATATGTACAACGCCTGAAGAAATAACTGCAGGGAACTGCGAAATAACTGAAACAAATGCTGGTAATAACTTATCCTCGCCACCACAGACGGCACTGTTGGCAGTGAGCGAGGTCGCCCTCTGGGCAGCCGAACGAACCTAAAAGATGATATTCTGTTTTAAGATTGCGCATTGCTGCGCCAGCACGGAACAAGATGATCATATAACGACGAAAGAAAAAAAAAGCTGTTGGGATGCAAATCATGCAGTATTTGCGACAACGGATACCGAAGGTTGTAAAACAGACACGTTGCTTTCATACTGGAAAAATAAATTTAAAAAAGCGCCCGGAAGATTGAAGACCGCCCTGAAGGGAAATTCCCACGCTGCTTCCATTCACTACTTATGTCGTGTACTCTAATTGTAGTCATTCAAGGAAGGTACGACGCAATCACTTAACGGACGAGAATAGATAAAGAAGAAGGAGGAGGCGATGGCCCTGAAGAAGACCCGTCTACGCACACCGGGGGTTTTCCGTCGCATCTAGAAAGGCGAGCTTGAGCAATGCGTAATCCACCGCCACAATAGACGCATCTACATTAAACGCCTCCTTTTTTTTAAAGATAGTCTCGTCTGTATACGTTAATTGCGTTAGACAGCCTCTGTTTCCCCGTTTGGGATGGCCTCGGAGCAGCTGGATTACAGCAATCAGAGTACGGTAGTTAGGCTATCTGGGAGTAGAGGACAACAAGTAGAACACACAATTTCGGTAGAAATTAATGTCGTACACATTCAGTTTTTTATGGCTTTCAGCGCGTAAAGTTTTTTTTTTTTTTTTTTTTGAAGACACACACTCTTTTGACACCGCGGGCTCAACTGAAAGGTGCAATGTCAGCGAATTGTAAAAGGTGTTTGCGAATCACCTATCTGAAACAGTGCTTTAAATGAAACACAACTCCCTTCAATGGTGTTATCTATAGGGATGCCCTTTGAAACGGTGCTTTTTTGTATAATACACCATTCAGAAGGCTGTTTCATGAAACACCGTTTTGTATGGTGTGAAACTTACACCATTTTTGCTAATTTTACTGGACATTTTTGCTAATTTTACTTTATTTTTATCCTCTTTGTAACTTTTTATCGTTTTGTAAGTTAATCTTCTTTCCGTGCACCTCTATGTAGGCTCACGCTGTTGGCGGGCACGTGAAACTAATAAATAAATAAATAAATAAATGTATGTGCAGGTGACGAATTCAATATCTTCCGTTTTTTATATATATATATATATAATCAAAATCAAACAAAATTACTGTGTTGCTGTATGCTACAAGAATACCGTTGAACTATGCAGACGGCAATGGGTACAATTGCAGTGATTTGTCGCTGCTACATCGCATAGATCCGGAGCTGAAGTTCTGTGTTCCGTCTACGTTACCGCGCTCTGTTCAGACGTTTTTACACCGGTGTCGGTTGACTGTGCCTTATGGCCGTCATTTTCTTCATAAAATTGGAAGAGCCGACTCATCGAATTGTTCGGTTTGTGCAACGGTGGAGGATAGTGAGTATATTATAATGCACTGCACTATAGGTATGCGTCTCAAAGAGCTTCACTGAAAGCTACACTTGCTCGACTAGACAGCAGGGCATATAGTGAAGGTGTTGGGACTTTGGGCACCGAACACGAGGGATACGGCCTTGGCGGCACTTGTGAAGTTTGTTCAGAGCTGTGGGATGGGCACAACCTTTTAGGATTCTCTGTGCATGATCCTGGGATAATTGTGAATAGTGGACTTCTTGTGAACATGTGAATAGTGGACTTCCGAATAGCGAAAAAAATGTGCATAGTGAATAGCGAACTTGCGAGTAGAGCACATGAGAAGTATTTTTGGGGTGGGGGGAGAATTTATGTTAGGAGTAGCAGAACAAGTCGGGAAACGAGTTCAATTCTCATCTTTTTTTCCTCTTACAAACAAACAAACGATGAAAGCGTAGGATTGGCTAAACGTCGGAATCGACAAGGTTACTATTTCACGTTACTATTTAACGTAATTTCACGTCATCAGACAATCCGGATGGATTGATCGATTGTCGTTGGGGTATATGTTTCGCTCCTGAGACTAAAGTATGACAAAAAATAAATAAAAAGAGCGGGGGGGGGGAATAGTTTGTACTCGGCCGTCTGCGGAGCATGTCTCACCTATCATGTGTAAATGTGTGCTCCATCCATTTGATTCACATCTCACTCGCATGGCAAAACGTCTAACACTCACGTGCAAAAAAAAAAAAAAAAAAAAGAACAGGAGAAGAAAAGAAAACACACCACGTGACAACTTGTGCGCGCGAGTTTCACGCACCTTTCCCTTTTCGGGCGTAAGAAAAAAAGAAAGAATACAAGAAGCCACACAGCGCGTAACCCGTTAGAAACACACCCGTCGGGTGTTTTCCAAGCAGCCCCACGACTTTCAAATTCACACCCCCACCCTTGAACCAATACTTTAAAGTTGGATGATTGGTCCTATCAAATTAATTAATTAGACGCAATGAAACTTCCTGGCGTGGCGTCTATACGATATTCGACTGCTAACATCATTCGGTTGGCTTCATTCGCGTTTTGAGCGCTCCGTGCTCTTTCAAGGTACCATAAAGCAAGATTGATCTCATCGATCTCCTCAAATGCAATTTCATAAATGCAATGTGCCGAAGCAGACACCAACTTGGCTTTACCCATAAGGTACGGCGGTGAAACTATGTCGGGTCCAACGAGGCAACGTCTATAGCGTGCAGCGTATATAGGAACGAACGAACGAACGCACACGCGCGCACACACACACACACAATGTTGCTTTTTGGCTCGCCGTTTTCCGCAGTTGTTGAAAACGTTCCTGATGACTAACGTTTAGCGAAATTATCTGCAGTTGCGTATGTTATCAAGCCTATCGATGTTCGGTATCAACATACGTCTAATAATAATAATTCGTGGCTTTACGTCGCGAGATAATGTCAACATAAGTCTGCGAGCAGGCGTTTTTTGTGATGAACCTGAATAAATCAACGTTACGCCCACAACTAACAAACGAACACCTCAACCGTCCTTACGATTTCCATTGCGCAGTCACTTCCACGCGATGTTGACGCAATTGTTAAAAACAAGAGGTGCCAAGTTTCCTCATGATACAGCAAATAACAACAACAACAACTTTTTTTTTAGATGGAGGGAGGGGACGTTCATCGCCAGAGGCGACACTCTACCCCATTGCTGGTGGGGATATGGGGAACAAAATAATGAGCTCCTTCACAGCAAACTAAAAAGGATAGCAGACCCTGTGATTCAGCAACGCGAAGTAACTCAAATATTTTATTTCGTTTTCAGTTGTGTGCTGTGTCGTCTATATCAGAAACAGGCTACCCCAAAGCCGTGGTATGCGGCCCGCGTAGTTCCTCCATGGCTCAATGCGGCCCGCGGACACGCATGAGTTCGGCACCCCTGGTATAGACAAAAGGAGCCGATTCTCCGAGTATGTAGTCATTATAAGGTTGCCAGGTCAAAATGCTGAGAAATCGCCAACGCCCCCCTGAGGAAGTATACAAAAGTGGCCAATTCCCCCCCTATGTAACCATTATAAGGTTGTCGGGTCAAAATGCTGAAAAGTCGCCAACATACCCGCAGAAAATAGCCAAAAGTAGCCAATTTCCCGTGTATGTCGCCATTTTAGGACACCCCGTACCTGCATTTGTTGCGAAGTATTGAGTCCGAGCCGCACCAGTTTCGAAGATCTCCGACGAACCTGTGGTGCACTGGACGAAGGAGTCGGCCAGTCCACAACGGGCATTGCCTTTCGCCAGAAAAATGCACAAAGAGAAAGTCGTAGCGGGCGAGTCAAATATACGTACGAAACACAATGAAACCGGTTAACGCACACCACCTTTATCCGTTACCAGCGTTATCAGACGAGGTCTTTGGCCCGCGTCAAAATACATTAATCACATCACCCTCCCCCGCCGAACTCCGAAAGTGCGATAACAGGGCTGCGCTGACGTCTCATTTATAGTCATTTATATGCATCAACATGTTCACGGCTCTTAACGTCGATACGGCGGAGTTGGAACAGTAAAACCTACTATCCATTGTCCTGTCAGATCGGATAACAATGTCGAGAGGAGAGGAGGGAGGGTGGGAGGCAGGTTATAAATCTGTGTAGGGTTTCTGATATGAGCAGGTTTAACGAATAACATAAAGGGAGCAAATCCAAACCAGGAAATGCGACCGAGAGGATCGAAACGTTGGACCCTTTTGGTGATAAAGCAGTGCTGCCCGAGGTTGATGGAGGTCCATTTTCTTTGTTTAGCTATAACTGGGCTTGAATGAAAAAGCAGAAAGATTTGGAAAATTAATGGTCGGATGTTGCGAGCAAAAAAAAAAGAAAGAAAGGAAAGGACAAAATAAAGACGTTCGAGCGATTTGTTAACTGTCGACGTTGATAAGAAGAACGGCAGGGTTGTTTCATCCGAATGGCCTGCGAGAGGGGGTCGATTAAGAGGGGCATGGAATTGCCTGTCGCTCACTGGACGTACCCTCAGCTCCGAAACGGTATAAAATCCAGCGAACCATAGGGGACCCCCACCCCCCTTTCATCCCTTCCCCGAGCAACCCGCCGCCTATCTAGACCGGGAGACCGCTCGAATCCCCACGTCACCCCCCCTCCCCCCTTACCCCCCCCCCCCCCCCCTCGAGGAAATCTTGAGGGAAAAGCCTCGGGACGAGCGTCGCCGATATTTCGAACAAAGACTCTTCTTCTGATGATTATGTTCGTAATATCGGCGGCTCTCAAAGCCTTTTCCCTTTCTCCGGTGCGGAATATGCGAGGTGAAAGTTGAGGTCACTCAAAAATGAAAGAATAATACAGAATAGAATGAAAACGATATTTGTTTTTAAATTATCATTTTATTTGAAGTTTCACCCTGTGTTGACCGAAATATATACGTTTTGAGTCGGATTGTTGGTAGTGTACTGCCATCCGACTCCGCATAGTACGAAGGCCGAGCCGACGGAAGACCGAACGGACGACAACCTGGAGTGAGCTTGTACAGCTGACGTCGCTCTTCTTCAATGGTTGAAAAAATGTCGCACATCTTTCCGTCCATGTACCTTGCATGGTCAGCAAAACTTGAGGCGCGGATTTAACTGCCACTAAACAGAGGGCCGTAAAACTTCAAGGGCCGTATTCTGAAACGATCCTTGTGGGTATTGAGGAAGAAGCGCTTCTCCTCCACTTGAGTTGCCATTGGGCTTGAAGGAAACAGGTGCGCTACTGTGTATCACTCGAGGAAAGCAGGGAGGATCTCATCCAGTCGAGGGGTTTCGTTTCGAGTCAACATCGATATCTCATCCAAGGCGTGAGGTGTGCCGGGCAAAACCCAAGGCAAAACCCCGGTTACGTCTTATTTTCTTCTTTTTAACTCAAAAATAAGAAGTCTGTCAAGGTGCTCATCCACGGCTGATTTGCTTAGTATGCTTGCTGTAAGACTCCCCCAAAGCTTCCGCGCACTTTCGTAGCTACAGTCACTGTTTTGTGCCATCTCCGCATATATCGAATCGTCGCTTACGCCGCTTTTATACTCATTATACGCAGGCGCGGATTCTGGGGGGGGGGGGGGTCCAGGGGTCCGAATCCCCCTCAATTGCAGACTTGAACATAGGGTTCAATGGACCAATCTCAACATGCACGTGGCACGTGTCCACATCGGACCCCCCCCCCCCCCCCCTCCGGAAAATCCTAGATCCGCCCCTGATTATACGTTATACTGAGTCTGCTGTATATTGACTGTATAAACCAAACCTGCGTGCTGTAATATAATGTGTACTATATTTAAAAATATTCGTGGGCATTGATTAGTACGCACACACTCCTGAATGCAGAAGAGCATGTGAGGCTTCAAAGACTGTTCGATAGATGGGGCTAGGCTTCTGTTGTCGCCACTGATAGGTCATGTATGATAGGAGTATAGAGTTTGTGAGAATGAAGGCCCATTTTTTTTCTTTCAATCATCATCATCATCATCATCATCAAGGCGCAAAAAAAAAAAAAAGAAAAACACAAGCCGAAGGGCTGAAGGACACAAACACTGTGCGCATAATAGCTAAATAAAGAAAAGCACGGAAGCTTAATTATACATGGAGTGCGCATATAATATGTGCGTCTACCGTTCGGTCCTATACGGCTTTTTTTAGCGCTTCTACTGTCCAGCAGTGATTTACCCAGACCCCCCTCTAATGTTTGCAGACACCCCTATTACTTTTTAACCTGTGTACAAGCTGTAGTGACTTAACTGTAATAATGACTTCCCCCCACACACACACACGCTTTTTTGCACCTCCTACCCGTGCTTGGGATTCTGGATAAACCACCTGTTCTCAAGTATGTACCAACATGCCCGTGACAGAGCTACAAGTGCTGTAACCGAAAAAAAAAAAAGAAAAAGGAAGTATACAGACCGACATTCGCGGGCATGAAAGGGCAGTGAGGAAAGGAGAGCATCGACTACGAGTCAAGCATTGTACGTAGCGGGTGGCGCCGCGCTACTATATTCCGTGCTTTTTTCGGGGGTAGCGAGGTAGCGATTATGGAATATCTTCAATCGGTAGCCGAGAACGTATTTCCGCTATAATTTCGCGTAGAGGCGGACTGTTTCTCCGCTACACCACGAGAACAATTTTCCATAAAATGTAAAACACACTTGTGTCGTGTCGTCCTTCCTGTTCGTTCCCTTGCCCAAGCTCTAGGTTTTTCTACAATAGAAAACACAGACACCCAGTTCTAGGAATGTACGTATATAAAACGCGACTCCAGGGGGGGGGGGGGGAATTTATTGGCAAAAGAAATAAAAAGAAGAAAAAGCAAGGGGAAAGGTCAGCCATGCAGCACGGCGGCTTGCTATTCCTTAAAGAAAAAAAAAACATAAATATAAGAGAGAGAGAGAGAGAAAAAAGAAATAACAAAAAGACAAATGAAAAATAAAAAACTCCAGGGGGAACAGTTTCCCCTTCATACTTCGTTTATTTTCTCGCCACTCATGCGGATATGTTTGGCGATGCTCCTCGCGATTACAGCAACTCTCATACGTTCAGGCAGACGTGTGCTGAACATAATGAAAGATAATGTAAAATTCCCTTCTGGTATCTATGAGCCTTGTCCCCGTTTTTCTTATTTTTATTTTATTTATTTATTTTCTGGTTACCGTCGTCGGTCGTCGTCGTCATCATCATCATCGTCATCTCGAGATCTATCCGATCGCATTTTCTGATATCTTTATATTATATCTTTCAGACATTATATATTTTCATTTTATTTTTCGCCACAGGTAAACTGTAGGTTGTGTCGAGCGGAACAACAATAACAACAACAAATACATGGAGTGAGGATGAGTCAGGAAACGAACAGGAGCAGAGAGAGAGAGATATATCGGAAACAGAATAAGATGCCTTGGACATTATACGAAGAAGGTTGTGCTTTATATTATTGTTCTTTCCAGTACGATGTTAAACTGACATGGATGAGGCATATCTCTCAAGGCTAAATAGTTTCAGATGATACAGGTCGTCCAATGTGATTCAGTTATTCTTTCACGCGAGATATACAGGGTGTCCCAGAAAACGTGTCATTGAATTATAATTAAAAAACTACACCACTTAGAGTCATGCGGTCAATGGCATTTGTTCTTACTGGGTTTTTGCCACCTCATCATGTGAATGCCGTGTTACGTAAGTTTAATTATGTAAATTTTTGCGAGCTTAAGTCGGAAATTTGCCTAGTAAAAGTCACTTTTTTACCCCACCAATGTGAAGAGCGTGTCTAATTTAGTCAAATTAATGATAATTGACAGGGATATTCAGGGGCTATCCCATCGGAAAAAATAGCCGAACATCATGCTCTACGGAGGTCGCACAGAATAGCACACGATGAATTTTTCAGCGCAATCTTTGTCAGTCCGACGAAAGGAGGTTGGAAACCCAGCCCTCCCCGACATCGCAGAAAGAGATAAAACAGGCACGGCTTATCACGTTCGACTTTCGCTGGGATAATGCCTTCCCTCTCCCAATTTTAGGAAGTGTTACTTTTTCTACTGTCATTCTGTGGGCTTGCTTCGGAACCTCCTTTCGTCGCACTGAGAGCGATTGCGCTCAAAAAGTCATCGCGCGCTATGGTCCGGTGCTCCGAAAAGCATGATATTCGGCTGTTTTTTCGGATGGGATAGCTCGTGAATGTGACTGTGAATTATCATGAATTTCAGTGAATTGGGCACGCTCTTCATATTGGTGGGGTAAAAAAGTGACCTTTACTTGGCAAATTTCCGAGTTCAGTTCGCAAATATTTACATAATTAAACTTGGAGTACATGACATTCACATTAGGAGGTGGAAAAAACCTAATAAGAACAAATGCTGTTGACCGCATGATTCTAGGTGGCGTAGTTTTTTTATTATAAGTCAATGACACGTTTTCTGGGACACCCTGTATAAGCCCGTGGGAAGTAAGTCGTGCCTTGTTTGACGGTTGCCCGATTTAGTTGTTCTATGGTCTGAAAGCTCTAGAGGTCGTGTTTTGTACTCTTCTGTGTGCTAGCCCCGGGGATTGTTACATTCTATCAAACAGAGGTGGTAATCTCTTGCCCACGTGTTATACAAGGGGGGGGGGGGGGGTATATTTAGTAGAACACTGAACGAAAAAAAAAAACGGGAGGACAGGTCAGCCAAATGGCATGTCGGTTTGCTATTCTGCCCAAAAAAAGAAAAAGGAAGGAAAAAGAAAATTAAATGAAAGTAAAATAAAAAGAAACGAAAAGAACTGGGAATTGAAAAGGAGAAACTAACAAAAGGTGAGAGGCAAAATGAAATAGATTAAAGACAAAGATGAGATTAAAAAAAAAAGATGAGGGCAATGCGTATGAGCGTGAGATGGTGAGGGTAGGACACTGAAGAATGAGGACCTGAGCCCACACAGGCTGTTCATGAGACCTGTGTCGCTGAGGAGCGTCAAAACTCCTTTTGTCACAGACCGCTGTGTGGGATGTCGTACTGGGCCGAGCAGAGTGGCCAGAGAAAACACGCAGCTCGAGTAGGCGTCGTCTGAGCGCGGCTCGAGGGGTGTCGAATCTGCGGCAGTCGAGGAGAAGATGTGGAATATCAGGTTCGACAGCGAAAGTGGGGCATTTGGGCGAGAGGAGAAGACTCATTTTACAGAGAAGCAGAGGTGTCCTGGCGACATTAAGTCGTAGTCGGTGTAGAATGGACGCTTCTCGACGCGAGCAGCGGTGTGTGGCAACGAAATCCTTCGACGGGTCGATGGATGGAGATGATCGTTTATTCGCACAGCGCCCTCTTGAAATTGCCGAGTGCCGCTGTGGCGGATTCGGCGTATCTGTAATCGACATGCTGTGGCTGAAAGTGGTAGTGGACAGTTATTGACGGGGACGTCCCCATGTGCCCGACGAGCTAAGGCGTCTGCGCGGGTGTTTCCGTGCAGGTTGGCGTGACTGGGTACCCATTGGAAGCACTGGCTATGACCCGAGGATAGAAGTCGGTTGTATGTTGCGACCATCATGGTGTCTATAGGCCGCGATTATTCTGGTACAATAATTTGCCAGAGCCTCTAGCGCTGCCTTATACTGTCCGTGAACGCAGTCCGCGCGCAAGGCGCTGATCCCTCAATGTGGTTCAACGCGGTCAGTATGGCGAAGTGCTCTGACTCTGTAGATGACGTTTTGTAGAGGAGTCTCTGCGCCACTTCAAGGTTTTCATGCGGGATGTGAAAGGCTGCTGTTGAACCGCCTTGAGACACTGATCCATCGGTGTACGCATGCAGTCGTTGAGAGTAAGCTGAGCTGAGGTGCTTTAGCGTACGTTGATGAGCAACAACGGGAGGCACAACATTTTTCTTCAGAAGACCAGGAATGTGGTCACATACAGGAGGACTGCGAAGAGTCCACATTGGAGGGGCATAAGAACGCACTGATTGTGTGGTGAGGAGGCATAGTTTCAGGCGGTCAACAGCGCTGCCAAAGCAGGAGTACGGACAGTCGATATCGATCAGCCGAAGATCATGGTAGGGGCGCTGTGTGAGGTAACGCGCATAAATCCACTTCCACGTCCCGTAGGACGCCTGCTGTCGTTTCGCGTGCCTCTGCCAGGACAGAGTATGTCTCTGTCGTTCTGGGAATTCCCAAACAGACGCGGGGAGCTTCGGACCTGAATATTAGAAGCTCACACTCTCCGGATACGCTGAGGCCGTGTTGAATAGGCAGGCTGTACCACAATGTGCCCAGAATCAACGCTGTGTGCCCGTGATGGAGGTCAGCGCATGGAGGGCCGCACGAAGATCCAGCAATGCAACGTAGAGCATTTACAAAGCCTCTGGTCTTGGTGGCTATTGTTTTTACGTGCCGGGACCACGTCATGTCTCCGTCGAGTGTCACGCCAAGGTACTTGCAATGAGGCACAAAGTCCAGCGGTGGCCCACTATGGATAATTTTGGTATATGAGCGTCGTGTGAATGCCATGGCAACGGTCTTAACGGAGGAGACCGATAACCTCGGTCGGCAAGGTATTCTACAATAGTATCCCAGGCGCATTGTAACCAGCGTTGAACAGTGTCTCGACCGGTGACAGAGGTCCATATGCAGATGTTATACAGGGTGTTTCAAGAAACGTGCACGAAGAGTTTTAAAAAGAACGAAGTGCCCTATATGGCTGTGGATACTGTTGGACGTTGTAAAGAGTCGCGTGCCCTAATCGCCAGTATTTTTCATTGCGTCTAATAAATTAATTAATCGCAATTAATTAGCTAATTTTTAATTAGTTATCTTTGGGCCAAAGTGTGAATTAGAAAGTTGTAGAGCGTGTTGAGAGACACCTATATCCCAAGTGTTTCAGCAAGCAACGTACGCCATGCCTAGATTTTTTTCTTGTCGAAAAAAAAAGAAAGAAAGAAGTTCGCAGTTAATAAAGGTATGAATTGTGTTCATTCAATTCAATTCATGGATGGTACGTACAGTGACTACCTAACAATTTGGGCAACAATGGGCCGTATTATAGCTAATCATAAAGTAGGGAAACTACCTAGAAATGTTCAATGCATCACGACGAGATAATACTGCCCACTACTTCGTCACTGCATCCTGATGATGATAATGGCGATGAGGCTGAAACACACAGTTTGGAGCTCACACGCCCCCTCCTCATAAAAATCAAATGTATCCTACCCAGTACTACTCCACGTTGGGAAAGGGTGCAGTGCGAAACGCAGTTCCCAAGGAAGAGCATGGGACGTTGCCCGGAACTGTCGTTCTTCTTCACGACAATGCCCGTCCTCACACGGCGAATTTGACGGTAGCAACTCTGGCCGAAATGTGCTTGGAGGTTTTGCCCCGTGCCCCTTACAGCCCAGACTTAGCCCCAAGCGTTTACCATTGGAGGAAAGACGTTACACACATGAAGCCCTGCTACACATGAAGCACTCCACAAAGATATCCTGCAGGGACTACGCCCACTTCTTTCTACGCCAAAGGCATGAAAGGTTGCCACAGCGATGGCAGCAGTGTCTAGATGCGCACAGTGAACACTTTGAAAAACTGACGTAGTTTTGTGCTTCCCCAATATCCCATTGTATTTAAGCAATAAAAGTATAGGTCAACCTAGAACGACCCTTGTATTTGAAGACAGTTCGGAACTATAGGGTTGTAGCTGTGTACTAAGGTTGAGCTACAGTCACTGAATAGCTTCAAAGTAATGCAACTGATGTATAACTGTAGCGTCACGCAGACCACGAGCTCGTCTTCGCTCAGAGGGGGCACTCTTCGCAAGCCTCTTCAATGCGAGGCAGATAGGTGATATTTCTAGCGTGACTGCACCCATTAAACTGCCCGAGGCAGCTGGTAAAGAACGATAATACCATTGTGCAGGCTAGAAGATACGCAGGTTTTCCACTGCCCGGCATGTCAATCAGGGATATGCAAAATTTGTGGCGCCTTCTCCCGTACACACCAGCGACTACGCCGGCCATCTTGGTTATGTCGAGAACCGTGTGAAGGAGGCTCAAGGGGAAGATGCCTGGAAGAAGCAGCCTTCGAGATATTTCTAATATTAAAATCGCCATGATAATCTAACAAATAAATGCTATTGTACTTGCTGATTTGTTCTTATGATCATCATTATTTCTGTAATTCCAGATGACATCTTCCTCACAGTATTTACGGTAGTAGTTACGGTATTTAAATACTGTATTTATATTTTGTATTTAAATACTCATGTTGAAAAGTATTTATGAAGAGTAGTTAAATACCCCTTTCAACAAAGTATTTTGTATTTATATTTAAATACTAAAAAATGTATTTATGCCCATCCCTGGAACTCCCAGCCATGAACAGCAACGATGAGTTACGAATGGCCATAAGGAAGCTCATGGACTGTAGAGTTCCGTTGGTCGTACACTCTTGAAAAATGTAACATGTCACATGAATATTTCGTTTGGCAACAGTCGCAAACATTAGAAAATGAATTTAATCTGCTTTTGCAGCCGGCTGCGCGTTCCCGGCTGAAGTCAGGCAGCAGTGTGCGGGACCGACGTCACTGGAGTCCGTTATGAAGGCAGGCTGTCAGTCACAAAATGTGGCCTGTCGACCCGCAATCTGCTGCCGCACCGTCGATAGAAGCATCTCCGCTTACGCTTTCGGTGGTATCGGATTGCAACCAGCCTGGCGACGCCGTCAGCTGGGCGATTGGGAATCTTGCCGGCAATGCCAGTGACATCATCGGAAGAAGCGAAGCGAAGCAAGGAAGGGTCGTTTCAACCGGAAGCCTGCAGTTGGTTTCGAATTGAATGTTATTGATGTTTTATGAAAAAAAAAAAAAAAACACGAACGAATTTTGCGAAACTCTTTTATGTTTTCTTCCTGGAAGGCATCTCCAAATAGTACATATCACATTAACTTTAGAATTTCGGATTCCTCGCGGACAGCACCTTTAACGAAGGTAATGGAGAGAGAATTGTACGCCCCAAAGGGAGTGATATATGGCAAAGGCGTACTCCCCAAAGAGGAGTTACAACACGCCCCTTTCTTTTAATAGTGAAGTCGTAAAATCATTAGGTACAGAGCTGTTTGCAAGCAGACGAGGAGGAAATCGCTTGGTGGGATAGTGCATCCTGGGCCAACTTTGCAAGGAAGTGTGTTGACATTTGTCTTAAAACTTGAGAAAGGCTGTCAACAGGAGCACAGGTCCCACTCAGACTATCCTATCCACACCTACGCAGCCAGTCTAGTCCATTCTCTACGCTGTGCGTCGCAACCGCAGTTTTATGGAATAAGTGCTTGGTCTGGTCTCTGCTGTAGTGGAAGCACAAGCCCAAAGGAGATAGCTAGCGATGACTAGATCTCCTGAGAGCATACTGTGAGTTACACCAGTGCACTGCATGTACTACTCTAACGACATGTACGTCTAACGAGCTAACGAGTGGCGGGAAATTCAAAAGGATGGGCACGTGACCATTGCGCGTGACGTATGCGCAATGTGTCTTCCCTTCACGTATCGCGGGAAGATCACCGTGCGCGTGTTTTATCACGTGCCGTTCTCGACGAGTGTCACTCGTCGCTAAGCCTCGTTAGCTAAGACCGAAGTTTCCCTCCTGCGTTGCATCCGATCCCGTATAGTGCCTATGCCTACACGTGCGCCCACACTTTCAAACTCAGCCGCACTTCTACTCCAAATTGTGGTCAGTGCGGTCAACCAGAAACGGACGAACACAGACGGGAACAAGACGGGAACTCCAGAAAGTAGTGCAGCACCCTCGACCATGAGAGCTACAGATTGAGGAGATCGTCCATCCGCGCAGCAACCTCCAGCGCCGCAAAGCCGTACAGAAAGCCCTGCTGAACTTTCAGAAGGCAGTGAGCCCTCACGGTCGGCTGTAGTGCAGGAAACTGTAGAACCAGACGTGTGAGCCTTCCCCTACCAATACACCCTTTTATCCCTTACCCGAGCAACGTGGCGGCAATCTATAGGCAGGCAGACCGCTCGAATCCCTACGTCCCACCCCCTCCTTGTTAGCTCGTTACAAGATGAAGTCCACGGCCTAGGTACGTACCACAGAGTCATTGTTCCCTTCCTAAGACAACGAAAGATTAATTTTAACTAGAACAGGAGTACGGGATACAGAGAAACTTACTGGACCGCATAGTGTTCCCCAAGGAAGTGCCCTCTGCAATGTAGACGCTGATATATTTCGCCTAATCAATTATCTACCAGCGCTATGAGAAGTATGAAAGCATCCGTGCCGCGCTCTTGCACCGCCTCAATCATCTACGTGGGACATCAGAGAGCGCCAGAAACCCGCTCGGTGCATACGCTAGATACGTGGTCGAACGGCAAAGAACCGATCGGAACACTGCCAGAAAGAATTCCCGGGTATACCAAGGTGGAACAGTGCTACGATACATGTGGCGTGACCTTTCGTCAAAAATACAAGAACGACATTCTTCCACTATGTGCAGTAAATATTCTTTCACGGAACAATAAAAAATCGTTTCGGACATTGTACAATTTATGAAATAGACTGACACACGAAGAAAGGCACAGTCTGTGCTTCGAAATATCAAAAAAAGGAAGTATATGAAACTTGTGCTTATTACGTGCCAAAATTCTCGGGCCATGGTCGGACCCCTCACATCTGATGCAAGGCTTACGAGCTGTTACTGAGTTTCTCTCCAGCACTGGACTAATGGACGAACTCTAATAGGACACCTTTCCATCATCATCACTTTCTCATCCCTTCCACCAGCGCAATGGGGCAGTGTACTGCCATAACGGCGGAGAATGACCCACCACATCATCATCCCATTTATGTGTGTGTGTGTAATTACGTACATTACAAGCTTTCGCCCAGAGACTGGGCTTCTTCGGGTACCTGAAGAAGCCAGCTCTGGTCGAAAAATTGAAACCTACGTAACAAATTGTATGTTTCACCCCTTCCTGTTTTGAGTCTATGAAACTGAACGTTTTCGAACAGTTCTAAATCATCTCAACACCCCCACATGGAATGACATTCAAAATGGGTCCCTCTAGTCTGAACGACGATGTACCAGACATATTAATACTCCGCGAGGTTTTCGACGAACGGAACTTTGTGGAGGACCATCCCGCATTACGTGGAACACTTGATCAACAAGAGCTTGCGTGAAGGTGTCCTCCCAGAATCCTGGAAGACGTTGCAGATCATTCCAGTCTTGAACCCAGGCAAGCCTCCACGAGAGCTGGGTTCCTTCCGCCCGGTCAGTCTGACGAGCTGCTTGTGCAAGATAATGGAGAGTTTAATTCTCAACAGAGTCGAATGGTAACTGAAGTCAAACAGGTCCCTTCCGGAGTGCATGGCAGGATTCCGGAAGTCCCGCTGCGCAATGGGCTGCATATACTCGACCTATAGTTACAAGTATTGAAGAAGAACAGGCTAACGGAGCCTAATGGTCGCCGTTTTCCTTGATATTAAGAGTGCGTATGACAGTGTCCGTAGATTTCGTTGGATTACGGCATATTTGCAGGATCGCAAGGTGTTCATGCGCACAGGCAACGGTGACAGCCACTATCATGCACAGGAAACGGGAGTGCCTCAATGTGGTGTTCTCAGTCCGTTGCTCTTCAATGTTGTACTCTCGTTCCTGCCACAGTTGCTTCCTCGGGGAGTAAAAATCAGTAGCTGTGTGGATAATATCTGCCTCTGGACTTCAGGGAAGCAATGGCCAGCACTGCAGACCCGGCTACAGGGCTCCCTTGACCTGGTGATGAGGTTTCTCACAGAGCGGGGGATGAACGTCTCTCCAGTAAAGACAGTCTTCCTTCCGTTCACGCGGAAACGGTTGCCGAGGTTACAGCTGGAGGTAAATGGACATTCTATGTCACGAGTTACGCATCTCCCGTTCCTTGGAGTCATCGTGGATCGTTCGCTCTCATGGAGACCTGAAGTCCTATGCCTCTAGACCAAGTTGCATGCTCGTACCAATATCCTGCGATTTTTGGCAGGTTGTCGATGGAGATCATCATGTTCATCAATGTTTACCCTACATACTGCATTGGTACGGTATCCCCTCACGTTTCACGTCCCAGTTCTTCATGATGTAGCGCCGTCGTCCGAAATAATTCTAGAACGTGCGTTGGCAAAGAGCATCAAGATCTGCCTTGGAGTTCTCAGAGCAGCGTTCAATACAGCTGTCGTAGCCGAGGCGGGACACTTCCTGTGCTACAGATATTAGAATCGCTTCGCCATTACGTTGAAACTAACAACGAGATTTCGTCGGCAGCCGCTCCCAAGCGCTATTTCGACACGAAGTTTTTCGAGGTTCCATAAAGCTATTATGCCGTGCCGCACTTATGTCCCCCGGCATAAGCCATTGTAAGGTGCACTAAAGCCCTCCCTGGGTTTGCTACAGCCTCGGGTGTTCACGAAAGTATCGGGTCTTACGGGAAGAAAATTCGTGCTGTCAAGTGTTGTGCGTCAGCAAACTCTTCAGGTACTGCACAGTCAAAGGGACAGAGTGTGCATTCTCACGGACACGTCTACAGATGAGTCAGGATCCACGTGTGCATATGTGAGTGAGTGAGTGAGTGAGTGAGTGAAAAAGAAAAAAATGGAGAAAACTGGCACCACCAACGTGGAAGCCGGCTACTCCATACCACGTAGACAACCCAGAAAACATATGTCGTTCCTGAGCTCTGCATTGAGGGCTGCGCACGATTGTCTCATCGCACTTCGTCCAAGGCCGCAGAGCTCCATGGGATGATCATTGCGATGCAATTTACAGAAGCAGACCCAAATCATGGGTTGTTTACAGTGATTCACAGACCGAGCATTATAAGCGCCGGGCGGATCAGCAGGTCTTGCTTCAATCGTACACGACACCATTAAGATTTACAACGCGTGTGTAGTACAGGGACACGACATCATCCTTCAGTGGATCCCTGGCTATTCCTGCATACCTGGGAGCGACGTGCCGTATGCAGCGGCTTCCCGGGCTCATCGTCCGGTCCGGTTCGTAAGGTGTATTTTACTCCCTCTGACACCCGCTTAATGTTGTCTACTTTGACGAAGAGACTAAGCAGAGACCTGTGGCACAGTGAATCCGGAAGGCCGCCACTGACCAGCATAGACCCAGACTTTTCGTTCGTGGTCCCAGCCTCCCTGGATACCCTAATCCACCGGTTCCGTCTGAAGGTCCCATACAGCCGTAGCTTTCTACACATGATCGGGAAAGCCTCACCAAACTGCTCCATGTGCGGTGTTGTGGAAGATGTAGAGCACATTTTGATGACCTGCGTACGATACACAGAAGCTCGTCGCCTTCTACAGTCCGAGCTGGCTGCAGTGGACGGCCGTCCTTTCAGCGTTTCAAAAGTACTTGGGCCCTGGAATCACAGTGTCAGACACCGGGCGTACTCCGCCATAGTGAAATTTTTCCCGGACATTGATGCAGACAACAAGTTTTGAGCGTATGTACGTTTTGCGGGTTTTGCTGTTCGACTGTTTGCGTGTTGCGTGTTTGCGCGTTCTGTGACATCTCAGTGTGTGTGTGTACTTGGTTTCTGACGGAATCACCACCTCCACCACCACCACTAATCATCATCAGCATCATCATCGCCATCATCCTGCTCACCTTCATTGGCATCATCATTAAAGGAGTTTTCCACCAAAGTAAGTGGTGCAAGTGATGTGGAGTTGCGTGCCTCACATTAGTGAAGTCAAAATCACCATTTTATTTTTTCCTTAAAATCAAACCAAACCCACGTGATTGCTGCAGAGTAGATGCAATACATTGAGTCGGCGTCGGCTTTGTCTTAGCTTCGTTTGGGAGACCCCCGAAGGAAAACGTTCGGAACCTCGAAGTAATCAGGGGGATAGTCGCGAGGGAGGGATGGCTCTCCCAACTAATCTTACCGAGCGTTGCTCAACCGGTTCCAGAAAGCCCTCAATCATGACCTCCCTCTACCGACATTGCTTGGCCCTGTCCAACACAGTGACCAGAGCCCTGACAGTGACGTGACTGCAACGCTATTCAGGCTCCTCAAGGAAACAGAACTAAACAACGTGAACAGAAACAGGACTTCTGGCGAACTGTAATGGCCCTACGAACAGCGGACAGCGGGGGAACACCAGATTTTGTATGCGGTGCCACTAACGTCGTTAGGCGGCCTGTCAGCCATCCGATAAAGTGGCACACTGCATATTCTTCACAAAGCGGTTGCGATCGATTATATGCGAGCAGTTACGACCGATATATAGTAGTACAGTACACTAGTTGGGGTTGCTGGAGCAGGGTGGCTTCCCCTCATGGGCGCCTGCAGCTCCACTTTTGTTATTTCCGGGGCTTATGGAGATATCACGTCGCTGAAGCTAATATTGTGCTGAAACGTGGCTCTCAATCTGTAGTGCAAGCGGCTCGACAGGTTCCTCACGCACTTCGAACACCTCTAAGAGATGAATTCCAGGGGATGGCTGGCACTGTCGTTCCAAGGCCTCTTCATAATCTTCTGCTGTGTCATAAGACGTCAAAAATGTGCACGTTTGCCACGCCGTTCGGACAGGCACCAAGGCGCCTGGGCTACGATGAGAAATTTTCTCAAGTGGACGTTTAAGTGTTCTTACTTGTTCTCTGAAATGAAAGAGGATGTATTGGGGTTTTGAGCGTGCCTCTCAATAAAGACGAAGTTTATATAGCTAACGCATGTTGCGTGCGACGTACGCGTTCATATATGGCATAGTTCGTCGTTCCTGAAATTAGGCCTACCCCAACGATACATAGAGTCACTAAATAGCTTCGCTCAGAGTATTGCATTCCTGTTCCCCGGCATTCTGCCGACAGCCGTCTTGCAACATTGAGAGCGCCGCTCTCTCATAGAACAACATCTGCAACTCGGGAGGGGGGGGGGGGGGGGGCATTTTGTTGACTTTCAGACATATGTCGGCACAGTTCCCTTAGAAGTCGAGTCCCTTCCCCACCAGCACCAGGACCAGTGGAACCGCAGTTCCTTGCTTCGCTCAGGGAATATATTTTGCAAGGCGGTTCCTGTTAGGTTATTTGATTAGTGAAACACGATTCCAAGCAGTGCTGAATGTCACCTTATTGTTCAGTTAAAGAGAAAGAAAACGACCTTAGAGGAGAAGAACAGCCTCTCGTCCTAAGACTCTTCCCTTAGCATTAAAGGGAGAACATGCCTTTTAACACATTCTCTACTCCCCCTGTATATCGTAGAATGAGCTATTTCGCTTTATTTACGCAGAAGGCATTTCAACTACAGGAGTCGCCGCTTGTACCCTGCCACCACGTTGCTGGCATCCTCGGCCGGGATCAAACCTGCAGCCTTGGGATCAATGAACGGACACGCTGTATACCAATTGATCCACCGATGGCGTTTAAATAGATTCCAATGTACTTGAACACGAAATTTATTCATATCTGTCGATACCCCATTGATACTCCCCGAATGCATTCATGTACCAGATGGTCTATAGTACGCACCAGGGGTGATGAGTTGCCACTCCGGCAATGGAATGATTCCGGAATCATTCCAGATTTATCAAAGCCTGGAATAGAGTTGGAATGGAATGGCGGAAACTGTCGCTGGATGGAATGGGAATGGAATTAGGCATTTTTTGGCAGGAATGGAATTAGGACGGAATGGTCTGGATGCCCAGGTGGTAGTTCTGGTTTCAACCCGGTTGTTTCTGTCCCCTTCTGCCCTCTACCTTGTTTTTGTGCTTTTTCCGTGCAGGGTAATGTCAGTCTCCTCTAGCACTGCTAGGCTACCCAGCACGGTTGCCGGTCCTTTTTCTTTTATTTGTGGAATTATAGATGAATAGAATAGGGTTGCCAAGCCATTCCAGGAGCGGGAACTGACCGTACCTTTTCATTCCGATGAATTGAAAGGAATTGAATTATCACAAATGTCCATTCCTCGGAATGGAATTGGAATGGAATGGTTGATCCCATTCCGCAACCCTGGTACACACGCACACACACACAAGTCAGTAGTACGAAAACAGCGCCGCAGTCATTTGTTAGAGCTGCTTGTCTTTGTATTCGAGGTTTTGTTTTTTTGTTGATTGATTGATTGATCGATTGATTGATTTTAAAAGAAAAAAATGGAGATGGTAGTCTCGAGCCACTCGGGACTGGTTACTCCAGGACGCGTTTTTGCTTTTTTGTTTTTAGTCATCGTCTGTACACTTTCTCCTTGTAGTGGTAGGGTACTGCGAATATGTCAATATCGCTAACCTGTCGTATATGGCTCCAATAAGGCAGCAGGTCAAGACGGGTTCTGCACATCGAATCACAGGTTGGCATTGACTTTTGCATGTTTCCTGCCACGTTTTCTATGGTACAGGACACGGTTACTGAGAAATCCTTCCGTAAACAGTTCTTCCGTTCTATTCCATTTCACTTGCATGACTAATGCGTGCGTTAGTATGTTGAGTTCCGGGATGCACGCATGACCTTGACAATGAGTGGTCAGCCTACATTTCAAATAACCACGCCTCCACGCCATGCAATGTGTATAATAAAGTTGACACTTGCGACGCATGTCAGCAAAGGATTGCACACATGAACGCATCTGACGGAGTGGAATTCGCTTCGGCAAAATCGTCTTCCAAGGACGTCTTGTACTACAACGTAACGTTTCGTTTCCTTTCGCGAAGCGGGTGTTCAGTCAGAAGTCCGGGAAATAACCTTCCTGTCACTGTGAATATACAGGGCGTCTCTGTTTATCATCTACAGAGTTTTTCTCTAAAAAGCTATCAGACAGCATAGACGTCGTTTTTGCAGTTGAGTTATACGGCAAGGCGGAAATCTTCTCGAAGACAGTACGTAACCACAAAGTATTTTTTTATTATTATTTCGTGTTAGCGCCGCGAAGCAATTGTGGCTATGAGCGATGTACAGACGTGGACAGAAGGAGAGAGGACAGCAGGAAGGGGTGGGGGACAGGGGGGTTAGTATGCGTCCTGGGCCGACTTCAGGGGGAACTGTGCCGACATTTGTCTGGAAGCTCTTCGGAAAACCCGGGGGAAACCTCAGACAGCACAGCCGGTGACAGTATTCGAACCCGGGCCATCTCCCAGTCTCGGCGTGGAAAGCGATCATCTTAACCACTGTTCCACGGGAGTTGGTATAACTACCCCCCCCCCCCCCCCCCAGAGTCACTCATTACTTAAAATCCATTATAGTGAACTCATTGATGATGGAATTCTAGGCAAAATTGAGATAGCGGAATGGGAGACGATCGTCATCGAGTTTTTCACATATTCTAAAACGAGCGCGCCCCGTGAAATATTAGATTAGGTTAGATTAGATATAGATTAGGAAGAAAGAAAGAAAAAGCGGGTGAAATATCCATCGCTGAATGTTGCTGTGCAAATAAACCGAAACCAAACCAGCACGCCTCAGGAGAGCATGGCCTTCGCCGACGGAGGCTTATCTAGGCCGGAAAGTGGTTTATCTGGACAGAAGATCAGAACTTATACTCCGATATTCTCCGTCGCTTCAAGGTACGTGGTTCGCTGACGTGGAATGGGCGCTGTGCTGCCTGCGCTCCAGGTCGCCGCGGTTTCGGTTTCGGCTCATTGGCATATGAACATTCGGCTACGTTTCAATGTACGCACGCGCTTCGGGGGTTTTTTAACACACCGAATGGTTTTCAACGGGGATTGTCTCCCATTCTTTCTATCTAGCTTTTGCTCGACATCTCCTTATTAAAAGTTAAGTAAAGAATTTTAGATAATCACTCCAGTCATCTTGTAGTTCCATACTGTCTTCGAGAGGATGCATGCCTGGCTGTATAACTCAGCTGCAGAAACGACATATACGCTGCTCTCATTGCTTTTTTTAAGAGAAAGATATGTAAAGGGTAAAAAAGACGCCTTATTTTATAATGATATCGTAGAAACAGGTTTTTATCCTGTAGGCTTTATCCTTTAGGCTTATGTTTTATCCTGTAGGCCGCCTGCATGCCGTAGACTCTTCGATTCTGCGTACCACAGATGTTCTGTAAGTGTAATCCTAGTAGGCATCCCGTACATTTCCAGCATCGCATGCACATATTCTATGCATCATATGCAGAGTTCTGTTCTGTAGACAGCATGTTCTATAGATGCGTTGCGGTGGCTCACATGCTCACAGCGTAGCAGCAAGAAGAGATAAGATGCTCCACCTCATACTTTGATCATGTGCAGGGTTGAGAAAAAAGATCGCTTTTTGAATTGAATCAAATTTGAGTTAATTTGATTTGATTTCATTAGAATCGAATCAAGAATTTTTGAAAAGACTTTTTTTTCAAAAATAAAAAAATGATTTCTCCGATTTGAATCAAACGTATTTGATTTCTATTGTATTTTTTGTTTCCTTGTAAAGTACTCGTCATAACTGATTTTTTTTTCAATGGTCAAGTAGTTTTTGACACGAGAACAAAAATAACGCATGTAAGGGAAGCCTCCTTCATGCGACATCACATAGCCTAGTCTATAGTCGCGTGCAGGTATACATACACAGTCTGCATCTCAGGTGTACAGAATTGTACACTAAATTATCATAACCTGAACGTTATTGGATGGATGTTTATTAACTGCATATGTACATTTACGGTCCTGCGCCACATATTTCAGCACCCGCCTCAATTCCGAATAGATTTGTTTTCCACGCAATACTACCCGGATGATTATTTTTAAATCACGCTGAATACGATGAAACCGAATATGGAAGACCTAAATTGGAATATTTGAATCGGTCCACTCTGCATGATCTCATGAATATGCACACAAGTTCACGGAACCTGCAGCCTATCAGAAGAAGAGCATCACAACGGGCGACATATGTTTACTGATCGATTTATTGATAAAATGAAAAATGAAGATGTCAGTCCCAAACCACTCGGGAGTGGCTACTCCAAGATGTGTTATGTAGGGCTCGTTATAAGTTCATGTTACCCTCACTCATCGTTTCTGCTGATGATGCAGCATAATGACAAAAACTCCAGCTTGGTGTGAGCAGCGGTTCATGCGCGCCAACTCTCCCTGAATTTGTTCATTTTGAAATGTTCATATTCGTCTTGCAAGCACGTCTTGGGCTATAACACCAACCGGCCGGTTTCCGGCCGGTTGGGCCGGTTTCACCAACGTGGTTCAGCACTTGAACCAAGATCCACACAGGATACCACAGGATATTTCTGGAAGGGCGCAAAGTGAAGCGCTGTTCTTAGACCACCTTCAGTGACGCACATCGAAACGTCTACTGACTTAAAAAGGGAGAACAACCAGGCGGATTGCGGGGGTACAGCACCTATAGATCTTGATGTGTATATTACTGACCTGGGAAAGACATGTTCGACCCTGACGCGTTTTTTCGTCTTGAGTTGAAACTGCACGCGGTGAACGAAGCGGATGACTTACGTCTTTGGGAAGGAACTGGAGTTCTTCACCAGAATAACGGACGATTTGAGGGAGCAGAGGCTCTACGTGCGAAAATTATTCACTTATATCACGACAGTCCCGAGTCCAGGGTGTCGAACCGAAACGTTTTTCGTTCCGGTTTTCGTTCCGGTTACATCATAAACGATCCGGTACCGGTTCTGCTCCGGAGCAAAAAAATAACGGTTCATACCGGTTTTTAACCGGTTCCGCTTCTGCTGGGAATATTCATCCCCACAAAAAAAAAAAAAAAAAATCGGTGTTACAAAATGTAAACCCGTTTATTCCGCATACACGGTATTTAATATCAATAGACAGCTGTGAAATTGGTAGCTCCTAGCTAGACCCCGAGCTAGACCCCTAGCTATGGGGTAGCGTTCCACTCCTAGAGTGGAAAACCTCCCCACTTCATCATCGGAATATATATGTTCTTGTTGGTAGCTCCTGGTTCCTGTAGGTTACTGTCTGTTCAAATGGGCTTTCTCCTTTATTGAAGCGCATGCTACAAACGGACTTGTTTGTCGTGATGTCATACGTAAAGTAATTTCTTGCTGGGTTGGAGCGATTGCGTCCCATCCGAATGTCTGTTGCTACTGTCTAGCCAGCAATCACCACCGCACGAGTACGACGCAAATCGAGGAACACCTTCATTCACAAACGCGCTCGACGGCTCCGTTTTATTTTCTTCCTGTCCTGTCCACAAAAGAGTTGCCACTTTGCACGGGCTTGCCCTCGCGTATGCGTAAATGTATTCAACTTAGCTGCTCTCAAACCAGGGACGCGTTGCGCGACATTACCGATAAAGAAGCCGTTATGCAGCCCCCTTGGGTCGCTGTTTAGTTGAGGAGATTTTTTGGGGATCAAATTAAAACGAACACTACGGCACATTGCTACAGAGTCACATGTACCTCGAAGCCTGTGTGGGTGCGCGAACTATAAACCATTACGAAGGAAGCCTAAGGGTCATACTATACCGACATACATTCCACCGTAAACATAACCCTCGTAAAGTATCCATGACATGACTTCAGAGCACACGACGTCTGTTTCATTCGCCTATCCGTAGTCCAAACCGGCGAAGTTCTTGGACCGAAAACCGTTAAATATATTTTCCGGTTTCCCTCCTGAGCGAAAAAAACGTATACGGTTTCGATTCCGTTCCGGTTCGCACCAAAATAGCGGTTTTTTTCGGTTCCGGTTTTCGGTTCTCTCCGACACCCTGCCCGAGTCAGACCGGCATGATATGAAGCCTGGCGGACAACCCCGATGATGTTGATGAAGAAAAAATAATAGGGAGAGGTTGAATTCGTCACACGACAAATTCGGCTACTCCCATGAACAGACCCCCCCCCCCCCCAAGGGGAATAATTATGAAAGAGAACCCTCCCCCATCCCCCTGCTTTCCCGATAACTAGCGGCCAATGGACAAATCACCGCTTAACGTAGGGCACAATGAATTACACGGTCCTACTAGACTGACTCCAACGCACACCTCTGAATAAATATCACAGGGGCTGACAAGGCTGCATCCCTCTTGTCAGGTGGCCAAGGTGTCAGCACTTTTACGAGGTCAAGGTTGCGGACAAACCGAAAAGTATCCAAGCTCTTCACTCGGCCAAAGATGAAAAAGTGTCGTAAAATCGTGCGACCTGTGCCAAAGGTGTAAGTCTAAAATACTGCCAGCGTACAGGCACAACGACATTACAGAACAAAGTGAACGGCGCGCTCGGTCCTGCGTGGTCGCGGTCGAGACCAGGTCGAGACGCTCTCCCCGGTGAACTTTTGCGGTGCGCTCGCACCTTCTTTGGTGCGATCGTACCGTGTCCTTTTTTGGGGGTAGCAGAATTCGCTTGCGCGAAATCAACCTCCCTTTGTTATTTTTCCAACCATCAACCAACCAGCAGAACAAAGTGTATACAAAATGGTGAACTCTCTACGTGTTGTTAGGTATCGCCGCACAGCTCCCTCTGTGTTTAGTTAAACAAACTCTTATGTAACCGCCACCTATTGTACATTTTGTAAAATAAAGATAGATATCCAACAGTAGTATATAGTTCACCATTTTGATGGTCCAGCAACAAAACACGAAGGAGCAGATAACGTTACATTCCAACCAGCAATACCAGCTCCGTTTGAAAAGAAAAAAAAAACCCGGAAGTTTAATCATATAATATTTCTTTTCCTCCATAGTCATCGCATGCCTCAACCCTGACAGCCACCACTATTTACGTTCTCCGTAAATAATAGAGCCGTCGTCACGCCTGCAGGCACTTTCGTCCTCTTCGTGCTTCCGGAACAGTCACTTTGCCGACTTTGAAAGGATCGCAAGGTCGGCTTTGAGTAACGCCTGTCAAGCAAACAAATCGGCGTATATCGCGATCTAATAGCAGCTATACTCGTAAGTCGAGAGGACGGTCAATTCAAGGGACACATCAGACCTTTCCTCAGCGGCCCCTGCCTCTGACGTCATGCACAGGACAAAATCTTCCTCGTAACCTCGTTAAATTCCGAAACTATAGCGCCATTCTACTGCCCGTTCATCACCGACAGTTACGCCGAAAATCTGACGCGAATTAGTGGAATACTTTCCGTGCAACTTGACGTAATGCAAGGCAAGACCATACGCCGGATGTTGAGACTCAGCGTATGCCAGAATGGGTGGCTTTCAAGTTGAGACGCTGCACTGCGCATGCTGGGACTTCCAACTTCCGGTACGAAACAAAAATTTCTGACCGGAAGTTCGAAGTCCCAGCATGCGTAGTGCCACCTCCAAACGCATAAAACGTCACTCGGACAAGACCAATTAGTAAGCGTCCTTTGAGGAGGACAAGTCCTATCAGTGAAAAATTGGAACCCGTCTCGGGTCCAATCTCCCTTTCCCGGGTCCCAATTTTTCGCCATGTACCAGCTGGCCTGAACCCTTGCCCTTTTGCCATTACAAGTCCTATCAGAGAGCGGCCGGAGGGCGCCTGCAGTTCGCGCAGAGTTTGCGATTGGCTTAAGGAATGTGTTAGCATCGGACTGTCGACATAGTTCCCTTAGAAGTCGTCCCAGGACGCACATTCCCCAGGGCGTCAGTCGTGACGTTGCCCACCTCTGTGAGGCCGACAACGGCGAGCTCTTTGATCAACCACCACCGCATCGGGCTGTTCGTACAACCAGGTGCGTAACACCGTGTTTCACGCGACATGATCGCGTCAGAGCTCACCTGGTGAGTGAAAGTCGGCGCATTTACTGAGGACTTTTCACTTAGAATGTGCGAACTCCCACGATATATGCGCCCGTAGTCCCGCACGAACTGCCTGACACGAACCTGTACTCCCGAAGTCGGGGACTCCGAACGCTAACCTTCACCGGCGTGCCTAAATTTGGAAATTTATTTCCGCAATCCGCAGAGTGGAGATTAGCGGTACAGCTGCGGCAGTCTACGAGCTAGATGCTTAGACAGCTCTGAGCTGGTGACCATAGAATTGATGTTGCGGTTATGCTCACTTAAAAATGTTCCCGGGAAAAATGCTCCCGGAAGATGTGTTCCCGCATAAAATGTTATGTGAAGAAATGTTCCCTGGAAAATATGCCCCAGTTACGGGACTACTCAAACATATTCGGTTTGGAAGAAATATCAATTCGATTCGGAATTCGAACATTGAATTCCATATTTGAATCGGAAGTCGAATAGAAAATACGATTATTCGCTTCGGTGTTCCAAAATTCGAATATTCGCACTCTCTATAGTAAAAAGTCAACGTCCGACATCAACCTCACGCGTACCAAAAGTGGATGTTCCTCAGGGGACATTTTTTCCAGGGGATATTTCTTCCGGGAACATTTTCGCCGATTCCCCACTTTAAACGGGTGTTCAGGCACCGACCCGTCCGGCCAACGTAGCAGAAGCCACATGCTAGAGGAATACGTGCGCGGAACCGCCAACGCTATCCCTTACGAACGCGAAGGCTATAGCGTACGATGCACTAAAACTCAATAATAATTAGTGGGCTTACGTCGCTAGGCAACAATGGCCATGAGCGAACGCGGCACTTTTAGCTACGTCGACAAGGAACCCACACGACCTTAGACATAATCACTTGCCTCCTCCAGGGACACTAGCAACCTTCGTACGTAACTATATCAACTTCACCATCGTCAGGAGCTTCGTGCGAAACGTAGAAATGGAAACCTTGAACGAAAGAGCTTGCAGAAACACGGACCAACGACATTCAACAATCTCAAACCAGAAACGTAATATGCACTTACAAAGTCATTATCTGTACCGAATGCACGGATAAGTACAGAGTCTTCAATACAAGGTTAGCGCTGAGATGGTGCATCGGCGCCCTATATACTTTCTCTCAATGAGTAACCGGCTGGAAAATTGTACTTCTCCAAGGAAAACAAGATGTCGTATCGTGCCCCTCTGTGCGGGCTATAACATAATACAGAAAGGACATGGCACGCTTACCCTTATAGATATGCGCACCAATTTTTTTTTCACACCGCACCCTCGGGAAAGCGCAATAACTTCATAGTGGGTGAAGGAAGAATGAAGTCACTGAAAAGGTTGATTTGTAAAAGAAAAAGAGGGAGAGTGAGGGAGCCATTCGGGACTGGCTACCCCAGCACGTGTTATTCAGAAAAGAATGAAAGGAAACTACACAAGGTCTATACACTTTGAAACGGAATAGATGAAAACATCACCACAAAACTTTGCACCAAAAGCAACCGTGTAGGAGAGTCCACGTGTGAAATCTCAATGCACACAAAACAAAGAGCGTCACAAGGTGTCAAAGAGGTCCGCGAGACGAGGAATTGCACAGGGGCGAGCATGGCAGGTATGAGCTGATTTCAGTGCCGGCACTCAAGAACTTTTTCCGTGGAGTGTGGCCGATTATCCAGGCCGGCCTACGAGGGTACAACGGTGTGCACTGTACCTCAACTCGGGCAGTCTCTGCGTATATGATCCATGTCTTCAACTATATCACGCAGACCGCAGTTGGGGGACGAAACCTTGCCGAGCTTAAACAAAAGTTGGTCACTCTATGGCACTTATAGAGCACTGTAGATGAGCGACGTGATGGGTCGAGGAAGCGCTGACGGCATATAAAAACGAAGATCTGGGTCTACCTTGCGCAGGAACGACGTAGAAGGGACACTTCTTCGCCAGTGTCTCGCTGCACAGACGTCTCATAAGGGTACCAACTGCTTGCTTCGCGTCCGCTTGGGTCAAGTACGTAGGATGCGTCGGTACAGCACGTGCCACATGAGCCCGTCTCGCAAGTAGGTCGGCAGCTTCATTCCCAGGGACGCCACAGTGACCTGGTATCCACTGCAAGGTGACGTTATGTCCCTATGTGACAGCACACGAATACTCCCTGAGGACGTCACACACCGGTGGAGCGAGGGATCTTGTCCGCCTATTTTTTACGAACAGTTCCAGCGACGAAAGTGAAAGTTTTCGTGTCGCTCAGACTTCCAGGATCTTAGGAAAAAATCTTCCCGGGAGTCGATCCTGTGAACGATTACGTGACCGGTAGGGGTTTCCAACTATGAAACGAAAAAACAGTATTCATGTTAATTGGCCCAGGAGCAGGCTGGGGACGACTTCCTCCTCCCACTTGAGTGCGGCCAACAACGGCAAGCTACCTCGACCCCCCCCCCCCCCCTCCTCAACGGCGAGCCCTTTCACCAGCACGACGACCACCGTCACCCTCCTCTCACTTTGAACAACACACCAGTACAGAGGGTTAAAACAACCAAATTATTAGGGACGACCATAGACAGTCGAATGTCGTGGGCACCGTACACCAAGGACATCAAATTGCGCTGCCAAGCCTCAGGCTGTCCACAGAGCACTATACAACTCGTTCATAGTGGCCTTACAGTGGCTAGGCGCATGTACGCTTACCTGTACGCAAAGCTTTGTGAGTCGTCATGCGTGCTGGAAAGGACTCACCTGAGGATACTCAAAAGTGCCATCGGAGTTTCTCTGACTAAAAAAGGAAATACACCATACATAGTTGCTTGGAAGCTACCCGAAGACTACATACACGAACACCACTATGCTTCACTACAAATATTCACGGATGCATTAATTGACAGAAATGTTGGAACCAGTGCAGCAGCATTCTGCATTCCAGCTCTGCAAGTAGATTGGGCAGAAGCGATCCATGGGATGACGTCGACTAGAGATGCTGAAATGACAGCTATCCTGGCTGCACTAATGAAAACGAAAGAAATGCGTCGACAACCTGGCCCCGCGGTAATTCTATCAAACTCAAAACCCGTCCTTCAAACAATATCCAAAAACTACGAAGACCACGCTGTTGCACTGGAAATTCTCGAAGTCATAAAAGAACTAGAGATCAGGGTAAGATAATCGCCTTGCAATGGGTACCTTCGCACAAGAGCATACCTGGAAATGAACGAGCCGACACACTAGCCAAGGAGGCTGCAAGACTTCCTCCTACACTCCCTGCTATTCCAAGTAACGCTCAAGCGCAAGCTGCTATAAATGAACATGTATGGCGGTTTCACCCCGATGCCAGGACAGCGATGCAAACAGCTCCCCCCCCCCCCTTGCATCCCAAGGGGTTTCACAAGGGAATAAACTTCGCTTCTAATGAGATTGCGAACTCGGAGCGCCAAGACTAAGGACGTCCTCTGCATCACAGGACGAAGTAAAGATGAGCATGGAGCACCTGCTATGTCGAAGAAAATATAGAACATATCTTGCTTCACTGCAGAACATACAGACAGCAGGGGGAACGTCTAATAGAAAGGATGCTGAACCTAGGTCACCCAGACCCCCTTCTAAGGTCATTCATTTACCCCACTGGACCAATGTCAACGCGGCGGGCAAGACAATGCATAGTCCTAGATTTCATGAAGGAGAGTAACCTCCTAAGTATTCTCTGACAGCAAAGAAATAGACAACACTGTGAACTGAGTGACCAACAACCTGTGATCAACTGTGACCGACAAACCTGTGACCAACTAATTTGACCAAAAAAATATGTGACCTGCTGTAACAAATGTGACCAACTGAAAGCTATTATGGTGAACTGTATGGTGTGAACCGAAGGTGACCACCAGATGGCACAGCCACCGAACTTTGCACTGAACGGATCATCGCTATGTGTCGTGTGTGTCCCGTTTGTTTTTCCTTTTTTTTTCGTGTTTCCCTTTTTTCTTGTCTTTTTCCTTCTCTCTTTGTGGCACCTTGCCGCCCGTCTCGGCTGGCAGACCGACCGCCCTTTCTTTCTTATTATTTTGCTTTCTTACGATAAACGATACCCCCTCCCGGGAACAGCAACTTCCAAGTTTGTTGGTTCGTTGGTATCTGAGTTTGTGCTGGAGCAGGATGGCTGCCCGTTCGGACGCCTGCAGCTCCATTTCATATGGGTGAAAGGAGACGTGGTTCACGTGATGCTAGTGTTATAGTAGCGGCTTGCCATGCCGCTGTCGTTTAGGAAAGCACATAGTGCTTTAAGGGCTTGCATATTGTGTTCCAGCTTCTGCCAGGTCCCCATCATTTCGCAGAAGGAGAAAGGTCTGCTGTCCATCTTTTGGAGTGTTGTTTGGAGGCGTATGCTGTCGTCTTTGTGGTATCCTGTGGTACTGTGCACCTCCTGCACAACCTTGTGGTGGATGCTCCCAGCTTGTGTAGGGTAGTGGCCGTGAACATGGCTCCCAGTCGTGCTCGATGGATTGCCGTCTTGATGGGTCGGCTGGTGTCATAGGGGGATGAAGGCTGTGGCTTCAAATCGGGGGTTCTTTGGCCTCCATTAAGACTTCCAGGATGCCACCCTTTGCGATTTTAAAGACGTATTCACGTCAAAAGCGTCTTGACCGAAACAATGTGGTTTCCTGGGTGCGGCGCTGAATTCCCAGTTTTCGCACTGGAGCGCAGTACATTGTTCAACACCGCTAAAACTGAATGCTAATGACATGCTTACTGTGGTACGCTCCTGGTAAACAAGGATGACTAAACGAATAGTTAACCTTTAGCTCGCAGCTACGATGTATACGATGATGCCATCTTCCACGATGCCATCCTCTGACGACCTCTGACATCCTCTTCAGGGTGGACAATGGCAAGTTCCATGTTAACCTATGAGGTGTCCACATCCTCGTGTTGTTCTCCCACTAGCAGCTTTCCAATGTCATGGACTGTTGCATGGCGAAACGGACACGTATACCAATCTCTAAACAGCCTTAGTCGCTGGGCGAGAGTCGGTATTCAGAATGTTGTTCGAGTCTGTTTGAGATGCTACAGGAAGCCGGCCCCTGTGGCCGGCTTTCCATTTGATGCCAATACACTCTCTCTCACGATGATGCCAATACATATACTGCCTCTGAGATAGAGGATGTGCAAAGGCGCCTTGCGTCTCTTCGTATACACTCTTGACGCAAGTTCGTAGCGCAAAGAAACGTAGAGCGCTGGTGTCGGGAAGCTTATTGCTCCCGCATGATATGTGGCAGGAAATCCGGGCTCGAGCATAGCAGAGCTCCAGTCACTTGACGGCTCACTTCTAACCGAACCTGATGACATTCAAGCAGCGATGCGTGAGCATTGCGCGGCCCTTTACGAGGAGTCATCACCCGACGAGCCCGTTATCAGCCGAGAGTGCCCACTGCCGGAGGAAAAGATAGAGAGATAGAGCATGTAGGCTCGGGGCCGCTCACGCAACAAGCGATTCTAGCAGCTGTCTCCTCAAGGCCGAACGGAAAGTGTCCCGGCGTTGATGGCCTCCCAGTTGAGTTCTACAAACGTTTCTGGCGGGTAATTGGTAACTCCTTGACTCGGGTATTTAATCTGTGCTTGTCCCGAGGAATGCTATGTTCTAGCATGCAGAGTGGAGTTGTTGTCCTCTTGAGCAAGGACCCGTCCAGAAAACGCGATCCGGATGCATACCGGCCTATCACTCTATTGGCATGCGACTACAAAAACTTAGCCAAGGCACTTCTTTTGCGTGTTTCGCCGCACTTAGAAAATGTGCTACACCCGTGCCAGGCGTGTTCGGTGCCTGGCAGGTCGTCAGACCTCCACAGGATAGCGCTACGTGATGCCATCCATTGGATAATGTGTTCACGCACAGCAGCAGTGGTGGCTTCCTTCGATCAGTCGAAGGCATCGATCGTGTGCGCCACATGTACCTATTTTCAACACTGAGGGCATATGGTTTCGCCAATGGTTGGGTGCGCTTCGTTGAGGTGCTATACAAAGGCGCAAAAAGTGTCGTTTCCATAGCTGGTGGTCTATCGTCTACTTCTTCTTTGTATGAGATGAGAGTGGTCGGCCAAATTTTCGGCCTGCCGTTTGACGTTACGTGTGCTGTCCGACAAGGATGCCCTCTCTCCCCCGCCTTGTGTGCCCTTGCCATCAACCCTCTCCTCGGGAGGCTGTGTTCTCTCTCAGTCATCCTAAGGCTACCCAATAGATGCCCACTGCCTGTGTTTGCGTACGCTGATGATGCCTCCGTCATACTACCTCGCGAGAGTTCCCTAGAGCCAGTGTTGAAAGCGTTCGAAGACTACGGTACAGTTTCTGGGGCAAGATTGAATAGGTCCAAAAGTGTCGCTCTTTTTTTAAATGTTCAGCCAACCTGTGCTGCACCGTTTCAAGTTCCTGTAAGACCTCAGGTTAAAATCCTGGGGGTTGTTTTTGACAGTGCAGGGGTCTCAGCTGTCAACTGGCCTCGAGTATTCAGCCGCTGTAGTGCTGTGCTGCGAGAACTTAAGTTTGTTGAACTGCCGATCACTTTTCGGGCACGGCTGTTAGCAGCATGGTATTACAGTCGCTTGTGGTTTTTAGCGGCTGTTTCATCCCCGCAAGCGGTAATACAAGCAGCTATCACACGACACGCGTTCCGCTTTCTGTGGGGCGGATCCGTTGAATGGGTCTGTAGGTCTCAACTCCACGGAAGCCGTGATCTGGATGGCTTGGGAGTACCGGCTGTGTCAGAAAAGTGCTTGGCGCTTCAATCGCGTATTCTCTTTGAGGCGCTCCGTGCGTCAGAGCACCCTGCCTGCGCATTAGTGCAGTATTTCCTAGGATACGCCACCAGGTGGTTCCTCGAAAGTCCCGAGCTTCCCCAGGGCAGAAGTACTCCCTGCTTATTTTTGTGCTTGTGTTGCTGTCGTGCGGCGCTTGCGTGTCGAATGCCCAGATGAAGACATTTCCTTGTGGAGAGTCCGTGATTTCTACGCTGCCTACAGGGAAATGCGACCGGGTCCCGCAAGGCCAGCAGTGCCAACGAAATTCGCCTGGCGGCGTATCACTGCTGGCTGGCTTGATGCACGGCGAGCTAGTCTCCAGTGGAAGCTGGCCCATGGTGTCCTCCCACTGCGTGAACGTTTGCACCGTTTTCGGATATGTCGCACGGACGGTTGTCCGTCTTGTGGCATATCTGAGACAGCAGAACATTGTTTTTTGCGGTGCCATATTCCACTTCTACTGTGGAGTAGGGCGGCGCAAATATTTGGGCTCCCAGCAGTTGATTGGGCCACCGTAAGGTACCTGGAGCCGTTGCCGGTCGCACGCGCAGAGCCGAAGCAACTGGCATTGCTGATTTCGGAAATTAACTTCCAAATTTGGATTCGCCGGTGCCGCCTGTCCTTTGGTGGCCCAGATGTTGGGAGCATGGCTATTTTTCAGGCAGTGAGAGCCGGGCTGCGTGCACATATCATCCGTGAGCAGTCATTATTTGGGTCTGCGGAGTGCTGTCGCCGCTGGCTTACAGCGACTCGGCTCTTTGATCATGATGAAGGTGAGTGGCATATCAAGTTATAGTAAGCCCACTAGGACTGTACTGCTCCCCCGTACCGACTCTTCCGGAGTTTCAGGATTGTTCGCAGGGTATGGCACGTACAAAAAGCAATCTCCCTTTGGAGCGTTGTTATCTGGTATGCAAGATAGAGTTTGTGTAAAAGAGGCTACCTCCATAGGTAGTTATTTTGCTTGATGACAATACACATGATGTGGCCAAGCTTACGCTTGTCCCATCCTACAGTTGGCAATACAAGGTAGTTATCTTGCCTGTCGCTCCTTCGCTTTGCGTACGACGATGCGGATTCTGTGTTCAGAGCTTACCCCTGCAAAAACGCTCTCACAGTATTGGCTTGGCCCTCTCCGACGTCATCTCGTCCCCGACAGCCCCTTGAACAGCGGCCCCAATGCAGAGGCTCCCAGTCGGTTCCACGCTGTACTCGTCCGTTTTTTTTTTTTTTTTCTGCAAGTGTGCAGCTACGTGCCTGCCATTGACCCTGCATCGTCGCCACCGTTGACACTTGCTACACACATGTCCCGTGCAACAAGGACTTCCCAGTCTTCCCACCGTGCAGCTCACGCCGCGGCTATCCGCTGGTCGACTTTCGTGCCATCCTGGCTCCCCGGCGCACTCCAAGACATGCAGTGGAATTTTGCTTGGCGTGTCCTGCCGACGCGCAACCACCTTGGCCGCTGGGGTATTGTTGCATTTTCCACGTGTCCCTTTTAGCGCCTTCCGGAGTCTAACAACCATGTCCTCTACGACTGCTGCGTTGCCAGAGTCTTCTGGCAAGTTCTCCGCAGGGCAACTCTCGTCCGGTGCCCGGTGGACTTCCGTGCCGCTCAGACCGGTCTTCGTTCGGCGGATGGCCGTATCCGCATGCATCTGACCTCCTGCGGAGCCACGGTGCTGTGGACGGCGAGGTGCCGCGCTGTCACGCGAAATCTTCGCAATGTCCCCGTGTCCCCCAATGTCCCCACTTGTGCAGCGTGCCAGATGCCTCCTTGTGGCAGTGCTCCAGGAAGGGTTGACATCGAGTGCTGAAGAGCGCTTCGGTGCACGGTGGGGAGGACTGTCCTACCTTGACACTTGGGGAGGCCTTGTTTTCTTCCGCGACTTCCGGCCATGAACGTTATTGTGAGCATCATTGTACGTACCACTGATCATACCACATACCATTTGTAGATATCTGTCACCTGTCACCTCCTCTCGCCTGTATATAAACATTTAGAAGTGAGCCTAGGCCACCCATGAATAAATTTTTCCCACAACATCTTGCGTGATGACAATACCTGTTCGTGTAAAGGAGCCTACCTCCATAGGTAGCTCTCCTACTCGATGAGCTCTCCTGCGCGATGACGCTCAGGTGGCTCCTGATGAGCCACGTACCTGAGCGTGTCTTTGCTCAATGACCCCGACTCCCAACGACTCTCAACTACTCCCTGTGTACACTGATGGATCAGTGTCTCAAGGCGGATCAACAGCAGTCTTTTATATCCCACATGAAAACCTTGAATTGACGCACAGGCTCTCCTATGAAACGTCATCTACCGAGTCCGAGCTCTTCGCCATACTGACCGCGTTGAACCACATAGCGGGATCAGCGCCTGGCGCTTGGACTGTGTTCACGGACAGTAAGGCGGCGCTAGAAGTTCTAGCAAACTATTGCTCCAGAACAATTGGCGGCCTAGACACCATGATTGTCGCAACATACAACCGACTTCTATCCTTGGGTCATAGCCTGTGTTTCCAATGGGTACCCAGTCACATCGGCCTGCACGGGTACACCCGCGCAGACGCCTTAGCACGTCGGGCACATGGGGAAGTCACCTTCAATAACTGTCTCCTACCACTTTCAGCCGCAGCATGTCGGTTACAGACACAGCGACTCTGTCATAGCGGCACTCGGCAGTTTCAAGAAAACGTTGTCCGACTGAACGACCACCTCTGGTCTATCGACCCGTCGATGGATTTCGTTGCCACACACCACTGCTCGCGTCAAGAGGCGTCCATTATACACCGACTACGACTTAACGCAGCCAGGACACCTCTGCTTCTGTGTAAAATGGGTCGTCTCCAGTCGCCCAAATGCCCCACTTGCGCTGTTGAAGCTGATATTCAACATCTTGTCCTCGACTGCCACAGATTCGACACCCTTCGAGCCACGCTCAGACGGCGCCTACTCGAGCTGCGGTGCACAGACTTTTCTCTGGCCACTCTGCTCGGTCCAGTACGACACCACACACATCGGTCTGTGAACAAAGCTGTTTTGACTTTCTTGAGCGATTCAGGTCCTATGAACAGCCTGTGAACTCCAGTCGTGCAGTCTCACTCTTCAGTGCCCCACTCTCACCCTCAACGCATTAACCTCCTGCTGTTTTTTAAAGTCATCTTCTGTAATCCATCTCATCATTATTCTTTCACTGTTTGTTAGTCCTCTTTTCTTGTGTCATCTTTCTCTGAAATCCGCCTCATCCTTCTTTCATCGTCTGTTGGTCTATCCTTTACTTCCCAGTTCTTTTCTTTTCTTTTTTATTTACTTTATTCTTCTTTCTTGATCTCCATTCTTCTTCTTTTCTTTCTTCTTCACTCTTTTCTTTTATTTATTTTATTCTTCTTTCTTCTTTCTTCATCTTCATCCTTCCTCTTTTCTTTTGAGTTATTGCATTCTTCTTACTTCATCTTCATTAATTTTCTTTTTGTTGCGGAATAGCAAGCCGACGTCCCGTTTGGCTGACCTTTCCCCCGTTTTTTTCCCTTTCGTCTAATAAATATATTCCCCCCTTCCCCGAATTTAAAAACTGTCTCTTGTAGAGCTTTAAAAGTTGAACTATAATAAGAACTATGGCGATTGGTCGTGGAAATTTACAAAGACTTGACTTCCCAGATAACACGAGAGGGATGGAGAAGACTGAATAGCTTCTGGTAGGATAGTAAAAGGAAATCGTTGTTGTGAAGAATAGGGCATGGAGTGCTACCCGTGAAAGACAGATTCTATTTATGGGGTAAGACCAGTAGACGGGGCTGCGCACTTTGTAGTCGCACAGAAACAGTAAAACATGCAATTTTTGAGTGTAAATGCCTGCATACCTGTGGTTATGCTTCAAAAAATATTTTGGATTAAGTAGCCTAACTTCTGAACAAGCTGTGGAGGATCCATATCGGGCAGATAGTTAAGAAGCAGCAAAGATTCTATCTATTGGTACCTCTTGTCTATCAAGTTTGGCTATTATTATTATTATATATATAAAGAAAATTTATTACATTAACCTGATGATATGTACAGTGCAAGCAGTGAATAACAGTGATATATACAGTGAAACCGGTTAATAACACACAACGAATGACAGTGGTATATACAGAGAAACAAGTTGATAACATAGAATGAATAACAGTGGAATACTATACAGAGAAACCACATGAGAAACAGTGGTAGATAAAAAGAGACAGCGAATAACAGTGCATACAATGAAACAGTGAAGAACATTACATTACATTACATACAATGAACCAGTGAAACTATGAGGAAGAAAATCTATACAGTGCTAAAATGGTGAAGGGAAAGAACTTAGAAGGAAAGTTAAAACCTGTTTTCGGTTGATGTTTTAACACTGTATGTAGGTGACTGGTAAGACGACTCAACAGTGCGTGAAAAATATTAAGGAATTTTTCACGGTGAAAACGTTCGTGGCTAGCCACGTCAATGAGAAAGCAGAGAGGTTCAAGTGGTGCAACTCACGTGTCAAGAAGTTTCGTACCTCACCACGAAGGGATGCTACTGCTGCCAGGACCGGGAGGAACCTCGCACGTCTCACCACCGCCCTGTTACGGGCCCTCCAGAGAACATGAAACCCTAAAAACGTAACCAAGCGGCATAGCCGATGCGCTACCGATCGCAGCGCGACACGGAGGGCACCCCACTCTAACGGGCACCGCAACGAGAAACAACGCGCAGTTCGAGACCAGAAACATTTTGAAACCCGACATTCGTAAAAAATGTGGTGTAAGGTTTCTTCTTCATTACAGAAGCAACAAGAGGAGTTTCTTGTTACATTATTATTACTATTGGTGTAGGGTTGTTCATAGGGGTGATTGTTGGAGCAAGGCGAAATTGAGAAATATCGTGAGCTATTATGTGGGCATGTGGCTTGGGAGGGAAATGTTACGTTTGGGGCCGCAAAATTTCTTCAAACGGTGGCAGTGTAAAGGCTTTAGGGTGGTGGACGGGATCATCAAGTTCCACTTCAGTGAGTAAGTATCAATGAAATCATGCTTCGGCATTTCAAAGCTTTCCAGGGGAAGGAATTTGTAAGATATGTGGGGTGGTTTAAATGCGAAGCACAGCAGTGTTGGCACTCCTCGAGAGTATACGATGGGATGCTGCACTACAGTGCGATAGCAATGTGGCAATGTTTTAGAACTTGTCTCAGTTGCTGACTTAAGGATAGAAATAGACAAGATACGGATAACAAACGGGCTAAATGGTTAGGGAAAGTTTAGGAAGATGAGCCACTTCTGTGGCTCATCTCATAGAGTCAACAATACAATTAAAAACGACGTAAAAAATGACTTGCAGATGTTTGTTCCGCGCCAGATTTTGGGCCTAGTCGCTGGGAGGCTCTGAAGCTGTATGCAGCACGCCGTTTTCTGCGTCGGGGCAGACAGCGCGCGTGTGAACATCGGCAGTGTAGAGATGGCACCTGTGCTTCGCCACCCTGACTCACGCAGTCCTGAATCTGCGTCCGATATCGAGGACGTGCGGAGGCGCCTAGCCTCTTTCCGAATGTAGTCCAGGCGCAAATTTGGTGCGCAACGCAATGTGGTGCGGTGATGCCGGGAGGAATATTGCTCCCGCGTGTTACTCAAGCGCTATGTGGCAGAAAATCCGGTCTTGGTTATTCTGAGCTCCGGTCAGCTGACGGCTCAATTCTATCTGATCCCGGTGACATTCAGGAAGCAATGCGTGAGTATTTCGTGGCCCTTTATCAGGAGTCACCTCACGACGAGCCTGTTGTCAGCCGAGAGTGCCCACTGCCGGCGAAACAAATGGAGCATGTTGACTCAGGGCCGCTCACGCAAAATGAAGTTTTTGCGGCTGTCTCCTCAATGACGAGCGGAAAGTGCCCTGGCATTGATGGCCTCCTAGTTGAACTCTACGAGCACTTCTGGAGTGTAATTGGTTCTTGCATGACTAGGGTTTTTAACACCTGCTTAGCCGAGAGGTTGCTATGCCCTAGCATGCAGAATGGTGTTATTGTTCTTCTGTGCAAAGACACGTCTCGAAAACTGGACCCAGATGATTATCGTCCGATTACTTTATTGACGAGCGATTATAAGATCCTAGATAAAACCCTTCTGTTGCGCGTTTCATCTCTGTTGGAGAAGGTGTTACACCCTTGCCAAGTGTTGAGACCCAGGCAGGTCCTCAGACCTTTATAGAATCGCACTTCGCGATGCCATCCACTGGATTAACAGTGGTCATGCCCCCGCTGTGCCGGCATCCTTCAGTAAATCCAAGGCATTTGATCGTGTGTGACACGCATACATGTTCTCTTGCCTGAGGGCATATGGGTTCGCCTTTGCTTGAGTCAGGTATGTGGAAACGTTGTATAGGGCGCTAGAGGCGTTGTCTCTGTCGCTGGTGGCCTGTCGTCCCCCTTTGATTTAACTTGTGGTGTCCGTCAAGGATGTCCTCTCTCTCCCGCCTTGTACGCCATCGCCATCAACCCACTATTCTTGAGACTGTGCTCGCTTCCTGTTATATTGGAACTGCCCAATGGATGCGTCCACCTGCTTTTGCGTTCGCGGACATCTATGGATCGATGTGATCCTTTCTCGCGGGTGTTCCCTAGCACCTGTTCTGAAGGCGTTCGAAGATTACGGAGCTGTTTCAGGGGCAAGACTGAATAGATAAAAAAGTGCAGCACTGTTTTTAAACCTCCTGCCTTTCTGCGGGGCTCCTTTCTGTGTTCCAGTGAGACCAGACGTCAAAATTCTTGGTGTGACTTTTGATTGCACTGGGATATCTAATTGGCCCCGTAAATTGGCCCCGTGTGTTTAATCATTGCAGCTTAATGCGGCAGCTTAAGTTCGTTGATTTGCCCATCACTTTTCGGGCTCACCTGCTAGTGGCCTGGTGCTACAGTCGCTTGTGGTTCCTAGGTGTCGTTGCCGCGCCGCCGTCACTAATCCGTACTGCCATCACTAAGCACGCGGTCTGTTTTCTCTGGAGCGGTTTGGTGGAGTGGGTAGCAAGATCCCGCTTGCCGGTGGTCCTCAACAAGTGCCTTGCACTTCAGTCGCGCGTTTATTTCGAGGCATTGCACACACCCGAACACCCAGCGAGTGCAGTACTCTCTGGGATGCGCTACCAGGTGGTTCATTGAGAGCCCTAGGTTTCGGTCTAGGTCCGTAGTCCTTGATCATCAATACGGTGACTGTGTTGATGTTGTAAGACGTTTATGACTCCAGCTTCCTGATGCTGACATCCAGTTATGGGCTGTCAGCGATTTTTATACGGCTATCAGGGAGTTGGGCTTGGTGTCGAATCACTGCGGGCTGGCTAGATACCCGCCGCGCCAGTCTTTAGTGGAAGCTAGCCAACGATGTTCCTCCTCTTCGCGAGCGATTGCGCTGTTTTCACATTTCACGTCGCAGGACGGGCACAGTCCTGCGGGATGTGTGAAACGGCCGAGAACTGTTTCCGGCGTTGTCACGTTCCTCTTTATGCTGTGGCGCAGGTTAACGCAAGAATTTCAGTTCTTGACTGTCTCCTGGGTCACCATGTGGTTCCTAGAACCGTTGCCGGTTCCGCATACTCAGCGTAAACAATTGGCTTTGTTAATTATGGAGATAAACTTTCAAATTTGAATCCGTCGTTGCCGGCTGGCTTTTGGAGTCCAACACTTCGGAGACGCAGCTATATTTCAGGCTGTAAGGGCAGGTTTTCATAGCCACATCGCTCGTGAAGAAGCACTGTACGGCCTTCTGGAGTGCTCTCGCCGCTGGCTGACGTCTACTCGACTTTTCCGTCGCGTTCAGGGTGAGTGACAAGTCATATTGTAGCCAGCTTGCTAGGGCTGTGCTGTCGTTCGCAGCGACTGTCCCGTGTTTGGATTGTTCGCATGGTATGGCCAGTACGGAAAGCAAACTCTCCTAGAGAGTGTTGTTACCTAGCTTGTGGGATTGCAACGTGCAGTTAGTGTCAGTGCAAAGTGGACTACCTCCATAGGTAGTTCGCCTACTTGACGGGAACACACACAAAATTCTAGCCAAGGCACTTCTTTTGGTTGTTTCGCCGCACTGAAAAAAGGTGCTACACCAGTGCCAGGCGTGTTCTGTCCCTGGCAGGTCGCCAAACCTCCACAAGATAGCGCTACGTGATGCCATCCATTGGATAATGGAATCTTCACATACAGCAGCAGTTGTGGCTTCCTTCGATCAGTTGAAGGCATTCGAACGTGTGCGGCACATGTACCTATTTTCAAGACTGAGGGCATATGGTTTCGCCGATGGTTGGGTGCACTTTGTTGAGGTGCTATATAAAGACGCAAAAAGTGTCGTTTCTATAGCTGGTGGTCTCTCGTCTCCGTTTGACGTTACTTGTGGTGTCCGACAAGTAGGCCATCTCTCCCCCGCCTTGTATGCCATTTCCATCAACCCTCTCCTCGAGAGAATGTGTTCTCTCTCTGTTATCCTAAGGCTACCTCGGAGATGCCCACTGCCTGTGTTTGCGTACGCTGACGATGTCTCCGTCATAGTCATACTACCGCGCGAGAGTTCCTTAGAGCCAGTGGTGAAAGCATTTGAAGACTACGGTACAGTTTCTGGGGCTCGATTGAACAGATCCCAAAGTGCCGCTTTTTCCACCGTTTCAAGTCCCTGTAAGACCTCCGGTTAAAATCCTAGGAGTTTTGACAGTGCAGGAGTCTAAGCTGTCAACTGGCCTAGTGTATTCAACCGCTGTAGTGCTTTGCTGCTAATTGAGCTTCAATTTGTTGACCTGCCGATTACTTTTCGGGCGAGACTGCTAGCAGCGTGGTATTACAGTCGCTTGTCGTTTCTAGCGGCTGTTTCATCTTCACCAGCGGTAATACAAACTGCTATCACACGACACGCGTTCCGCTTTCTGTGGGGCGGATCGGACATTTCCTTATGGGGCATCTTTAATTTCTACGCTGCCATCAGGAAAATGAGACAGAGTCCCGCAAGGCCAGCAGCGCCAACGAAATTCGCCTGGCGGCGTATCGCTGCTAGCTGGCTAGATGCATGACGTGCTAGTCTCCAGCGGAAGTTGGCCCATGGCGTCCTTCCACTGCGTGAACGTTTGCACCGTTTTCGGATATGTCGTACGGCGTGTCTGATACTGCAGAACAGCAGCGTAGCCAGAGAAATATTTCGGGAGGGGTTCTATGGGCACTCTACATGGGAGAGGAGGATTTCCCCTCGTTTCCCTCTCCCAAATGCGCTACCAATTGTACCATTTCGGGGGTTTGAACCCCCAGAACCCCCCTCTGCCTGCGCCAGTGCTGCAGAACATCATTTCTCGCGGTGCCTTATTCCGCCTTTACTGTGGAGTAGGGTGGCGCAAAAATTTAGTCTCCCAGCAGTCGATTGGGCCGCCGTAAGGAACCTGGAGGCGTTGCCGGTCGTGCGCGCAGAGCGGAAGCAATCGTCATTGCTGATCTCTGAGATACGACACGGACACGGACAATGTAACACGATCAATCACACTCATGTTTTGCGCACCCTCCTCTGGGCTACAGTATCTCGCAGACTGTTTGTCTGGGTGGCTGACTTGGTGTCCAACAGCACAATTTTCGTCCGCACTCGGGACGGTGACACGCAAAAAAAACAGTTTTGACCCAAGGCGTACCTCAAGGAACTCACCTCAACTTGGTTATGCGGATCTCAAGCGTTGCGTTCATCGCAAAGTTCAGCTCTCTGTATGTGCAGACGAACAACAGCAACTTTAGTACGAGATGATGACTGGGGAGTTTCATCGCCAGGGGCGATACTCTGCCCCATTGCTGGTGGTGATGCGATGAATGAAGTAATGAGCCCCTTCACAATAAGAAGTCCTATGACATCCAGAAAGGTGAAGAGAGCCTTGAGGGCAGAGCGTTGGTGGGCTGGATGTGGCCAAGGACCAAGCAATTTTGTGTGTGAGAGAGAGGGGCGAGGGTCTAGCTCGTCAAGGGATCCGGAGAATACGGTTCGGGAAGGTTGGTAGTGTGGGCAATGGAGAAGAATGTGCTCTAGATCTTCTAGATGTTCTCATTTATTCTTTCAAAGCGTTTCAAAGCGTCGAGGTTAGTGTAGTTTCCCTTTCTTTCATTAATAACGCGTCCTGGAGTAGCCAGTCCCGAGTGGCTCGAGACTACCATTTCCATTTTTTTTCTTTTAAAATCAATCAATCAATCATCTTCAACAGCACAGCAGTGGCTGCAGTGGGGAGAGTCAACTTGCCTGAAGCGGTAACGCCACTGTGCTGTGAAAGCCACATCGAGGCGCATTCGATGAACTAATGCGTCATCTTGATATGAACGAAAGATATGTCGAGGCATGCGGAAACAGAGCGCTGGATCAACTCTGTTCAGCATGGCGGGGGGGGGGGGGGGGGAGGGGGAGAATGTCAGCGGTCCATTGGCGGGTAGCCAGAGGAGTCACGAGGCGTCGAAGTACGGACCCAGAATCTCCTCTCAGCAGTTCAATACGCGTCCGTCGCCGAGACGAGAGTGGTCCTTCTGCGGCGCTGTCGGCCTGTTCATTGCCTTTGACACTGCAATGGGATGGAACCCATTGGAGAACCAGCCTGTGCCACGCTTCGTAGACAAGTTTGTAAGCCATTAATCCATAACCAACGGTGCGGATGGGCCTCGGATTCCCGAATTTTCGATTGCTTGCAGCGCAGATGTTGAGTCAGTGAATACGACCCAATCCCGTGGGGTAAAGTGAACGATGTGTTGCATAGAGTTCCGCAGCTATGGATGAGGTTTGATGCGAAAGGCAGACGATGTGTGCGTTTGGACCACTGGTAAATCGAGACCTGCGATTCAACGCAGCATTCAAAACTCGTTGAATGCGGTTCAGCATTACTTCACCAAGGCCGGCATGGACATCTTAGCCGAGAAGACACTTGTGCTCCCATTCACACGGAAACGCATGAACGCCTTCCCCCTTTCGCTAGGCAATAATACACTCAGCCAAGTGAAATACCATAAATTCCTGGGTGTTGTGACTGCCAATCTCTCGTGGAGCGCCCATATCAGGTACCTGGAAGCGAAAGTACAACGCTGGACCAATGTCATTTCCCACTTCGCTGACACTGCATGGGGGATTGATCAGGAATCGCTCCTATCGGTTCATGGGGAATTGGTTCGAGGGGTCATCCTCTACAGCGTACCGGTCTTACTCGGCATCTCAAGAACTTCTGAACAGAGACTTCAGTGCACGTTGGCCAGAAGCTCGAGGGTCTGCCTCAGTGTAAGCCGCGCCGCTGAAACGCACTTGGTGGTGGTAGAGGCCCGAGAGCTGCCAGCAGAGCTCTCACGTCTCAGAGAAACTGTGCGCCATTATCTACGCCTCGTCGCGGAACATCGCCCTCACCCGTTCGTTTCGAAGCTCAAAAGGCGGAGGCAGAGCAATATTTCTCTTTGCATCGTTGCTATAAAGCCGTTGTTGCCGGTCTTTCCTGGCAGATCAATCGTTCCCAGGTCCCCTCCGTGGGTCTTTTCGATATCTTCAATCTTTACTACCATTCCTGGGCTCAAGAACAACAAGGATCACGTTGCAGCACCCGTGTCGAAACAACTTGCGCTAGACATGATGCGGTGCCATTACCCTTCGCACACTGCAGTATTCACGGATACGTCGACCAACTCACACTGCTCCACTTCTGCCTTTACAATTCCGACTGTGTCGTCGTGCCACGCATACCGTCTCTCGCACCGCACCTCATCTACGTCTGCAGAGTTGCATGCCATTTTGTTCTCCCTCAAACACATTCCATCCGCCGGCATCAGCAGATGGGTGATATACTGTGACTCCAAGGCAGCTCTTCACTGTATAGCGAACATGGATACTCGTGGATCACTGGCGGCAGTGGTTGTGGAAATACTGGAGGAACAAAGTCGTCTTGAGATGAGTCTGCAGTGGCTTCCTGCACACTACGGCATCCGCGGCAATGACGAAGCTGACGGGGCTGCAGCAGCTGCGTATCATTCCCGATCAAGCGTGCGGATTACCCTCCCCAAAGGCGAAGCTTCCTCGATGATGTGGTGAGGCCTCTCGCACATGCGCAATGGTTCCGTGACGTTCCATCAAGAGTTCTTATGCGTGAAATAGACCCTGACCTTTGCTTCACCGTGACTTCTCGTGTACCTCGCCACTGCATCGCTGGTGCACAGGCTTCGTCTCGGGGTTGCATTCACCCCCTATTTCAAGCATCTGATTGGCCGCTCCGACTCTATGCTCTGCTCTCGCTGTGCTATTTTTGCGGATACCAAGCATGTGCTCCTCGATTGCCATTTTTACACCTCCCAAAGAGCAGCTCCTGCAGTGTCGCCTGCAATTGATCGCGGCCGCACCATTTACATTGGCAACCATCCTCGGCCCTTGGTCTAACCAGATCGACCATCGCCAAGCTCTTGGGTGCCTTCAGATTTTTCTCCGGGGCCGAGGCTTCCCTCCTTCTCCGCATCCGTTCTCGCAGTGCCTTCACACGGGCCTACGTTTTCAAGCTCGGCCGTATACCCCGAACCCTGGATGCCCACACTGTGGGGAAACAGAAACGGAGGAGCACGTTATTATGGACTGCCCAGCCACATCGGATGCAAGACGCACGCTGCAACAAGCTGTGCAGCCCAAGGGCAAGCCTGACCTCTGAGGAGATTTTATATCCCCGTGGCAACTGCCATCGTCGAAATCTCATCCAAAGAGCTCTTCTGGACACATCCCAAGGTCGTCGACTTGGCGACAATACACACAAGGCGACATAGGAACACATGATGCCTAGCAGCAACTAATGTAACTGTTGTCCCCTTCCCTTCCCTCCCTTTTCGCTCTCCCCCGAGCAACATGCCGCCAGTATAGGCAGGCAGACTGCTCTTCTACCCAACGTTACACACCCTTCCCCTCCGGTACACCGGTCTCCTCTCCACCCTATGATGTGCCTGCGTACCTGTGTGCTGTGTGTTGTATTTTTGCCTAGCGTTCTGTTGATGTCTCACTGGCTCCACTGACTATCGACCCCTATTCAGCGTCGTTCATCACATCATCATCATCAGCACACACCTCATCCTCGTATTGCCAACTGTAGGTTGGGACAAGCGAAACTGCCCATTGTGCCTTGGGGTAGTGGGCCGCACCTCATGTGGCGAATTTCCCCATTCATCGTCATTAATTTATCTTCCGTTGTTGTTGAAATAAACATCCAAATTTGGATTCGCCGATGTCGGCTGGCCTTCGGTGGCTCAGATGTTGGGCGCATGGCTATTTTACAGACAGTGAAAGCTGGTCTGCGTGCACATACCATCCCTGAGCAGTCATTGTTAGGGTCTGTGGAGTGCTGTCGCCGCTGGCTCACCTCGACTCGACTCTTTGAACGTGATCAAAGTGAGTGGCATTTCAAGTTCTAGTAAGCATACTAGGACTGTAGCATATTGCACGGGCCTAAATTTGTCGGCCGGGCCGGGTCCGGCCCGTTCCCGTGGCCACAAACGGGCACCCGACCCGAGACCGCCCGAGCAGTGAAACGTTAAGCCCGACCCGACCCGTACCCGAAATTGAAACGCGGAAAATTTTAACGGTCACATGTGAAGCGCATCCTGCTGGCGGCGTGCTGTTCTAAAGATTTCAAGTGTGACCGAATTCTACCATTTTTACTTTCTAGTTTTTTTAATGCGCTGTAGCTTCCTACCGGTGAGTCCCTGCAATGAGAAGGGGTGCGTATTCGATTTCTTATCAGAGATGTTTTCCGTGATTTCGAATTGCTGCTGAAGATTTCGCGAGCAGCAGTTAACAACTGCAGTTAGCAAGTGGGAAAATTACAGAGCTTCACTTATTAACTGCTCAGGTATATTATTCTTTAATTGACAAATGCACGTGTCAATACAAAATGCATTTGAGCCTCAGCGCTACCGAGTATCGAATGCACACGTACTCAAAGGTGCAGTTCAGATCAGAAAGAAAGCGCCTTGCTTAAAAATAGCCACAAGAAAGAAGAAGAAACAGAGATCTACATGTTGTTGTGTAGGGATAGGAGGTTGTCAATGGAGGCTGGTTTAAGGCACGTCCGCCTTCTCTGGAGCACGTGGGCAGCCGCGCTGAAGTTACGTTCGCTGCTGGCACTGGCGGCCGGGATACGTAGTATTCGCCTCGCGCACGCAGCGAGCTTCGGCAGTTTTTGTTCATTGGATTTCTAGCAGCGAAGGATATGGTCAGGGTGGCTTTCACTTGCGACGCAGGATCCGCATCTGAGGTACTATTCGTCTAGTTCACCGTATGTCGCAGACGATACATCATCTCTTCACATTCTCTTCATCTATTCTTGAGATGCTTCATCGCACCGCCGCTTGGCAGGGGGAGCTGTCGTAACGAAATCTGACCTAGCATGAAGTGGGTTGGACAATGTAACAGTTATGACTGCCAGCGCATCCCGCACATGCGCGTACACCTCGTCACGTTCTTCCTCTGGTACCATTTCGTAGTTCAGTTGTCTGAACTGGGGAAGCAAAGACGTTGCCACCTTGTGTGTCACGCCCAACTTCAACTTGCGCGCCACGAAAGATTCTGCGCGCATCTTTATCTTAGCTACTTGTGGTTCAACGTAAGAGTCCTAGTCCAAGTACTTCCTTAATCTCGCTAGATGTAAAAGTACCAGTGGCAAAGTTGGGCACTTGTCCCGTTCTAGACTATTGGTGGCGTCTTTGAAAGGCTGATGACAGCCTATTATACTTTTCAGATCTTTTTCGCTCACCTATAAAGGAACGTGCAGATCCTGTCTTCCAGCAGCAACTGTATCTCTTCGAACTGTTCGTAGACGGACATTTGAAGTTTTGAGTTCCATCTCGTAGAAACCTCCTGATGAACAGTTCGGTTCCGCTGGCTAGCCAGGCCTGTCTACGTGAGGTACGTCACCGTAGCCTTTACTAGATTTATCACGTCTTTGAAATATGGCGCCTCCTTTTCCAAAAAGTCATCGTTAAAAGTGTTGCGCAGGGCAGCATTCAAGATATGAGCACCGCAGTCAAAACGACTGTAACCCTGCAGGGCATTCATTATATTGGCGCCCCTTGGTCTGTCACGAATATGGCATTGAGAAACATTTCTTCACTCACCCCAGTCTTCTCAAACATGCACCGCAGCTTTCTGCAACTGTTTGATCCTGTCTTGCGCTCACTCTGAAGGCTACACGTGAAAAGCACTCTGCTTTTCAAGTCCCATTCATCGTTGATGTGGTGTGCAGTAACTGTTATGTAGCACCGCATTTTACAGTCATCGGTCCACATATCTATTGTAGCTGCACAACGGCGTTCTTCCATGGCAGCTCGCAGTTGTTGGCTACATCGGCGACGTTTCTCGACACTGTCGTTGGAAGTGGTAGAACATCGCCAGCAGCTATTTCACCATAGCGGACCCCAAATGAAATAAGCGCATTTGCAACTTCCATAAACCCTCCATTAACCATGTTAAAGGGCCGAATGTCTTTTGTACAGGAGTGCACACATGCTGTTGTCAGGCTTTCGTTAACCGAAGTAGAAGGGGAGATTTCCTTTCGTTGAAAAGAAGTGCGTTCTGCTTGAATTCTGTACATCAGCTTATGCTTGCGTCGATCGCAAGCGCGCCCTCATGGAAACTGCTCTGCAACGCGTCGATCAACGCCAGTTCGACTTCTTTCCCGCGGCGCCTTGCACCGACGGCCCTAGAGTCACTAAATAAGCTCTAAATAAGACTCTAGACGGCCCGACGGATCGGCGCTGACTTCCACGCGCTTGTCTGCGCGTGCAATGAAGCACGCGGAAGTGGGCTTCTCCGCTCCGCGTAGGGGTGCCCGGGCACTCAATTTCTTTTCGAACGAACGTGAAAGAACAGCTTACTGAACTTTGAGCCCGACTCAGGACCGAAAAATTTTGGTCTTATAGCCCGAGCCCTGCCCGTGCCCGTGGTCAAAGCAACCATGAAGCCCGATCGCGGCCCGCGGGCCGCAACTTGGGATGCTTTGGGATACAGCTTGGGTGCATCTCAACACAATGTGTTCCACTGTCTCCGCGCAGATAGCGCGCCCCCCGTCCTTTGTGGTCGCTCTCAGCGAGTTCCGGTAGTTCTGGCTCTGTCATCGTATCTTTGCCCACAACTGTTGTGTTCGCAAACTCCCGCGCGTGCTTCAAACAGAAAGGTGCTTGCTATCCCCCCCCCCCCCCAAAGGTGCTAGAACGCCACTTTTATGACATCACGTGGTTCATAATTGCCACAAGGTGGTGGTGGTGGGGGTGGTGGTGGTGGTGGTGGTGGTGAAAGGGCTTGCCGTTGCCACAAAAACGGCATACGCCCCAGTTTCCAGCAAATCAAGGAAGAGAACGTTGTCATTCGGGATGCTGGTGGGCTAGGAGCGTGCTATGCGGTAAAGCTATGTTTTTGAGTTCAGGATTCGAACCCGAATCTCCTCCCAATCTCGGCGTGAAACTTCTCGGGGAGCGTATTCATTTGAGGCCGGTTCAGCTTGCTCGACAGCATGGCCTCCAATGCAGGGTGTTGCACGAGAGAGTGGCCCCTAATTACTGTATGGGTAGTAATATTCGCGTGGAACTAATTTTCACGAAATCCGCGAGTGCTCTTTTCTTCGCGATTTTAAAGTCCCGCGAAATATCGAACCAATGACAGAAAACTACGCCAGCGAAATATGTAACTTTTTTTTTTACTCTATTACACTGCAAATACCTCACAAAGTGTTTAGTTCTTATATGCTGCAAGTGGAGACAGTGGTTCAGCCTTCATGAATCCCACGTGGATGTCCTCGTCCCGAGGTCCCAGTTCCCCGTAAGCCTGGATC